>NC_060246.1:89417265-90045958 GCF_921293095.1 Ischnura elegans | reverse complement strand
TAAAATTGTAACAGATCCAAGACCAAATAAAAGGACTCTAGTAAAATTGTAAATAACATTGTGTCTGGGGTTTTTCTTTCGGTTTTCAAAAATGACTTAGAAAGTTAACACAGATATAAGAAATCAATTAAAGCAGTAGAAAAACACCAAAAATTGGAAAAGAAACCGATTCAAAATAAATTTAAATGAAAACAAAATAGTGGAAATAGTTGAAGTGATCGAAAAGCGTTTTTCCAATCGAAATAAATGACGACTCTGGGAATTTACACGGGAGCAATATTTTTGAGTGGTACCATAAACGGTAAAATGTAAAAAGAGATAACACTTCGTAATCGTTGTAAAAATACACCTAATCACTCAGTTACTAACTGTGGTAGTATCAAAAGCCCTAACAGTAATCAAGAGGGCAAAGGTATTGGGATAAATTTGTCTCATTAACTGAAGACTCAACATAATTGATATACGAAGAAGTGTGGCTAGCTCGAAGTTATAAATTCCTTGATATGATCCTTGATAAATTCAAAACGAGACACGAGGTATTTATTACCACACCACATTCTAGCTCTAAATTCATTAGAGCAACTGATGAGGACCAGTTCCGCTGGAGATTACACCAAGAATTCTAGTTTGCGAGTTTTATTGCTATTTTGATGTTTCAAAGGCCATATGTTAGAGCCATTCGTAGAAGTGGGAGAAATAAATCAAATCAAAACATGGGGAGTCCTGCAATTTATGTGAAATTATCATGATCATTCTTACGTCGAAATTTTAGACTGTCTACAATAATATGAGTACTTGTTTTCATTTACCAGGTGAAAATAAAGGTAAAGCATTTCTAAACCTTTCAAAAATTTTATTTTTAATTCACCGCTTCGCTTCCCTGAAAAAATTTGCTGTCTCCCACCATCCAAGTATATTATAGTTTCATCGCCGATTGGCTGATTAACCGATTTTGGAGAGGTTTGGAAAGTGGTAATTAGACCCGGGTGAAGCTGAGGGCGTATGTGGTAAGGTTGCCAACTTTCCCTTTCGCAAATTGTTTGTTTTGGGGGTAGATTTATTAGCTCCAGAGTTTCAAATCCAGATGCCGTTAATTGGCAGATGCGACGAGAAGAGGAGAGGCAAAATGCAATAAATAAATTATACCTGAATTTTGCGGTTACGTAAAGTATTTTTCACCATAATCTAAGACATGAAACTAAAATAAAACGTGCATGTTAACGAACATTATATTCTTTATAGTCAATAGTTTTCTATGATAAAAACATCGTTAGACATTAGTACCACTGATAAGGTGGAAATAAAGGTGTAAACTCTTGGAGGGAATCAAAAAGTTTCTAATCCGTTAAAAAATTAATTAAAAACGCACCGGTTTGCTGCACTGAAATGTTTATTGCCTTTCTCTATCCACGTGCAATATAGAAAAAGTACGTATCCACGGATCTTGACAGCACAAAAGCCACAAAAATAAAAAAATCTGAAATAAAGAGCTAATTTAGAGAAAATAAAAATAGACTAATAATGAGAGAGAGAGAGAGAGAGAGGGAGAGAGAGAGAAAATTACATGAAATAATTTTCCATCGCGATGAATGAATATCTTAGCTACATCAAAAATTTATAAATTCAGGATTTATAGCAGGGATTGGCTTCACTCATCCACTAAAATGAATCTCTACCAGATCAAATATTCAATCAGTTACAGTACAATTCAATGAGTTACTGATAGAGGGCTGGTGGAACATGCTCAACAAAAGCAGGACACAAGGTACTCAAGTTTGAGAGTTTTTATAAAGGTAATAAGAATGGGATCGGAACGAAGACCGAGATCATAAAAAATCCAGAGACAGTCACGTCACTTCAGATGGATGCAGCTCATGGAGAATAAGTTTGATACAGATTCAAGGAATATTTTTCTCGAGTGGATCGGGTTGAGGGCCATCAGAAACCACCTATACTATATAGGTGTTCGGAGGTGAGTTATTGGCTGGATTTCCTTTAAATGTGCCCGAAGATTTATCCCGATGAAACTTATGGCTGAAGAATACGCGGTATAAATTGCTGATTGTAAATATTCTATAGTTAGGCATAGAGAATGGTAGAAAGAAAAATACTTAGATCTAAAATCAATAGGACAAGATATTAAAAAGTTCAAAGGCAAATGACGAAAATAAAAAAAACAAGTACCACACAGATCAGTCCTGGTGTTTCAAAGAGAGATAAATGAATTGAAAATTAATGTAACTAAATATTATTCACGGTCTAGAGGTTCAGATTCAGTGGAAGGTTAGCTGCGCCTTTCTAAATTTTGCTCTTCCATCGTGAACATTGCCTTAACCATAGCCAAGGTTTATCCGTAAAGTCATACGCCCAATATCATCACCACTGTCTTTAACACATTTACCCCTACTTCATTTGAACACCTGCTTCCCCATTGCTTTTAGTAAATTTCCTCCCACGAAATTTCAATTCCCGAGGTATGAATTAATGGGAACTCAAACTTTCAAACCTCTCCTTCTATTATCGCCACGTGGAGAATATTACAGAATCACCACTCACATTATTATGAAATTATTTATCAAAAAACATAATTGGTATTAAGGATACCCAGGGAATTTATTTAATCGATGAATTACAAACCCGTGGATTTGGGAAAGAAATTCATAGCTACATTATTCGTTCATTAATCGTAGAATTTCACCCATCGTTTCGTAATGAAGGTAATTCCAAAAAGATCTAAAACGTGCGCACATCAGGTAAATAACATTAGATGAATGAAATCAAGAGGAAATGAAAAATTGTACGAGACTTATTCGACATCAAATACATTGACGCGGTTAATAATGCATTGTGATTTCAGTTTTAGGTGATATGAGAAACAAATGAAGCTGCGAAACGGTTTTCATTGAAGCCAGCAGTTTACATGTACAGGAATCTCGACTACGTTTCCTGACCTCAGCATTCAACTATTCCCCATTAAAGACACATTCATCGTTTTACCGGGTAATACTACCCAGACGTTAAACAACGAATAAAACGAATCCACGTCAAAAATGTAATTGTACAATCGACAATTCAGTTTAAAATTTATAAAGCAATAATGCATATAGTTATGCCTAATCCATGTTGCTAGCATCGCTTCCAAATAATATAGTAATTGAAAATGGTGTAATAGCCGAAACCAGTAATAAATAGAAACTCTGTGAATTTTGTGGAAGTAACAAAGCGTATTTCATTATTAATAACATAGTTTTGTTTGCATGATGTATGACGCATTTTCCAATTCAATTTTTTCCTTTTCACTGTGAAATAAGAAACCGAATAAGGCTCATGGTTGCAATATAACACTTTATTATCCATTTTGAACTTTTATTTCTCAATCGTGATCAGATGGTTTATATTTGATAAAATTACATATTTATTTTTGCAATCAAAATAGGACCGAAGTAATGGCATATGTATACGCTCTAAACAATGAATGAACGTATGGTAATCAACAGAATATTATTTACTGTGATGCTCAATACTAGTATTAAGCTTAAATTTCCTCTTAAATCGAATACGGTAACACTCATTCGGTCGCTCTATTAATTATTCTAAACTACGGTATATACCCTATACCATTGCGATCCTTAAAAGCTTAAATTAACTATCCATAAAAAATTTAATCTTCATTCATGGATGATGGGTAAAATACAAAATAACATAGCATTTGAAAGAACGGGTTAAAAATATTTTTTTTTCTGGATTACACATAGATTTCATATCCCCCAAGTTGTTTCAGTTAATTTTATTCAAAAACTGGCACGGAAAAACAAAGAAGGTAAGCTAATCTAAGCATGAATTTCATTTCAACCACTGACATTTTTTCAATCCCCGCTTTATACCCATATTTACCACCTTACTCAAGTCAAAACAATTCTCCCGAACTTCCTACTCCCATTGTTCTTCGTAGATATGGACTATCAAAGTGAATGCTTTTGCTGATGGATTGGGGAAAAGTAAGGCAGGAAACCGTGATAAACTAAAACGGAGAAGTTACCTCCAAAACTTCCGTTCTGTAAACAGGGCAAACTTTCCCGTCGAGGATACCTAAAAAGTGAACCATCCGTAAAGAGAAGCCATAGAAAGAGGTTTCTAAACTGTTACTGAACGTATGAGACGTTTGTGCCTGAGTGTGCTTAGCATGAGAAGGCTTATTTCAATTTTACACTAGCTAACGTGAGAATTTTTAGAAATATATAAAATAGTGACAACGTGAATTGCAACTTGCAAATTTGGTATGCTTTTCAGCTCCAAGAGCTTCAGGTTTTCCTAACAGTGTGGGCCAGACGTACTTCTTGCCCCCTACAGATGTCTCGACCGTCTGTCCTCTTTAAGAGTCCCAGCTTCCTTCGTCCTTTGATTAAGTGCTCCTCGCACCGGGACTCTAATTCACCAGACACGAGAAAACTTCCCGGGGGGACTTAAGTGAGACCGTAAAAGGCGACAAAAGCGTCTTCCCCTCCCTTAAGCTCCACTTCATAATTGTGGAGTAGTAGGTTCAAAAGGGACTTCTGGGGTTCGGAAGCTTTCTGATCTTCATTACGAAAAATTTGCCACGCTTATTTTTGCAAAATTAGCAAGCTCTTCCATTCGTCCAAAGAAAGCAATCCAAAAGTTTACTAATTTCGTCAGTCAATAGCTTGATGAGACAAACAAGCTGTTAGGCCATCATATAGCTCATGAAATTGTGTTGAAATGATTTTATAGAAAGCAGGAATCTTCGTTGTTCCAACAGCTCCAGGGAAATGACGGAGAGCAACAGATTTACGGGCTGAATTGACATCCGATTCCACGCTCAAAAGTAAAACATACTTCAGAGCTAATAATTTAAGAAGTTTGAAATTTATAACAGCTGAGAAATGGAACACTAATAAGATATTACTGGAGCGAGATAACTCGAAATCGAATGAAACTACGCCTTACTATTTTATCCTTTTAGTCCAATTAAAAAGTAGCCAAAAAGGGCCTTCGGGGGAAGCTTTTAATTTTGATATTTTTGTTATTTTGGTGTACTGAATCCGATTAAGAGTTTTCTTTTACAAAATTTTGTCGCACAACCTTGAAAAAAATGACAAAAAAGGAAAATTTGTAATATTTTTTTATTTTCATGTTCATAACTCGGAATATTTTAAGATTTACGTGATATGTGTTACGTTCAAAATTAAGGTAAATGAAATTTTCTTCAACTTTTATCCTTAAGCAACTCCGACGAAATATTTCCTCGTCATTTGAATGTAAATGTTTAAGTGTCGTTTGAAATTTGGCGTTTTGCACATCTCCTCCAAAAATCGAGGTGTAAGAAAACCTTTCAATAATATTTACCCCATCCATCAATACCTCCTGTTTTTTCCCTGCTTTTAGTTTAAGTTCAGCTTTTCAAGATTTTCCTGACGATAATCATTACGTCCGTCTTTTGTCGTGCATTACAGAGCCTCTATCATTTAAGACTTGAGCAGAAGTCAGGAATGCAGATTTTCCGGTCATTGTTCATTAGCTAGCATAGCTCGAATAAGCTCTTATAAAAAAATGTTTTTTAAAAACCAGCCTTTATATTTAGATTACAGGGGATGAGCAACGTTTATATATGACACAAAGCAAAAAAACTCAGTGACCCCGAAAAACCAAAAGTGACGTTTTAAAAAAGTCACTATATTTATTAAATTTTCAGTGAATGGTAAGCCCCCTATGTTTCAAAATGCCACCCATATGCTTTTAAATGCCTACTATGTGGATATGCCTAAAGTGGATAACTTTTACTGTGGTCGCAAAACACGAAAATCGACCATTTGGAACTTCTTAGATCAAAAACATGTTTTGGGGGCTATAGGTTGACTGGGGGGTGGTTAAAGGGGGGTTGGAGAGAAAAAGTTATATTTTCATGTATTGTCATCGGAAATGAAGAAGTGTGCAAAATTTCAGCGTTTTTGCTTCACAGGAAGTGAGTCAAATTTGAGTTACAAGATTTGTACCAGACAAACAGACAAACAAACAGACAGGTTGGTGAGTTGATATAAAGGCTGGAAAAAAAGGATCACCCAAGGGGGAAAGGGACTCAAAAACTGCCTGTATTATTTATGTAACTTTCATACTAATAAATTTCATGTTAAAATAAAGAGAACATTTCGAAAAGTAATTGTTTTATATAGTTTTTAATCTCAATTACGAGAAGACCGTTTGCCTGCCAGACCCCTGTGCCCCACAATAAAAAGTCATAGATCCGCCCTTGCCAGTAACAATGCTTCCCGGTAGATAAATATACTTAAAAAATTCAATGCTAAAGAGGGAAAATGACTTATTTTAAAAGCTTCATTGTGAATGGTAAGGATACAAGTGACTAATATTTGGTCACTTATATCCTTATGGTCCTTCTGGGAAGATGAATTGGGTGGGACGAAAACGTAAGTTCTTAGAATGGCTTCAAAGGCAAGAATAATTTTAAATGAGATACGAGACTGATTTACCTAATTGCAGAAGTATCACAAAAGATCATTCATAATTTTGGCATAAATATATTTTTTAGCCTTGCTACCCGTTGAATTTTAATGGGTATACCTCACTAGTGTAGAATATTAAAAAATAAAGGCATTGTAACCATGGCGATAAACTTGAGGCAAACTTTACCCAACAAAAAAAAAGCATTTGAAAATGGGTCTATGAATATGGGACAGCGCTATACCAAACAGGAATAGTTTCATTAGTTGTTTAGCAATTAATAAAGCTCAACATAACCTTAAAAACCGAGAGTAAAAGAAAATTAGTAATCGGGTGCAATTATATATTCCAGGTATTGTGAACGAGAGGTGTTAATTTTTTATTCCTTAAAGGCTCCAATTTATTCTAAGAATCTTGCATATTTCTTTCACTATTTGTATTGGTTTCAGTCATGAAATACCTGGCGTCATTAATTCAATGACCCCACGGTACGGGAGAACTAAGGAGAATAGTAACCTATAAAAATCAAGGGATCCTGGTGATTATCCCTGGATGTGCCGGCTACTTTTCTCCACAGGAAGCAGAGCTAAAGCTTACACCTGAAAAAAGACACGAGTAATGTTCGCTGAGCGACTTGCTAGGGGTTAACGTGCTGATAAACCCGCAGACTAATTCATCACAGGATAATAATTTCATTCTATAACATTAGAGATCAATGTAAATATAAAATCGATTTCAACTCTGCATAGCAGGAGAGTTAAAAACAGTTTATATTTACCAATTACGATACTGTAACGATTAGTGCATTGACGTCAAAAGTCTTTGAGATTTAGTGGAATTTCAAAAACAAAGTGCTACATTTGATAACCCTATCGCTTTCGTAGCAAGAGGATTTGTTTCTTCCAAATGACATGGAAAACATTGATATACACTAAGAAACGAAATTAAGTCTTCGTTTTTGCGATGAATCTACTTTTGTGATTGAAAATTATTACAATTTCTTCAGGCGAGAGTTTTTGACTTTAAATGATGGGTTCTAGAAAAGTGATACGAGCACAGAAAATTTAAAAACTAATGAACCAGGAGTAAGTAATTATTAGCTGACTAAAGATTGCTAATGACGGACACAAGGCACATTTAAGTAAAATCGCTTAGCCACATCTGGAATAGCTTAGGCACGAAATCTCATTCCGGACAATGGTTATGTAAACTAAAATGGCTTTCATTTTATTCAGAGAAAAATAAAAGCTAAATAAATTCCTCAAAGGTACCCAATTCATTACTGGACCCTGCGTTACAAAAATTACGCTCCTAAATTGTTCTACAAGCATATCAATTTCTTAAAATATCTTGCAACCGCTTTAAGCTAGACAGCTTAAAGAGATTTCATTTGGAAATTATTTACTCTCGGGAAGAAAAGGCAGCATGAACATTTTTATCGCCATTTATACTGTACGGTGACAAAATACCTCACGAACTTTTGGTCACAAAATTCCTCGTAGTAAAAGAAAACCCACTTGTGGGACTTGAAGTTATTTTGAATAAGTCATATAATCATATTGATAAGCGTCGTTCATAAAAGTAGAAGTTTTTAACGTATTCGTGCACCTGCACGAATACGTTAAAAATGCAGTGATCACTCAGGTTGATGCAAAAATTAAATTTGGGAGCATTAACGTCAGACACTACTTCGAGAATGGGCTCCTTTTATAAATATTAAACGGCGAAGGATACAGGTGTCTCGAGAACGTATAACGTAAGCTTACACGATGACAGAAAAAGTAACGAAGTCTTGGCGAAGAAAATGTGATGAGCATGAGGCTTTGGCAGTTTAAAGCAACAATTTCTACGCATAAAGAAACTTGTAAAACCACTGCAATATCATAAAAAACGCTTCAAATCATTATTTCTGCAATGCAATCATAATTCCATTGAGTAAAATCATAAAAACTTAATCTGCGACAAACATGAAAATAACATTTCCTACTGATTTGATAGAAATTCTACACAACTTAAACATGGAAAAACAGCAATCGAGTACGCTCTGAAAATTTACGCGTGGAAAAAATCCAAACTGGATCAAAATTAACCATTTATTGTTATGCTATAAATTGCCACTTGTAATTCCCTTGCCGCCAAGTGATTGCACTGAATACACTGTAAAAATACTAAGGAATGTGAATACGCTGAAAAAAGAATAAAATAGACGACAGAATAAAATCAGTGGGGAATATTACTAATTTTATTTCATCCAAGCGGGGTTAAGAACTGTAATGGTTTATTTTTTCATCAAGTTCATAATTTACAAAAAATGATTTGATTGAATACTTCTACGAATTTGAAATTAAATACCTTTACGATATGCTTCCTCAAAATTTATTTCGTGTGACCGGAATTCGTGAATATAGAGGTATTCTTGACTAGTGCATTCAGGCAAGAAAGAAATAAATTTTGCGGAACCACTCACTGTTTATAATTCAAGATTAATGTCAATTTTATTTCCCCCCTAAATTTAAAAAATGGGCCTTGCGATAACTTCCAAGAGACAGGGATTCTAAGTCGCCCGTACCATCTCAAAGATAACTCCAAGAGTTTAATTCGAAGAGAAGGTACCTACTCCTTGAATTTTCCTCGATCTATATATTTCTTCATAATCCCACTCTGAAGCGGAGAATTTCTTTGAAACTCCCTCATAATAGCTTCGATCAAAACCTTCCCGGATTAAAATGAAAACAGACCTCACTCAAACCTTTTGGATTAACCCTCTACTAATCCCACTTAGCCCAAACGCTCGTCTCTCCAATCAACTGCATTCTCTTTCGACAAATCCCAATTAATCTCCCGACTTTTCCTATCTCTTCCAGATTTTCTCACTAGATTCTTCCAGTCCTGTTCCACTTTTTGTCCTCCACTGCCACTTGGCCGGTCACTTTGGCAAACAGCAATGGGCTCACGGTCGAACAAAAAAACGTCGAGTTTGGTCGCCCTCGGAATATGAAAAAGGGTCAGTAGAATTTGCAGAATTTCCAAAAAGAGTAATATGTTTGAATGGATTAATAATGGAGTCACTTCAGGACGAATAGAAAATTATCAATTTAGATAATGCACATTCGTTAATGAAATGGTCTCAGCAATGATTTGTAGGCCGAAAAAGCCACAGATAGAAGGTGGACTTCTCGTTCAGAAAATTAGGTACCAGAATTATAAGAAGCTAAAGTTTTTTTTGAGATTGTACAGGCGACTTGGAATCCCTGTCTCCTGGACGTTAGCGTACGGTCCATTCTCTAAATTTAGCGGGAAATTTTATAAAGATTCGACGAAATTTTTCTAAAAATGTTTGTAACAATGTGTTAACCACTGTTTCAATAGCACATAACCACTGTAACATAACATTCATGTGGCTCAGCTTTAATTTTTAAAATTAAAATTGACATTATTCTTGAATTATAAACAGTGAGTATTTAAAGCTGAACATAGTCCGTAATGCATTTACAGTACTTAAAATATGTATGGGATGATTATTCTTAGAAAGAGCCCATTGTTTAGGAGTAAAATTTAAATATTAAATATGTTTTCTGCCGAATTAATGACAATGTATATTCGTTATTAACTAGCGACCAAACCGCGATTTCAATACTTGCACTCCAAAGAGTTAGTTGAGAAAAAGTTAAAATTTATCTTTTAAAACCACAACTTTAATGACTTTTACATTATATTCATTCTTAAAACTAAAAACCTTGGTTTTCACTAAGAGAAATCTGGCACTCGTTCCGCTAGCCCTCCTATAATTGAACTTAAGCTGCTAATTGCTGTTGCCCTTGATGTAGGTAATGTGTCTCTTCCATGGTTACTCTTGAGCAAGGGTGGATCCAGGCTGTTTGGGTCGGGAGGGGGGGGGGGGGGGCACAAAGGTGTCTGACAGGCAAACGGTCTTCTCATATTTAAAATTAAAAACTATATACAGCAATTACTCTACGAAATATTCGCTTCATTTTAATATTAAAGGTCTTAATATGAAATTTAAAGATTGAGGCTCCATTAGACAATACAAAACAAAGATAATGTTAACCATGATAAAAATCTTTGAGAATTTTAGGGGGGCACGTACCCCCTGCCCCCTATACTCCAGAGGATGAAAAACCACCATACTCACGTATGGTAAACATCTTTTGCTTGTGGAAATAGATATGAAATATATCATAGATGTCACTTATTTTTTATCACCTTAAACTTAATTAATATTTTAAATAACATAGGCAGGTTTTTAAGAAGAGAAGTGAGAGAAATAAAAAAGGCCAATGATTCTTTCGGGTAGACAACTAACGTGAAGCTCATAAACAGTTGCCAATTTCCTCCCGTTTTTGCAATCCATGCTTATTTTCATGGCCAGAGATCCACTCACGAAAAATTCACGCAGACGGAGCTCGATAAATGGGACACATGCATTGCATTGAAACTGGAGCCTTAAGAAAAATAAATCGGTGATATCAGGAAATGCATCGGAACGTTCAAGTCACTATCTACTACGGGGTAACTGAGCCAGGATTGACGGTCTCGGATAAACAGCAGTTTGGACGGGGAAAAGAATTCGTAGAGTACTAGAGGGGAATAAAATACAGCTGGAATCTGTCCAAACTTGGTAAATGTAATAAAACGTCCGGAGCAAACCCATAATTTCTCCAAGAGTCCGGTAGAAGGCATGCGGCACGGCATGCGGAAGCGGGGAGGGGGTTGCCGGGATAATATTTCAATTTTTAGATGGTACAACGCTCAGATAAGTTGCGAAGGTGTGACGGCGGGGAAAGTGGACTCAGGCTGGCAGACTGCGGGAAAAAAGAAGGGTTTATGGCCGAAGAGTACTTGTATCTCTAAGTCGACCTTGAAAGGGTTAAAGTCAGGTGTGCTAGCAGATGGGAAAAAATGCGAAACTCGAGTCAGTGCATTTAATTTTTTTTTCAATACATTAATACTTAGTAATCAGTTATTTTGGTGATAAAGTTAGTCAAGTGGGCAGAGTGTTAGGCTATCGATCGCGGGGCCACAATGTCAAATCCCGGCTGAAGCCCTCGCACATCCCACACGAAAAGGCTCAAAGTTGAGGTGGCCCAGGGGAAGGAAGTGATTCTATCCTGAATGAGTTAAATTTACACGCCTTTGGCTTATTTTGATGTGGGATCTATTATTACCTATTCAAACCGGCCTTCGAGTTGATTGAATCGGTAAAGCAATTTAAAGGAACGTAGTGCAACGATTTTTGTATTTCATGTGAAATAATAGATTATTGACAATTTTAATAATAACTCCTTAAAAATTTACCGACCTTATACATTTATTCCCTTTCATACACACTTTTGGTTGTATTTTTAATATGGGAATTTATTCATCGCGAATATATAAAGACTTTTACTTTATCTTGGGGTCCCTACCGGTCTACTTATGTGCACATTCTGAAAATAACTGGAACTGACTCAAACTAATAAGTTCGTCGTTTATTTTTACTTTTTATTCTTTAACTCTTCTGCACCTGATTCAAAATTTCTGGCAAAGTAAAAAATAGACCAAGAGTCAACTTTTTCATCAACCGATTCGAGGAAATTTACCTTTTGTGATAAGATTTTGCATTACATTCACCATGGAGCCTTTTTTAATATCCCTGATAAAGAATTGATTTTATCCTCTGATTCGAATTTGATTATCGTGACCTCATTATGTGACCTCTGTGGTTAAAAATATTTTCATTTAAACAGTTTATTGCCGCAAATTACCATGGATATGGTGCTTATAATTTTAAGTAATAATTAATTATCAATATAGTCTCTATTCATCCTAGTAGAGTGGTAGCTCAGTGGGCTAAGTGTTCAGCGGCTTACAGAGAGGTCTCAGGATCAAATCTCAGGGGAAGCCTTCGGATGTCCTCACTTACAAATCCTCAAAATATAAAGTCGATCTATGTATATGTAAAATTGATATTAATTCTGCACAGCACGAGAGTCAAAAACAGTCTATGTTAACGATACTGTTATGATTAGTGCATTGACGTCAGAAGTCTTTGTGATTTAGTGAAATTTCAAAAAAAAAAGTTTTACAGTTGATAACAACATCGCTTTCGTGTCAAGAGGACTTGTTTCTTCAAAATGACATGGAAAACAATGATATACACTAAGAAAAGAAATTAAGTCTTCGTCTATCAGGGAAAGGAATTAATCCTTACCCTGCTTTTTTAAATATAACTCGTCTGTGGCATAGTTCGAGGTGAGCTTTACTTTCACGTATCCAAAAATTTATTCATATCAAGCAATGAGTGAGTGAGTACACAAATAAATATGATTACATCGCAAAATAAAATAAAAACGGATGTGAGAGACAGCAAAAGCAAGAAACAGATGCGTCAAGAATTCGGAAATCTTTGAGTTCATTCCAGAAATGGGGAGTGGCCATTTCACTCGGAGCAAACCAATGCCTTCGTGTCTTCAAAGCAAGAGAAAGGAAATTGGCAGAAGAAAAGAGTACGATCATCTCGGAAGTGGAAGAGAAGGTAACCCACCCATCCACTCGCATTCTCTTCTGTCGAACGCAGACTTCAAAGCGGGACACAGGACAAAGGACATGCTAAGGAGGCATCTCCCGACAGAAGCAAGCGTAAAAGAAATGAGAAGTGAAGGTGGAGGAAGAGGAGAGTCACACAAATATGCTCCTGCCTTGCTTCGCTTTCAAGTGACTTCCCCATTTATCGTCTTGCATAGCATCCACCCCAAGCCGCAAACCCGTGACGAATGAAAACCCCATGAAGGGTGCGGATGGGAGAGGAAACGGAATTATCTTTCCGCTCCCGAGGTGAGCAAAGGAAAGGAATTTTGAATGGAAAAGACAAATTTTTGGCCAAGAAAAGGCACCGACGGCAAATGAGAGGCCCGACTTTAGGGATATCAAAGTGGAGAAAGTGAAGATTACGGGGAAACTTCGGCATTCGGAATTCAAATTGCATTTAATTTTCTCAATAATGAAGATTTGGAAAACGTAATTGCACCGAATGAAAAAAGGTGTCCAGATTACTTCAACCACGATAAAAAGGATGTAAGCCTCTGGGAGAAGCTGTAACGATGTCATCTTGAAAATTTTGAATATTTTTCCTCGTAAGTGACCAAAAATATAAGCGGAATTTGAATCTTATTTTTTATGTTGTTTTGCAATTGGCCTTAGCTTGATTTTTAGATATAAAAAACCTTGATGAACAAACAAAAACTTTGCGAAAATACCTCACATTCCCTTCGTATTAAAAATAACAAAAACTTTTCACAGAAGTTTTCACGGAAAACATTTTTTCTTTGAAAGAAATTAGTCATAGTTAAGGGATAAAAACAAACTGTTTACATTCATGACTTAGTTTGTGTCCAACATTAATTTCAGAGCGATTAATTATTTTTATAATGTTTTGCTATATATGTGGTCAGCTCTTCCCGTTCAAAAAATTATATGGACAAAAACTATAGAACTTAAAATATAATATTATAAATATTTAACTTATCCTTAATGTTGGAGAATAAGACACGCTATTGGGCTTTTGTTAAAAGGACGCAGCTCTGCCACTCGAGGATTCTCTTTTAGTGATGAATTACTGGATTAAAATTACGCTATCGTCTTGGAAATTTCAGAATATGCGTGTCCCTTTTCTTTTAATTTTACCTAAGAATTTTCTCATTATAACATTTTTTTATTACTAACAAAGTGAACAATTCTAGTGAAGAACTAGTAATAAATTTTGAAGAAGCAATGCAACACTAAAAGTGGCAAAATTCGACCGGTTGAGCGGGAGAAACGCGTACTCGATCTATATTAAACGAATACCTGACATGCTATACCAGTAAAGCTGTAAAATTTATACTCATATTTACCTTAAATTTAACGCAGTAATTTGAAATACGAATGATATTTTGGAGTACCTAATATTTGAAGGATAAACAAAACAAAACTTTTTCCAACAAAAATTTTCCCAACTATTCAGGTATTAGAGTATTACTTCCCCCGGATATCCGATATTAATGAATGGGCATAGAAGAATAAGAACAATTTTAGCATCAGATATGCTAGTACTTTTTCCTCGAAATAAGCAATATTTCAACTGGTAATAGCCTGAATCGACTGAACCAAATTTAGGCTACTGCGTATTGAACTGTACCCTGAAGCAGCTTCAAACACCCGAGGATTTCGCAATAAACGGTTAAGGTAAAAAACGGGTTTTAAATTCTGTGGCACTCAATAAATTCGTGGGTATGAGATAAGAATTCACTCCTGGGATCCCAGAGTTCATTACAAACGTAGTGACTTTGCCCGAAACACAGTCAGTTAGTAATGAAAACAAATATCCTGATTCAGCTCTCCACCAAAATACATACGGAATACCTTACGTTTATCGACTGGCGTTTCCTCCGTTTCATAAAGTAGAAAAAACGGCATTGCAAGCCAATTTTGAGTAAAGAGGTTCTAAAAACATCCATAGCAATCGGGGCCGTAACTTACCTACCTCGAAAATAATGCGATAAATTGCGGGATGAAAAGAGAGAGAAAAAAGAAGTGGATGATCGTGTTGGCGAAGAGAAAAATCAAAACTTGAAAAATTTATTATTATTTATTGGAAATGGGAAATTATAAATTATAAACAATAAACTAATTTTCAAGAAGAGAAATAGATAACAAATTTGAATTCATTAAAAACTACTTATATCCAATTTTTATGCAATCTTTAGAGAGTTTTATGTATAGAAAAATACTCCGCTCCAGTTTAGCTCCAATTTAATAGAAAAAATGGTATTAACACTGTATCTTAGCGTCCAATTGAAAATATCTTTTCAAACTTCTTCAAAGGATGAGTTAACCTCATAAACAGCGATTAAACACAATGTTTCCCGCGTGCAGTAGTACCAATGTAACACAAAATATATTTTGCTGGCACAATCTTCCTTCAGCTTCAAACCATAGGCTTAAGGTGATATTAGTTGCTAATGAGGATCTAACTCTCGTGAGCTAGATTAAAGTAGCTTAAATGGAGTTCATGTTTCCAGAGTCTAAAACACGGAGTCTTATACACCTGGGATTTAATTCACCTCGTTCGTTCATAATTTTGAAATGAGGAATATATAAACCTAAGCTTGGCAAAATTCTCCTCACCATGCTGTTGGGTGGAGATTAAAGAACCCCACGATTCATGGCTTGTCCTCACTTCAAGTAGTAAAGCGAGCGAAAATTTAGTTTCTAGAGCAAATGCATATCGTTCTATAACACGTACTTATAAGAAGATTTCGACCTAAAACCACGGTAAAACAAGTTTGAGGATTTATTGTCTTCCATTGTCTTAAAGTTAGGAACATGATAAACTCATTACGGGGATGAGTTTATAAAGACAACATAGATAAAGAAACTCTACAGCAATGTTTATTGTGGAATGTTTATTACCGAATTCTTATTTTGATTACCGCAAAACAAAATTTACGTAGAACTGAAATTGCACTTTACTCATTCACTCTTAGTCGATTTGAATTGGCATAAATAATAACGGTCATTGACCATTGGTCATTGTGCACTACAAAGCACATCTCTTTTTCAAGCAAGCCGAAAAAATAATAAATATATTTTGAGGAAAAGATATAACATTTATAAATTTCACCATTTGCTTGATTTTTGTATACCTAGTATACTCCCAATAAAATTGGATTGTAAACCTACGCTGTTGTACCTATATATACTGTCTTGTCACATTTATCATTTCTTCGGAATTCATCGGAAAACCTTAAACGTATTTTAATTTCGCCATAGCAAGGTATCAAACCCGAGCTCACAGGATTTAAGCGCTCTGATCGTTCCATCGTGATTGCGAAGCACTATTTTCCCCTAACCTCCGGCACATTTCATTTTAAAACAATGTACAGGCTTCGTTTTATCCAGAATATTTCTCTGTGCTTTACTACATATATCAATGAATAACGATAAAAATATATTTTAAAGGCATCATGCTATACTGTTGGTGTGCATTTACATTTAATTGTGCAATAAAAATTGAGGCATTTTCGTCGTCAGAAAATTTGGGGAAAGTTTTTTTCAGAAAAATATGCTCGGTAACACAACATCAATACACTATCGAATAAATATGACCATGAGAAATCGATGGATATGATCATCGCAAATTGCATTACATGCATACAACAACTGGTCCTCCCCAGTTGCGGGCAGAAATCACGACGTTGGCGCCTTCAACACCTGGGCTGTAATTGGGTTTGCTTATCATTGCATTCAATTTAAGCGAAATGACCCGTCAATCCATACGCAATCTCTCGTTTGCCGCTTGTCACAGCAATACCACCTCCCTTTCCTTAATCGCGTCCTCTCCCATGTATTACGGAACGATATCCTCGTCCATTTTGCTCTAAACGTTTGTTTAATCGAACTCAGAGCTGTTCACCACCTCCGATCGGTGTTTGACGGACCAATTACTACGCGGGAAGGTCGGAAAGGTATCCATTGCGTTGACGATGAGCGACAACATAGACAATCATGCTCGAGAGATAGTGTTTTCTTTACAGATTTGCTTTCACTCGGGGGAAAACACAATGCCTAACCTCGTAAAGACCATTCGTTTGAAATCAATTAGAGCTACTGAGAGCAGTGACGCAGCGAGGGGGTAGTTTTGAGGAATAATCCCCCAGGCCTTAAAGAAAATTTAAAATTTAATCATGAATAAATAATTAAACATAACTGGATAAATATTTATAATAAAATAGTGTAATGATTCATAAAATATCCCGCAGAAAGCCGTATAACTAACCATTTTGAACCATTTATCATAAAAATTTTCTGGGGGAAGGCAGTCACCCCTCCCTTATTCCATATCCCCCACAATAGTTGCTCCTAAAAAACCCCCAAGACTTAATTCCTAGGTGCTTGACTGAGAGTAATTGAATACATAGCAGGCATATGAGAATTCCCATCTCTAGACCTTTCACTCTGCTTGCATAATTATCCAAACTGTGCGATAAGGTGCTTTTTTTTTTACAAAGTATTCATCCTCTCAAGCTATGAATGGTAATGGCAATGGCAATGGCAACATGGCAATGTGCAGTTTTATTTGAATTTCAAGTGAAATGAAAGCAAATGACGGCATAAAAATTAATTTACATTGATAAATTGCACCAACTACACGACTTTTAGGGAAAGGGACACTCAAATATCCTAGCTTTGCCATATTTAAAACTTAAAAAAAATATTTTCACCCAACCAAGAGTTTCATGTCTTTCCAGGCAAGAATATTCTAGTGCCCTAATCGAATTTCTAGATTTTCCTGCAGAATAACAGCTCTTGTAGAACCTAATCAAGCCGATATACCTTCAGTTTTTGTTGTCTTGTATGCTTTTATCTTTTAGCCAACACCTCATTTTGTAACCAACCACTCAAAACAACGTTGCTATGCTGCAAATAGCATTTTCTTGATTAAAAAAATATTTTTTTTACAATAAAAGAAATTATTTCATATTCCTAAATAAATATTGATCATATTATTTTGCCATTTCCTAAATAAAATTTGCCGTATTCTGTAATTTGTAAAACTAGTAAATTTTGAAATTAATATGATTCAACAGTAGCTAGTTTCTCATAGACCAGGTGCTCACTAAAATAAATTAAATTGTTATAATTAATAATATTATAGCGAAAAAATAATCACATTGCTAAAAATCTCCTGATGCCAAGCAATATTATGCAATAAAAGAAATAAGAAAAATGAAGGTTCCATTTTTTTTAAACGAGACCAAATTTATGGTTCACGCATCAGCTGGCAGAAAATTTGTTTGGAAAAAGTTGACAGATGGAGCAATAGGTGCCATTACGATACCCGCCGAGCATAGCCAAACTTTTTCTCCCTGTCAGAACCACATCCGTCAACTGATTTCATGTACCGCGAGGGCCACGCTGTTCAAATAGTAAAAAAACAGGAAAATCTCACAATAATAATTTAGGAAAGGCTGTTTTTTTTTATTCAATCAGGCATTCGATATGATCAGAACAGCCCTCTGGATCGTTCTCAGGTTGAACTTATTTTCATCCATTTCGGTGCCAACGCTCCAATCCATCCACTCCAAACACGTTGTGCTTTCCTTTGTTCCGATCGTATTTTCTGAGGACACGCGCAAGTAGTTTCATCTCACCCCGTCCCCTCCCCCCATCGAATCTGTTCCCTTCTCCGCAGAGCGGTCACGCATGTACTTCGATATACGCAACCACACATATTCCCAATTCTGGTCGGTCTCGTTCTCTCAAAAAAAATGAGAAAACTCCTTCCAACCCTTTTCCATCTCTTTCGAAGATCCATTCTCCGACTGTGCCCCTCCGTCTCGTTTTCCTTTCTTCGCGCCCACGCTAACTCCCACCTTTATTTCTCGATCCATTTGCTCGCGAAATAAAAGAAAATAAAAACCAGCTAGACGTTGTGGGAAGACATGGGAAGAAGAAAAGAGGAATACTAAAGGCTTCCTCATTTTTACCCGGCACGAGATGCATATTTTTTCGTATTAAATCACCCAGCTTGACTCACATATTTTTCATTTGGTTTTTTGAAAATGAAATAAGAAAAAAATTACCAATCTACATTAAAAATCAGTAGCATTTTCAATCCAATGAATCCTCACACTCCACAAATGAGGAATACGAAATTCAAAATGCTACGATTACCGAGTCATTCCAACAAGAAACAATGCAATAAATAAATAAAAAAAACTTTTTGATTTATAAACCATGGTTATTTTAATTTCTGAATGCATGACTGCAGCTTTGCACTATTCTTTTATTTTTCGGGAGATGATTAAATAGGATTAAATGCCAAAAAGGCTGATTTCCTTCCAAGATCAACTACACAAACGATATCGATTACACAAGTCAATGAATATGCACATAAATAGTTAAAATATGAAACAACAATAACATGACTAAGTACACACGTGCCGGAAACGTGTCGTGTATCATAATACTATTCGACGACTATGGAAACAATTTTCCTTCGTTGACGAAGTTAATTACTCTTCAAAGCCGATGCAGTAGGATTTTACGAAGGGGATAAATTATACGCCACTAATGAGGAATATAGTATGTGTAATACCACAGCCATTCAAAAATGGAGAAATGAAATAAATTCAAAAGAAATTTTTGGGTACTACAGCTATTTTTGGGTCTATTCATTTCTGAATGGATAGCTTCAGCTTTAAAAAACATTTTAATTATTGAAGGGAAGACTAAGGGAAGTTATAATGGTCTCATTTTCTTTGGAAGTTCATCTTTCGATTGATGAAAAACTTTTTGATTTATAAACCATGGTTATTTTAATTTCTGAATGCATGACTGCACTGTATAGTGTCTTCACTACACATACGATTTCAATTACACACGTCAATAAATATGCACAAATTAGAATTATAACTTGTAGAAAGATCAAACCATGAAAAGGCTCAATACACGCGTGGTAAGGACATTTAGTTCGTATAATATTATACAACAACTATGGCAACAGTTTCCAATCGTTAACGAGGTTTATTACTCCTCAACGATTATGAAGTAGGGTTTAACGAAGGAGATAATTTACACGCTCCTTCATTCAAAGAGTGCTTTTTTGTCCCTTGCACTTGTTGCTCGAAGCTTTTCATCACGTTTTGGCCTCCATCAAGATCCCAATTATTAAAAGGAAACTGAATATAAACAACAAAATGGTAGTGAGGAGTTCACTCAATCAAGATTTTCACGAATCACACCACAGTGAATACAAAATCCTATGAGAGTATAGATCAAAAGGTCCAGTAAGTTAGTGTATTATTTCAATCTTTCATTCCAATCTATGTTGGATGCCTAAAAAATGTTTTTGAAAATATTACCAGTACGATATTTTTAAATTAAAATACCGTATGCAGCTGTGAATTCATTATCATTTGTATAAGGATTAAGAAATATATATTTAGAAAGCATGATCAACTTGGGAAGAAAATCGTTACAAAAGAGAAAGATTATGAAGTTATCGTAATAGTTTTGTCTCTAAGGTGATAAACGATGGTTCTTGAGAAATGCACCATTGATTTTCATTGAAAACTCACCCTTATAAAAATATCTCGCGAAGAAAACAACTAAACTAGGTAAGTTATAGCTATGTCCATCACTTAGCTACTACACCCTCATGATAAACTACTGATAGCTATAAATGTAGATATCCCAAAATAGAAGCTGTAGCTAATGTTTGATAATAATAATAATAATAGCTGTAATAAAGGAAGAAGGCTTTGTGTAATGCAGAATAAATTGTGAGCGTGGATGTCCAGGTGAAAGGAAGTGCCCAAAGAAATGTCCACCTATTCTCATTGATGCTAAATAGAGTTTAATTCAATTGCCTCTTGAAGTATCTATTGAATGAACACCTTCAAAAATATACTTCCTTCATAGCGTTACTAATGAGGATATGCATGTCGTTGATATAATTCTCTTTTTCTTTAATTTGCTCTGAATTGCGTTCTTATGGGTGGTGTTATAAAACGTACTGATATTCCATCCTTGAAACTGCTCACTTATGTATTTTAACTATCCCGAATACCTAATAAAAAGCTAAATAACCTATCGGGCCCTGTCTACAGAGCAGTGACTTGATTAATAACTCATAATTAATCACCAGTCCCTCATATTAAGTGTGTCCAATACTTTTTCTGCCACTAAAATTGAATTGAGGTAAGTTAATTTGCAAACACATCCATTAGGTACAAACTACGCCACAAAAACATGAGAGAGTGGGAAGATGCGCTTCCCAAGTTAAGAGGACAGCACACACATAGGGTAGTAAAACATAGAGATCGGTGGCGATCGAAAGGCATTGATATAGTAAATATTAGATATTCGACATAGTTAAAATGACTTAGTGGGCAATTTTAAGGATTAAATACAAGCAAGTTTTATAAAACCACTCATGAGAACGCAATGCAGAGAAAATGAAATAAAAAGAAAATTACATTAGTGATATGACGACATCCTCAGTGGTAAAATTGTGAAGGAACAGAGAGTACAAAGATAACTCGGGGTGGGTATTTACGAATCGCAGTATTAAAACTTGAATATTGCACTGCAATGCTGGCAATATCAACGAAGAAAAGGTAAAATTGTGCCATTTGAATCCTCTCTGAACTCATAAAAAGTTAGCAACACTTTATGCTCTGAAAAACTCATGAAAAGTTTTCCAAGTATCATGGACAAAAAAGCTCATCTAGGCTAACATCACACGTACGTGCTCTTTATGATCGTTTGTTAAACATTTTCCATACGTAATAGACCGTTAAAATATCCAGACATGGGAAAGGTGCCTCGAAATATGACAGAAAATTATTCAGTAATGTTGGCAAAAGCTCAGGCATAAAATCTTACGTCAGGAGAACATATCCAACAAAAATACGCTTTCACGGCCGAAATAAAAGTCCCCAGAAAAATTTGAGATTTTTCTCATTTTTAGGCAGAATTAATCATGCAGAATTGGCTTTATTCATAATTATTTTGCTTGAATAGATTATATGACCCACCTACCACAATTTTGAAACCATTGTTCAATACATCTTATGAAGATTAGTTTCTATTACGCTCATATACCTGATGAACGTAATTATACTGAAAGTGGAAAAGTATTTATCTGGGCTTGCATAAAACAGTTTAAGAAAATATGCATTGAATAAAATAACATTCTGTGGAAATATATGGTTCCCTCACACAAGGGCGTACCGAAGATCAAAACTAGAGGGAGACAAGCCGTCTCGTTCAAGTTGTGATTCAAAAAAGATTAAGGAAACTAAAATTTCAAGAATATTATAACAGCGCCTTATTAGTTTTTAAACTTATTTGCAAAAAAAACAATTTAAATGCATCATTTATACCAGTATCACTTTTATTGGATTCAAATAAAATTTGTTCAAAACTTTCATTTTGAAAAAAATTTACTTTTGCTTCTAGGGAGGGACAGCTGCCTCCTTCCGGGCACGCCCATACCCTCACACGCGACACAAATCTCATAAAAGAGTGAAGATAAAAATTAAGATCCTTAACAGGAAATAGATGTCTCAAAATATTTTCACACTCCACTGAAATATTTACTCTGGTCACTAGGAAAAGAAATGGAACTCATTTACGACGTTGACAACATATAAAATTTTATACGATAAATGTAATTAATACCTACCGGCAACCTGAGCGAAAAACACATGCACCTCTTATATCTTCAGTGATTGGCAGCCACTTAATAAAATGAGTATTAGGGTACAGCCATTTGTTGACGTGGGGTGGCATGACCTGTCACTCTCAAGTAAAATATGATTATACCCTTTACCCATTTAAGTTTCCTGAATTCTCACCGACAAAAGATCATTTCCTGAAGTAGTTGATCTTTACCCTTTGCATTTCTTTTCTATCACCCAATGACAGGAAAAGAATTGATTCGAAGAGAAAAAATCAATTGAAAGTACATTGAATTCAATTCGTAATTGGAGAAAAGACTGAAGAGCAGTTCAAAATACTTTAAATTTACCCAAAATTTTAATTTGCCCATTTATCTTCCTTTAAATGCTCTTATAGCTATTTTAAGTAAGCGGTTTCGCAATTTTGAGCTCAAAAATTTTCTTTGAAAAATATGCGGCACAGTGCGCCAGAGTAGTCCTTTCGTTAAATTTTTCCTAAAGAAATTCCCTTTCAAATGAATTAAGGACACCTCGTGACGGCTGAGTGGGGGCTCAATAAATGATGGTAATGCATATGTCACGACGAAAGCATGAGAGGTAACTGCTGCGTGGCTTAAGACCCATTTTAATACCTCGAAAAAATTCCCCGCGGGCAAAGGGTCTTTCGGTCCAATCCATTCTTTCCTTTAATCATGAGGCGGCGGCACAAGGCATGGCGAAAAGAATGGCCGGCCGCCCACGCCCTTCCTCATACTCCTCTTCCTCCCCCGGCAACAAAGTGCGAGCCTCTGATATTCCTTTGACTGACTAACCCTCGTCTCCTAGGACGCTCAACCGAGTAGAACTCTCTTTTGGCGGCCCACAGCCCGCCGTAGCTTTCAGTCTATCCCTTCAATAAGCCCCCGTTCACACCAAACCTCATCCTCCGCCACCTACGCAGCTCACCCACCGTGACAAGAAGCTCATCGGATGAGGAAGCATCTCCTGTGCTACCCTCACGCACTCTCCTAACCCTAGATGTGGTGATATCTGTGCGACGGGGGTTGATACGGTGGCTTAAACGGGCTTATCCTACCAGAAGATTGTGTCTTAGAACATATGACATCAATCAAGCGATCAAACGTTACCACCACAACAAGCAAATATGCCACCAAATAACTAATGCATGCTAGTAACATGGTATGTGCGGCAGAAATCACAGGAAATATTTACAAATAAGGTTGGCAATTTTGTGTTCTTCCCGAAGGTACAGAGCTTCCTCCCGTTTGGTTTCCGTTTTTTACAATAAAACTCTAAGATACCAACTAGTATTTAAATAATCAGTATATTTTAGCGTTCCACTACGGAGTTGATCACACATTTTTCTACTTTCTATTTTAATTGGATTTTTTTACACGAAGTATTTCATTCCATGCTCTTTGGCATTCTGGCCGAAACAGTCCATCGCCTATTCACTATTCTCGGAAAGTGACAATTTTTTAATCCCAGACAATACTTCTTGACTTGCCCTTGAAGCACTCTAATCGACTCAGCCCAGCAGCACAGATAACATAATCCACACGTAATGATACTGCTGACTGATGCCATTGAGGTGAGTGTAAGCCAGGGAGTGCCAAGGTTTTGCCATTAAAGACTATCCCTCCCAAGGAAAGCTAAAAAGTATTATTCAAATGTTACGCACTCCTCGGAGAATGAGACAAGCAATAGTGCATGCAGCTACAAGGAAATAAGTAGCAGGTGAAGCCGCGCCGATATGCCAGGAATGTGCCGGGAAATACGAGAGAAGTACCTATCTGATCATAAAATGCGCTATTTCATATTATAACAAATAAATATTCATCCATTTATTATAGAACCTATTATTGTATCCATGCACGCATCTATCATTCTGAATTTTGCACAAGGTGCACGTAAAAATTGTCGATTATTTCCACTGATGTTAATTTGTTATTCTTGGAAATGTTTGCTCATGCAATTGATTCGACAAAATAATCGGGAACTTGAACGGAGATTTTATATTGTGAAGGTGAGTCAAAATAATTTGCACCATCAATCACAGGGCGATAATAATCAAATAAATAAATAATAAATGCCGTAACACCTGCTCTACATAAAAATATGTTTGATAACTACGCTTTGAAAAGCTGCGGCACCAGTGGAGGAGAAAACACGTAGGCATTTATCAAAAGTACTACTACAAATTGCCTTGTCTAGTTTCGCTAATATTACCCTCATTCAGCATTAAACTAACACCGTTTGGTAGACCGGGGTGGATGGCACTGCGTTTTCTCGAACATCAAAATGGGACGCCCAAATACTAGGTGGACAGGCTAGTATGCCAAAGCGCAAATTATTAGTAGGGATATATCCAACTCGGGGAGCAACAAGCTCTGCGTTACTGCTGTTATTTACAAGAGGATAAGCAAGGCTATCGAAAAAAACGGGTAAAATATGGCTCCAGATTTCCATGCTCGGCAATGAGACGGTCTCTGCAGAATAACGGACGAAACGTACATTGAAATAGACTCTATAAAGAAAGTTTTAATGTACTCAATCTTCGCACGCTTAACCTTGCGCAACTCTGCGTAAATTTTACGCTGGTTGCGTTACTGTCCAACTTCTCAACTCGCAACGGTGGCAGCGTCTGACTGCAAGGCGAAGGTGCTCTCAACTTCGGTCCCTCACTGGAATTGGCTCTGAAATTAAATGATAAAACCTAGCCACCTAGGCACTGAAATTCAAGGACAAGGACAGCCGTTGTTTTCTTCACGTTCTCTTTCAGCGCTATCTTACCTACGCATTAAAATGGGATCTCAGTTCTCCTTCACTAAAGGAGTGAAATTAAAGCAATGTAAGAAAGAGAATAGAGGTTATATTTAAGTAAACGAATATTTACATAACTGACTGACTGACTGACTGACGGAAACACAATTTAGAATGGGGTCGTGGAGAAAAGAATTACAACGCTGCACCGTCTTCTTCACCAATCCACCTTACGAAATGGAGTTGGGTAAGTTACTAGCAAATATTTGGAGTTGAAATAAAACGTTGCATAAACAATCTGATTTCTGTACCTAACTCTGTTTGGAAACCAAATTCACTTGTACCTCTTGGCTTCTCGCCCCCACAATTAACATACACTAACAGCAAGAGCTATCCAGAAAAACTCAGCATGTGGATAACAAATAATGGAAAACTAGGATTACACCCGATAGAAGTGAAAAATTCCCTCCAGTGGAAGCGCATGAGTTATTATTGACGCAGGATGCCGTGACACAATTCTCCCGATCCCACACGCCCTCACGCGGGATGAGCACAAAATAAATTCCCGCGGTGGCCACTCCAAAAGAGCCGTGCACAAAAGGCCAGCACGGAAAAGACAAAAGACTGGCGGCAGCGGCGAGGAGAATAATTTCGTCGCTCGCGGACCCATCGCCACATGCGCGCGATATGCATGAAAAAAGAAGGAAAGAAAGAATAACTGAAGAGCGCCTTCCGACGAGCCGCGCCCACTTTTCCCTTTATCAGTCTTGCCTCGACGACCTCGTTTCTGCCTCCAGACCTCTCCATCGCCCATACGGATGGGAAGATACACACACTGGCACCTTTTCCATTTCCAAACGAGGTCGACAATAGAGATGCTCGACCCGTTGGGGGTCTTTGACGCCCACAGCCTCAAGGACACGGCAAGGCGAAGGCAATAGCAAGGTCACGAACATTTTTTCCTCAGACTACGGAGAAGTTAGGGTGGTCTGCTCGCGACATTGTTATTTGGAAAAGTATTCAGCAGTGCGAAGCGATTTTGATCTAGCTTGGCGCAAGACCTCACTTTGTCTTGAATATATTTGCCCGTTTCAGCGAGCCAGGAAGGGTATATACTATTTGACCCTATAGCGCCGAATGCTGCTTATAAACAACATATATTTCAAGTACCTGAAATTAATAATAAATGCATGTTGTTAAAGCAGCTTTAATTCTGCTTGAAAGCTGTATCTTTGGAGTTAATATATACACTTGGTGTTATTTCGCTTTGATAGGGAAGAATGAAATGAGGATTGCAGGGCGATTAAAAGTTTCCGCTAACATCCTGGTAGTCAGGAAGATTTATTTTCATTTATCATCGTTTAATCATGTTTTAAGAAATATAATAAAAATTAATGCTTAAATTCAACTATCGCAAAAAAACGAGATGGTGACGTGTTTTTTATTATCTATAAATCTTTTCCGAAATGTATGTTGCTTCGAAGCAACAACGGGTCTACAAGGAACAATGGGGAATTTGGTACATGTAAGCATCCCTGCTTTGGTCATTCTGTTGGGATATTGTTAATATTTAAATATGCATAGCAAACGGAAAGTGCATACGTCTAGAAAAGGAGGAAGGTGTTGCTGATATCCCACACTCCAACTGAAAAAAATGAAAAGGATCTTGGTCAAGGCGAATGCTTTTTTTTTTTGGATTTTTCACACAATGAAATAATCATATACAGCGGATCATTCTGAAAAAGTTCCCTTTCGGCCCAGTGTTGCTCTGAAGCAACATGCTTTGAAATCTACATGTGTGGGGGAAATATGAACCAAATGCATTGACGTACTCCATTGATTATATTTACGCAACCTGACTACTGAAATTTAATAAAAATTCACGGCAAAACATTTTGGGTCTTAAAGGGTTAAAACGGAGCTTCACTGCCTACATGTGGTTGCGCACGCGCGGGTTTTTTCTTTTCTTCTCTTATGTCACACATAAAAAAAT
Source organism: Ischnura elegans (assembly GCF_921293095.1). Lineage (NCBI taxonomy): Eukaryota > Metazoa > Arthropoda > Insecta > Odonata > Coenagrionidae > Ischnura > Ischnura elegans. Next base: position 90,018,502 of record NC_060246.1, on the reverse strand, counting down.
CTAAATAATTTTGATCGTCATTCGAAAAAAATGGCGTCATTTCCCAATCGAAGTCAATTTTAATCGAAGTAAAGTTTGGCTTGGGTAGGCGAATGTACACATCACACCTGACTTAGTTATGGATGGTGAATTTCACCTATTCAGAATATGGAAGCCGGATCCCTTCCATTGGACTCCTCGCCCTTAGACGATTTTATCAGAGGGCTTGCCTCAGCATTTGAAAACGGGAAACTTCGAACAGTAGGCAAGCACTCTTACCCCCAATACTTACAAAAACTTTATTAATAGCTCGATCCCTTGGTGAAATAATTGTCACCCGAACAACGCGCTAGGATAGAAAAGATCATGAGTCATTTGTTCAACTAATTTACCCTCAAACTAAAAGGGTTTTGCAAACGGAAAATCTTAAATAGAATGAACCACAAGTCGGAAAAACAAGGGAAAGAAGTCATATAAGTTTACTATTTTTGTGATTGGGAAATAAGTTCAAAAGGAAAGAAAAATACATAAATTGCCTCAGAATTAAGGAATTAAATAGATTTATAAAAAATAGAAACCTTTTCGCATTGGCAAGGGTAAGGTACTTTACTGATGACTAATGGCTTCGGATAGTGAGCATAAAATTTAAACCAATTATTGATAACAAAAAAGAGTAACTCATTCAACAGTATTTCATTTTATAGATTTGTCTTGGTCTCTAGACAAACTAAATCAATTACAATTGATTATCTCATTTTTGCTTACTCGTTTGTGATGATATTCCTTACAAGCCCTTACTTGAAAAGCTTGCTAGGGAGGAACGCCAATTTTTTTTGCAAGTTTATTCCGCAAAAGAAATAAAAATAAAAATTGATAATCCGATATTTCTTGCAGCTGAATTGAAATAGTTCAAAATACAGTGAGTACCTAATTTTTTGCGAAATTTTACACTCTATAAAGGTATAAAACTGTCATTCTCAGCCCAAAAACAACAAATAGAAGCTCTTATCGAAGAAAATAAGAAGGCCGAATGGTCCAAATAAAATTTCATTCCATAAGAAGGGAGATATAATGCTGAAAATGCACACATTAAGATCAGAGGCTAATATGCCAAATTAATTACTTCAAATTGAGATATATATACATATTTACCCATGGTATGTGGCATTATTTTTTCACTGTATATCATGGTATTCCATGTTTTATTCAAGCTAATGTAAGTGAAATAACTACAATTCTAAAATTTAGTTAAGCCTCGCACAGCAGGACCAGGTACAACCTATTTATCCCCAGCTTTCCGCTTTCATCCCTAAGGCGCGGACTGCATTTGACTTCAATGCGAAAAGACTCGGGTGAGATTGTTCAACAGCCACACGTCATGCACATAGTTTACACAAGTGATCTTCAATTAATGCTGCAAGGTTAAGGCACGATTCCGTAGATGAACAAGATCAAGCATCAGACTTGAGAATGGGAGGAAGGACAAAGGAGATCATGCTAAGTTGACATCGCTGCAGCGGAATGATGCTAGGTGGCGTGGCAGGTAGAAGAGGAAGCTGGCACCTACTACGTCTACGACAAGCATGGGGCTTGAGTAATGATGTCGAAAGGTGAATTTTCTGCCCAGTAACCGTCATTTTCCTCGATTTTATGGACAATATTCATTCCCCGAGATTCTGTGCCTAAAAATACAATACAAGAGGACACAATACTCTCTCTTAACTGGACAGTCGTTTTTCTTGATAAATCATTCATTGAAAACTAACCTTACCTCCTTGAAATTCTCGTGGCAAATAAAGAACATCTAGACCAATAAAAATGCTAATACAACAATGTAACATAAAAAAAATCACTGAAAATATTTTTTTTTATATCTTGACCCACCCGAAGACAATCACAACATTTGACAATATTTATAAAAATTATTATATATAAATGAGCCGGTACACATCGATGGCATTTAATTTTAATTATAATTAATAATAATTGTTTAAGAAAATACAAATAATTTCTCATTCTCTTTAATCAAGTGCATTTTATTAAAAAAATTCATTCCGCAAAAGAAACCTATATGATCGCTTTATCCTTGAAAACTGGAATTCTTTGAAACGATAATTTTACCAAATAAAGTATTTTTACTAATACTTCAAAATACATTAATACGCTTCAAAATAAATAGAAAAATGATAACTTAATTTACCAAACCAGCATTTGGTTTAAGCTGCTTAGGAAAAAATAAATACAGTTTGACTACAGAAAAATTGAAGGCAAGATTTTAAGAGTGTCTTGCAAAAAGTAAATTAATGTGGGAATCGATGAATGATTCAAGCGCAGCCTGATTTGAAACTGGGACCACGATGGACTTGTTTGTTGGGAAGTAAAATCCTCGGAAAAAAGATGAAAGCAGTGTGCATCATTCACGTGATATAAGACGAAAATACGGACGAGAATGTTGGGGAATATAGAAGGATTGAAGCTCCACGTGCATTAATTTGCGATGACAATATGCCCTAAAAGGAAAACTGGGAACCATTTCATCGTTGTAAGAAGAAAATTTTGTTCAAAAGATAATTCATCAATACTGCGGCATACTAAAAATTCTAATCATGAGCAGTCATTAAAAGAGATAAATGGAGCGTCATCGGATAACCAAAGCAAAATTCGAGGAAGAAATTTAATTCGAAGTAAATACCACGAGCTTAAATAAAAGCTTTCGTATGTGATGTGCATGCATAGGACACGGTTATATTTTATACGGCGAGCATGATAGTGTTTTTTTTGTAGGTATATAGAGTCCCAAAAGCGTGCCGTTAGACACACGGAAGTCTTTCCAAAGTCGACCAAAAAAGGCGAATTTCTCACTGCAAGACAAGAAACTGAGTATATTTTCTGAGATATTTTTACAAAGAAAGAGAGTACAAAACTATGATTTTTAAGTAAATTTTATTTTAGTATTAATGACAAACTGTGCATTATACAGGCAGAAACGAATGAAAAGTGATAAATAACCTACAAATAACTGATTTAGAATTCAATGAAATGATATTAATGAATAAACAAGACATTTTTACGCAGTTATGCCCAAAGGTGCAAAATTATAAGCACCGAAAGATGTCAAATATTTTCCGCAAGCAATCATTTAATTTGACGCCATCTTGTACCTTAATCCTTTATTTTCTGGTTAGTTAAGGTAAACCGTTACAACTGGGCAAGAGCTGCAAAGGGAAGCTTCGGATTAAATATATTCAACTGGTTGTAGCAATTTCAAAGAGAATAATTACGCCAGTGTGAATATACAAAAACATGGGAGAAAGAAAGCAGATGCTAGAATTGCTGGATAAATCATAACAGAGTAGTAATTGTTGACCAGTGATGACAACGATGATGATTCAGGTACACCACCAAATCATCATCATCCACTAGAATATCAGCAGGATATCCGGAATTAAGTTCTAGTGAAATTGAATGGCATTTTCGGAGCAAAATCATTCTTTTGGAGTTTTACGGTATGAGAAATATTTAAATACATTATATAGAGACGAAATTATGACTTCTCAATGCCTACATTTATCAAATTCGTGAATGAAATCAATATCAATAATTTATAACGTTAATTTAAATAAAGAAGACGAGTTGGCCCCAACCTTCAATGTATACGGTGCGAAAAATAAGAAAAAAATTTTAACAGAAAATAATTTTTCCTTTATCACTTCTCATTGTAATATCAAAACATAATTTTTTAAAAATATTTCTTTGAGGAATAAGAAAGTTTTCCGGTTCTTCCACGTGTCCTCCTCCGGTGATTTCATTTGGCAATAAAAATAATTTTGCACGGATGTGAGCGATAGGAGGGCATTTAAAGATGTTCTGAATCGCATACTGAGTAGGATTAGATTCTAGATTAAAGAAGATGAACCGACTCGAAAATCGGAACAGGTGAACTGATATAAGCTTAAAAAAAGAAACGTTCGTCCCATCGCTCACACTCAAGTATTCCCATCCGCTGCCTCACACTGCACTTGTCTCCGCCTTTTTCAGGGTCCGGACGTGGTGCTCGAAGGTTATCACAGCGTGTGTGTCCTACGAGCATGGGTTGCAAATACGTTTCCCGATGTTTACTCGTTGGATGGAAGAGGCGATGGGAGGAAAACCACGGTCGTGGAAGTGTGGGACTTTGGAGCACGGAGGGCTGATTCAGCAGTGCCTTGATGAACGTCGCGAGGTGGATAAAAAGGGGCCCGGAAACCTGAAAGAAGGAATGAAATAGTCATTCAAAAGGGTGGAAGAGAGAGTAGCTGAGTGCCTCACTGCTGATAGCGTTCGTCTCTCGTCCGCGTGTTTTTCATGGCCGCAGCATCGCTTACTATAACCAAGTTTAGCAACGCCTATTCCGGAATAGGGGTCAGCACGAGTCCACATTGCATTAAAGAGTTCCAAAAATGGTAAATGTGAAAATATTTTAAGCTTAGGGGACTTACACGATTTTCCGGCGAAGCAGATGAGCTTTTGTATTTGGATCGACCCGATCAGATCATGGAAAAATGTCCCACGCGGCGCTTGAATCTTTAATTTAGTTAATTATAGAAAGGAGAGTATACTGTTGCGCTGTCAGGGACCTTTTTATCGATTACACTGAAAATTTCATGGAAGTATAATGTGCGCAGAATGGTCTGCTTATGGAGAAAAAAATAAAAAGTAGTTCGTTTCTCAAAACATAGAAACAAAAACATAGGAGAAAAGCATTTCCTATTCCATTTATTTTTCGTGCAAATAATTTACTGCGAACGCAAGATCAAGGTTCATTTATTTTCCTAATCAGTGGCAACTTCCAGGAGGAGTCTTAGACGTTCAGATACTTTACTTTCCAAACTATTGCTCTTTCAAAATTTGTTACAATATTAATAGCTCTCCCGCTGTATCACCAACACTTTTGATGTTCTTGATGACCCTAGCGAGGGACTCTCCCGATGGGTAATCAATTGAGAGATAATAAAATCTTACAAATTCCCGCGTTCTCCACCAATTTACCTCGCATCACGGGCCCTTAGCATAGTGGAAGGCGGTAGGGAATCGGCCGACGTCCTGGCTGGGACCTTTCCACTCTGACGGATGGAATTTGGAAGACGAGAGATGATTCAAATAATTTTCTTTGCTTTGGACACTTACGGAATTTAAAGGGAGACGATTATACAGCCGCTTAACAAAATGAATAGTTTTCTTTTACCATTGGATTTCCATATCTTAAATTTAATTAATAGAAGATTTTATAGGTCGCACTATGCAGTAATAAGAACTTTGTTTTACAGCCCCCATCGCTGTGAGCTGAAAATAATATGGTTTCCAAGTGTGGGCAACACAATTAATCATGGATGAGTGTAATTGGTAGCCATCTTTATCAATAAATTTTTTAAATCGCAATTTTTCAATTTCTACTTTTCTTACGTACGCGAATATTAGGTAGAGATAGTGATTAATGATAACTAATAACTGGTAAATACGAGGGAGAGTGTAGGTTTCAATATCTTCTTCCCAGCCGTTAGGTGCTTGAATCATGGACAACGGATACCTACTGCTGACTGGGCCTTGTCAAAATGGTTCTCTTTCGTAGGGTTCTGATTCGGTGCTAAGGAGAATGTTATGAATTTTGATACCTGACTTAACTCAATCAGCAGTATCCCTTATCCAAGACCAAGCACTCTTTTTAATTAATCCATCGACAGAAAATTTATTAAAACCGACACTATCCTTCGTATTTACCATGTGCCAGTAATTATTTATCCCGTGACTTTTACTTTTATCGTAACGCGCTGACGCTACATGCGTAATATCACGCCATACGCTACATTTGTGACTCAAATCCCATTCAAAATAGTGAACTCTATCCTACACGTAAAATGAATCCATATATGAATCGCTAACTGCAGAAAAGCGTCATGTCCAAGTTGGACTATTTGCCTTTTTAAAATTTAAGTTGTTTCCAGGTGCAAGACTAAAATATTCCTACTAAAAGGAAGTATGTCATGCTAATAACACCAAGCATATGTTTTCATAACATGTTTCCTTTTAGTAGGAAACGTTGAGTCTTGCACCTAGGAACAACTTAAAGAAAAAAAAAAGAAAAGTCGTCCAACTTGGTCATGATGCCTTTCTGCTATTAGCGATTCATGCATAATGCGGAGTTGAACGTCCATACTGCACTTATTTTGCATCAAAATACTACATCGCAATGCATTACACTGCATCATACATACAAGTAGATTAAATTAAAAAAAATATCTTCTGAAAATTTAAAGTGGCAGTATTCACTATAGCATCAGTTATTCATTGCTAGATCTGCATGATGAATTAATTTTAATGCATACACACCATGGTTCTTTCAAACTTTTGCGACTCGGTCCTTGGGAATGCCGACCACCACAAAATATTTAACATTACAACACAATTGTGAATTTCAGCTACCAAGGAGCAGAGTTTTATTTATTAATTCCTCACCAACGAAAGCAGGACGAATCGGCCTTTACATCGGGGTTTTTGATAACATGTAATAATCAAACGTGCAGTGGGAACGAAACACTTAGGATGGGCTTGCGGGATACACTCCTGAAGCAGGGACTATAAGCGATCAGCTTTTTTCCTCTGCCACCAGAAGGAGAAGGACGGGAAGGAACAAGGAAAGGAGGCGCCGCCGCGATGAGAGCCCGACGACGCCTCCAGGGGAAGGACGGGGAAGGAAGGGAGGGGACGAGGAATCCTGTACCGTCACAAGGCGGGCAGGTCCTACCATCAGCGGAACCAAGCTTACGCAATTAATATGCTACCAATTTTAGTAGATTTTCCTATGAGGAAGAAAATCTATCGATCAAATCGGTTGATAATCAAACGTACAAGAACTCTCAGGGTTCAAGGCGAACCCTGCTAAGGGTACAACGCACTGGGGCCCGGAACCAAGCCAGGGGCTTATACGCCAGGTATCCCGGGGAGGGGCTGGAGAGGAAGGAAAAGGGAGAGAGGCGCCGTCGCGATCGGAGCCCGCCGACGCCTCCAGGGAAAGGAGAGGGATGGAAGGGAGGGAAACAGGGATAAAACACTCCAGCGCTATAGAAGCGAAGGAGGCCCTACCAAACGTACTGAAAAATCCATGCCCTGGATAAGGATAACTTACCAAGGCGGGACTGGAACCCGTGACCTTTGGTTTGGTAAGACCATACCCCACCGCCACCAAGGCCGGCAACCTGCAAAATTTATACTGAAACCTACACAAGGGCTGGTCTTATTTTAAATCTGTGGTCAATACATGCACCTAGTGTTTCACCTCACAGTAGATACAGCCTTATCAATAACGTTTTCCCATCGATAAAAAAAAATGTAGCCTACTGCATCCCGATTGTAACCTATGGCATTATACCCGATACCTTACAAAAATCAACATCAAACCGCATTAAACAACGTGTTAGATCAATGAATGATCTGCGATATTTCTGTATTATCGCCCATTGAAGACACTTAAGACATATTGACCCTTAACACTAACATTCAGGGTCCTTGGAGGTTTTTTGCGTCGCAGCTGATGAATCAAAATATTGCATTGCGCAGGCCTGACGGAATGTCGCGAATGGTCCACTTCCAATGCAGGAGACCGGTTAAAGGACGCCGCCAGCGACTTGATTAAAAATAAAAGGGTGCAGGCGATCCGTTGTCCAAGCGCTGCCGAAGCCAAAAAACCCATTTGATGAGATTCACGGGCGTCTGCCTTCAATTTTTTTTACACTGCCGCGCACGTTTCTAAATTGGCCCCTGCAGCCGTGGTATGGGTCTACTCAACGAGCCGCCGAAGATGCTCTGGTAGGCCAAGCGCACGACGTTAAACGAGAATGCGGAAATGGGTCGAGAGTTTGATACATTCTATAGAAGAGGAGGGACAGAATTCTACACGTGAGTTTTTCCCAGGCAAAGAGCGAAATTTTTGCGCAGTTACCGACCAGGTTTCCGCGGCACGCGCAATGAAGACGTAAATACTTAAAAACCGATTATTAGAAGCAGTGGCGTCGGTGGGACGTGGGAGATCAGAGGGGCCGATTCCCCTCCCCCGAAATATTTGAACACAATTACAAAAAAGAGAAGAAAATACAGAAAATTCATGCATTTACAAAAAAATACTTTGACAAATGATTTTTCTATTATAAAAAGTGATAAAATTAGTTAAAAACCCTCTACTTTGTACCCTGTTTTTAAAATAATATTCCTCCCTGGTTTTGGACCCCGCCGCCCACGAAATTAATTCCAGGCAATCCCACTGATGAGAAGTGAAAATGCTATTTAGAGTAGGTTTTGTAGGATGTGTAGCAATAAACCTGAGATTTTTTTAGGAAAGGCAGTAGCGAAGGTAAGGAAGTTATGTAGGATAGGCAGTAATGTAGGTGATGTGGTAATGAAGGTAATTTCATTTTGGTACGGTACGTAACACTTACTATAAGTACTGCACTGACTTTACCACGAAATTGCCCATTTTGGCTACAAAACATATCGAATAACTCGAGCAAAGTTTAATAATGACATGAAAGTTTTAAAATGTTTGAAAAAATAAACAAAATAATAATCAGCTCTTTAACGATTATAACGGTCTTTACGATAGTAGTACGCGTTACTTGTACAAGAAATAATATGTTAGCATTAAATAAATAGTTTATTAAGTTATAGATTATATTCTTACGGTCACAAATATGCATGCAGGGAATGGTGATGTACCAATAGCCTCATTAGCCGATAATTGATGGTTATAATTTTTTCAGTTATGTAAATGAACTGTCCACCAACATTAACGTATCAAAATATCTAGCAGATCAATAATGTATTATAAAGGTATTGTTTGTATTGCCAACACCAATTGTGAATTTTCTCTTGCCTTTTTTTATTATATAAGCTATTTCGTATTAAATCTGAGAATATACTCACGTGATGTCACACTGAAGTAGAGATATCTGCGGATACCCTTGTCATTATATGGCGGATTATTTTATCTTCAAATGCATTTGAGCGTCAAAGCCCAAGCCAGCCTAATATATTAACATAAAAATGATGCAGTAACTTCGGTATCTTCCAAAGATTTTCCCCACGGGTGACATTGTCTTGAAACTCATCCTTAAATGGCCTCAGGAACATCTAGTGCCAGAGTATGACACCTTCCAATCGAAACGTAACGAAATCGCAAATAGAAAATAAATGTGTGGAAGAAGACCGAGTAATTTTTTTCATATGTTGAATCCAACTTCCATAAATATCAGCCCGTTGATTTTAAAAGAAATAATTAATTATCTTCGTTCATTGGCTTGCAAGTCGTTGTTATTTATTCATATTTTTCACAGTACACTACGCCCATTTTTTGCATTTCACACTTTTGCTGTCGATAAACTTGAAAATTATGCAACAGCTATAATCCGCAATATATGTAATTTACGAGTTTTTATGCAAACACGGGTGGTTATGATAGAAAAAAATATTAAGTTCATGGAATATCTATTAAGCTTACTGCAAGTATAAATAGAACTGTACGTGAGAAATAAATATATCGGTGGAAAGTGGGTGGAAATATGGGAACTTTCTTAATTAAAATTTAGAATGAACTCGCCTCAGTGGGCCTCATTCGGTGAAAATTTACATTAATAAAGAAAAAATAATTCCGCATTTTATTCATAATCAAATCCGTGGTTTTATCTCTTCCACTGTCCTTTCAAAATGAAACTGAAGTTTTAAAAACAGCGGTTTCTGAATATTAAGTATGTGTGGCATACCATTTATTCCTTTTTCATCTCAATAATTGAATCACGCCCCGACGTGAATATTTAATGATATAAACGAGGTAATAAATTATCAAATTTTTGACACACCATCATTTCTTATGCTAACATTAAAATAATTTCTCGGGTGAAAATGTGCATTTTTCATATATATATTTCTAAACTTTTTCCGTGGATATTTAACCAAAACGACCTCGATAATTACGAATGAGGACAGCATGGAAATATCAAGAGAAAAGTATGAATAATAGCGATATGTATGTAGATTTTCTGGATCGTGCAATTTTGATACTTATGGACCGTGACGTCTATTTCAAATTGGAAACAAATAATTGCCAATGTCACGAGCCACAGCAACTTTCTCTCAATTTAAGAGCTAATCAGTCGCAATGAATAAAAAAATACTTTGCATCGGAACAGTTATAAAATTCATTACGCAAACATAAAGCAGGTTTAGCGTAAATAAAAAAAGTTACTATGAATATTCAAATCACAAATTTTGACCAAATATATAATTTTTCTCTTGAATAAAAACCCTTACATTCACCAGTATTTATAAGCAATGCCATTAAAAAAGCTGAATAATAAATTACTTCTTTATTAATGCATGTGACTTCCATTCCTCTCGAATGCATCAATCCCCGTAACAAAAGAGGCTTATGACACTCAATTAAAAGTATATATTTTGACACTTGACATTTAGAGTGATGAATTGAATATCCAACTGAAATATAAATTACTTGCAATTTATGCATTCTGAAATTTGATGGTGTTCAAATGAATGCATAGTGTTTTGAATTGCAAAATAATGATTTGCTCACTTAAAAATTCCATAACAATTTTTCAGATTATAATTTTATTACCATACAATTTATAGAGTCAATTAACAATGAACACCTGCAAAAGTTTCAAGGGAAGATTTGGGTAAATGTACACAACGTAAAAGAGTGAAAGCATAACTAACACTAGTATTTTATAATTATTGCTTTAAATAACAGAAATACCGTGTAATTTTAAATCATAGCCTCTTTATGAAGATGTAAAATCATCCATTTAGGTCAAAATGGGTTAATATACACTTGCTGGATGGCAGATGAAATTCAAGAACTGAGAGAGGCTTGGCTGAAATTTAATATAGGGTGTAGTGAAGCCAAGTAGATAGAATTGAAAAGCTTATTATTCTTCAGAATTTGTAAAAATATTTTTTTATTAGAGTCAAAATGACCAAAAAGAAGTCCATATTCATGAGCTATAATTTTGTTTACAATAGGGTGGTTTCCTATTATTTTTCATTGCCTAAATCGAAAGATTATTTCTCCTGGAGTACGTATTTTACGCTTTTAGATTTTTAAAGGACGGTATTTATTTTTCGTGATTAAATGAAAAGTGAAAATTTTTAAGCGCGCGAAAACGCGACTGCTAAGTATGAATGCTGGGAAAAGCCCGTGTGACGTCATTCTGGTTCCCGCTGTCGCCACATGAGGTGACCTTGGGGGGAGGATATGTGCGTCGCTGCAATGCGAGCTGCTAGCAGGTAGCGGAGTACCCAGCAAGCACTACCTGCTAGCAGGGTAAATGAGGATTATTAATACCTTATCAAACGAAGGCAACTTTCCGACCGTAGGCACTTTTAATAGGTGATTATCACGAGGTTTCCCTGAGCTCTGTGCCTCATGCATGCATTGAAAATCTAAGACGATGTAAAACTCCTACCTACTCGTATAGAATCTAGGTCCCTGTGACGTCACGTGGAGTGGCAACGCATGGGCGCTAATATGGCCTTTTTCAAATGCGGTTAAATTGACCATTGTCATTCGTCTAAACTGGGATTTATAAAACCAAATAATTTGTATATTATGAATACGCTAATGGTGGGTAACGAATCGCAATCGATGCCATTCGTTTTCTTTGATGAAGGAAACTACCCTATTACGGAGACTCGTGTGCTTAGGACTTTCAAAAGTTCAGCTTTCAAAACTTTCAAAATTCCCAAAATTTGATATTTCGTACTGAAAACAGTCTATCCCGGTGAAATATGAAAAAAATAACCTTTTAGAACCGAAATTTCGTTTGTTATGTAGTACCTACCTTTAATTCATTATGAAATATTGCCTCCCGCAATCAGTTCCGCACTTCAGAGAACTAGACCGAAACGCGGCGGCCCACACCTCTTACTTACACTGTTACTACCCCTCTCTTGGCACAGGAAATGTTCCTTGAGTACAAGATCTATGCCCTAAAGGCTTATTCGTACTCCAAAAAATAAAGATTTAAATTGACGTTATCACTTTCCAATCAAGTACGGTCAATATATTTTTCCACTACCCGAGTACGGGAGTGAATGTGAACCAAAATAAAACAAGCTTTCAGTGTGTAACTAATTTACCTCTAAAATTCGGTGTTTATCGGCATTTCAAGTGCCTTACAGATGGTAGCGGTTGCATTATGATGAAACATGGCACCTTGTAAGCCGAAATCCCTCCCCTAAATAAATAAAAATATGTTTTCAAGAAATCCAATCGTTCATGTTGACGGAATTTTTGTACTATTTTAGGCGTGGGAGCATGAAATAATGCAGTATATATTATCATGGTAACAATTAGCTTTCTCGACGGCAGCAACACGTGTTTTAGGAGACAAAGTTATGAATTTCATAAATAATTGTATCGAGTATATCATATCTTTCCCCATATGCCCTCATTAGGTACATTACTTTTTCTTTTATCCCAAAATAGGTGATTCGTGAAATAGCGAAATTCCTGCTAACTCATCGCTCAAGTACCGCGAAACGTTTGGAAACACTTATCCTTTGGATGTCCAGGCTTCATGTTGTACACAGGTAGTTATAGGAGCCGCAGGTTATTGTTAGGAGTAGACGCAGAACAGAGACTAAAGTCCTCATTTGATAAAATTAGAAAAATAGTAAAACCATACTTGAGATCAATTTCTTGAGTTGATCTCATGGAGAACAAAACTCATTAGCGAAATAGTGAAAAGATATTTGAGTGCGAGGATACATACATTTATTAAAGAAAATGCCTCCCAGAGAGACTTCTCTAAGGAATATTATCTTTCGGTTGAGTAATTCTCGATAGTTCTGAGTGGACATATTTTCAAACACTTTTTCATATTCATACGGCAGGGCAATATGGTAGCAAAAATAAACCTTACCCCGAAGCCATTCCATTATCGGTTGTTCAAATGAAAGCCAGAGATATAAAGCCCGTGGAGTGGTCTCCACTGAACTGACATAGTATTCTAATGACAGCCTGACAATGCAAACTTGAGCGTCAGTGAAAGTGATTCCTAAAATGGCATTAATTGGTGACACTAAGATTTTTTCCTATATTTTTCCCAAACTAACAGCTTGCAGTAAAAACCCACCGTGGACCAAACTTGGCAGTCAGTCATAACCCAGATAACGATGAGGGAGTTTCTCATCGAAACGTTTGCCTTAAACAGCCTTAATATATTACAAACTCGATAAGATTTTATCAATAGTATTCGCCGGGAATGTCTACGATCTTTTATGAAATACCAACTCGCTAACGGCACCAATTAAAACACTAACTAACGCCCATCTTGCACGAGGATCGCATATTAAGTGGAAATTCTGAACTTAGCCCGTCATTAGAAGTCAAATTGGCTCCCTCACGTCCCTGGGAAAAAGTCGAATACGGACTTAAGCCTCTCCCGGACACCGCGATGAGGTTGGATTTTTCTGCCGCGCCTTCCTCGGGGTCCTACCCTCCCGCATCCCCCCCCCAGCATACTCTACGGTCTCTTCCCCCAGAGGTCAGGGGAAGCTTGTATCACCCAGGAGATATCTCACCATTCCTTTGTTGTGGTGGTGCGGTCCCTAATTTATATTTTTATTATCACTTATTTTTTTCCATCATAATTTTTTTTTAATCTCCCAAATAAAAATAGGGCGTGTATGGCCGTGAGCGTTGTGGGCATAAAAAGGGCGGATTCTGAGGGTGGCGGAATGAGAGTATTAAGAGGAAGGCAGAAGAAAGGCCGTTGAGTGTTTGTAGGATAAGGGTGCGGGAGCCGTAAACCTCGGCTCTAAACGAGCGGGAATACTACCGCCTAAATGAATGCCGCGCGTGGGTTCACGTGGACCGGTGGCCAGTTGTGTTAGAAAATGGGGCCAAAGGCCATCGCATTGGGAGAGACGTTGCGATTCATTGCTTGGAAACGTGCGATTTTCGTTATTCTTTCGGTATCGATACACTATGTTAAGGCCACAGCAGGTGAAGAAGAGCGGTATTAGAAGCCACACCGACTGTAATCTACTTTACAAAGCATAAGTGATATGATGACAGAGAGAAGTGGATATTGAATTACTACTCATGCTCTTTTCATCACTAGGATTTTACTTCAGAGCATAAAAGATAATATGAATTTGAGAATAAATTTGGTTGAATATAACGTTAAATTACCAAATTATGATATAATATAACAAATCAAACTTCGTAATTTGACGATGATGACATATTTTCTATACTCACTGCTATATCATCACTTTTTATTAGGGATTTAACATATTTTTGTGCTAAATTGTCCATAACGCACTTGAGGTTCAAGTTATACAGGACCTTCACTTATTTTTAACTATCATTAGTTTTATGGTATTCAAGTTTACCTACAGTTTTTACTGCTAATATAATATGAAATAACCAACGCGTGACTTTTATTCCTTAGATGAGTTTTTTTTTCAATGATGCCCATAAAATTGCATCAGAAAATCTGATTTATCAAAATAAACCATTGATGGAACGTTATAGAGACTCTCGACGTAACTATGATTGAGAAATGGGAGAATTGAAAAACCTTTCCCACATTCAGAAAAATGTCTGAAAAAGCATTGTCAGTTGCGAGATTCACATATCACTCGTTGTGATGCATGATGGTTCTTCAAAAATTACTATGCCGACACAAATGGAAGAGCTTTCGTGAACAGATTGAAGGTGTAGCCTCAGGAAATAAAACAATTAAAGTCCTCAAAGTGCGAGGTGGCTCAGGGAAAGACCCCAAACCTGAATAAAGTTTCATTCTTGAATGGCTACAAGATTAAAAAATCATCTGAAGATTCATGCAAACAAATGCAAATTTTAACTCGCAAAAATACAATAAAACGGCGTAAACCCCCACAAATGAATTGCCCTTTGCAACATAGTTATCACATCACTTCCCGTCAGAACAACAAAATATCAAGTGAAAAACATCAAATGGTCTCAATGTCCACTGCAAATATTGTTAGTCTTCCGCCTCCCTATCCCAATTCAAATCCCCTCTGACACACCCACCTCAGCCACAAGTATGCCGTTATGGATCCCAGGCAACAAGCTAACAATACCATAGCCATTATATACCAAGCCTCTCTCACTACTTGCTAGGGCGCAAATTATAAGCAGCTTCCGTGGGGGAACATTTCTTCTCTCCTCTCTCTGATTCTCAAATGTTGTGGAGGGAAAAACTCGGTGGGCCCCACGATCACAGCGCACAAGGTGATATGGGGGGGAGAGGTAGGTTGCGCGCCTCTTGTTAGCGTCTTCCCTTAGAGGTGGTCCCCGCAAGGGGTTTGGGATGGCAAGAGTGCTATCTATATATTCCCTTCTTTGCTATCGTCTGGGACGGCCGTCACCGACCCTCTGTCGATGTGGACCTGAAATGAAGGGGTAAAAGGTCAGAATCAAGTGCGGAAGGGCACTTCCGCAACGAAATGCTAAAAAAGCTGTCACCGTGTGGAGAGTGATTTCGCTGATGGTTTGGACGGCCTGGTGAGAAAAGTTAGTCAATTTATCTAGTACTTCCACTTTCTTCCGTATTCGGTGGATTTTTTTGGGGCCTTCCACTCTTCCTCTCACCAAAGGTTGGGAGGGATAATTGGGTGGGATGAGGTCTCACACGATCACTATGAAAAGCACAAGATGTTGAAGTTGCAGTTTTAAGTCGGAAGGCGAATGAATTCAGGTAACACTATAGGGCCCACTTCAAGGCTAATGGACCACTCCGCCGCGTCTTAACGTCGATCGTGCAATTAAAGTAGGTCAATCACCAGTTAATGTATCCGATTAGTCTTTTTTGCTCCCCAATCTTTCATGCCGTGGACCTCTTGGATTTTTCCTACATATATTTGCCAAACTAACGTTGTCATTCATTTAATACCGACACATAAGAATCATCCAATCTCGTATAAAATCGTTCTGCGCCTTCAAATGTCCTAATTTTCTTCTAAAAATGAATTCGTACTGAAAAAGTTAATGATTGCGTGCCAGTTGGTGTTATAAGAAGCCAATGCGCAGTCAATCCACACCTATCCCAATCATTCTACTTGTACTCGTTCGACTCTTCCATTGCAGCGAGGGTGGATAGAGGTTCGCTGCCTCGAGAATTTTTAAAGTTCGACTATACCCTTGAATACGCCCGACGTAAAATTAAAGGCCCTTGGCCCGTGTAAAGTTTAGTCGGCGCACCGGCTTAAAGATCTCACTTCTGACACCAGTTGTAATTTGAGTAATGAATCACCTGACCGAACAGTAGCACAGTGGGCTAAAACCGAAAAAAGCTGGACAAAACCTCAAAATCGATTTTTTTGAGTGCGGAATTTGAAACTTTGCACACTTGTTGTCAATACATTAGTGCATTTTTTGACGTAAACCGTTTTTCATAGATATTTTTTTAAACAAATTACTCGGCCTCAAAGTTGAACAAATTTCGCAAAAATTGCCCTCATTGAATTTTTTTCGAAATTCAGCATGTTAAGACTAATGCCACACCTTCGGTAGTGATTAAATAGAAACAAAATTTATAGTATAATTATGCAGTTTATTATTGTTAATTCTTTACAACTTTCGCGATTCAGTTGTATTATTTGTGGCCGATACGATACAAAATGGCGGATCCTGTTTTTCGTCGACATTTTGTGTTCGTGTAGGATTATAAAAAAAGGATCACCGAGTAACCTCGAGATATTTACACCACATGTACAACGATCATTTTTCGGTTTCAACCCACTGTGAGTGGGTCCGTCGGAAACTCATCAAGGGAACGGGGAAACAGGTGAAGAGAAATCAGAGAGTCCTTGTTAGTGCGATCGAATCAGACTCTCGCCGACAAACAACTGGCGTCAGCGCATATAGCTAGTCGTGTATCCGCGTGACTCCACCCCCACTCCTTCGCTGTGTACTATCTGCAGACGTAAGAACGGGTCTCATGGTGGGGGAATGTCATTTGAACGAGAGATGACATATTGTTCGTCATAACATAAATGATTATAATCAAGCACCTCAGTCTTGGGCTTAAGAGGGTTGGTAGGGCTCGAAAAAATTTGGCCGCCCAACCAAGGTAGTTTTGGGTCAGGGGGATATGGGTGAGAAAGGTTTTGCGGGAGAGCTTGGAACGCAGTCAAAGTAATCTCCTTTGGTGAGGAATCCGGGGTGGGAATTTTTTCCCTCCTCCAGATTACTTTCAAAAGGTCCTAATAAATCTTAATTCTTGAATCTTTTCAATTGTTTTCGTTTGCCAACCATTCCTCTGCATCATCCCCAGGCTATCCTTCTTCCCCAGGAACGATCTATCTCAAAGCACGGTTATGGTGGTAGAATTTAGTTTTCTATTTCAAATTTTGCGGCAAGTTGTGGGAGCTATCTTGGAGAAACGAAGAGTACGTCGTTATCGTGAAAATTTCAAGGTATATACTCGTTTAATTGCACATTGTTGCCTTTTAATTAAAAAGTGGCTTGAAATGCTACATTTTGTGGCATTTGAATTTGAAGACCATACCCGTTTCGCGAAATATGAGGCCACAAGTGGAAGGTCAAGGTGGAGTCAAAATTTAAGCCTACTTCCATAAAAGACCCAGTCCTTCCTAGAATAAAGATCAGCAAGAAGAACAGGCTACGTCCATTTAGAAACCAGAAACAGAAGTCACGTATATAGAAGGCAATATCTTGCATAGGAATAGCAATATTGAAGAAGGCAATATTGGTAGGGCAATATAAGAAGTTAGATATACGACGAAGAGATATGGTACAACATGCTTTTTTAGGCCAGTTTTTTTAAACTCTGGCAATCGGAAAAATAAATACCAAGAACACATTCTGCAACTTTTTACTATCGCTCCAATGTTATCGGGAGTGATATGTTTACCTTGAGAGCAAGGACAGTCTTCTGAGTACTGAACAAAAATTATTCATATAATAAACGGAATAACTTTTTTGGGTAATTTATCATCACTTTTCTTATTAAAAGAGGCTAGATCAATACTTATAAGAAGGACCACAAGGTCGTAAAACCATGTTGTGTCCCACATAAAGTATATTTTATCATCGTAAAAATGTCTCTGTAGGGTCAAAAACGAGGGTCAAGAAAGGCAATTTTGTGACGAATATAAATAGCTTTATAACACATCATATAATATAACAAAAATCCTATTCCCTAATCTAGCTGCAGTGAGCATAATGCCAACACGTTTAATGCTTGCAGGATAACCAAACGTTTTGCAGATCCTTCCAAAAATCAATCCTAAGATGAATACGTTATACAACCTGTCAACCATCAAACAAACATAAGCCAATCGATAAGTAAAACATCAATTCACTAGTCACGCATGAAAATTCTTTTGGAAGTGACAAAACAAAGCCATCCTCACTGACCGTCTTGTCGTTCGTTGCCTGGAAGACTCCAACATAAAATTGCTAAATAAAGATGGCTCTTTGCACATGTTATACCACAGCTTTAATGTGCGGGGAGGATTTGAAACCTACGACAATGAGTAATTACGAGGAATTAGCAAGAAAACAAAGGAAAGCATTTTTTATTCTTAAAAACCACTGTGGCCGGAAGATGGGGATTCCCAGCATTTAAATGGAATGGGTTTTGAGCTTCTGATTACTTGGAGGGGAAGAGAAAAGATTAGGTTCATTAAAGGATTTTACACATATACCTTTCAACGCCACACGGACATGTTGGCCTTTTGGAGTCGTTCTACGTTCGAATCATCTCCTTATGCAATAATAAAAAGTTATGTGGGTATTATATTCTATTATATGCTAATCCATTTCATTTATAAGAAGTAAAAGAATTAAAAAATGAACTCTTCTAGAGGCTCTAGTGGAAACTATTATCACTATTTGAGAAAATATTTTTTGTTTCTACGGTTTTTGAGTTTGAGTTTCTACGGTTCATGTCACGTGCGAGGAAAATAGTATTTCGATTTCGTTTTTCATGGTGTTTTAGATGATTAAATGTCTACACCTTGATTTTAATTTGAACACGTTATATTCCTCTGAAACCCGTATTGTGTCACTTAAGAGCACATGCGAATTAACAAAGTCATTTTCCAACTTTTTGTGATGAACTATACTTTCCAAATTCACTACGACACCGAGTTTTCTCCCAAAGTTAACTTAAGCCCATCTAATCTCTTCATTATTTTACAAATTTATTTTTAGCACATCCCGTAACATGCGTTTTTGTTGTGAAGTAAGAATTATGATTAAAGAAGTGGGTCAAAAAGTATATTCTACGATAGAGGGTGGAATGATTTTTGCTTTTTCTGTGGCTCTACTCTTGTATCCATGTGTTCTTCTTACCATACTTACAATAATATATGCAATATTCATTGCCATAATGTACCATTTGTACCCAATTTTTACGCCTTGCGTGGTAGTTCTGGCACATTAATAAATTGAAAGCTACTGGAAAATTTTCACGACCATGTTACTTTAAATTTATCGGCCACACTTATTTCACTTCCATCACATTGAACGTGATTATGAATAGAGACTTCATATATGGTCAAATAAGAAACAATGGGGTCAATATTACATCATTAATAAGAGACAATAATATAAATTACGTTCGAATGAGAATTCATTGTTATTTTTCTAAATTTTATTATATATTTATCACATTAATATAGTACGAATACAGTACCAGCAACAAGTATAAGCAAGTGGAAAAGAGGGTCTTCAAAGAGAGAATAGGATCATAGAATAATCACAAACGGAAACGCTTTTGTTAAATTACGAACTTGTGTCATGAACTTACGTCTTGAAGTACCGTTAAAACAATAAGCTTTAAGCGCAGATATGCCACAGTGTTTCCTGTCAAATCCCCTGCACCAATGTAAATCACCGGATGTAAACCCGATATATCAACCCCATGAGAACTCAAGGAGCGCCAGTTCAGGCCGTCTACGTAGCTTTCCTTCTCAACTCGGGATATTCCATTCGAAATAGCTTTTTTTCATACTTTTTGGACAAGCCGAAACACGCCTCTGAAGTGAGCCAAGGCCGCAGTAAGCTCTAAAAAAAGACGAGGCGTCGCGTTACCCCTTCCATACCGTAGCAAGTAGCACGGGCACCATTCTTATATCTTTTCTATTCCACCCAACTGCTCCAGCCCTTCCTCTCGCTTCCGATCTCGGCTTCCTTTTCCAGGTGCCCCTTTCCCTCCCTCAGCCAAATATCCCATCCCAATTTGCATCCGTGCCTTCGGCCTTCCGCATTTTCTTCGACTGCACCTAGAGACATCCCAGAAGAGCGACCAATCTCTTGCCTTTTAAAAAAACATACAACCCCTATCTGGAGCTCATGTGCGACAAAAAATTTTGAATGCTCTCCAGCGACAAAATGATGGCCTTGCAAGGCGCCAATGAGTGATGGCTCACAATTTTTTCTTTTTTATTGCTCATAGAGAATAGGCTTTGCACAAAATTATGATGCAAATCCAGTACATGTGATTTGATTCGACCGAGAGAGATCTGATACCATTCTCCCCTTTTTTAACTCAATAACGGAATAGTATTGGAATTCCATGCCATTGAATGGCAATTTTGTGACGACATTATTCAAGTAACTGAGCATAAAAATAGGTTTTCAATACAATAGCATGGTAATATTTCAACACAAAACATATAGCTCGTGTAATATAACAATTTAATTTGCTGTTTTTTTAGATTACCGGTCTCGATAGGTGGACCGGTCTATATTCAATATTTTGAGAACATTTTTTAAAGGTGGAAATCCAACCTCTTTCGCTACGTTTTATGTTTCCACACATTAATGGAAAAGAGGGTTCGATTTTGTTTGCTGCGACTGAAAGCGAATGGAAAAAATACTGGGAAAGTGTCTAATGACATGAATTGGCAATACAGTTGGACACGTATAATTTAAAATCGTATTTCATTTTATTTTCAGCTTCAGCTGCAGAAAAAAATTCGTAGCCAATCAGTGCGAGATCAAAAATTTGCATCAACACAAACTGAATAAATGACCTGACACACTGGTCAATCAATTTAGCAGTCAAAATTACGGAATTCTCTCAAAAAATGGCTACTCGTGATGCCAAAAACAGAGGGTTTGACTCTTAACGAGGGGTGTAAACATTAGATAAATTCAAAAAACCACTGAAAATCATTTTATGAATCCGTACCTTCCAAAAAGAGTTCGAGCTATCAAATTACGTATCAAGCCTAACTAGAGGCTGTTCAACTTTTCCCGGTACAATTAATGTAAACAAAATGAAAACCTCTTTTGTCAAGAAAACCATGGCGACTCATAGCCATCCATTAGAATAGTATATTTTATACATAATTGTGTACTTAATTCCGACAGCTACATAATTCCATGCATGACCAATTGCGTTAAAAACGATTCTTATTGCAAATTTAAATACTGGAATAATCCACAATAAAAAGCTACCCACAGATGGAGTTACTCATATATTATGCAACGCCTATTTGTAATGGTATTTTTGGTACCTCCGCTTTGTTGCAAAATGATAAAAAGCTACCGAGGAATTCAAATGAATGTGAGACCGTTACATAGCTGACCTCCCACGGTTGCAAAAATTTCTCCTCTAACTCAATTTGCGACACACTCACACCTATTGGAAATAAAAATCTCTCCATAATGAAATCGAAAGGAAAATTAAAAAAGGTTAGTCCTCCGTATAAATCTCCCTTTTCGTGCATAGCATCAACTTGGCCAAGCTAAAAGCGGCAAGGTAGTTCGATCATTGCTGTCACACTGTGTAAGCTTTTTTATTTATTTCTCAACCTCAAAGTTCCCATAGCAAATTGTCTAAACCTGCAAATAAGCTTATTTGAGAGCTATATTGTTAGGAAAATTCATATTCACTCAGAGATAATACGATAGGAATGTTTCGAATCCTATATTTTCAACTGAAGACAATCTCTAACCGCGAAATTTTGGGAATTATAATGACTGACGACAGCTCCATAGCTAATGCATCTTTATAGCTTTCAGCTGCCCACATAAGTCGTCTAATATGGACATGTCCTTGTTATGCGAACGAGTATCCACAATGGCGACTATATCCATCCGTAGGTGGGCCATTGAAATAAATAAAAATAGCAGTCTTATTAATAGAAACAGGGCAAAAGTCGAACTATTTACATTCGCTTATCAATACCATATCCTTTATTGGTTCGTATTTGTGATTTTATACCTTCAGCTACATGAATTTCATAAATGTCATTTGCATCAGCCGTACATTGACGTCCGTATTATTTCTATGCTCCATTGTTCAAGTTATTTGACGGTCACGTCGATATAATAGTAGATTAACGACCATGGAAAAAAATAATTGACCCGCTGGTTTGTTTTCAACCCAATGTTGCGATCGAAATTTCAATAATAAAATAATGGTACTTTTTCTATCAACTCTAATGCTGTGAAGTAAATAAAATGGAAGAATGTATTTAGGAAATAAATTTTTTTCTCCTCAGAGAAAATGAAAAAATTAGGATCGAGTTCCGAGAATTGCATCGCCATCCTTCCAAATCGAGCCCCTCCATCCTAGTGGGACACCACTGCCAAATGGCAGCGCTGGTTTATGCAAGCGACTCATTGTTGTTCTCGCCATGTGTTCCTTCTCGACGGCCTCGTCGGCAGGTAAGTGGGTCAAATCGCGTGTGACCAAAATATTCAATTTCAGGAGCTCCACGAGGAATCCATATAATGAATTCAAGATGAAAATGCCCGTTCGATAAAAGTAAGGATATTCAAAGTAGAGAAATGGGATAAGAATAATAACTAGAAGTGATCCCGGTATAAGATAGACCATTACTTGCTAACTACCCTTTTTATTATGGAAAATGTACAAACAAACTCTTGCTCTATCATGTGAATGAATGAACAGGACTTTTGGTTGCTCTGAATAGATTTAATAAAGAGTAAAGTTCTGGATGAAATATTTGAGGTTTTTAATCGAAACGCAAAATGCAAAAAGTCTTCTCAGTTTGCCAACTAAGTGAATGGTTTCATTTACAACGTTTAGGAAGCTCTCTTTGTAACCGTCGTCAGGGGTAGAGGATTAGCTGTCGACTCTTCATTCCTGAAGATGGTAGCAAAGGGAGTGACCGAAACGTTGTAAATGGAGCCAATTTACCGGGATGATGACCCGGGCAGAAATAATGGGCATGATTTTCATATTACATGCCATACCCACCAGGTACGTATAGTCCCAGCAAGATGAAAGTCAAATTTTTTTCTCTTTAAACGGAAATATAGTAGTCCTCTTAGGTCATTCCAATCATCGGAATGGAATCTAATCAGTCATTTGATTTTTAATGGAAAAATGTCCCTTAAGATAACGCCTATGAAATAGATTATGTAGCAATATTTCGATTTTCGTGAGAACAAATTCACAATATAAATTTTTGATGTGGAGGGAAGTGGTAAAGCCGAGGGTAATGAATAGTCATAGCCCACTAGAATTGATTCAATTATTGCGGAAAGAGCTAACGAATGAAGCTCACAAAGCGAGGAAGTGTCCATTCATTCTTTTCATTGTACTTCATAAAATAATCCAGGGAGAGTATATAGAGAGTTCTTCAGTATCTAAAGCATTTAAATAATAGTTAAAAATAATCGAAATATAAATAAATACCGCGATTTACCCGAATTTATAAGTATTTAGTATTAGCATTGGTAGGGGAGAGACGGGTAAAGTGGCCACCTTTTTGTTTGGTGTTTTTTTTTGGCATTTGTTTTTAGTAAATTTAATCGAAACAAATATTGATGTGTACTATATCAAATAAAGTTTCAGGTAAACATGCGTTTTTCATGATATTGTATACGTTAAAGTGCAAAAAAAAAATTATTAACAAAAAACTCTAAATGGCCACTTTACCCTCCTATGTCGGGCAAAGTGGCCAGGCCCTGGCCACTTTGCCCGACCTGACAATTTACGTCAAACAACAGCTATTTAATTTTCAGGTATTTATTTTTCACAATACAGTAAAGATAAATTTACTTCTAACTTGTATAATCGTCTCAAAAACTAAAATAATTAAGGAAATATGTCCAGTAGAAAAACTGTTATACTCTTTTTACATGTAGAATAACAAAGTTAAAAAGGAATCCTCATGACTACTGGAGCATTAAGAGATTTTTTAGTGGCTTACAAATTATTTACAAAATTCACATTCAAACTCGTCATCGTCCTCCTCAACCCCTGCACACTCTTGGTGAGCCCATTCTTTGCACACAGAACATCGGATCCAACCTTCATTGTCTTTTGATTTAGAAAATAGTTCATTGCAATAGAAACACGTACAATCTTGTTCTTGCTCCTTAAGCTTTTCTTCTTCTTCATCGTCAAAATTGAGTCGTCTCTTTAGCTGGAGAGTTTTTTTAGGCTGTTGATTACGTTTTTTTGTTTGGTTATTTTTTTTTGTCTTCAGTTCTTTTCTCTCTTCTTTTCTTCTTCTTCCTGTCTCTTTTGTATCTCTTCCATCAGTTCATTTTTGTACGGGCTAGCTGTAATGATGGCTGTCTTTCCTTTTTTCCTGTTTTGTTTCCTTTGCTTTGTCAAGGTTTGTTTTGGCAACGGAATTATATCTCTTGGACTGATTGCAAAAGAGGACTTATTTAGGCCACTAGGTCCAGCAACTGCCAAATCTTCATTGTTAGGTAAGTTAACTTTAACCATTTCACCGACATCTTCACCGCCGTTTCTTGGATTGATCATTAGGCCTACATCTTGACCTTTTTCGGATTCATCTGTTGTTCTCTTCTTCTGTGGTGCGGGGTCAGGTTCACCTCCACCTGATTGTAGGCTAGCACCTATGGTGCAGTCGGTCATTGGAATGTCAGACACTTCAGAGGGGAGGAAGTCAGCATCACAAAACACATCAGGGTCATAAGGAAAAATCCCACATTTTCGAAAACCGTTAATAGCTGTTGCAGGCACAGCTGCACGCAAAAAAGCCTCACCAAGAAGTCTACTAATCTGGAACTGAGTGATGGCTCTCCCAGGGTTATTCCTGAAGAAATTCTCAAATTCTTGAATGCAGTAGGTCTTAAAAGGTGCCATAAAAGACACGTCTAGGGGCTGTAACTTATGGCTGCAGTGTGGAGGTAAGCATACCACAGTTGTGTTATTTTCTCTGGCCTTGATTATGAAGTCAATACTTTTTGTGTGAGTTGCATGCCCATCTAAAATAAGAAGCACTGGTGACTCTGGTGAAGGTTTTGCGTGATGTAGGAAGTGGTCGAACCATTTCAAGAAAATATCGGTCTGCATCCAGCCATTAGGAGTGCATGCGAATTCTGAACCAGGGGGTGCTCCGTCTCTTAGCTCTGCCTTCATATTCTTCCTGGGAAAAACGACAAAGGGAGGAATAAAGGTTCCTCCAGCAGACATACAGACTTCTAATGTAGAGAGAAGGCCTCTTTCGGCAGAAGTGATCGCACCCACCTGTCGCCTTCCTTTCAAGGCAAACACTTTTGAATGTCTATTTTGTACAGTTAAAAGCCCGGTTTCATCACAATTAAAAACACGATGAGCTTCAAACTTATGTTTATCTTGGACTGTTTTTAATATTTCAAAAAATTTAGATACATTGGTCTTGTTGAACCCTTGAGCTCTTGCTAATGAAGTGGCTTCTGGGGTCCGCAAACTTATGTTTGGGTGCCTTTTTTTAAATCCTGCCACCCAATCCTTCCCCGCCATCTTTTTTTCGTTGTTGAAAGTGTGATGGATGTTGTTTTATTCTGCGAGGCTGTATGCCGCACGGCGTAAGTCATTTTGTGAGACTCCATAAAATCTTCTCTCCATGTCTATAATAAATTCTACTAGTTGCTTCTCTTGTTCATCGTTAAATACTTTTCTGTACTTTCCTAGTATTTTTTTCTCACCAGTGGCATCTTGATTCTTCTCAAGTACTCTTCTTTTAAGGGTATTTCTAGGAACGTTAAACTGCTTTGCTGCAGTTGCAAACGGCATTTTATCTCTTTTAACTGCTAATATTGCCTGTCGCATTGATTCTGAATCCCATGATTGTTGGGTAGACTTTCTCTTGTATGTATATGGCATCTTGGAAATACCTGTAACAATATCAATCCTAATAGTTATGTGATAAGATAATATTTTTTATGTTAATAAGTTGGGATGAGTGTTTGCGTCCCTTTCCCCAGGAGCGTGATGAGATACGTATAGGATGAGATATTAATTCATTTAAGCTACTTCGGCAATTGCTACGGCTACCGTGGCTACTTTGCCCGGCACTCGCAATAATATACATTTTATGCATTCAATATTGCCGAGGTAGCTCTATTTTTATTTATTATTTGTAATTTATTGTTTTTTTTTAACTAACTAAGCTTATGTTTGATGAAATACCGAAAAAAAATGGTAGGAACGTAGGTTGTTAGACTTTATACAGCAGATTGCATAAAGCGAAAACCTGTTATGAAAATATGTATTCATAAGTTACCAGGAGAAATTATGATTTACCTTTTTAGAAATTAGCGCTTGCGTTTATATTTTCTCTCGCATCCACATGCGTTGTACCTGCTCATATCGTGTATTCTACTTTCGTGATTAGGAAGCAATTGGGGTGATTAATCCTTTAAAAAAATTTGCTCTTCAAGATCCCCTGATGAAATGTTGTAAATTCTTGGCCTGTGGATTTGATACATTCCTCAGGAATACATTTCCTCGAGTAAAACCGTGCCTTTTCTTTTACTTGATATTTTTTTCCTTTGAAACTCAAAATGTTTTTTGTTGTTATCCACCATTGCTAACAGCTAAGCTTTTATTGATTAAATAAGTTTATCTAATGGATAAATGGATTCGAGGTTCACCTTCAACTAATGAGTTGAAAAAGGCAACATCATTGAAAACTAAATTTGACCCATAAAAAAAACGAAAGTTTCATTCTTATTTTTAAAAAAGTTTCATTCTTTTGCTGAGTATGAAAACAGATGTTAGACGGGGCTTCATGTGTAAATGGCCCACTCGAATACCATTTGGCCTTGCAGTCTTCCTTACGATCCTCTAAAAGAATACTTCAGCCAGCCGTGAGATTTGATTAACTCCGGAAACAAGGTAAATTGAAGTTTAAACGGCTCTGGCCCAGTTTCTGTGTATAAAGGGAAAAGCTGAAGAGATTAATTTGCGGCTCTTTATTTACGTTGCTCGCGTGGAAGTCTGGAGCCCCGGTTGCTTTTGTCTCTCTCCCCGTGGCATCATCCCCACCAACGGCTTTAGCGCTCACGTCTGGGTTTGAGCTTATCGCGCACCGAGAGGGTTTCTTTTTCTTTCGCGTGTGGCCCTCACCACCGTTCACTTGCCATGGCTTGCGTCCACCGGACTCCCCACATGAAAGCACTGAGGGAGGCTCTTGAACGTAAAACGCTGGCTGGTGGGATCTGGTGCACGGGCGAGAGGATGGAGCTTCATCCGCGGCACCGGCGGAGGAAATTCATTCGTGCGTCGTCCGAGGAACGAGAGAGTAGGGCATCTGGATGAAGCATGAAGAGAATCGGTCTAAATCCTGGATCTAACTCTTCTTTCTCGTTTAATGAGTTAACTTTACTTTCAACGCTTGTTATTTTGAGGGTTCTCTACCTTTGGTTTACGCGTGGTGTTAAGTTGGATCAGATATTTTTTTAGTTGAATAAAAATAAGGTTTTAGCTAATTTCCATTTTTTATAAGGATTAATGCAAAAATTAATCGGGGAAAATATTGTGATGGGTGGATTCAACATAGTGAAAATAACATGATTATATAATAGAGAAGAAGTGACAGCAGAAGTTATTTATTTTCGAGGTTTTTGTATATAACGAAATATAGATCGTATTTATCGAATAATGAACCTGTATCTATGAGCTCGATCATAGTGTGTTAATTGTTAAGAATTTGAATGACATACATTTTCAAAGTATAAATTCAGTTTTGATTCAGGTGTGCCATTTAACTAAGAATTTCTCGGACATTAGGATTTGCAGAATCGGCTCTTCTATGATTCTCATGATATAGCTTTTGGACTAGGACTCACCTTATCATGAATTCGAGAGTTTTAAAGAGATTTTCACTTTGATCCCACTGGATTGTAAAAGATTTCTTGGAATTTCTTCCCGTAACTACTCCAATCCTGAGTCCTCACACTGAAAACTGGTGTACTTTGGATGTTTTTACTGTCGCATTAATTCAATTATCATTTTATGAGGTTAAAAATTGTTACGTTTTCTTTCGCAAAAGTCTATAGTTTCGTCGTCCATGTGATGCAGAGGGTAAGAAGGTCCAATAAATACTTTAATTACATTAATGTCATTTTATTAAAACAGGAAAGTACTTTTCCAAAAAAAATGTCTGAGCATTGGGGTATTTTAGTTAGCATTTCAGCCGTTCCAATCTTGGCTGGCTGTAAATGTCCACATTGCACGGTCATTTTTTAACTCATCCTGCTTCAACCACCCGTTGCATAAAGTATTCAACTACTGGTGTTCTTGGATAGAACGATAGAACCTACTTCAGTATGTCACCACTAATGCAGCGAATCCCACCAATAGGTGCAAGGCGGGGAGTGTTACGTCATCAGCAGTTAACAGAGATGAATGATAACTTCGAGCGCTGCGAGTGTTATGACTGTGGTGTAATTAACTATGGTTTAAACCTCAGTTTCTCAGGGTAAAACCAAATAACTTACTCCCCTCCGTTTGAAAATATTCTTCCCTTATTTTAACCAATTCTTAGTAGCTATAAATATGGTAGTACGAAGATTAATTCCTCTGGGTCACTGGAAGAGTTTTACTCGTTATTTTGCAGGCGTAACTTTAGCACGTAGCTCCTCCGTTCAATATTTTCATTTCTTAAATTTTTGCTGCTATTTTGCATCGGTCAGAAATAATACCTTTGTGCCTTGGGCGCCATATGATTTTTGCGTGTTCGAGACGCAGTCGGACGAGTGCGGAGTAGAAAATGTCCATCACTGTTTTTATTTCGACGGCCTTCTTAAAATGTCATTGATTTATCCAAGCTTATTCAGGAAATCTACCGCCAATATTTTTGTAAGTATTCCATGGAAAGATTCCAACGGAAAGTCTCCATTAGGTATTAAATGTCATTAAGGTAACTTTCAGGTAAGTATTTTCATCTGGCACGTTTTTACTGTCTCTATTCAAAGTGAATACAAGAAGACAGTTGGAAATCCTGCGCCAGACATGTACTCTCACAAATATGCAAGGGTTTTGTGCGGTCGTGAGTGGTAAAATATTCTTCGATACTGATTTACTTTGCCAACGGATTTTTTTTTATTTTGCTACCTTTGCCTGCCTCATAAATTATTGATTGATTAGGAATGTTCTGTTGTGTAAATCAGAAGTGGGATTGGTGGGATTGCTTGTGTTCGGAGAATTTTCCAATTTTTAAAAAAATTATATTATCGTCAGAGGTTCTTGGAATACTAAAATGACTTAACGAATGGTATATTTACGAATTTCAGTAAGATATGCTCTTTGCGAATGTTTACCTTAAGGATAGTCAAGTTCTTCATCTGCTCGCCTAAGGAATCGCTGATGTGATCCAAACGTATTTCTGGATCGGTTTGAGTGCTTAGAAGACTCTTTGACCTTCACCAAACTAAATCAATTTCTCTGGGTGGACGGGCTCGTAGTTGTGTGAAATTTGAAACGCTCATGTCTCCAGAGCCGTTGGAACTGTTCGCGTATTTGGATTACTTAATGGCAAGGTGTGTGCATAGGGATTCTACCATTGATGGAAGTAGTTTTGGCGGGGTGTGTGCATAGGAATTCTACCATTGATGGAAGTAGTTTGAGGCAAATTGAAGTCAGCAAATTCAGATCGTGTGATGTATACGAGGAAAATTAGCTGAACTGAGTGAAAGGCAAATGAAGAGCTGTTGTAACTTGGGAACGAGAGTAAGTTAAGTGAGTGAAGTGAGGAGAGTAAAGGCACTGAGGAGTAATTGGTGCAAACACGCAACTTGAAGTTGGTGACTCAAAATAGTGTCGGTCACTTCCCTTTAGGAGCTTGGAGTGGTAAGTTCAGGTCTCTCAAGAAGCAAGAAGTTGTCTTAGAGAAGAATTTTCTTCAAAGGTAGAAAATCGCAATAGCAATGAATGTAATGAATATTGTTTCTTGTTAGGTAATAGTTGCATTAATTTATTTTCATTGATAAATTTAGCTACTTATTTTGAATAAAATTATGTATTTGATTTGAATATATACATATTGATAAGTAAAGAATTTGGATCATTTAATTAGGAAAAATATGAATTAATATCGCGCAGGTCATTTTTTGATAATCTGAAATATTTTCAGTTTTGAAATGTAGATCGTATTTCTCATTAGAGATGGTTAGTAATGTACTGTTCTATCCGCTATAATAAAATTTTGAATCTGATGGAATATTCCTTTATTGACTGTCTTGGTGTAATATGATCATTTTTGTGTCAACCCTTATTGTGTAAGCTTCTGGTAATTATTTATAATAGATATTCATTTCCAATATTTCTGACGCAGTGCACTTGCATTTGTATTTACCTTTCTTAAGTGATCTAAGGTCCGAATACTAGAAATCCTAAAACGCACGGTTTTACTCGGGGAAATGTATTCCTGAGGAATGTATCAAATCCACAGGCCAAGAATCTACAACATTTCATTAGGGGATCTTGAAGAGCAAATTTTTTTAAAGGATTAATCACCCCAATTGCTTCCTAATCACGAAAGTAGAATACACGATATGAGCAGGTACAACGCATGTGGATGCGAGAGAAAATATAAACGCAAGCGCTAATTTCTAAAAAGGTAAATCATAATTTCTCCTGGTAACTTATGAATACATATTTTCATAACAGGTTTTCGCTTTATGCAATCTGCTGTATAAAGTCTAACAACCTACGTTCCTACCATTTTTTGTCGGTATTTCATCAAACATAAGCTTAGTTAGTTAAAAAAACACATACGGAGCAACTAATCAATTGGGAACCAATTAAAAGCATATCGGATAGCAGAGTTCCAAAGCCGTATGATCAAACGAGGAATAAGAATCCTCAGGACATCAATATATGAGCGTGGGGTGAAAAAATACTTTGAACACCCAATAGGTAACCGAAACTCACCATTTCATAGAGTATCAGTACGAAAAGGCGTATCAAAGGTACTGAAAGCTTCTTTTATGGCATTTATGAAAACGTTCTCAAAAGTTTTGTAAGCACGTATCGTTTTTCCCAGATAGAGGTTATTTGACATTAACTCCAAGAAAGGTTCTTGAACTGGAGCGATAACTATCTGGATGGAGGCAATCGGTGATACCTTTTCCCAAAATTACCTCACTTTTGAACTCTTCTTCCAAATTCTTACGAATTTTACGCTGTCTCATCCAAATATAGTCCTAACTTTATCTTAACTACCCATAACAAGGGAACTCCTTCCATACTTGGGAAGTGATGCCGTTCTATTCCTCCAATTCCTTTGTTTGTAGTTCTACAGGGTCATAATACTTTTATAAATATTCGCTTCATCCGACAATTCTTTTCAAAAATTTCCATTTAGGGAAGACTACTTGCTAAAATATTGTTGTTTTTGGACCTCAAACACACCTATGAACTCTGAATAGACTGAGAGTGTTTCGTTTCTCGAAAAAACATACAAAAGCGTGCACCTCTTTTTAGGGATAATAGGAAAAAATATAACAGAGGAAGGTATTCTTGTCAATTGGAGCTCAAGGTCATTAATATCTCATTTTTTTGTTGGGAATACGATCAGGTACTTATTACTTTGTCTCAAGTGTTTTACTTTACCGGGTCGTGTTTACACCTTATGTGACGAGTTACAATAAAACTTTAAGTAGGAGCAATCTTCTGAAGAATGAACTGGAATAATGCCCAAACTGGGTCACTTACTTGGTATCTGTAGCATTAAATGGAATTTTTTAATCAAGAACGGTATTTTACAACCGTATTCAATCAATGAAAATATAGAAGTTAGTAACATTCGCAAGAACCGTTTATAACTGTTTAAATACCAGCATGATTAGTTGCTGATAAGAAATTGTAAATTATACAATAACCAATCTTTCATGATTCAAGTAAATAATTGACAAGCATATGAAAAATGCCGGCCTTGGTGGCGGCGGGGTAAAGTCCTCTCCTGCCAAACCGAAGGTCGCGTGTTCGAGTCCCGTCTGGGTAGGTAAGCCTTTTCCAGGGAATGGGCGTGTGTGAATATTCCCCATTGTAGGGGCTGTAAATGTGCTATTTATGGGGTAATGGAAATAAATAAAATAGACGAAAAAACAAAAAGGTGGTAAATATAAAATTATGAACAAATTTCATCCAAATTAGCTATTTCAGCCTCTTTTCATCTTTAATATGATTAACACCCACATATTTTTCTCCTGAAAATTTGATTTCGTTGAGAGGGTTTCTAAATCCCAGATGCTAAGCGGAAGAAGGATAAAAGAAAGCGTCTGCTGAAAATTATAAATTGTGGAAGAGTGATTTCAAACTCTTAATAAAGCGAAATAAGATAATTGTACGTGGGGACAATGGTTATTAAGGAAATAAATCCAAGAGTGAGTGTTACAAAAGGACCTCATAAGAATGAGATAAAATACAGTTTGGATGACTATTGAATCTCAAATCTCATAAATAATTCATGGACGACAAATAAAAAGGGGACACCACACCGCAAGGCAATTGAAGCGGCTGTAGCCTTTTGCAGGACTTAAATACCCTTTTGAGTGCCCATTGACCAATGGTTGGAAACATCAACATGAGGGTTGAAAAGCGCTTTTCAAATATAAAATAAAGGAAATGAAACAGAATGCTCATTTTCCTCCTCAACATGATTAACTAATTAACAGTCTCTTTCGCGGCTGGAAATTTCGGGTCGACGCTCGTCGCGTTATGGGAAGTGAAACGTAATTTAAATATTTCGCTTCGGCATTTATTATCATTTAAGCAAAAAGAAAAGTTTTTTAACTAAATTAATTATATGAAAAGAAATGTCGATGCTCAAATTTTCGCAATTTGTGTTGAATGTGGACGATCATAAGCATAAGGTCGTTTTTCCATGGGAAACCTCAAAAGAAAGATAATGCCTTATGCGACAGGCGTGTTCCCTTCTCGGTATACCTTTTATATACTCCAGCGTAGCAAAATAAGTTTAAATGAATTATCTGTTTTTTTAAATATGTAAATAAAGAATTATTGATATAATATTCATATATTTTAACAAGTTAAACAGAAGCAGGAAAAAATCTTCATTACTTGGTAAAGATTTAAATGTTTTGATAAATAGTGCTGGAAATGGAGATCGTACTACTATTCATTAACGCCTTCCTATTAGATGTAGCAGGTATGATGACATTACAGATTTTTGTGAATGTCTAAATCAAATACCTTTTATCTAATAACATTTTAGAAATTACATCCATTCTATAATGGGAATTCCATGGAATCGTGCGGGAGAAATAATTTATTCGCCAATTCTCCTGCGCGAATTCAACAATTACGGCTAAAAGTAAATCGCCACGGAAAATGATTGATTCTTCCTAGAGCGTGGTAATGAAGAAAATCTGTTAATCACACGAAGCGATGGCCTCTATAGAGTGTATTGCAGATACAAAATTATAAAAAACGGACAAATGATGGACTTAAAGCGCATTGAACTTGGAAAGACATGGAAATGAAAAAATCAGTAGATTTTCTCGGAGAGTAAAATTTAATGCAATTAGGAAATGAACAAATCGGTTCATCATACGATACAATGACCTTTATAGAGTTTACTGCAAATAAATAGTAAATAAAACGGAGAAATGATTGATTTTCAGCTTCGATAGACAAGTGCAGGAGGAAAAGTAAGTATTTTATTCACTGAAAATTCTAATGCGAAGGCTAAAATCTTAATGACGCATCTCAAAGTGTCAACCATATCATTGCAAAGACGAAAGACACCTTTTATTGCTCCTTCACTTAATTTCACCGGCGACCTACTTTCGGGGGTGCAATTATTTATTTTTTCCACCGTAGGCATTTAGGACCCAGAGCGTTTCATTCGTCACAGAACTCCAAGAAATAGGATGGGCTTCCATCCGAAAGTAGGAAAAGAAGACATTCCACCACCCCGCTCCATTCAAATTATCCTCCAATTCGTGAAAAGATAAGGCTGAGGGACGAATTTCGCGCCGAGGAAGACTCTATGAGCGCAAGAAATATTGATTGAAGAGCGATTTTTATGCGAATACGAGGTGTTTCAAGTATAAAAAAATCATCTATTTGAATCATTTATGAACGAATTATTTCCAGTCAATCTTAGAAAACTAGTTTATTTTATATATGCATTTCTATACTACATCAGGTTTTCTACTTCTCCTCGAATCGTAGAAATTCCTAAATCTAATTTCGACTTCTGTTCTCGATGGTTTTCTGCATTTCAAAGCAATATGCGCACGTGACGTGATATGCGCGATTAAGAGCAAAGTCTTAATCGCGCATACCACGTCACGTACGTCCTAGATAGTCAAAAGTGTCCTCATTGTAAAAATGTTGATTGAAGAGCGATTTATATGCGAAGATGAGGTGGTTCAAGTATAAAAATTCATGAACGAAGTATTCCCATAAAATTAGAGAAAACTTGTATTTGCTCTTCACGCATGTCTTTAGTAACCCCAGTTTTCGCTCCGCCGCCAACTGTAGAAAATTCCTTGTTCTAATTTCTTTTTCCTTCTTCGATGGCTTATTGCAATTAGAAAACTTTTTATCACACACATAACGTCAGCGGTTTTTCGTCCTAGCTAATCAAAATAGTCATCATTCTTTTTCAGTATCGAGGTTTTTAAAGCTTGTCAAAAACTAAAATTGCTAACTTCTAAGAAGGCAGTCAATTATTCGCTACTATTTGGAATATACGATGCACTACTAATGCTCTCACGTCATTTCAAACTCACAAAAACCAGATGAGTAGGCCTGAGTGGTATGCTTAATTAGTAAATTGCAAAGGTTGCGAAGGTTAGTGTGCAATTCATTTTAAAAAGAAGCGTCATTTCAACTAATTTAGCGCCATGATATAGAAAAACTTATTCTGTGCATCAGTCTACTTGATCATGAGTATATTGTAATCTAACCATGTCTAATAACCCTTTACTAAGCTCTATTACCCATTATTGGTCTAAATTATTGAGAACTATCAGATGGAACTATGGATAGGTGAATGAGCTTTACTTTAAAATTATTAACATACTTTTGCTTTAAAATTAAAACTTTTTTTATTTCAAGGCTAGGATCTGATTACGTCTGTCATAGGATTAACTGTTTCCCGCCGTTCCTAGGGGAATTTGGAAACTTTGAGTTTGTACTCGTATCAGCAGAGCGCAACAAGATGTCATTCGATGGCTCTCTTTCCTCTGAAGTTGAGAACGCCAAGGAGCGGGAGAGGAAGTTTGAAGAACGCGAAAGGCTCCTTGCGTCATCGATGACCCTTTCTAACCTCCTTTCCCTTCTTTCTTTTCACATCTTCTACGCCAATAATCCCTAAAATACCTTCCCTACTCGTAATGGGAATCTTAGAAGAGGGCGCTGTACGGTAATATTTATTGTCATACAATTAATCCAAATACTCATTTTCGAGGGTGATCGACTAACTTACATACTAATTTCACGTACATATTCCAATTCCATCCTACTATTTTTTACAGATATTTTATTTTGCCTTCATTGATTTTTTCATTGTACAAAGAAATATACAGTGAAAATATCGATAACTAATGGGGTAACAACAGTCTTAGAAGGAGAATTAAATTCAGCATATAACTCTCATAGATAAAATTTGATAGTAATTCCAGTAAATCTCGTGCATAAATGTCCATCTCGCCTCTTATTCGTGATTCTTTTGGCTTTATAAAGGCTTTTCTCTTTATGATAAATACATTCATTACTTCAGGACAATGGACTTAGCATACATAGTCATTTAGTGCATATAGTCGTCATAGTCTTATTACATGTAATGACAATAGTCACTTATTTAATTCAGTCGAGATAGTGTTTCCCTCATTGCTGTACTGAATTGCACTGAAATTTATACCCGTAGTCATTACATTTTAAGTATTTTCATACATTTTTGTCAATTTATTAACTTAAAAGATATAAGCTATAAGTTTAATAAATAAGAGAATAATACCGTTTCGTACACGCGAGAGAACAGATTATCAATGTTATTTTCCAGGTTCATATTCTCTGAGCAATCTTAGAACCTCCACTGTGGATTTTTAGGTGATCAAAAGTAAAGAATTTATATAGCAAATACTCCGCATGCGCAATTTGAATAATTGATAACATATTATATAAGATCCGTCAGCTCATCCAAATTACTACCAAGTACATTTACTTCGTTTTACATAGAACGACTACTCAAATGAGAGTAGAATATAACTTCATACATTTTATGCAGTCGGACGGTTTCCAAATTTTTAAAATTTAATTATGCTGATCGCCGAATTTTAGGGTTCTGTTTTAACCGTGGTCCGAGAAAAAGATACTCGTATATTCACGAGGGAAATTTTAATCCTTCGGGCATGATGTGTCTTTTTTATTCTATAACCAGTCCCACGAATTGCCTTTTTGCCATTTTCTCACTTGGCAACGCATCATTTTTCGTCGTCAACGCCAGCTGTAATTTGGTATTCTTGTAACAAAATTCCATCTTTCTTCATTATTTTACCTTCTCTCAACATCTATTCACGAAAATTTTATTTCCATAAATCAAAGAGAAACTAATCCTGGAAGAAGTAATTTTTTCCATTATAAGACCATGTCCCATCAGTATTGTAACTTCTGGTTCTTTCCCAGCGAACAATAGCAGTGAAGATTTCTCGGGTTTTGCCCCGGGTAAGGTCCTCCATGTCTCCTTCCAGCAATTCTACTGCCATGTCTCCTTCCAGCAAGTCTTCGATAAGCAACTGGTCCATCGTCCTCAGGGATTTAGGAATCCAATCTAACCAATCTTGATTCATGCATCCCTGAAGACGATGGGCGAGTTTCTTGCCGGAACGTTGGATGGAGATATGGAGGACCTTACTCGTAATAAAACCCGAGCAATCTTCACTGATAGACCATAAGTTACTGCCAAAATTGTCTTTAAATTTATTTCCGTTACCTATAAGTTGCCGGAAATAATAACCCTCATCGGCTAATAACTTCAATTGGCAGAAAGTTTTCATTTACTTATATCCTTCAGCTCCCTTCCCTTGCCTTAATTTAAACAGTTCATCTTCTTTACCAATGATTTCCTTTCAATTAGCTCCAGATCGGAGCTTTAACGACTGCGCCCAACTATTCCGCAACAATTTGCCTTTTTTCAGTCATTTCATGCAGTAGGGAATTCCAAGAAAAGGGAAAATTCACTGAGCCGGAAAAAATTTGCATTTCAGAAAGATATGTGGCACCATTTCCTATTCCGCATCCGCAAAAAAATTCCTCTCGTTTGAAATTCAGAATTCCGTTCATCCACCAACAATTGGTCATAGATGCACCGATACCCGCAGCTCGTTAAGGTAATGAATACCATTCAAAAATTTTCCCATTTTTTTCCATTTCATTCTGTGAAATGTGCATGCCCAAGCAGTTATTTCATCAAGGAGCGGTGGAATTTCTTCTGCCATCTCCCTCATTTGAAGCATTATCAACGAACGTACCGTCATAAATTCCGTTGAATAGATATTAGAAACTTTACATATAAAAATATCCAGTATATGCTCGTATATTGGTTACCGTTATTGTCCTTCAAGGTCAAGAATGCAGAAAAAATACAAAATTCATACCCTACACCGGTATGCAATACAATACACTATTTACCTTAAAGCACAAAGAAATGAGGGAAAGAGGAAAATATTCCACATCCAAGATTCGATCCCTCAACAGTGAAATAGTTTTTCATCAATTTTTCACATGGAATGCATTACTCCCAGCTAATTAATGAGCAGTAAATAATCAGATAACATTTATTTTTCTAGTAATTTCCCAAGCTTAAAAAATTGCAAGCTATCAAGCTATCGACGTGTACATAAAAAAGAGTAAAAAATATTTGCAAAATATGAAACAAGTTAATATTGAACACATGCAAAGGGCAAAATAATTAACACTTCCGCTGCGGAGGACGCACCCGTGCGTCCTGCTCCGACCCGTTTTCCAATGGCCATAGAATCAGCCGAGAGCGTCTTGGGCGCTCCAAATTACCTCTCGCTGCTCTATTACATACCGTACTATTCAGTGTTGGCCGTCGTTTCTAGGAATCACCTCTCATGTTTTAGCTAACAGCTTTTTCATTTTTTCCATTTTTTCGTAATTGTTATGATATTTTACTTTTTCTGAACTTAATCGTCTTGGAACCGGAGATAAATTGATCTCGTATGCATTCAAAACTCTTCCAAATACTATTTATGTCATATAAAGTGTTATATTTAGTTTATTCGAATATGTGGAAATGTGTAGATATATCTTAAGATAGCAAAAATATGTGAACACATTGGTTTCGACAATTGTCATAGTTGCTGCTTTTGAACATGATAGATATTACGTTTAGCGACGATAAATCCCTTGGGAAAGTAATACATAACAAAAGAAGGTAACTAAGAAGCAGATCATATGCATATATTAATATTACCCACATTGATAGGAAGGCAATAATAAAATTTGTCATCAATATGTTGCCGGAGATGAATAACAAATTTCAATTTTTACGCCATAATATTTTATGAGGATGAATTTTGAAAAGGTGGCATAAGGGTCGTCCTCACTAGCCTTAAAGAATTAAGTGACTTTTTTATTCTTTTACCAGTCCCATGTATTAAATTTATCAGTTTATAATTTATATATTTATCAGTTTTTTAGGCACAAGATTCTTATGCGGTCTATATATTCTATTATTAGCGGTCTATATATTCAAACTTGTTCATATGAATATGAATTAATGTAATTTAATTAAATATTTTCGTAAAAGTCTAAAGTTAAGGACATTTTTGCAGATGAAATAAGGGAAATATGAAAATAAAAGAGAGAAGGAAATCCATTTTTAATGCAGATAAGTACCTCGACTCAATGTGCGACTGATGTGTGATTGAGAAAGAGGTTCAGAATAGAAAGGGAAGAAGTTTTACCTACATTAGGAAGGTGCAGTATTATAAAACGACGAGAATTTTGGCAATAAAAATACCGTAAATAGAAAACAACCACATGCATATAAAGGTCGCAAATCGAATCTCATTCTTAAAAACTGATAAATCTACCTATTCAAAAAGTTAATTATCACAGGTTAAACCCATGTCAGAATAAATATATGATAAAAGGAAAGATCATTTGTAATAAATAAAAACAATATGTGTTTAAACCACAAACGTACTACCATTCACGAATTCGGAATCATATTTGACGCATTTTTTCAATAAGTTGCTGTAACCTTGGCCGCAAAATAGTCACCGTACAATAAGTGTATTCACCCAGTCATGCCTTGTCTTGAGTTATGAAAGTGGAAACTATGCTGAAATTGACTCTCTCAATGCGAAGATATAAGACGATTTAACTGTAACAGGAAAAGCTTTTCGACTAAAAAATTCTCAGTGTGGGGAAGATCTAAACAAGGGAAATACTCAAATAATGAAATGTTTTTTTTAGAGG
This sequence comes from Ischnura elegans, assembly GCF_921293095.1. Taxonomy (NCBI): domain Eukaryota; kingdom Metazoa; phylum Arthropoda; class Insecta; order Odonata; family Coenagrionidae; genus Ischnura; species Ischnura elegans. The sequence goes on along the minus strand of NC_060246.1, from coordinate 89,978,771 downwards.
GGGGTGACATCGCTACAATCGGGTATCGTCAGTCGCAGCAAATAATTGCTCTGTGTGCAGAGGTATTGCATATACAAAGAAACTTCACCGATTTATGTGAGTTATTTTTCACCATATCACCATATTATTTAATGGATAATGCAAAACTATGAATGCGATGAAAAGTATTTATGATATAACCCTTTCTAACACAGAGCCTAACCTATATAACCCTTTCTAACACAGAGATGCTTCTAGGAAAAATTAAATTTCAAGTCTTTTCATTTTACAAGTGAGAAAACTTTCTACTCATTCATAATTATTGTGACAGATACATACTTTCCCGTTGTACTGAACTGCGCATAAGAATACGTAGTTCAAATCTTTCTGAATATAGCTGAAAATGTACATAATTTTTATGTAGTTTAGAAGCAGTATTGGATTATAAATGGATTAATTAAGAGAGGCTACTTACAATCCTGCTGAGATCTCTCCGAAGGTATAACAGAAATTTCACAATCGGTTGTATTATGGGCGATTTAATTTTTATAAACTATTGGTGACATTAGCATTTCACCATTAGGGGTTCTGAGATCTCTCAAAAGGTATAAAGGTTTTTAATTGAGTAGAGGAGCGACGCTACGTTTACATCTCTTAATGTATACAAAACATTGACCCGGAGCTGGATGCTCCTAATTTTCCAGCACCTAAGGTGTGAAAACGTTTGATAACGTAGCTATCTCTGATTTCTCAGTAGTTGGTTTTCCTCGTATCATTCAATAAACACTTCCGATGCCCTTTGCATTTGACTAGCCCCGGAGGCCGGCCAATTTTAAGTTTTTACCCAGAAACTACAAGTACACCATTAAACTCACACAACTCGAGAACTAAGGCACTTTTTTGGCATTAAAATGTACACGTTTTTATAATGAACATATATTTTTAATGCATATGTTTTTATTTATTCTATGCAAGAACAATAACTTCGTCAAGCAGTGCAAAATAATTCCGCAGAGGGGAGTGACAAATCATAATACAAGAATACGTGACCGGACTACTACCACTGGATGAGGAAACACGTAATTTTACGTGAACGGACCACAATGTGCGAATGTTTTTACAACTTTATAAGCTAAAATTAATCATTGAAGGATAAAGCCTCCAAAATTTTAATTTCTATCCGCGTGTTTTTCGCTCATTGGATCTTTTTATTGTTTCCTCTCAGAGCAACAGGGTAGAAAAGGCGATGATAAAAATATGCTAGGTAATATTCGGGCAAAAATATTTATCACTGAAGCCACTTACGATGCAGTTCATCACGCTGAAAAGTCATAAATCTATACATTGATATATTTATGATGCTTAAAACTTATTTACTTGCAGAGGTGAACGAAAAAACTCAAAATCCGTGTACCAAAAAGCTTTGTCAGGGAGGAAAGCATCAGCTCAATGGAAGACAGAGGATGGAGTTGAAAGGCAATAATTTCAATGAAATACAGGATGCAAAGAGAACCAAATAAAATAACATTACGTTTTAGCCAATCAGCAAAAATACGAAAAGAATTTTCACACTTTCGATGGGTAGGTGGCTGAATTCATTTCATATCACAATAAAGAGAGCAAAATACAAATACACAATAATTTGTGATTTTCTTTTCGAGATAAATTGAGGATAAAGGGAGCGCAAGTTTGGTATGTCTACGAAACTGAGTACATATCTTCCTCAGATTAATATGTTTCATTATTATCGTTGTTGTTTTACTATTAATTGCTATTTTTATTGTTGGTCTTCTTACTTACCTCTTTTTATTAGTTTGGAATATATTATGCATATTGATTAAAATAATAAGGGGTCTGTCTATACATATAAAATTGGAATAAATATTTCTTGATTATCTTCAAAAAGTCTCACATAATTAAAATGATGGCTGAAATATTCTTTCATCGGTAGAGCGATTGGCATCTCAAGCGACGCCTAGCGGAGAAATTTCGGTTATCAAATTTCTATTTTTTGTTTCGATAAGTGAAGGTGAGGTACTATGAAAGACTCAACTCAGGCCCAAAAAACTCAGCCGAAAAGTTAAAAATCTCGTTTCATTCCGAATTTTTAAAGTTGCTAAAATAAACGCAAGCTTAAAATTGCCTTAAAGACTGAGGCGACCGAACGAATTGAGTGCATTTTATAGCTTTTAGAGACATTAGGTAGGTAACGTGAATTTTCCCTCATACCGTAACATCGATGCCCTCGCCGACGGCGTGGGTGTTTGTCAGTGTTCACTGTAAACCGGGAGCGTGTGGACGCGGAGTTTCGGCGTGCGCTTCCCCGCGCTCCCGGTTTTCAGTGAACACTGACAAACACCCACGCCGTCGGCGAGGGCATCGATGTTAGGGTATGAGGGTTACTGACCCTCGCGTAACGGCACTCCCTCACTCCAAAAGGGTGTGAGTCGAGTCCCCTTGGCGGAGACCAAGAGAAAGGGGTCTGAAAGGGACTTCGCTGGGCCATGGAAAATCCCGAGGGCGACGACACTCGCCGCAGGGGAGGGGGGGAAATACCCAACAGGGAGACTACGCGCTATGGTTAGAAAGAAACTTGAACAAAAGCTTAAAAATATTTGTAAATACCTACGACATGTGAAAATTACTAATAAAAAGGATTACTTCAGGGCAAAAGGCCAATTGTTAAAAGAAAAATTAACCAACATTCACAGCATAAATATTTCATTTTCAACCTTGACCTTATTCTACGTAGCACCACATATCTTTACATCCTTTGAACAACGGGTAGTAGAGTTGCATACAATATAGACAACAGGGAATCTAAAAGCTTCATAGCCAACTTTTAGTCACGTTTTGATGGAGTTAAGAGCTAGAAATAAACAAAAGGATCCGGTAACATCGAAATTGGTTCAACTTGAACAAATGAGAGCCCTCGAGTGATGGAAGGGATTAAATAAGCGTGTTTGTAGGAATATTTGAGCCAAGTTGTCCAAACCGATCATCTAATTGGGGCTCTAAGTAACAGTTTAATGCCCCGTTTACTCCAGCATCATAAGATAGAATGCTGCCCTCCGGGACTCATACAGCTAGGTGATAGGGTTACATTGCAACCTCGATTAGGTAAATTAATTTCCGAGCACTTTGGTCACGGTGATTTGATAGACTAATTCAATCCCGTCATGAATGACACTTCCCGTAATAGAAACACTTGCAAGCAAAGACGATTGACATGAATGATAGATTTTCCGGAAAGTAAGATATTAGTCGTGAGTTGAAACAAAATTTTCATACTATGATTGATTACTGTTTAAATATCTTGCCTCATCGCTAATATCGAAAAGTGATATTTCTGAATACATCTATTAGAACAAAGAGGAAATAGAATTTTACAAAGAAATATGAAGGCAAAAATATCTTTTCGTAGGGCACAGTAAAAACAAGAATGGGATGAAAAAATAGAAAGTTGTGAATAGTAATAGGCTTGTTAGGCAACTAGATAATAACTACAAATAGTAGTATGAAAAATTACTGAATAAATATATTATAATCCATTTAATCTCATGCCTACCTTACCAAAATTTAGGCACCACTACGTCGGTATATTATCAAACATCTTGTTTAAACATTCACTATATTGAATGACAAATTTTTCTGGATTGCATTGTCATCGAAAAAAATGGCTATTCATAAAGTAAACTGGATTTTTCCAATTTCGACATGTCAAACAGACTGCGATTCAACAATGGCTATGAAAAAATGCATAGAAAACAAAACACCCATCGTAAACATTGTAGTTTTTGCTTACAAAAAAATCCAATTGCTATTCGGATCCCTGTCGGCACTAGCGAGATCTGGCTCTTTCATATGAGAGATATGAGAGTTAGAGGAGTATGTTTGGAATGACACAGGATTCCATTAGTCTCGTGAGATTTTTAGGGGAGGGAAAAAGGTGGGAGGACGACGCAGATGCGACGCAGGCACGAGATGATCGAAGCACACGTGAGGAAGAAAAAAAGAAGATTACACGGTATTGTTTCCGCAGAAAGCTGGCTCGCACTTTATTCCATCAGTGAAACATCTTTATCCTCTTTGCGAGCGCAAAAACAAATCACAACTTCGGTGAAAGCAATGCGGATTACTCTTAGAAAAAACATGCCTGGAAAGCAGTGGAAAGCATGCAGGATTGGTAAAGGCGAGAGATGTATGAGAGATGACGTTCTAGAGATATGGAGGAGGAGATATTCATATGTCGATTCAAATGATTAGCTATCTATGAGAAAAAATTTTAGTTTGCGATGGCAAGCTAGATGTCCAATTTTTAATGGAAAAGGGAGAAGGTCGAAGGGCGTTGGGCAAGATGGTAATCAATAGCATTAGTCCAGTAGTTCTCAGCAATATGCTAGTAGGACAAACTACGGAAAGGCCTGGTATGTGTGCGTGAAAATGAAACATTACGTATTGAACGTGCACCGAATAAAGGCAGCCTCAAGAATTGCAAGGACACGGGAAGCAAGAACAAAATTTTTAAGTTATGAAATAGTCCGGCGACGGCTAATGAAGAAGAGTTGAAGTTATTTTAGATGAAAATCGAGAGAAAACGAGAAGCAATTAAATATAGATAACTCTCTAGTAGTTTTTTTAAAGTTGGTTACATGATTTTCAATATTCTAAAGTAGTATGACTTCGGTAAATATTTAAAATTCGAAAAAAGTATACTGGCGAAATGAATGACTGATATATTATCGACAAGGGTATAGCCTAAAGGGCAGTGAGCAAAGAGGAAATCACTACAATTAACCGTGCTCTCAGCTCTATGCAAGCAGGACGCCCTGCAAATAGAACTGACATTTAAATATCTGAAAAAATAACATTAAAATATCAAACGTACGTAATGCAAACGTACACCCTGAGATAGGGATTTCATTTGATGAAATACAAAGTTTTGCTGACATATTAAAAATTATAAGCTTCAGCGAAAAAATAATTATTTGCCATTTAAAGAATTAAAATCATTTACTCAGAGCGATTGAGAGAATATACGGCATGTAAGCGGTAATGGAGAAATTACTTATAGCTAACAGTATGATATTTTGACTCTGGAAATTTTTATCCTGAAATGATATTTCTCATAAATTTGTATTTCCAAATGAAATTAAATTCCCAAAAAAATTTCAATTTATTTGCGGCACAATTCTTCCTTGACCATTTTAAACATTAGTCCGGTAAGTAATTTAATAATCCCACACAAAAGTCACTCGATTTTCCGCATACATTTTCCTGATTCGCAGGGACTCATGCAAAAGAGAATGTAAAATTGAAAGCTTTGTAGATAAAGTATGAAAAATATTAAATGAGCTTACTATTGTGTGCCTAAAAAAACAAAAAGTGCCTAAAATGTGGAAAAGGCTTCATAAAATAGACATTTCTCAGGGAGTATTGCTGCCAAAAATATTACTTCATTTTTTATGCCCTAAATCTTGTCAAATATTACGGCTCCTTTTTTATATATCACTAGCTGACCCGGCGAACTTCGTACCGCCTAACAATCAATGAACTAACAGTTTACTTACACCATTTATAAATCTAGAGCAGCTGTATCGTTTTTAATAATGTTTAATTTATTATAATAAAATAAGGATACAAATTCAATAAAACTTCGTAAATGAGTATCAAAATTGCTTGTCAGAAAGACATTTTCTTTATTGAATCTACATAGGGTGGATCGGAGCACGTTTACGCGGATTTTTTTCATTAAATTTTTTTACGTTTTAGCTTAAGAAATTTTGGGAATTGTGGTTTAATAAAGCAGTTCATGAAATAAAAATTTATACGCATGCAGTTGTTGGCTATTTGCGTTATTAGCTGCAAAAAAATGTTTATAGGTCCAAGTCTGTTGCATACACTTGGCCCATTCACGGGGCAGGTTGACACAACCCCTGACCGACGCTTGACTGATGCTCAAAATCGTGCAAGAAAAGCCCCTATGAAGCAGCATTCGTATTAAATGACTCAAGGCGCGCCAGTTATAGTATCTCTGTTTGGAAAAAATGCACTGCGTAAACGTGCTGCATGCGTAAACGCACCACGGTGAGCCCTACACATTAGGGTTTAATGCCTTGCGTCAAGCACCTTCTGATAAACAACAGTTTTTGTTTTGTTATAAAATGTCTGGGGGAAGTGCCTCCACACTTCCCGCTTACCTTAGCGAGTTTTCTATACCCTACAGACCCGTGGTATTAGCTGCGCCCAAAACCCCCTATTCTAGCTAAGCGCTTGAAGCGACGGAAGAAATACAGAGGATGGTTTATCGACTCGTGAACATAGCACGTTAAATTGACCATGAGAAAATCATGCGTTTTCATTAGCCCATGAGCACAAACAACAGAAAAACTGAGACTGACCATGCGATTTTTCAATCGTTATCACGAATGCAACACGAATTGGAAATTGAATACGTTTAAGCTCAAAAGGGCATATAAGTTGAGATCACGGAATCTTCGGAATGAGGACTTCCTCACCTTTGAATTTTCCTTTGAGTAAAGTTGCGTGAATCACATTCATTATCAATTTTTTTAATCACCAAACGCGTTCCTTTGGATAGTTATGGTTGGTTTAGGCTTCGAAAGATCATGAACACAGAAACTACATTTTGCTGTAAATCGTGCCGTGGTAAGCCAGGTACGTCCAAGGACTTAAAATATTCAGATAGATAGTTGGTGATTTCGTCTTCGTTTGTTACACATTTAAAAGATTCGAATTCATGCAGAGTACGAACTATTTGAATTTACCTCGTTTTAGTCATCCACATATTCGTTCTTGCTCGCTAAATCAACCATTTTTGATTCTTTTGGTGATCAATCATATTCTGGAACTCTTTGTTGATGAGCTCACCTTTCGCTGAAACTAATTTGCAATTATTCCAAGGAAATGAGTTAAAACTACTCGATTCTTCGACAGGAACACGGACATTACCGTTTGTCAACAATTGCTTGGAGATTTGTTTACAAACACGGTAGTGAAGTGTCAACTCGAGCTTGGCCACGGCTGGGCTTACAATTAGCTCGAATTTAATTTTTAAATGTAATTTCAATTTAATTAATATTTTGAATATATTTAGTAATTAAAATGTTATATTGTTACTAAATTCAGTTATTAAAGTGGTAAAAACCAAACAAATTATTTAATTTGTAGTTTTGACCGACTTATCAATTGTTGTGTTACTATAACTCCTAAAAGCATGTCCATAAGAAAGAGATGAATTTTTTTTTGTGAAATAATCCTTTTTTAATGGCCTATATGTTAACCCCGCCTGAGACAAATCCAAAGAACCAAATCTCATTGAAATCGGTGCAGCCGTTCTCGAGTTATAAGTGTTCTAACTAACACGTTTTTCGACTTTCTTTTATATATATAGATATAGATAGATAGATATAGATATAAATATTGCTCACTATTTGGGCAGAAATTTGCAAACGAAAATTGGGTAAACGTCACGGGCATTAGCAAGAAAAAGCAGGTGCCCCAATCGCGTTGATGCCTACAAATATGCTTGTCGACATTTATAACTAAGCAGACTGAATAATAATGCATCGACAAGGAATCTTTATTTCTGTCAGAAAAAAATTGTGAAGATTTACAAATTTACCTTGGACGGAAACTTTAAATTTGACATACAGCTCCTTTCAGACATACCCTAAATTCAAATGTATCATATTTTGATATAGTTGATAACATATTTGTTTCAATTCAAAAATAATAATAAAAGAGGACGTACACTACTAAATTATGATATAGTACACCCTGAATCGAGTTCAAAAGGGAAGCCTTCTAGAGAACAATAGTTACTTCCTCCCTTAATTGAGAAATTACTCACTTATTGCCACGTAAACCTATCAGTCGCCTCTCAGAGATAAAGACAACACGGGAGCAATATGCGTCAGTTGCATCGATTATAAAGCTATACCACGGGATAGGAAGCAATTTAGGATATCGTGGACGGAAATTCCTCAAACGCTTCGCAAAGGCTTGTTGAGTGAAACTGCGTCATCTATGCACTTCAGCTGGCATGCTTGAATGCTGTCATTCCACGAGTATCTGATTGCTATTCTCAAATGCTACGTTTGATAGGGTACTTAATTGGTTGGTACTGCGACAGGTGCCTTGGGACGAATTAAGGACACGTTGAAGAGAGGACGTGTATGTGTAGCATTCTATCATGAACTGAACAGTTGCGCGGCCAGAAGAAACAATAAGTCACATATTTTGAAAATAAAAATTGAAATAAACCTAATTTACGAAAAAAAATGTTTTTTCATAATTTTACAAATATATAAATTATTTTAGCGTAATAAATTTCGAAAATAAAATAACTGTGTGAACTTTATCGAAAAATATCTTGAAAAATATCTCTGCATAAAAACATAGACACGTGCTATTTTCTTCTAATTTACTGTACTTTATTAGCTAAGTCATCAAGTTTAGAGCACCATTGGAATTATTGATGTAGTTAAATGATATAAGGTACGTTTAAAAGCAAAAGGAAATCGAAGAATGGAAATAAACTGGAAAAAGGACCAAATTTAAGAATCACGACGCACTCTGCAAACAATTAGCATGCAATTTTTTCACGAATCACGTCTACCATGGAGGTTTTAAGATCTCCCAATCATAGAAATTTTAAATGTTGTATTCAACGACCCTCCTGATAAATGATAAAAAGACAACCTTTAAAAAATGGAATTTTTGATTGTAAAAATTCGATTTCTGAAACCTTAGACTTTACAATTATGCCCAAAGAAATCTATCAATGAAATAAAACGAAGAAGTTTTTAGCTATCAATACTCACGGCAGTGAGCTCCATCATCTCACAGTCTGATCACATTTTCTGCAGAATGCACAAAAAATTATACTGCGATGTTGCACCCACTACTTTCTGTAGCATAGAAATGATATTTTACGTCGCTCTTAAGTATTGAAAATTAAAAAAAAGTTTTTCATTTAACAGCTGCCTTATAACATACAAGTCCAAATAATCTCAAACACTTCCTGTGAAGGAATTGATGTATAATTTGGTAGGACCATGCCTCGAGGAGTATGAGGAAACATTGAAATATAAATTTATGTTCAAACGGAATCTCACCTGGGAGAAGATGTGGTCTAAAATTATACTTCCATTTCACTCCTTTTACTTTACATTTGGCGGGGTCTTAGAGTAAAAGATAGGGTACAGCAAAAATAGTTACCCAAATACAAATATACCGGTTTAATGTGACATACTACAACATTTTACGAGAGATATTTCCAATTTAAATGACAAATGACAGAAATTTTCAAGGATGAAAAAATGTTATCATCTTATAAACATTGAGGCATTCCATTGTCAACGTAAATATAAATATTAATTTCCATCCTTAGTATTATGGCAATTGAGAAGTAGGGCATCTTGAAAACTTAGCAAAGTCTTAATGATTAAGCTAAGAAAACGTTTTGTGTTGCAAAATATTATACATCGATTCACAATTAATAGCAATCGTTACATAGGATAAAAAATAAGGTAAGTAATTGTTTTTATAGAAGTGAAAAGCTGTATATTATCACACTATTAAGAAGATTGATCTAAAATTATGTAAAAAAACTAGTTAAACCCAAAAATAATTAGCGATATATTCCTAGTAATTTTAATGAAATACATACTTTTGGCGATTGATAACCGCTTCAATGCTCGTTGGCAAACACTTTGATGTAATTCTGAGGGGCGAAACAATATTGGACAATGAATTCCAAAGCTTTAAATCGAGTAAGCGCTTTAATATCATGTTATCATGTCAATAAAGTGGAATAATTGAGGAGTGCTAAGATCAATGGAGCTCTTTTCATAGAATTTCATCGCTCACAGAAACGGACGTCAACTTCATCGAATCAGGCAGCTAATATTCCCACGGAAGATGAAATTACGTCGATGCATCACTGAAAAGGTCATGGGATCTGGACATGGATCGTATAATCATTCCAAAAAGCCGCGGGAAAAGAATTGAAAGTTGGTTACCGAAATGAAAGCGGCCTTGAAGAGATAATGCAGGATTCCACGTGATATCAATTAAACGAGGACAACTTTGACATTGAATGGATTGATTAAAAATCACTCAGCGGAAACATTGAAAGTACTGGTGGGTGATTCATTACCGAAGGGTAGGCAATAACATCAAGCGAAATGAACGTGCTGGTTTATGAACGCCTAAAGCGATTCCGTCTGCAATGTATGATCCCGAGAATTTGAAAATGAGCTTCATTGCTGATCGCCAAGATCATCAGGATTTATACTCAAATATTTACACGAAGTTAATTCTCCTTAATGAAATATTTTATGATCTTGCAGAGAAACATTTCGAATCTGAATAGCGTGGTGAAATGAGTACCGGCTCGGAATTTAATTGGTCTGCAAATTCATTCTAACTGCTGCTAATGGTCCCCCAACTCAACGAGCTAAATTCTGCAATGTTGTATGTTGAAAACGAAATTTCCAGGTTAAAAATTATCACCCACGACCGTAAGATTTTAGGTTCGCCATTTTTGGGCAGCCATAAAACGGGTATTTCTGAGGTAAATATCTTTTCATTGAATAATAGTTTTTAAAAAATAAGACTTAAAGAATTAAGCTGTATAAAAGATAAACGACACCTTTTAGAGCTACAAATAATTTAAAATGTTCCGTCAAGGGGTCACAGTATTTTTTTCTATAATTATGGAGGCATTTCAATTCGAAAACAGTCAAAAAGATTATATAAAAAATAGATCTCATCAGCATACACTAATAAATAAATACGTAAAATGGATCTTATATTGCACGGCACTTTTCTCAAGAGATATAGCTCAAGAGCAGCCTAAAAACGATCAATTATTTTTTTGAATAAAATACTATTTTCAAACAATATAATTGGATTTTAAGGGCGGTCATCAATCAGTGAGCCCACAATATTTCCTTAAATAACGCCTTAAAAAGACGCTTCTTATGATTTATGAAGAAAAATTGAATGTTATATCATTTATATTTTATTTTCAGAAAAAATCGATGGCATGATCGCTGACGAAGTTGAATATTGTAGTTTTTAGTACATTTCAACTTATTTGTAAGGCATTAACCTCTAATTCCGATGGGAAGAAAAATTTTCAAATGAAATACACTGCATTGGCTCTCACGATTCTTGATGTAACAATCGTCGTCATCAGGTTACTCTCTGGTCTCGAGCAAGGTATAAAAGTGCTCAGCACCGCTTACTTTGCTCGACCGGACTTAAGGTCACCGAGCATCATCAGGGAAACCTCCACGACTTGCTTCGCTTTCTTGACCGACAAGAAGATTCAATTAAATCGGTGTCAGTCCTACTACGCCTATCGGCTACTAACCTGGTTAGTAGCTCCTGGTTCGTAGTAACGGTGAGGTACTTGAGAGCATAGCAAGTGAGGCAAGGCAGAACGAACGCAGGGGGAGCAAATCTTCCGTGAAACGGTGTAGAGTCACTAATTACATGGATACAAATTGAGAGAAATTACACTAACACATTTAGCAACCATTTAGTACATTGCCTCATGATGTAGACATGCCGGTGTATAATGAATTATGCATTGATGGACATCATGATGTCTTAAATTAGTTACTACTAGTCATTATTGCAGTTAGGTTGATATCACGGCTAATTTAGCGATAACTTATGGGTGAAAAGGTTAAAAGTGATGTTAATTTAATTAAGTAGTTATTTTTTAAAAGTTTTTACAAATTAGATTGGAACAATCATGAAGAAAATTTTTAAATTTTACATATTTTCTTAATTGTTTGACATTTACCGTATTGTACTCTTCAAACACAACATTTAAAACGATTAAGTGGGGCAATACGAAAGCAACCAATGTTGATTTCCACGAAACCAGATAGAAGAGCAACAAATCAACAGTTTTTAAAGAAAATAACTATGGATGGAACTATGGAAAGGAACCATGAATGTCTGCAAAATACTATAACACTTGGAAAATAATTGCTATTATCATGGTATAGTGCCTCACATTGTACGTGGAGATATACAATGATTTTGATTTTTTTAAATATATCACTTTTTAGCATTTGGTTCGATTTTATATTGTTTTTATAACAGTTTAAGCGGAGTTATAGCTATAATTATTGTTTATAGCACCGCTAAAATTTTATATTTTTAACTGCATCTTGTACCCAGAAATTTCACAATCGGTTATATTATGGGCGATGAAATTTTTATAAATTATTGGTGACATTAGAATTTCTTCATTAGGGGTTCTGAGATCTTTCAAAAGGTATAAAGGTTTTTTATTTTAATTTCTGCTATTCTCATTGCTCCTTGACCCGGAGCTGGATTTTCTTAACTTTCCGGCGCCTACGGTGAAAAATGCTCAATAACGTATGTGTCTATAATTTCTCAGTAGATGGTTTTTTTTCTGGTCTCCTTTTTGCAAGTTTTAAGCATAAATCAATTATTGAAGGAATTTTTTAAGTTCAATCCTCGTGTTTTTCGCACCTTGGATATGTATAGTGTCCTCTTGTATACGCGATTTTAAAAATATGATAGGTAATACTCGGACACACACATTTATCACTAAAGCCAGCTACAATGCAGTTCATCACGCTGAAAACTCGTAAATAAAAGTACATCGATATATTTATGATGCTTAAAACTTATTTACTGGTAGAGGTGAACGAAACACAAAAAATCCGTGTACCAAAAAGCTTTCTCAGGGTACATATCGACTCGATGGAAAAAAGGGGTTGAAAGGTCATAATTTCAATTGAATGGAGAATGGAAAGAAAACCAAATAAAATAACGACATATTTTAGCTGCTTGGCAAAAATACGAAAAGAATTTCCTCATTTTCGGAAAGTTGGTGAATGAACACACTTCATATCACAATGAAGAGAGCTACATACAAATGGGCATTTAATTGTAACTTTTTATTCGAGATAAATTGAGGATAAAGGAAGCACAAGTTTGGTCTGTCTCCGAAACTGAGTGCATATCTTTCTGAGATTAAAATGTTTCATCATTATCGTTGTTGATTTACTATTTCTTCCTATTTTTATTGTTGGTCTTCTTACGTATCTCTATTTATTAGTTGGGAATATAATATGCATATTATTAATGTAGCCATATATATTCAGCCATAAAAATAATCATGATCGGTAAGTCAAATAAAATTCACAATTTTTTATTTGCCCTCAATGAGGCTTATGCATTTATCGGGCTTATGCGTGAGGAAATATAAAGGAGCAAAGATAGGTGACATTGAGTGAACAACGAAGAAGACCAATGGTGAGAACTTGCGAGGGGAATAAGGGACTATGACACAGGGAAACATGGTAGAGGAAAAAAAGAGAAGGCAATGATGCGAGAGGGCGGAGAGAGTCGTTTTGAAAATTTATGTAATGGCATATCGGAGAACGCAGGTTGTGGCTATGGAGAGGTTGAATAAGAAAATAAGGCCGAAGCTGAGATAAACACGGGGAGAGGGGAGAAACATATTGGCCATTCTTGCGAACCCTTCGTTCCCATTACGATAGAAAGACTGATAAACAGGTAACTAGGGTGAGAGTGAGATGCATAGGGAGTTCATATTTTCCTCTTTTTATTACATAATCAAGGCAATACACTAATTCATTTCCGCAACACCGTATCCCGAGGAAGGAAGGTGAGATTGACTTCTTATGATTTGGAGATCAGCATAAAAAATTTGCACCGCTGAGCGGCAATTTCCTCCGCGAAATATTTCGACCAAATATAAGGGCAAGAAAGAATTCAAGTTTAGAATGTCTCCCCATGGAAATGCTTAGAGATAAACGTACTTTCCTCCGTATCGGCTCTTCAAGTGCAATAGCCCCCCAGGAAATTTGTCAACATCAAGGTGAATAATTGATGGAGTTAATGCATTTAACTATCGAGGTTTCTGCTAGGAGTTGATTTTCTACTGCGAGTTTTAAAGGATCGTCATTAGATACATATTCCAGGTTTAAAATTCAAGCGCGAATCGTAAGATAAACAGGTACGCAATTTATCGATCAATTGTTTTTCCTTAAATTTGTTGACCTTTTAGGTAACTTTTGTTCTTTGTGCACATGAAAATTGAATAACAGTGTATACATGAAAGGAAACGAGAAAAAGAGAAATTATCTCCAGACATGAGCTGACCTTGATTGGTAAAATGAATGACATGAAAGCGAATTCAGAGTTGAATTTGTTTCTCTGGAGATTTCTTGTTACAGATGGAAATGAGAACACTACCAAAACTCACGTAAAATATTATGTGGAAGGCTACATAGAGAAGTATCATTGGATTTTTGCTTCAAAAATATAAGTGAGGGAAGTAGCTGGAAATATTTCAAAAGTAGCCTCTTTCTTTGCTTCAAAACAGAAAATAATACTCAATTTTAACAGGCTGGCGCATGAAGCTGTTTCATTTGCAATCAAGTTATAACAGGTTTTATCTGCACGTTACAAAACTTGCTTGGTTATGATCGTATCTCTACAAAATTTCATAACATCTATACCTTACGATAATTATGCGTAAAAATAAGTATTTCCTCGATAATTTCATCGTTATCCGCCAAAATAAAAATCTCCATCGGCGATTCCAGCACCAAGACGAGGGTGGAAATTTAAATTTTCTTTCTAATGGCATTTTAATGATACATTTTTTCTAATGTATTTATTTTCCCGCGATAAAATGCCGGGCATGGTTAAAACATTTGTTTTCCCGCCTTAAATTGTGGTGCATGGATAAAAATCTCGGTACCACGCCACGAAAAAAACAGGAAATACCACGTTTTTCGTCGACGAGGCAATTTAACCTGTTTTGCGCGAACATGCTCGAGGGTTAATTTTTGGCGGCGAAGGCGGTGTCCAAGAGCTGATATCGCCCGCGAGACAGGCGCGAAAAAAGGGCGGGAAGCAAGTGTGACGAAATGTTTGAGCAGAGGAGAGAGAGTGAAACACGGTAGATGCAAAACCGCAGGCGTGGGCGAGAGCGACAAACTTGGAACAAGTGGCGACATAATCGAAAAGTGTGGCGACGGATATACGACGCAAGGGCACGAACAAAAAAAAAGAAGAAACGACCAGGTCGCGCATAAAAAAATTAAACATGGCTCTGGCACGGCACCAGGGTCATAACCTCCGTCCCGTCGTTTCTCTCACCCACCATTTCTCCATTCTCTCCCGCGAAATGAGTGCCGTGTAATTTTCCCTCGCTTCCGGTATCATGTCCCCGAAACATGACCGCGTCATACTCCTTCCACTTTCCCTTCCACCGCTCTTCTTCCGTGCGTAATGGATTGGCGTGGAAACATAAAGGGGCAATGAGCTTCGAAGAAAAATTCCCACCTGATACTGTGGGCTGTTATTTGGAGGAGATGACTGACAGCTGAGATCATTTGCGCCGTGAGGAAGTGGTAGTGAAACAAGGTTGGAGAGAAACCTGGCGTTGTTCCCATTCCCTGCGTTTAGGATTGAAATGGGAACAAAATGGATCAATGAACCTCGAAGAAAAATTCCCACATGATACTATTGGTCAGAGTTTTTTAGAACCTGGTATGATATGGGAAAGAAAGTTGTAGATAAACCCTGGGTCAGCAATGGTGTGATCTTAATGAAAGGCCCCAATGGCACAAAACAACGGCTGAGCGAGCCTTCTGACGGACGGAGTGTTGAACCCGAGGTATCTGGCATTTTGTAAATAATCTTCGCAACCGCTGGGATGAAGCCCAAACCCATAGGTTGAGAAAACAACACTTGTCACAGCAACAATTCGATTTCATTGTTTTGAACCTTTTTTAGTGAATGAATAAATAAAGATGTTGAGGGTCATGTTATTGAGAAATTATCTGGTACCATTGTCCTTCCTCCCAGTGCTTACGGAGAATTTCCCCCAAAAGTGATGACATATTCCCCTCCACGTCGGAACATGGCCTGTATTATCACAAATTGCATGGCATGACAATGACCGCATGACAACTTTTAGCGCGACGCGTGACATACTACATCCACGTTGGTGGCCCTGAATTTTAAATGTGGTGTAAATAGAGATGAAGGACCGAATCAAAGTACTTTGTTGCTGAAACACTAATACTTCATCACTAAACTTGAGTATCACACTGCAACCACAAATAATTCCTTAATATTTCCTAATACTCATGAATATAAATTTCAAATATTGTAAAAAAGACTAATTATGAGCACTTATACACTACAACATGCATAGGCTTAAACACACAGAGACTCACTCTAGATTCATTTCTGGACGCCAAAGTATTTGGTCAGCATCATGATAAGGTTCAAATAATTACGAGTTATCCCTGAGTAAATAATAGGAAAAATAAAGGAAAGGATAATTGACTTACGTGGCCGAAAAATAAGTTTATAGAGAATTCTGCTTAAAAAAACATAAGAATAAAACAAAAAGTCTTGCTTTATCAAGTTCGAAACATCAAGTAATTAGGATTGTACAAAAAAGATACGCTTTGGTAATTATTTCATACAGTTAAGTGATTTTTTGTCACTTGCACATCCTTATGTTCTTTGGTTACCCCTCTCAGGAACCTAGTATTTTCCCACCTTCGAGTAGTGAGTTAGTTTTTTCCTTATTGGCTAACGCAGTAGGAGACAAACAATCCCCACCTTTTTTTGCAGCAAACTCCGCTGGCCAAACCTAACCCTTAAAAAAAAAAAGATTTTCACTAACCAGGAAATCGTAAAAGAACCAAATCCATCAAATCTGAAGAGAGCATAAAGGGATTGGAGCGAAAGGAATGAAAATCATCGGCTGAAGCAGATTGCAGAGCGGAGTGAAGAATGAAAATCTATCGTGTTCCCACTGGAAGAAATCAATGCAGGACTTCTTTTTTAACACGATTCGATTTCGGGCCTCGACTACTACCCCATTTAAAATTGGGAAAAAAACAATTAACTAGAACAAAATAAACGGTTTTTTATTAGCTTTCAACCTTCCCTTTCCATAATTTAATTGGACGATAAAGTGAATGGAAATCCTGACATTGGGAAGGATTCATATTTAAGAGAAAAAAATAGGGACGTGGATTGCGTTAAAAATAAGAAACGAATCAAAAATTAGAACTGGAGACCTACAGATGACATGAACAGCAGGATAGAATCCAATTATTATTCTTGAATATAATGGTACATTAACTAGGCGAAAGATTTAGCAAGAGCGTTTAAGTTTTAATCTCATTCTACTGCAAAGATGAAACAAAATCGTCGTAATAATCATAGTTGCAGTAACTCAATGGAATCGTCCTAGTAGTGCGTCAACCATGTAGAAGATTGCTCACTCAAAGCAAGTCAAATAACGAACGGGACTCATCAGATCGTAGTACTGTTGGACTATACAAAGAAATAAAAAATAATTCTTCGTTTACTATTGAAGTTCTAGCCACACTATAGTATTTCCAGATGATCGCTATTTCGGTTGACCTAGTGGAATCTCTCTCTATACTATGCCCCTCCTCCACTCTCAATATATTTTCATCTGGTTTCACCTTCACCATGTCGAAATTTAACCAACTCTGATACCTACCCACGAGATTGCATTTTTTCTCGGGATCTAATCTAAAATGGATTTGGTGGGATAGGGTTTCCAAGATTAAGGGCGTAAACAATGGGAGGTACAAATATAGCCGTGTTCAAATATAGCGCAAGATATAGATCCATGAGAATAAACTAAAATGGTAAACTTCCGCACAATTTTATTTACTTAAGTACCGACCCGGTTTCGACACGTAGTGTCATTATCAAGTTACAAATTTGGCCTTCCTCGTTCTATATATACCGTCCAGCAAGAGAAGGGTGGGGTGGAATGGATAGCAAGGGAGGGGGGAGACAGTTTGACTAAAAAGGTGGATAATAGGGAAGGTCTTTGAAGGAGGGGGGGATGAAGGATTACTTAAAGGCAGTGAATTGGGGAGTAGGAAGAGAAGTCATAGCAACCAGGAGAGGAGCGGGTGTTGTTGAAGGTCAGAAATGAAAAACATCTACGTATTCACAGAGCGGGGAGGAATGTTCAGGGTTAAAGGAGGCGATTATGTAGAATACACTTCATCGTTACAAAGCTTATGCGGGCTGTTAAGAATTTCAAATTTCTCGTAAAAATGAAACACGGAATGTTTCTTACCCAAGCGCATGACGAAGTGACTACAAAGATTTCAACAAACCATATTCTCACGACACAATTATACAATTCTTCCACGGGGCTACTCTGCACTTTCATTATTGTTTCTTCATGGCTCATGCATAAATTATGGTATTCAATGAAAGCGCGTAACGTAAGTTGCGCTTACTTGAAGGTGGTACGCGGTTTGAAGGTCCTTTTCCATGGGATATGGACTCATACATGGCTAATATCATGGTCCAAATCAAATATTAATAAGCACATTAAGGGATATCCAATTAAATTTTTCAATCGCCATGTCTGCGCATAAATAAAGGTAAAGAGCAGTATAAAAAACGGAGCAAAACATTCGACATACAAACATATTTCCCTTTCTCTAACTGAAATTAATTATTTTAATAGAAATTTTAACAAATCTTATGAAAAGAAGACTCAAGTCAAGGTAGTAAAGATGTGCGTCTTGACGTTCCATATCTTAGATTTTTTGTCTGATTTGAACTCATAAACTGGCACATGCAATCACAATAAATGTTATTGCCTAGCTTGCTTAGCATGAGCGCCTAGAAGTAAAAACCATAGAATTTGTACAGTTTTTTGGATAGCTGAAAGTTCATCATGAAATTTAACGAAGTTAATTTAGCACTAGATAATGAATGCTTTTGCGGGAGATATGTTATAGAATTAGCAATGCATATAGTACTTTTGCGATGCGCTGGTGTTTGAAATGAAACGTGCGTTGGTGTTTACCACTATAGCCCATTCAAATACACAAGGGCACTGATTAATCATTAAAAATAATAATTATTATAATATTAATTAAATACATTCTTATAATTATTAATAATAATTATAAGAATGTATTTGCAGATAAGAACGCATTGAAATAGTTTATAGACGTTGCGATTCAGCAAACAGGCTTTGCGTAAACACTCGATCACTTTTATGAGATAGATTCCGGATGCTAAATGACTTGCGTCTTCAAAATTTTGCAAAAGGTCATAAATGCTAACGGTACCATTTATTGCAAGCAGTTAAATGCAATTTTAAGTAAAACCAAGTTCCTCTGATTAAAATATCGATAATGTGGATTGAAATTTAATTAAGCATTTGATACAAAATAAATCCATAATCCGAGAGGCTTACATTCCACTAAGTAAGTGAGTTTTGTAGGGCAAGCTTAAATAGCTAAAGACAGTATGATTAAAATAAAAATATACCTATCGAGATAGAAGTGGAATACAATCACCAAAACAAAATAAATTTTGTTAAAAAAAATGGTGTGATTTCCAGTCTATTCTTTGTTCTATTCGCATTGCTGATGAAGTAAACACGCAAACCGTTTCCAACAGATTGAGGGGTTACGTTCACAGAATTTCAACGCGATAGAAAATATATGGCCTAACTGAACGCTGCGGCCACATTCCAGAACGAGGATAAATAAAACCGCAAAGAAACTATCCCGCGTAATTTGATTTACACGCTCGCGAAATCTGCAGGAAAATTGAAAGCTGGAGCACCTTTCCACAGCTTCAATCAGCGTTAAAAACGAATTCCAATTACATTCCGTGTGCCGCTCTCTTGCATTCACGGTAGTGATCCGATTGTCCACGCCGAAAGCATTCCAAAAGGGAAAATAGTATGCATAATTACGTATCATTGGAATTTCTCTTAGGTACCAGACAGAATGATGGTATGGACCCATGAAGAATGTTGGTGCCTCAAATTTCTGAAATTATTGCTCATATGTATGCACTAGCATGAACAACCGTTTCACTTCACCCCACCGCTCAATTTCAATAATAAGTACTGTAAATTATTTAATTTTAACAAAATAAACTTTTATTCGAGCCTCTTATTATAAAATTGTCATTAAAAGGAGTCAATTTATAATATTGGGCACGAAAAAAATCAATAGAAAATATTGTGAATATAAAAATTAATTACGAAGAACCATAAAAATAAAAGACAGGAAAGAAAGAAAACAATGCATTTACACGTGCATATACTTTCTGATGAGTGCCAAGGAAGAAAAAACATCAACTGACGCATTACATCCCTTAAACTATTTTCAAATTCTTTGGAGCTCAAGAGAGAGGAATTCAACGAAAAATACAACGAATCAATCACAAAATTGGCTCTTTATCCCAAGGTAGTTTAATCGGATACTGACATCCAACTGTGGCTTATTCAAAATAGCTCATACCTATTGGATAAGAAACCTGACCAAGGACCTGGAATTACTGGAAATAAATAAATAGCTCATTTTTTAGGAAGACTTGTCGACTCAGAATATATATTTCTCGAGCTATTTGATTTATCTAAGAGTATTAAATGCACTGGCATCAATAAAATACTAAACATGCTTATGAATACACTTATACAGCGAGAGGTTAAAGCCATACTATAGAGAAATACTTTTTGAGTATAAATTATCACCCACATATTATGACTTAGATCAACAGAGTAACAATCCAAATTCCAACTTAAGCGTGTGTGCTTGGAACAAAACCGTAACTTCATATTAAGCGATGCTAGGCAGCGCTTCACCATCGATCGAAAAACTATATTAGATTATTCCTCAAGGCTTGTTAACATTACTGGCAATGTGATGCCAGAAAAATAGTAAATAGATGACTCTTTTCACACCTTACCAGCATGTCAAGTGTGACTTCAACCACAGTGATTTTACTGTGAGGATGTTTTCTTTTAATTCTAACCCTTGCTGCTTATAAAAATATATTCGAAGCCTCCTATCTTTCCAATAAAAGCCTTCATCACCAGTTAGTGGCATAAAAGTTGTTTTCGCTCCTTCCCGATAATTTTTTAATTAATCCCTCGGGCATCCCCGTTCCTTCCTCCGCATTTCACTCCCTTCCTCCCAATTCTTGTTTTTTCCCTCCAAGAAATCCCCATCCTCTTCCTAATAAATGAATACTTTCCTAATTTGCGCCGCTGGGGCCTGCGACGGACCTACGCACTCACTCAATCTCTTCAACCCCTTTACGCGTCGGAGACGACCTCGGCCAAGAAAGAGAAAAAGACTTCCGCTGGAAGAGAAAAAAAAGAAGAAAGAAAAAAAAAGTTCCAATGTTCGTTCACACAGATTCAATGCGAAAAGATGGGCTAATCGGAAGTGACATTAGTGATTTGATGAGGGGAACGGAGCCAATGGACCAGAATCCCGAAGTGAAGTCATGAAATCGCTGATTCGTTTGAAGCAAATGGAAAACCCCACTTCGGTGAAGTGGTGATTTTTTTTCTATTCTTTCAGACTCTTTCTCGCTATTTACTTAGATGAAAAAAAGAGAGTTTGGTTGAGTTGGCTCCAACTGAAGAAATTATCCACGCGCAAAGTCCGTAAATAAAAGAACCGCGTAAAAGAATTGAGAGAGTGATGATTATACACGTGAAGGATTTTCACACTTTAACGTACTTCAAAATGAATTTATAGATAATCTTAAGGGCTTGCTTTATAAAAATTTTATCCACACAAGTGATGCATGAATAAATACGAGAATAAGCATAAAATTATGCATCTTGAAACCATCCGGCTAGTAATAAAGCATAAGGAGATTTTAAAGTTGTTCTTATTTGACAGAGTTTCCAACTTTTATAGGCCGAGGTGTATATAAATCACTCCTTTTGGTACCTATATGGTATAATAAAAAGTAGGTACAAGAAATATCCATAATTTACCATGGTTTTACAGGTATACAGTATGGAGAGGGCTGGAAATAATATACTCTTGAAGTTTCATGCCAGTTTAATTTGTTTATTACATTTTTTCAAATTATTCAAAATATAAAATTAAAAGTTTGATGGTAGCGTCGTTGAGTTGAAAGCAAATTCAATTCATAAATTTAAATTATAGACTTAAAACTAGGTTATTTCGTCATTGAATGAATGTAGATTTTCCTTTGGTTTAAGACCCAAGCAAAGTAATTTAATTGAAAACCTTTGTCCCTAAATATTTTAAACATTTCTTCACAAATCATACGATTTACATTTTAAACAGTTCGTTGTTCATATGTATACTCTATGAACAGACTAGTTGGTGTTCCCATAGTGTTCTTTGCTCTATCTGGAGAAGAAATTTCACAGTTCATTACAAGTCCTTGAATAATATTTTATGGACCATCTTTGGAACAATTAGTCAGCCGTTGAGATATACGAAAGAGTTCACAACGAACCAGTGCAGTGGATTTCATTGGATGTACGTGATAAAACAATGGAGCATATTTTACGGGCAAAGCATTTTAAATACCATGGATTTGAAATAAATAGTCGAATAAAGCGTAGTGTACTAGAAAAATTCCGCACTCAAACATTGAAACGTCACAATAACTCAGCAGCTCGATACTCACTTTCTATCAACAATTTGGCACATAACGCAGAGGTATTGGAAAATTTTCCAGACAAAATGATCGGATATTGCTGGAATTTAAGCTCCTACCTCTTATTCCACGATGGATTCCCGAGGGAAGAAACAAGAGGGAAAGTAAATGACAAAATCAAAGAAAATTTCCGTCCACTAGGAGAGAGAGGCGGGGATAATCGGCTACCCTTCATCGGCCGGCTGCAAGACAGGGAGAGAGAAGGGCAGTAGGTTGCTGGATTATCTGGGAGGAGGGCATTACTTTGGAGGAGTGAGGGCGCATGATGAATTCAATTAAGAGCGAACAACAGAGCGGAGGAGGAAGTCGAAAGCAGGAGGGAGGAAAGCACGAGAGAGGGAAGAGGTGGACGCAGTAGGAGTGGGTGTAATCCATTAAGACTGAAGAAGAAGGGGAGGAATCTTAGTCCTCGCCAAGAATAGACTTTTTCCATGACAAGAGAGATGCGAAAGAGACTTAAGACGGATAAACATAAGAAAAAGGAGGGAAAAACCTGCTATGCCAAATTTAATCTGAGCAATTCTCTCGTATTTCATTGAAAGTGCGTCTTTCTGATCCATTTAAGTGCACTGATTTTTACATCAGTTTTTGTGCCCAAATTATTAAGTCATCGAGGAGTTACTGTTTTTTTTTAAATAAATTTCCTGTCGATTAGCTTCAATTTAATCCACGATACTTCCTAAAAACAGGAGTGAAGTAAATGAATAGATGGCTCATGATTTTCTCACTGGTATTAGAACAAGTATCTCAATGGAAGAAATAGAAAATGTTAACAGAAAAGGATTTTTCTTACCAGTACTGCGGAAGATGGTCAAAGAAGCCTGGAATGATTTTATAAAAACAATTCACTGATTTTTACAACAGTTTATTTGCCCAAATAATTAAGTAACCGAAAATTGTTGTTTTTTATCACATTTTCTACCAATAAACTTCAATTTTACCTACTTCGCTGGTCAAAAACCTGAGTAATGAAAATGAAATGCTGGGGCTTCGTTTTTCCAATGGTATTTGAGTAAGATACGCTGTTTTATAAAATAAAAATAAAACGTAAACGATTTTTTTTACCAGAAGTACGGAAGATGGCCTCAGAATCCTGAAATAATTTGATAAAATCTATTCATTATTTATATTAAACTTTTTGTGTAAAAAATATATCTGAGATTTAACTGGTTTATGTGGGGTGAACATATGGAAAATCTCATTTTTGAAATGAAAAACGTAATAAAACAGAGTCAATGTTTGCAGATGAAGTGTTTCCATAATAGATCAAGCATGAACTTGTCTGCCATTCTGAGAAAATCTATTTTTATCCTGATATTTTAGGAAAAGCTTTACGCGTTGAATTTCTGTGTGTTACCACGCCAGACCAAACCAGTTGGGGAAGGTAGGTATATATTTTTAAAAATTCGTTAGCAAAATATATTCGATTCAGAGGGAGATAAAATCGGAAATAAATCAAAGTCAGGAATGGAAGAATGGTATTTGGATGAAAATGGCGCAAAAAATAGCCAAGAAGGACAGAGTCAGAGGGGGACAAGAAAGCGAGGATGCCTAAAATAGACAGAGATTTAAGAGGAGAAATAGCTATAACACCGTGTGATTGAATGTACTCATACGGTTATTGTATTGAGACCAAAAAGTACTCTATGAGCCAACTCATATAGAATATAACTCGTGAGTTCTATTATTTTAGCCTTTTACTTATACAAGAGCTCTTTTTTTGGTTTCTGATCTTTCGTATAATATTATGTCTAAGAATTGCTCACGCAATGGACCATGGAAAAGAATAAGGAAAAAATATATCTCATTCTTCCTAACCGACACGTCGGTCCGTCACAAGGAATGTTAAGGCTATTATCACCTGGTAATGAAATAGAGTGATAATTCCATATATTTACGATTGAACCCCACAGTTCCACGAGCTATGCATTTGAGCCTTGAGAAAATGTATACAAAAATAGGGTTAATCGGTTCTTTCATTAAGTTCAATTATCACCAATGGATACAAAAGTGTGAGCATTAATGCATACAAGAGATATTAACCAGCACATTTCAATGCCCGACGACAAATATATCATTGATTTTTGATTGGATTTGCCGAAGGCCAACCAAAATAAAATAGCCGGACGAAAGTTGGTGGTCTAATTGTTAACAATTTTCTAAAAAGGGATGCAATTAACAACTATTCATATTAAACGCCAGCTGACAACGCTTAGCGGCCATCGTTGACCATCGACCATGCATCGAAAATAGAAAGTTATATTTAGATAATCAAGAATAACGTCGGACATAATCGAGAATCCGTCGGACATATTTAGTTTCAGTCACCAAATCTCCATGGACAAAAACCTCATTATATAACATAATCTAAAAAAATTAATATTTTTTTATGAAACAGGTGGACCAAAGGGAAGGAAAAAGGTAGCAAGCGGAAGGAAATGGACTTGGAATGGTATAGGAAATGAGAACGGAGCAATTCTGAGGCAAAAGGATTGACAAAAGAGAACTAAAGGCTCCAGACGAATGAATGGTCGGTGGCGGTGTTGGCATAAGGGGATGAGGTTAGGGAGGGAAGAAGTGGGTGTGCTATCGGAAAGGGGAACCCGTCCGCGAGGGATCTGGAGATCTGGGTGAAAGGAGGCTGAGAAGGGGTGGGCGGAGGATTTTGTGAAGCCTCGACCGTCTGGAGGGTGGGCGGAGAGGAATTGGGCGGAGAACGAGATGGTCCTTCATAGTGACCACAATCAGCCGTCGAAGTGCTGCGGTAATTAACGTCCCTTGGACCAAGATAAAGGGGGAGAGGAAGACTACTGTGACACACACAAGGAAGGAAGGGAGACATAGGCCTCTGCCGGGAACGAGATAGATCTGGAAGCGGTCGGAACAAGCTCTGACGTAAAGAGAACCGTAGAGATATAATTAGTAGAGTGATTTTGAGTGGATGTATTTCAATTAATCAAACACTTTTTTTGTATATTACTTCACACTGGTGTATTTCCTAACATGATATTTTCCGGCAATATTATGAATCATATCAGATTCATGTAAAATAATAACTTTTCCGATTCCTTCAAATAATGAATACTTCAAGCCGCAACACTTTCAAAGGCCAAATATGAATACTTAGTATCCGCCTCACTAGATCTCTTTAATTCGATTAAAATCTTCTGCCTTACTCCTTCCTACACTTTCATAGCGACCACAATCAGCCATCGAAGTGCTTCGGTAATTAACGTGCCCTCAAGTAGGGAGAGGGACAACTCAAGACAAATAGGGAGAGGGACTATGGAAGACTACTGTGACAGTCGGGCGGGTAAGGAAGACGGTAGGTCTTTGGCTGGAACCAGATATCTGGAAGTGGTAGGCACAAGCTATGACGTAAATAGAACCGTAGTGCTAAATTGGGTAGAATGATTTTCAGAGAATGTATTTGGGGATGGATAAATCATAAGATCTTCACGTTTATATAACGAATTTAATAGTGTTCTATAAGCAAGTCTCTTTTAAAATCCAGTCTCTGACTTAGATACATTACGAAATAAACATCCCGGCCTCCTTGACAATAATACAAAATATGATGGCACAATATATAATTTATTAAGTCATGTTTTGAATATTACAGTACACATGTGAATGCCTTACCATGTTATTTTCAGCCAATATTATGTATCATAAAATATTCCATTGTATAATACGCATTTTTCCCAATCCTTCATTCTTCCACTCACTTCGAAAGGGCATATCTGCTATCCAAATAATGGATCCCTTTAATGATGTTAAAATCTTCAGCCTTATTTATTCCTACTTTTTCATAGTGACTACAATCAGTCGCCAAAGTGTTGCGGTAATTAACACCCCTTAGACAAAGAAAATGAGGAAAGGGGAATAGGAAAGACCACTGTCTCTGTCGGACGAGAAAGAAAGGCGTAGGCCTTTTTCTGGAACGAGATATGTCTGGAAGTGATAGGTACAAGCTCCGACGTAAGTAAAACCGCAGGGCTAAATTGGATATAGCGATTTCCGAAGAATATATTTTATTAAAGCAAAACACTTTTTGAATATTTTTGAACACTCGTGTAATTCTTTCAATTATATTTTCCAGCATTACCATGTATTTTAAAAGATTGCAATGTTAAATGGGCACTTTTCCGAATCCTTCATATAAATACTTCAGGCAACAAACTAAAGACCTCATATGCATAGCTACTGTCTCGTAACTTGATCTCTTATATGTTATTAAAATCTTCCTCACATACGAGGTAGTGACTGCTCGCGGAATTGAAATTTGCTGGCTAATAAATAAAGTAAATTATTTCGACAAAACTACGTGACTCACGGAAAACGACTCAAAATATGCTAAATTAGGGCTCCAATATTCATTACTTACCCTGTTTAGTAGCTGATACCTTAGAATGGCCAGCTCTTATATTCTAAGGTAGACGTCACATGGTTCGATTAAATTAAATTCCCAAAAGAAAACATTCAACATGCAATAAAATTTGGCCACCGTTACTGGCGATAATCAAACCATGGCCTTTGTATGGAAATTACTCCTAGAAGAGCAAGCCGGGTAAATAGTTTTTTACTGGACCAAATATGGCCCACGTATGAGTAAAGCATCATATAACTAATGTATTTAGATGAATTTGGACGATTAATTTGGGAATTTATTTTGATAGTTTAATGAAAAGCATAAACAACATTAAAAGGGGGTTGGATTTAACAAAAATATTCGTTTTTTTTTTCAAAAATTATTGACAAATTCAGTATGTGTACCCTAAAATAACTACTTAATTACATTTTCATAATGGATATCTATAAATTTGTAGATATTTGGTGAAACTTAAAACAAATAAAATATTTGTTATGAATATATTGCAAACAAGGAATTTGTAGTCCATATCATTTGCACACTGATGAATTTGAAGATTTATACACACTATTTTACATTTTAGAGCGCACAATCATTTAACCCTTATATGGATTTGCTGCGCCTTAGCGGCGCTCGTGGTTTTTAAAGTGGTGTAAAAAGTTTCCATTCCAATAGATCATTTTGAAATTTTCAGTCGTCTATTTTTTCTGCTTTATTCGTCTACGTCTAAAATTTTGTTTGCATAGTGCCGATAGTTTACATTTTATTGGCCTCTAATGAAAAAAGTTACGTCGTTGGATTTATGGCGCCGCTGCGGCGCTCAGTATTTCCTCGTCGCTACGTCGGGGATTGCACTCTCAATGTTAATGTAAGACCATTTATGTTTCATATGAAATGCTATAATCTATTTATAATCATATTATTTAATTTTCTTAACTTTATAAACAAAATGTAATTGTTAAACAAAAGGAAAATATTACTATACTAGTTTTGCTTTCTATTTTCGCTAAGAATGGCCCTCGATATAATGTTCATTGGCAAAACTTTATCTTTTTACAAGAATTATTCACAGAAACTCATGGCTAAAGTGTTAATTTCCTGGGCCTCCGACTTAGTTTTCCTAGGGCCGATTATTTCCTCGTCGCTACGTCAGGGACTGCGCTCGGAACGCTAATGTCAAAGCAATTATGCTTCGTATGAAATGCTATAATATATTTATAATCCTGTTATTTAATATTTAAAACTTATAAACCAAGTGAAATTGTTTAACAAAAGGAAAATATTACAATACCAATTGTGCTTTTTCTCTTAGCTAAGAATCATTATGCTTGCCTCGTTTGCGGAGAAAAACCATTGCAATTTTTTTGTGAATAATCATGTATACTTTTCTAGTGTGCGTAATATTTCATTGACTGTGTGGTGTGCATGTGGCGGTCCTCTTGCATGCTGCATGTTGGTGATTGGTCACCCCCTGCCAAACACCCTATAGGTGGCTCGCAGGGTATTATGTAGATGTAGATAATGTTTATTGACAAAACTTCATCGTTTTGCAAGAATTATTCATAGAAAACCATGGCTACGCTAGGTTGTTTTTTCCATGGCTTCCGACTTAGTTTTCCCTGGTCACCTTCTCCGCTCCGCGTCCACGTACCTGCCGTGGTCATAGTCACCTTTGAGTAAATCCCAGTGTTACTCTGTTTAACTGTAACTTGCCAGGAGATTTAGAGGTTTCGCCGATTACCGTGAAGAACACATTCCACGGTTACTCTTATATGTCTTGTACCTCTAATTCGAAAATATTCCTTTGCGGCTACGATAGTCAATGCAAAATTGCTGACGTTTATATAATTACCGTTGACGCGACAGTTCACCATTGGGGTGAAATCAAGATTACCACCCAACAAATTGTGTGATGCAAAATAATTTCTTTTTCCTGACCATTAGTTCAGTATTTACATGTTAAATATCGTTTCATGATGAATAGCAGAATAGACAATTTCCGTGAAGTGAAAGTTTGTGAATATAATTCTCGTTTCTTTATGTTATTTTATTTATTGGGGGTTTTACTTGAGTGAAGGAGTGAGTGAGGAGGAGTAAGGAGAAGGAATGCCAGGTAGGTTGTTTTGAGGTGAAGGGGTGAGAGTGTGTCCACTGCCAAGGATCAGGGAATACCCAGATCGTTAGGCCAGGTAAGAGTAGAAAACCCTTATCGCGAAAAAGGTTGGGAGTGCAAGTAGACAATTAGATACAAAAGCCTTATATTTCTTTATCCTTCCATCGCTGCATGAGGGACAGGGAACAAAAGTCTTGTCAAAACGCCTTGCAGTGGCCCTCCCTTCATTCCAAGAAGGTCCAGCTCGGGTGGGTCATTAGGGTGGAGAGAAGTTCAATCAAGTTTTGTGGGAGGGGCGAAGAAGGCGGTGAATGACGAATGAGGAAGCTTAGTGGGAAGGTATGGACAGTCTTAATGTTTGGGTCAGTGAAACTCTACGGAAATAAAAGATGAGGGAACTTCTCCCAACTTTAGGGTATTTTTGTCACCTAAGAACATTCTTCCATCCGTCCCTCATGCAGAGCTGGACGAAAGAAAATAGGCACCTGTTCCTTCTTCCCTACCACCTATAACCCATACTTCTAAGAAGTTATTTCCTTGGATTTCCCACCAATCCAGGAGTAAAACCTCAGCTGGTGCACTCCCACACATCATATTTACTCGTCCGTGTCTAAGGAAACGTCCTCAGTGAGGGAATGGGGCTCCGCGGTCGGAAAAAAATACCGGCTCTTCTAGCTCCACCTCCGAAGCGGTGTTGGGTTGTTGGACACGTCGCTAATTATACCATATTCGTTATATTTCAAAACACATAGGACTTTTTTTTTAATTGCAGGTTATAAGCTCCAAGAATACTCGCGAGATTTGCCTTGATCGCCATAATCCTGTAAAAATCACGAAAGTAACACTCGTCACTTCTCACTTGACCTACAGCTGTTTCATTATTAACGTTTAATAACTTATCCTTCTGGTTGCACTGCAAAGACAAAAGATATGGGTGGACACAGTGAAGGAAAATTATGTCATAAATGGGATAAATGAACTTTCTTCGGTCCTCATTTTAAGTATTTAGATACAAAAAAATATAAACAATATAAACATTAAAGAGCGGAGTTTTTCCAGCACAGCATATCAGAAAAAATATTTCTAACAACCATTACACACGAAATTAAAACTTTCATTCGAAAATAACAGACAAAGGAAACAGAAATAGAGAGCAATACGGCAACAAATGGAAAAGAATGCACCGTTCAAGATTTTTTGTTTTAACTTCCATAATAATGGGTCAAATATAGCAAAACATGGTGAGAAATAAAGCTAATAGATGTATTTACCATTATCAATCATAAAACTTGTAAATTCACGCTGACTTTGAAAGATAATAACAAAAAATGACGCGGCGCCGCCGCGGCGCCGAAAATCCAACGACGTAACTAAATTTGTAAATCCATATGAGGGTTAATGTGGTATGGAGGAAAGTTTCGCACGGTGTGTACTGACGGTGAGTATATGCGATAAATTGGTTATGATCGATCGATTGGGGTGCATGAAAATGCTAACAAAGATTCTGGTGTAAAATTGAGGGAGTGTATGAAGATAAATTTAAAGTACGTGTTAAACACTATGCATCGGTCATCCAGTAATCAATTCAACAATATTTGCTCATTAAAATGGCCAGTAATAAAAAATAGGAGTGATTTCACAAATTTTGATCGTGTACGCTCCCTTCATCTGATCTTATCAACTATAAGATATACACTTGAACATAAAATATTCCTGGTCTTCAGGGGCCGTTGTTATCATGCTAGGTAAAGTCTTTCGTAGAAACTCAAACTATCAGCCGTTGACATGAAAATTATGTGTCAGGATAGAATCCTGACGAGCGGCCAACTATGGTGTTACCTGAGAAGATCAAGATATTTACTAATAAGGAAGTCCAATGACGCTTTCACTTTGCCATTAGGACAATTATGCCGCCTGAAATTTGGCAGTATTTCTCAAAGTGACGGAAACATTTTAACCAAATGATGGTCGGGGGGAAATGACGACCGTTGAGTTTTCAGAGACATTTTAGCATTTTTGTGAATTAGGGTTTCAGGTAAGCATCTATAAACTATTGAGTAAAAATAGGTTTGAAACTGATATTATTTGTGAGCAGCATTTCGCCGTTGAATCACAAATAAGGGTCATTTCAAACTGTTCGTAACCACTTGATTATAAATGCGTCATCAATTTATTAACCCCTCACTCACCAAGCTCAAGTTCACCCAGGGAAAACAGCTTGTGTCAAAGGGCTCCAAGTTTACCAGCGAGTCTACGTTTTCTGAAAGAGAGATTCAAGCAAGTCATTGAAAGAAACGCAAAATGGACAAAATTCCTGTTCGCCAAATGAATAAAATTGACCTCAGACCGACCATTCCCCCGAGAAAAACGCTCTTAACGATGTTAACCAATGGTGTTCAGTGACTACGGAAATAGTGCTTTTTTTGTTTGTGCCAATGGTTGAGGGTGGCGAGACGCGTCTGCGGTGGACGGCGCGGGAGAGTTGGAGGGAAACGATCGTAGCCTCATAAAAGGCGAGGCTGAGTGCGTGAGCAGGGTGGCAAGGATCGAGTGAACAGAGGAAGGGGCTGTAATGGCACGGCGCGAGCCGAAATAAAGGGTGAAAGTGGAATAAGAGCACTTTCCCATTTTCTCGCGCCTCGCTTTCCTATTCACTTTCAGGAGTCCCAAAATATAGACGCAAGGCCCAGAAATGTTTGGCCCAAGTAATGGAGAGAGTCAAAACATTTAGGGAACAGAAATGCATGTCCCTTTTGAAGGAATAAAATGTAATACGAAGATGCGAAATGCGTTTTTTTTCAACGAAAATGCGTTTAAAAATATTCCATTTATCAAACTTGCTGAAATGAATAGAAAAAAAAATTAGTGTAAACAATAAAACGCGGCATTCGTATAACAATTCTATACTTAACGGTAAATATCCCGTTGAAACGTATACGGATGCATTGATAAGGTGATTTTTATGATATTTCCTTCCGATGACGTTGATTCATAATTATGAATAATCATAAAAATTACTGGCATTACCCATTTAATCATTAATTTATCTATACCAGGGCTAGATCAACTGCAAGTAAACACAAGAGTGCAATAAATTGACGTTTTATTTAAAGCTCATGGAAATAAAAGCAGGTTATGTTTACGTTTAAAAATTAAATATGTATTTTTGTCCATCGTTAAATGAGGATTTAAAACTAGCACAAATATTTTTCTTTGTATTTTACAATTAGTTATTCATAAACAAGAAGAGTCTATAATCCGAATTTTTTTATCTTAAAAAAATTAAAGTATCTAGGTCAAATTATTATAGAACCCACAGAACTAAGCATTTCAACTCGGTCTGATTTTAGTTCTATTTGAGATACGAAAGTGCACTAGCAGGTAATTAAATGCCAGAAAATACAAAGGCAATTATTTTAAATGCTAAAGAGGGGACTAATTTTAGCACACAGACTAATTTACGGTGAGCATTTACGTAAAGTGAGGTAGTGGTTGCAAAACGCGACCCTCCCTCAACGGAAAAAAGAATATAATGAGACTATTCTAATTACAAATCTAGACATAACATTCAGCCCAACCGAAGCAATTTAAAGTAACGTCAGACCAAATGGAAATTTCACCTAGTTTCATTTCTGAACTAGACATGAGAAGTTAAATACATTTCCTAACTTAAAAGAAACTCTACCCAGGAGGAGATAAAATTAAGGAGACAATACTAAATTTCAAAAAACAAAAGAATTATTCACCCTTAAAACACCCTTTTGGAGAGGGTAGTACAACATGATTAAAAACAAAAATTTTAGTTATTTTATTGTTAAAAATCTTTGTTATTGATAATGACATCATAATTTTAAAAATTTTATAGTTTAAAGCTATGAGTTTTGTTTTTTGTGGTGACGAATTTCTAAAATTAGCAGGAGATTGGTTTGGACGGGAAATAAATATTCATCTTGACTTTAATGCATTAATTTCGCTTCATTTATAATGCTGCAAGCTAAAATACACATGACAGAGGAAACAAGCGATATTTTATGAAATACTAAGAATCAATACTAGTGGAAACCACAGAAGCTTTGGTACTTAAAATGAACAATGAAGGCAGAAAATTAATGTTATTACAAAGCTCTTCACTAATCATTAGCTATACTCCAGCCGCTTTTTTTCCTGGTTAATTCCTTCCCTTTATTCCATTAAAAATGTTTCAAAGTTTTTTTTTAAATTAGTAAATTAATTGAAAATAAAATTGAACTTGTGACAGGACGGAGGAGGAATGCTTCAAGGCCCATAATTCACTAATCAATGAATAAATTATATATATTTTAATTAACGCCTGTTTTTTTATGTATACTATATGCATATTATATTTATACATTAATACTCAACTTACGCAACCATTATCTTTTCTTGACGTGCTCATGCATTTTATATGCAAAATATATGAGTATATCTGTTTTACACAACCATCCAAACTTTTAGGAAATTATTTTAGAAA
Organism: Ischnura elegans; assembly: GCF_921293095.1. Classification (NCBI taxonomy): domain Eukaryota; kingdom Metazoa; phylum Arthropoda; class Insecta; order Odonata; family Coenagrionidae; genus Ischnura; species Ischnura elegans. The sequence continues at coordinate 89,945,225 of NC_060246.1, read as the reverse complement.
AATTGACCGAGCCAACAACATTAAACTACGTTAGAGATGACATTCTGATACTGCTTTATAACATTTTGAAACGAAAATAAATTCTAATATTATTTCACGCAGCAAATGGAATATTAATAAGACTCAAAAGCGGAAGTGAAGACTTGAATGTTTTCGAAGAATGAAGTTCATTTCAGTTCAGCGGGAATTTATCTCGGGGATGGTATTCTTCCGTTACTACCCTCCGACATTTACAGTCAAGAGAGGAAGGCAGTGTACCACGTTTGAATTTTCCTCTACATAAACTGGGTAGTGGGAATAAATCCATCATGCATTCATTGGATATTTCAACCTATCATCTCTTAGACTAAGATTGGCGGCACAAATTTTGTCGTGATATTTCTTTCCAAATTTCCATAGTATACTATATTCATTCTAATAAAGATTTAACATATCATGCATAGAAAAATAGACCGCATTCATTCAAAAGTATGAATTTATTCATTCTTGCCGTCACAGCTGTCTAGAACAGCGCGTGGGTACATTCGCCGAGCATATAATCACAATCCCACCATGTTCCTTCCGCGTTCCGTTTTAGTTCACCGAATTTGGTTCGTTTCCTTTTAGCGCACATAAGGTTCCACCTACGTGTATCCCCAAGGAACTACCTACATCAAAAGATCGAAGGGAGTCATTCCATACTCCACCATTTCCTCCTATTTTTTCATTATTTATTCACTTCAATTTCTCCCCACCTCCTACTGATTTTTTTTCCAAAATAGTGTTCCTGAAAATAGAACTGGCCATGACATGGAAGGTAACCTTTCAATTCCAAGCCGCCCAGAAATGATATCCTAACTCCCATACATAAACTTATTTCCCTCCACGTACCCTCATGGAGTACCATTGCACTCCCATTACATCAATTCGCATTCCGCCAGTTACCTAATGGATAACTCTCAACTGCTACTCCCAAAGTTTTCCTCCAAGTAACATTATGAACCCTGCACATGCAAAATTCCTAAATAATTTTGGAGAAAAAAGGCAAATGCTGCAATTAAAAACCATAAAAACATAAATAGGTAGGGAAATACGTGTATTTTCCGCTAGCATTCCAAGGAAAAGATTTTTCGCATTTAAGTTACACTGCGGATAGAATTTCATAATTAAATCAGCAAATGGGTACGTGGAATCACCTGCAGTATTAAGTTAGCATTGTTTTTCCAGTCTTTTATATGTTTTGAGATTATTTCAGAAACCTAATTAAATGAAGACCAAAAGGTCACCATCATTTTGCTAAATGGAGTGAAGAACGAAAAATCCAGTACCTCTTGGGAAATGAGCATTACACAAATCTCCATTGAGTCTTTCACTCGAATTTTACGCATATATCAGGCATATAGAGAAAAATGATATACGAGAGAAAAATAGTTTGAAATTAATCAGTTCAAAATTTTACTAAAAACATGCTTTTTCTCGCAGCCTTTAACTTAACACTAAAAGGACCAGACCTGTCATTTTGACGTGTCTGGTCTGACCTCTACTAACTTAATCATATTGCTAGAATTTTTTTCTGTCATCTCAATTTTTTCATTCTGTAGCTTATTTTGTATGGTACGTGTTATGTTAAGATACCTATAACTAATTTTTTCTCATACAAATGGAGTTATACCACCTGTCTACCTTAAAGACCAACACCTGTCAAAATGAGGGGTTAAGCTTGTCTATTTTATTTGTAACGGTAACGTGAATTTTATTCAGGGAATCACTACACTATGTCTGGCCATGTTGATGTTTCATTTAGCACATTTATGCATATAATATTCCTTATTTCATTTTTAAAGGAAAAAAGCAGCGTACAACGATCGGGATGTGGTAGGGCAAGGCAAAGGAAGCACAAGCGACGTGAACGTTGTCCATAAAAAAATTTTTATTGCAAATTTATAAGTGAAATAAATACTCAGTTACATTGATAAATGGTTATATTTAAAGAACTGTTGAAAAGAAAATGAGTTTTTTACTTAAATTTTACATAAACAAATGAAATATTTAATAAATTAATAACCAGTCATCGACAGGTGTCGTCCCTCAAGGAAGCCATACAACCATGGGTCTTTCAGGGTTAAAAATCGAAATTCAAGCTGGTGCTACTAATAAACTTCCTCGGTGTTTTACACTAAAGGTCATCGCGTAACGATCTATCTTTAACGAAATACGATGCCTATCTGTATTTTTAATCTAACTTACAAATAGTTTCTTCATAAGCACACTATAATGTCAAACTAAGGAATAAATGCAACTTAAATGGTTCCTCGTTAAAATGCAGTGTAATCTCCTGTTGTAGATAACAGAATCCCAGATGGTCAAGAGAATAAATACTCTGACTTCTTTTACTGCAAAATCTCTCCTGTAGAAAAAAGAATTTGGTATACCTAATTGGAACAGAATATTCAAAGAAATTATTCAGGCAGCACTTTGCGGACTAATTACAGTATGTAACCGATGTGGATTAACCTATGTAACAGATGTGGATGTAGCCACCTGTCCTATTCATGTGGTAATACTAACATAAAATTGTTAACACACGGAATGAGTATATTATTCTGTAGTGGCAAGAATGGTCTACTATAAAATCAACAGCAATGGTACCTCATAATTGGTTATTTTTTCTTGGAGCCATTTCGCCTCGTTTCCTAGTAAGACCCAGTCAAACAAGAAAAAAAGATTCAACGCTTCCCCGATGAGCATACGCGCGATGTTATCATTTGAAGGCTAAAACAACTGAGAATATCTGAGCAGGTACGGTCGTAAAATAAAATGCTGTTATTAGAGGCATCGCGGGTATCATAAAGGTTATCCATTTACCTTACGTCCTGAGTATATTACCAGCGATGTTATAATTCCCCAGAGCTCCATGGAGAGGATCCATATCGAAATTTCCAAGCAGTAGCATTGTGTATATAATCGAACCTCAGAACGCCGCACTAGATTTCTTTCGCTATCGCACATAAAAATGCGAACTTCGCAAAAGAAACTGACAAAAGCCAATTATAAGACCTCTTACGATAAAAAATTCGATACTACAAGATATGACCATTATCACGATAAAAATCTCAATGTCCATGAAATTCTAAGAAGAAAAAGAGGTAAGGTTCGTGTAAAATTACTTTAAACCGCGGTATAAGCACTTTAATATTATTGGTTATCGCTCCGGAGTGAGTAGAGTTAGAACATGAATGAAGGCGAGAGGGAAAAATTGTAACTTAGTAGACGCGAAAGAAAATAAACCGTAGGATTATAATTTTGAATCATGGTTAATGCAAAAAATGTGTCCCTTATAAATTTCTAGTGCATAGGATCATATAAAGGTAAGGTACCTCAGCAAAGCCAATAATTTTTTCTACTCTTTTCCACGTAACATAACCGTTACATAGATAACTAGCATGATGGCATTACTACTCTTTAATCTCTCTCTGAAAATTAATCGGTCGTTATTTTATTTAATGACTTTCACATTTTGAAAGCATATTAGCATAAGCTTTCGCATTTATGGAAAGCTGTTATTATAAAATATCTAAAACTAAGCCTCAAGTAGACGCAGTAGATAAATAAATGCAGTCATACGTGCCAGAGAGTGTGCCAAAAGTTAGGGCGACCCTTTCTTCGAATCGTAGAAATAATTTTGTATCCCGTTACATAACTAGCAAAGCATTTAGATATTTTTTGTAAAAAAATATGGAAAATCTATTAATTATATGCGAATAGAAATTCCATTATGATGTAAATTCAGGGTTTCATGTCAAACGTATTCGTTCACCTGGAATTTTATAGTTTTATACATAAGTTAAGACACATATAAGATATGATGGATGATAGAGAATGTGTGCCAAAAATTAAAATAGCGATTAAGCGATAATTATCGTATTTGTCTTGTGACTTTTAAGATGTAAAATCTGAGGTCTGATGAACTTCAGTGGAAAGTGTAACCACAGGCTAGGCAAGGAAGCTAATTATACTACGTTGATCACATATCTATTTTGTGATACCGTTATCCAATTGAATTTTTTATGCATAAAGTTATATAGGTTGGACGTTTGCATAAAATAATATGCATGGTAAATTCAGGGATCTAAGTTTATTCTAAGGCTAACTCTATTCCCAGAATTGAAATAATCTAAAACTCCTTTTACTGATAGCACCATGATTCAGTTACCGTTTAAAGAAAATGCTAAAGGACTTAAATGCCCAATATTGTATTTGTTGAGCGATATCATCAAAATTTAGCTTTTTAGTTCTTAGCCAACGACTTCACCAAAAATTTACACTTTTATCACAATCGAATGGTGTGGATTTTTATGCCAAATATTTACAAAAATTATGACATTCACTACCTTGTTCAATTCAAGAAAATGTTTGCTTGGCATAAAAGCTATACGGCTAACGAAAGTCTATTCATCCTCGCAATTTCATTGGTCAAATGCTTCCATAAATTTAAAAACAACTAAATACAACCAGGAAAATGGGTTACCTATCCAGTGATACATATTTAGTCCTACTTTACATCTGGATCCAGAACCTTAAGAAACACTTGTAAGCAAAAGTGAGTGAAGTATTCTCCAGAGGAAGTAATGACCCCAATGTGATCTCAGGGGACGATTAGCTCTGCGCATTCATATTTGGGGTTTTATCGGGTATGCGCAAATGAAAATTCTGGCACAATCAGCCGCACTTCTAAAGAATGAAGTCGCTCCAGGACAAAATTTATTTACAAAGCAGCTACAATGATCCAAAATAATTGAGTTTGGTTGATCTTATACAGAAAAATTGTGGACTAACGTTTATGGCTCACCATTTTCCTATTCGTGCAGCAAAAATAGGATATTCTACGATTGGAGAATGAAGAGAGAGTTTTTTTGAACGTTTTTTTTTAATTAGAGAAACTCCAGGTGAGAAAAATCTATTTTTGATGGGGGACTGGAACGCTTAAGTCATGGAAAGGAGGAATGGGAACAAAATAGGAGAATTAGGATAAGGAAGAGCGGAACGGCTGGGGAGAGAAAGCAGCAGAATTTTGCAGTTGGAGACAAATTACTCATTACGAACACTTGGTTTAATCATCATAAAGGCCAAGGATACACTTGGAAAATTCCAGAGGATATGGGGAGATTTCAGATAGACTAAATCATGGTAAGACATAGGTTTAGGAATAGTATGAAAAACTCGAACAGCTTCCCTGCAGTGGATGCGGATTCAAATCGCAACCTAGGGCTCATGAAATGCAAAGTTAAATTCAAAAGACTTATGAAAGTAAGGAGTGCGAGGAATGTAGAAGCGCTGAAGGGGACTATGAGGAGAGAATACCACTCTCAAGTGAAAAAACGGAAGACGAAAGAGCTTGGGCCGTCATTCCCTACGTCGCAGGGACCACCGAAAGGATTTCCAGGGCCCTGAAAAAGCACGGCGTCACCACCAGGTTTAACTGTGCGACAAAAATTGGTGACTTGCTGCCTACAGCCAAAGACAGACTACAGCACGACCTTCATGAAGGTGTTTACAAGGTCCCTTGCTCGTGTGGAAAAGCGTACATCGGTGAGACTTGTCGTTCACTCAAGATACGGATGCAAGAGCACCGAAGGGTAACGAAAAACAGGCAATTCCAGCTGTCTGCCATATCGAGGCACACCTGGACCCCGGGACATGACATTAAGTTTGACGACGCCAAGGTAATAGTGAAAGAAGGCAGATATTTTCCCAGACTCATCCGCGAATCCATTGAGATAGCCCGGACGGACAATTTTAACAGAGACGACGGCTACCATGTGGATGCCCATTGGAGGAGGCTCATTAGGCGGACCAATAAGAGAGCGGCAGCCACAACTGGCGGGACTGACCCCCTATATAAGGAGGACAAAAATCGTGGACCGGCATCATCTTCGACCTGAAGACGCTGGCAGCAGTGCCAGCGAAACTGTTGTCATCACCAACAAAGCGACGCGGTTGCACCGGAAACATGGAGAAATTGAACCTGAACACCGCGGAAACCTACGTAGTCACATTAAATTCAAAAGACTTATGAAAGTAAGGAGTGCAAGGAATGTAGAAGCGCTGAAGGGGACTATGAGGAGAGAATACCAGGAACTAGTGGTGAATCGTTGTACGCCAAAGTTAAGCCACTATCGGGTGGCAAAGAGGGAAAGCCATGTCTAAAATTAAGACTAAAGATACAAGGAAGCTAACCGAGCGTGAAGAGATACAGGATGGAAAGGAACAGGCCGTAGACAGTGACTTCGGAGGAGGAAAGTGCAGTGGAGGAGGATAATCTTGGGCCGGGGAATGAATATGAAGGCTGGGAAAGTAGTGGGAGTGGACAATATCCCTAGTGAGCTTCTGAAGAATCTAATGAGAAATAGTAAAAAAAGGTTTTTAGAACTCTAAACTAACTCTAAGGTGTACGATCTATGAGGAGGGATGTTGGCTGGAGGATTTCGTGAAGACGTAGTTTTAAATCCGTTACCGGAAAAAAGCATAAAGCTGTTGAAAGCGGAGATTAGAGGACTAATAGCTAAATATTGTAATGATGGAAGGGATACGAGAGAGGTTTGTATCTGATCTGTATGACGGAAGAAACAGGCCTAGGAGATTGACTTGAGAGAAGGAAAGTGCTGAGAAGGAGGAAGATCTTGGGCCGGGGATCTTAGACTCGGAAATCAACAGAAAACTTCGTGATATAAAGGCTAGAAAATCAGTGGGTGTGGACAATATCCCATGTGAGCTCATTAAAAATCTAGGGAAGGATAGTAAGAAAAGGTTTTTTGATCTAGTACGCAGGATCTATGAGGAGGGATGTTGGCCGTAGGATTTCGTGAAGACGGTTTTAAAACTGCCGCTGCCAAAAAAGAAGAAAGCTGTGAAATGCAGAGATTATAGGATGATTAGCCTAATATCGCACGCGGCGAAAGTGGTACTGAGGATATTGGACAGGCGAATGGAGGCGAGGGCAGACGATCATTTGAGCGAGGATGATTTTGCTTTTAGCAAAGGGAAGTCAACTCGTGATAAAATAGCGATAATGAGGTCCATGGGGGAGGAAAAAAACTAGAATACGATTAGAACGTTTATGCCTGCTTCGTGGATTTTGTAAAAGCATTTGTCTGGGTAAAGTTAATGGAAATTAGCAAGAAAATAAGTGCAGATTGGGGGAATAGGCGACTCATTCATAATACTTATATGGTAAACACTGCACAAGTGAGGGTAACGGAAGGAGAATCTGAATGGACAAACATTGGCCGAGGTTTGAGGCAAGTCTGTCCTCTATCACCGCTGCTCTTTAACGAATACGCTGAGGAAATGGTAAGAGAAGCGTGGAATGTGTTGGAAGCTGGAGTAAAACTCGGAGGGATGACGTTTAAATCAGTGAGGTTCGCGGATGAACAGGCGTTGATTAGCCAGCCAGTGAGGGGACTGCAGGCTTTAGTGAATGCGTTAGAGCATTGTTGCGAGGAGTATGGGATGAGGATTAATCACAAGAAGGCCAAGGTAATGCGGTTTTGTAAGCATTGCGATCGAGGAATGTGAGACTCAGGATAAAAGTAGGTGGGAAAAAAGCTTGAGTGGATAAAGAAATTCAACTATTTAGGCAGCACATTAGAGGAAAACGGATAAAGTAGTAAAGGCATGGTGAGAATGACATTGTCAGAGGAGGCGTCCATGAACAGGACGGAGCTTATGGGAGGATCGTTATGTATGAGTTTAAAGAAAAGGTTGGTGAAGAGTTTGATATGGAGTGTAGCTCTTTACGGTGCGGAAACGTGGACATGAAGGAAGGAGGAGGAGAGAAGACTGGAGGCATCATTCGAGAAATGGCTGTAGAGAAGAATGGAGAACGGCGAAGTACTGGACATGGAGGGTGAAGAAAAGCAGCGTTTAGATGAGATGCAGAGGAGACAGACGGTATGGATGGAGGGAGTACATAGTGGGGATAGTAGTAGGAAACAGTGTTAGAGGGTAGAATATTGGATAAAGAAGGGAGAGGAAGGAAAAGAATAGGATTTTTAGATAGGATGAAAGGGGATAGGCCTTATTCTGAATTGAAGAGGAAGTGCTTGAAGAAAGGGGATTTTCCCAGAATGCTTCGTGAGTACTCCATAGAAACCTACCTTCGGTAGAAAACTGTAATACTAATTAAAAAATATTAATGTCCTGTTATAATAAATGGAGGTGCACGGTATCAACGGCGTGAATACTTCAGGGATAAAGGAGCTTGGATATAATACGCATTATACAAGGCGATATAGCTGAAGGGGAATTTTATGGAGGATCAAGCAGAGAAAAGCTAGAATTGTGAGGTTGGGATCGAGATAAGAGGCCGAGGCAGTGGAGAGGAGGAGAGTGGACGCAAATGAATGGGAAGGAGGATGAAGGCGCAGATTTAGTGAAAGGGAACAAAGACAGATGGCGATATTCAGGGTTGGCGGAAAAGGATCACGGAAGGATATGAAAGCGAGATAAAGCGTAATACTCGATGTGAAGGGGCTTGAAGGGAAACTATGCGAGAAAGGAGACATATATGAATGTGATAAGATAAGGTGAACTGAATAATTAGAAGAATTGGGGAAGAAGAGTTAAACGGTGGCTTTAGCTATGAAGAAGAATAATTTAAAAAAGAAGCATAGGAGGGCCTGTGAAATTCCAAGACTCATCCATCTGTTTCTGCTACGGTAAAAATACAACCCAAGCCTAAATAATAATAGGTAATAAATGCAAATTATTCATGCAAAGCACACAGATTGCAATAACTCCAAGGCCGAAGAATATCTTCATTAACTTAAAATTACAAGCCTAAAATGTCAAAGTTCACTATTTTGTAAATTTCCCCTTAAACTATGAAAATAAACACGCAGTTGAAGAGATTAGTATGGCAATTACTTTAAATATATTTAAATATTGATTTTTTAACAAAACGTATACCTCTTTTTATCACCTCTACTTCGCACCTGTATGCGCATAAAAATAGAAAAAAAACAGGTTATCGGTGCCTCTGTAGGCGTTCAAATAAAAAAAAACTCGAGTTCCCATAGCGTTTGATTTTAATTTCACAGCGCTACCTAAGCATTAACAATAATTGCTAAGGGAAAAAAAATTAGAAGGTAGTTTATGTGAATTGCACTACCGTTCACGCGACAGGATATCTACACTCAACAACTACCATAGCATATTTAACGGAGTGGTTTTCAAATGATAAGGGCCGATTATTATTAGGCGCGAGGCGTTAACTAAAGCCTGGGTTCTGATTGGATTTGATAAAGCCAGATAAGGCAAACTAAGGCTGTAGGAGGAAATGGAGTCGGCTATACTCCCAAGGGAGACTGGAATTAATTCTAAAGAGCAGGACAGGTCCGTATAAGTCAGGCGCACCGAATCGCCAAAGCTCCCATATTCGTTGCAGCGTGAGCCCACCCGAATCCCGCCCCACTTCCTGGATTTGCATCTGTGAGAATCAGGAATGATTCATCCCGCCTTTCTCCCACTGCACTCCAGAAAATCCCTTAACTCCATGGAAACAGTTCGGGCAGTTTCCACTCCATTGCTCCTCTCTGTGTCTCCTTAGCTAATGTACGAGCCGTTAATCTTCCTTATTCAACCCTGATTATAGAATGACGGAAAAACATACTATATAGTATAATGAAAAACTGTAGATATTTAGAATAGAGTTTGTTCAAGAAGCAAATGATAATGAAGACCGTGGGGCAGCGACGGAGGGTTTTGAGGGATAAACCGCCCTCATGACTGAGAGAAATTTTAAAATTTAATCCGTTTTACTTAATTGGATAAATTTTACTTAAGTATAGAATAGTGTTAGAATCAATAAAATATCCCTCAGAAATCCTTAAAACTCACCATTTTGAACCATTTGTCTTTAAAAAAATTCTGGTGCAGGGCACCCGCATCTCCAGTATTCCATACCCCCCAGTATTAGTTGCGCCTAAAACCTTCCATAGCCTTAATTCCTATCTGCGCACCTGAGTGAAGATACAAAACCAAGCGAGATATGAAATTCACATGTCAAGTTGAAGAACCTTACAAAAAAATTGCGATTGTACAATTTAGCTGAATCACTGAAGTGAATGTCCACTGTAACAACTTCTTTAAATTTTTGATATGCTGAGTGAGGTAATTTACTGGGCTGAAAAAAACCTTACATGCTTTGAAATGTGGATAAACATCATTTCAAGGACGATTATAATCCTACTATGAGTTTTTACAAGTTTCTGATCTTTTTCCCATTTAATTCAAAATACTCATAGAGAATTTCCCACATTACCATGACTTCTCGGTACACTCAAAAGACGCTGCAGTCCGCCGTGAAAAAAGAACCTAATCCACTCCGAGATAGATAACTCTCCCTCCATGGGCCAAAGTGTTCATTCTCCAGGTTCACTAAATGGGCATTTAAAAAAATCTCGTGCATCAATAAGGGTCGCAGCACTTGCCGAACCTAGCAATATTTTGCTTTTGAATTTAGTATCTGTTAAAGGGATGCGCAATATTCGTGACCTTATTATTCAAAGCAGAAACAAGGTCAAAGGAAATAAACTCCGGGTAACTACGGTATCCAGCCACGTTTTCTAACGTACGATCACAGGTGCACAGTGAATCTCACTGCGGAGTTTCTCAATCTAGGCCTGCAGTAAAATGTTTACGAGTGCTTGAAGCGCTCTGTTCAATTGAAGGAGGCATCGAATATCTAGATGGCAGTAAATTTCTCTATGGAGAAGAAGAGAAAAAATGGAACGCGTTCTTCTACAGGCAAACAACAAACCATTGGGGAATAGAAATTCAGACTGCATAGAGAAGCAATAGTAGGAATAAAAAAATACCCCTGGTGCCATGTAAGCAAAGATTACCAAAGGTATAGAGCAATCTTCGGATAAAAATGCGGATACCTGAGAATACGCATGTGCATCTCTTAAGAGTTTCCACTGCATATTTTACTAGAGTGCAGGGGAAAAAACAAAACATTTTTTCTGATTTATTTTCGTAACTCAATATTTAAAGATATACTGGTATGCATATACGTTGATTGTGGTACAAATATAAGAATCAGTATTAATCACTAAGGTTTGTCAGTTCTTATTACTACTTCAAAGAGCGTAATTCCAGTACTAGCATTAAAAACACAATATAGGGATGAATGTACTAACTAAAAGAAGCAAACTAAGTTTATTTGCCTCCTTTGGTCATTCAATAAAGTTAATAAACTTCTTAAGTACAAAAATATATACTAAATTGAAATAGAGACTTATGAACCGAAATGCAGCAATACTTTTAGGTACCTACCTTCATTTTTTAACCAGCATCCTTCCCATGCTCAAAATCAATTATGTTGAGGAGGAGAATGTAACTCAGGTATATAAAATTGAGTTAGAAAACATATAACCTATCAGTATCAACATGGAATATTTGATTGCCTGGGATGGCAAAATTATAAAATAATTTTTTTTCATTAATGGAGAAATATGGACACAATGTCATACTTTCTCAGAAAAGCCGAATTCTAAAGATATACACCGAAGTATTCAAATCCAAGTTAATTGAGAAAACATCAGTTGATTTTATAGATTTGATGAATTCTATAAAAAATGATTCTCATTCAAATTATACATTGAAGTGATGTTACCAGAAAAACAGATCCAAGGAACCAAACCAACGCATTCTAATTGTATGTGATACGTGCAAGCATTTATTACGAATGGTGCAGTGTTATCTTTATGCAAAAATAAATTATTGCAGTTTCATCGTCAGCCGAGATCCACGTGCAACATGATTAATGCCCACGTTTTTAGTCTTTCTCTTTAGAAAATTTATCACACCGAACAGCACGGCATCATGAGTGTTTACGGATCGGCGACAAAATTGTTTGTATAGGCGAATTTACATGAAGTTGCGACCGAATGAACAACAACCCTCTAAAGGTTGAATTCTAACGTTTGCTATAAATTAATTAGCATCCCCATCCACGCGAGTATTCTAAAAGAGAAATTAATACAGGGAGTTACGAGACCGTATTCGATCACTAATTAATGTAAATTCCCACCGCTAACAAGGCTGGCTCAAATAACATTACCACTCTTAGTGAAAATGAGGGGAGTGATAAAAAAAGAGATCTAAACAGGACATATCTGCCAACCACATCCTATTAAAATTGACTTCACTACTTCAAATCTGAGGGAGGATGGTGGTGGGCGCAGGAAAACATTATTCTCGTTCCGAAGACTAACGAAGTCAAAGAGCTGGGGAAAACTTCACTCCAGCGTCGACCCCACTAAGGGTTCGGTAGGCCTCGTAGATCAGCCAACCGGATGGGTGACAAGGAAGGAAAAGGGCACCCTTATTGGTGTGGAACGCATGGAAGCACGCAAATTCTACCAGGAAACACCAACCACAGACGCACACCCACATGCTTCCCGCATTACTTCTTGCACAGCACAGCGACAAGCTTGCTCTTCAATTTTTATATCCTGGTACGGAAGAAATGAGTACGGACGCGTAGGCTATTAAACCAGACCAAAGAGGTTACATTTCTGTTTTTTATACAAAAATAGATAGAGAAAAAGGTAGAGATATGAGGTAATGGGACGGAGAAAAGAAGGAATAATGCATTGAGGGAATAATATGGGTGCTGGAGTTGACGCCATGTGAGTGAATAACATGAGTTTGTAGGAAAATAAAAAAAAATTATAATAATAATGCTAACACACTGAGTCTGCAAATGGAGAAGCGGAGTTGTTTACCGCCAGCAGTTTCATTTAATTATCGCAGAGGGTTGAGAGGAGTTGGAGCCGCCCCGAGGCCACACAGAGAAACAAGCGAAAGAGGCGAAGCGGGATGGCGAGCGACGCAGAGAGAGGGATGATGGGACAGGAGCAAGGGAGTAGTAAAATGGCGAGGGATCGCCAACTCTTAAAATAGTAGGACAGGGTTTTATTGCTGAAATTGTCATCTCTGCTACCAGTATCGTCCCAAAAAATATACAAAATAGTTTTAAAATACTCAGCCTTCATCCAAAAACATTCATCAAATTGCAGAAGGCCGTAATAATTTCAACTTGCAATATCAACAGAAAATATCTCAACGCAATAGATCAGTAAAGAGTTGCCTTGGTGAGAACCCATACTCTTTGAATGAAAATACCCAGTGAAAACTGAAAATTTAATGAAAAGGACAACGATAATAGTAATAATAGTAACTATAATAATAAAAGATGCTTCTATTCGGGTGAGATTGAGATTAAAAGGTCCTCTCTTTCACATAATCCCTCGTTTGCGTCTTTATATTCATATGTATAGAGGTAAATAATAAACATTTACAGTGGAAAAATATATAATGACAACATTAAAACACCATGAGTGAAATTTAAAACCAAAACATGCGAAAATTTTATGCAAAGAAGATTTGTGAGAAAAAAACATGAGGATAAGAAAGAAGTATCCTTCAGCGAAAAAACTCACTGCAGGAAAATGCTCACATGAGAAGGGGGCGTGAAAAACCTGCGAATACCTACTTTGTGAAATAGAGTAACTGAGTGAGGTACGTATTTGTGAAGGAGGGAGAGGTCACCTGGAGAGACTGGGGTAGGCTGACGTGTTGATAGGGAGGAGATGTAAGGATGTAGGTGGTCGGGTCAGACTCTGGGGAATGGATGCGTGGAAAAGGGTTCGGGATGGAGGACCCCGGGATGGAGGTGGTTGAACAGATGAAAAAGCCCAGGAGGTTTTTACTTAGGGGTTGGTTAGGTGGCAGAGTTGAAAGTTGCTGGAGGTTGAGTTGAAGGAGTGAAACGAGAAAGAGATCTTGCATCTGGAGTAAGTGAGGAGTGAAAAGTAAGTACAAAAGTCAAAAGCTACTAGAATAGTTCCTAAGAGAGGTTAAAATTCAAGAGTTTTTTTTCAATTTACTACTTTATTTAATATATTTTTTTTACTCACGTCGGTTACAATGACGTGAAGTAACTTTTTTGATAAATTTCAAGATACTGTTACCTCGCATGTTCACTTTATGACTATTTGTTTTCACAGCATTTCCTCATTCGGATGATCAGACCTTCCCTTATTGTTAGTGAAAATAATGCGTCCTTCATCATTATAATTCTCCAGCTAGATCTTCAAGCTCTTGCTAAGGCATATTGATGCTGAAACCAGAGTAGAGTGAGAAATTCAATAAATATTAATAGCTTTTGCTCATTGCGAGTTTTAGTTTTACTTTGTGGCAATGATTACGCATGTCTTTCACGAAATCATACCTCATGCGGTACCGATAAAATTTTTGAAACCTAACCGACACTGTTTGGCTGTACTACAATTTTTTTAAATTGAGACAGTCCAGGAATCATAGTCAATCAGGTGAAAATATTTTAGAAGAAATACTCCCTGATTTCAGTATTCTTTGCTTCAATAACATCTGAAAAATATATCACAATAGAATCACTTTCTCCTTCTGCCACCTGAGACAACCAATGAGTTAAAAACAGCATGTTTGAGGCCAGAAAAATATTTGGGCAATTAATGCACTGAATGAAGGCTGAGAGGGGGAACTGGGGTCTTACCCAGAGCTAAATTCACATGCTTAAAAAGCCGGTAAGAAACAGAATATAAATGAGGTGAGCAGAGGAATGCGAGATTCTACAATGCACAATGCTGCCGCGGCAAAGACATCGATTTTGTTTGTCTTGATGCTAACGATCGTAGCTGATTTCCTTGGATGGACACTCTAAAACATTTGTTGTTATTATAATATAATTATAACAAACGTAAATATCTCGAGGTAACCCGGTGGTTCTTATCTTTTAATCCCAAATGAATACAAAATTTCGACGAAAAAAAAAGGGTCCACCATTTTGTACCGTATCGACGATAAATATCGCAAGAAAGTGAAGAAATTCGGTTGTATGAAATAGAAATGAAATGTGGTACCAACATATTATAGCTTTTATGCAATTAATCTGCTTTAAAAGATTCAAGGTCCAACGTCTGTCGAGCACGATATTCCCCGTGGTCAACAGCGAGCTGCGAACTGTGCCGCACGTTCGAAAAATCGATCTTTATTTTGGCGTCGCAGGTGGTTACAATTCTGCTTTTGGTATCATACTGTATAGTTTTTGTTGCGTATGTGGTGTAAATATCTCGAGGTAAATTTTTCGAGGCAAATTTTTCGAAATTTGTTCAACTTTGAGGCCAAGTATTTTTTTTTAAGTAAGCTATGAAAAACGGTTTACGTCAAAAATGCACCATTGTATTGAAAACAACTGTGAAAAGTTTCAAATCCCGCACTCAAAAAAATCGTTTTTTAGGTTTTGTCCAGCTTTATTCAATTTCAGCCCACTGTGCGCCGGTGCAAAAGAATTCACCCCATAGATATATTTCATTTCAACTTTTGACCATGTAGGCATGAAATTTTGAATATTTTCAAACGATTGCCACCAAAATAATTTAATTCTTAAAAATAGTCAATTTGCATCAATTTAGTGTATTTGCTCCCCCACCAAGAGATAGTAATGTATCTACGAGCTGTACGAAAGTAGGAGAGCTCAGATTAACACATCAGACAATGAGAAGGGTTTTCAGATGTGTTTTTCCTGATGGTGCAGATGCTTACGAGGCCAAATAAACCATTTAAAGTGTCCTGTAATTACCAAAATATTTGAAAATACAAAAAAAAAAATTTATGTAATAATTTCGGGTGACCACGGTAACAGCGAGCAAAATATTTTTTATCTGGCTTACATTGCCAAAAGCTAGATAGTCCTTCCTGCTTTGATCCGACCTATACTGTAATCCTCTAAAACAGCAGCCCAGATGGTAGATAGTAATATGAAATATTGCTATGATCGGGTTTATTTGGCTATAAGTACGCCATCGTTGTTACGAAAGCGGAAAAAAAATATTAGCATATATACTAATATTATTAATATATATGCCAACAGATATAATTATAATTCACATGCAAACTCTTCAGGACCAACAAATAATTTAAAAAAAGGAATATAAAAAAGCTTCCAGGTAAGGAATGGCACCTGTCACCAAAGACCCGTTAACAGTATAAGCCAGGGTTCACAGCTGCTACTGCGCTAAAAGTTGCTCAAACCCTTTACACCGATCACTAGCTCCGACGAACCACGTCTTTCGTGACAGAACACCAATGTGCCGTTGACACAAGCAATCGCGACGTGCCGGGTAGACACTCAGTCGATGTATGCGGGAGGTGAGCTTGACGTTAGTACGTTGCAGCAGCGAAGTTGGATGTGGAGCGCGGGATGCGCGTAAACAAACCAATGTTGTCAACCGTACGAGATTTGTGCAGCTGCGTATTCTGAATCCACAAATAGCTTAGAGCCTAATTGAGGACATGCATTGAATTACGATATCAAGCTCTTAGTTTTTTGCTTTTTTTGCTTTTTTTAGGGAAAATAAGGAGCAGTGATTATCGAAACCAGTTTCAAGTGGTCAATGAGTAGCTCGAATCAGTAAATATATCGTGAAAGTTTAATGCTGAAACGAAGGGAGAGTTGAAATTTCTCATAGTGTTGCATAGTCGATATGTAAAGTTACATATCGGTATGTTAAAGTCGGTATTTATTCGAAGTACAACACGTTATTACCTTATATCATCTTCAAAATACTGCCAGTTCCAATCTACGCAAGGAAACCAAATGTAAGTCAAGTAAAATTTACCTTTTTTAGGGGAAATATCCAAGTTTATGGCTATGCAGCAATTTCATCCTTAATAGAACTCTCATCCAGCATAATAGTTAACGCTTAAACTGAAGGGGTGAACTCTGTGAAACATTTAGGTTGTCGCTATATTTCTTATATGTAATTTTCTATTCCAACAGAAAGCAATTCCCTATAATGTATGCAAAGAATTCTTTTACCAGAATGTTTCGAAAGTTAATCCATCTGACGCGTGAATAAATTAGATAACGTATCATTTTATTCAACAGAAAATAAGGAGGTTAATACGGAAGGATCAAAAAGGAAATACTATGAGATAGAATACAGCCACACTAGAGTGCAAATGGAGATGTTTTGTAATGCAGCTACTTCTGAATATATCGGAATACAGTTTAAATGTGCAAACTTAGAAAAATGCATACATTATCATACCAGATAATACGATTGATAAGATAAATTGTCAAATGAAGGCAAGCATTCTAAAAGAACTATATTTTTGTATATAAGAACTTTGAAAAGCTTAAATGTAATAATAAAAATTTCATACTGATTTCTTATAATTTGAAGGCAAGACGTAATTTACGTAATTAATGTAGTAAGAAGTAATTTTAAGTAATAGTATTTTAAAATTCGAATGGAGCCGTGAGCATTTACTCCTTCTCTTAGCGCAGTCTCGGCATTAGACGCGGAGAAACTTTAGCTCACGAAGTCCTGCACCACCATGACACACAGAATGTCATCCTCTCGTAAAAAAACTAATTCAACTCCGTGAGAAGTATCTCCAGGAATAGTTAGGCCGTGAGCACCGGCGGTGTGAACGTCACGGGTCCACGGACACGTCCAGCTTTTCCACGAGTACCTAGGATCATTAAATTCAGTGACTGCTGCAGCAAGCACGGCAAGTACGCTGCCACGCCCCGGCGGTGATAAAATGCCATATCCCTCGACGGACAAAACTCCCGGACGAAATGGCTAAAATGGCTCCTACAAACCCACAGTCAATTCACCGTTTTTCTGGACATACAATACGAATACGAATCTTCAGCAATCCACATCCAAGCTACCATATTTTGCTAAAATTTTCACTTAAATATGGAAATATTTTTTTCCCGATTTTCCAGCATTTCTGTTATGATAGCAAAACCCAGCTGATTTTTTTCTTTCCAGCACATGTCTAAATATATATTCCCATATTAATGTGACAAAACAAACGCCAATTGGATATGGCAACGCTATTCATGTGAACGTCAATCACTGAACGGAATTCTAATGGAATTGGTATTAAATATTTACCGAAGCTGAATTAATATTCTTAATTATTATTTATGGTTCTTGAGGATAACTGTCACTGCTCATTTAAAATGACGCTATGAGATTGCTCAACTAAAAGTACGGCTTTCATAAAATATCCTGTTCTGTTTGGAAATAAAGCACTTTTAGAAAGCAAGAAAGGAATCCCTGCGCTTAAACCAAAGCCAAGCGTACAGAAAATCCGGCAGAGAGTACTTCGTAGGCCATGAGGGCCAGTTATAAATAATTAGGTGGCATATGAGACTTATCCTTAACAAAAGCATGAAATTTGAAAACTTAACTCTAACCCGTGAAACGGCCTTTTTGCCTTTTGATACTCGATAACTATGGCTCCAGGTTCCTGTATGCAGGGTCACCATTTCTCCTATATTCACTATCTGCGACAAAAAGATGTAAAACTCATATAAATGGGAATAACATAGCTTTATTTAACAATTGGGATACGAAACGAATATAGCAGGATCACGTGGATGCTGATAAACCAATATTTTCTTATTATTTTACTTATATACCTCAAAATTTACTCATGTTTTTTTACAGTATTAAAAAATCAATAAATACCTATATAATGAATTGGATATAATATTTTCCTTTACTTTAGCATGTGCCTTGTTTACCTCCATCACCTTCATTAGCCCTGCTTTCTTCATTGCCTTCTTCGATAACCTAGCAAGCTTAGCAGTAAAAAATACCTCCGTAATGAACGCCCTTATCCCTCAATATTGCTTTTTCTTCACCCGCGGCCTTATCTTACGTTCAAAAACTCCATTTTTGCACAGTCGAGCGGAGCAAGCTAGATTAACGCAGGCATCATATAAGCCTAAAAGTTTGTTTTCTGGTTAATTTATTTTACAGCATGAATTTACATGGCAGCGACCTTCGGACTGGAATTTTTACTATTTTCTCTTTTGCAAAGGGCTACTAACGGCGAGTTTCAGTGTATTTAACTACTCTACGTAGTATTCATACGTCTCATACATTTCATTCATTTTCAGAGTCCATAGTATCGACCAAACAACGTATGGAAATAGGTCCACCAAAGCGTACAAGGTCATAGCACACGTGCAGTCATAACTGTTATTTCAAAGTTTCAAATCGTTCACCAGTTGCCTTGATCACTTGAAGAATGTGGGGAAGTTCGAAATCGCTCGCTTGGGAAGAGATAAATTTTGGGATAAATTGGAAAATATATTGCTCGTGTATATGACACGCTGAGAAATAATAAGCAAACAATCCATTTCCATGAAAAACGAATGCTGCTCTTGACACATAATGTTCACTGGGATGATTTGAAAACTTTTTCTTAATTAAAATCGAAATAAAATTACTGCTAAATCGACAAAATTCCAAAAAAATATTAAAATTTCTTCTCAATTAACGGGCGCTGAGGACCTCTTAGAAACAAATTTATTTCTGAACGCAATTTTAAGAAGTCAATTAGGTTCGAATACAAAATCACCGTCTGAAGTTTCATCAGTTATATATTCTTAATAAATTTTGATTAATTTCACAACGAGTTAACGAGAAAAATATTTTACTTCATATAAATATTTCTTGCTAATACCTTAAATAAAATTTAACTGCAGGGAGCACTTAGAGCACCAATATATTTCATTTCTAAATATAGGTTGTAATAACAGATAAATATATACTCCCAGCATAGAATTAAAAATGATTTATAGATCTGATTTTGTGCACTCACATACAGCTTGATTTTTCAATTAAACTGGAATTGCACTTGAAGTTACAATAAATTGGGAATGCTATAAAAAATTTCAAAACGAATTACGTCAAATTATCAATAGTAAAAATCCAACAAACTCTGAATGAAGAATTCAACTCGACTGATATTAAAGGCTTAGTTATAAATCGAGCAAGGTTTTCATAAAGCATGCAAAGCTGATACAAAATAACTATATAAATATAAATAATGCATAATAAACATAAATAAAGCTGATGCAATAAAATAAACTAGTTGGAAGCACGCGATGAAGGCTGTTAACTATGTTTGTGACGAGGTACGCCGAACAGTAATTCCATCAACTTCGAACTTAATAGCCAAATTTGATTACTTCAATGAAATGCGGATGAAATTCTTTTGCTTTTTCTACCCCTTTGTAAAAATATATGGAGAAATAAGAGGAGTTAATTTTTATGAAAGGTCATCTCCATATAGATAATGGCGATGGTGAAAAAAAATTGAGTTCAACTAAAGAGTAAAAAAATCATTCCATTTCGTTTTTAAAGTTTGCATTATCTCGTGAGATACTAAGAGGTAAAGCAAAATATGATATGAATATGCTTCACTACTCTATAGTAATGAACTTATATGCGTAAGTGAAATGATTTGTATGCACTCTGTATAAAAAAATACTGTAAAAATTACTATAATTACAAATGGATGGAAGAATACGTACCTACTTGAATGAAACACTTTTATGTATAATAATAAGTTAAAATATGCATATTTTATAGCAGTTATTACTCCCAATTAGACCGAAAAAAATGATGAGTAATAATACTACAGGTATCATGGACGAGATAATAAAAAATTTAATGGCTGAACTCTATAAAATTTAATATTACTATTTCCAAGGTAAATTTTTTACTATGGACGCTCTATCGTGAATGAAAACTACTACGAACGCAATGATATTTTCTCACATGCATAAGATTCATTATATTGCAGGCCAACAGAACCCTAAATTCAATCCTCATATAGGATCCAAAGTACAAATCATATTGTATACGACTGTAATACCACGTTTCTTGGAATGGTCACTATATTTGAAAGATAATTGCGCAGGTGAATTATGTCTGGCAGCTAGATGAATCAAGAATGTCAGAGTCAAAAAACATAGTGAAGATATCTAAACCATAACACCCAGGTCAAATCCTGCTAGTGCATTCAGAACAACTACGGAGTCTTCTCAAGTTTTTTCTCTATTCAATGATCTGGCTGGGAATCTAGCTCTATTCGATATGAAAAAGATGTCATATTCAATAATTTTATTATTAGCAATTTGGAATGACATTCCGAATGAACAAATATGAATTTGAGTGAATTTAAGCATAAGAGAATTTGCCTAAGCAGTATGTCAGTCTTAAGGGCCAAACGAATCAAAACATTGGACCATTGAAGGACTCAAGAATAGTGCCTCTATTACGTGAATTCAATTACTGTATGCAAATAAATAAATAAAAATTTCAAAATTGTCTCTAAAATTCAAAGATACCGTCTTTTCCTCAGGAAATGGCTCCGTTAGTCAGATACCAGACCCAATGAGCGAAATAATTTTTCCAAGAGATATTTATAAGTCACACAAGTGAATATCAACGACAGATTCTCCCTACGTTAGAGCATTAAGAGCGTGGCTATTCTTAATGCGGTTTATAACCCATCTTTGTACTTGGTAGGCTGCTTTGATAAGCAAGGCCGCTAAGCAGGCAAGGCGTCGAGCTTCAGAGAGATATATCAGACGATACAATTAAAAACCAATAAACGTTTTTATGCTCTGACAATTTTTTTAAATTTTACAGCTGCGGAAGGCATATGATAAATTTTGGGAGAGAATATTGATAGTAAATATTTCACATCGCATCAAAAACGCCACCGCTAAGAGACCAAAGACAACCTCTCTGGAAAGTAAAGGATAGGCTATACCTTTTAACTCGGGTCCGTAACTTCTGAGAGCAGCAGGGACAAGGATAACAAGGCAATCCAAGCGATAAGGAATTATGCGCGGAAACTCGCTACGGTAAGTGGATTAATATATCGCACAACACAATTGCATTATTCCTATCCGTGATGACTTCGCCATGACGGTAACCTGATTCCCGCACATAAAATAAATGGCTGCTGCCATCCTGTTAAAGCATCAGTTGTTTTGATTGCATTTGCAGGGTACAAAAAAGATGAAATAAAAACCGACATAAGTGCATAAACTTTGCGCGCATAGAACGGTATGGTAAATCGGGGCGGAGATAAAGGAATTTGAGGTATTCGGGCGTAAAACGTGATTCCGCTATATCCCTGAGCTTGATAGCCTCGCCTGCCTCTCCTTCCATGAAGCCATGGACGGATTTAATTGCTCGTGGGCTTAACGTGCGTTCTCCTCAAGCATGCTAGCCGTACTGACGATGGAGATCACGTGGGATAAACTAACCGGGGCAGACGTGGACGCAGAGGCGGCCTCTCGCGTCACCGTCTTTACCTTCGTGTAACCCTGGAGAAGCGTGGAAATATTTTGCCGCGTCATTCTGCCGCTCAACGTGAATCTCGCTAGTATTTGTCCATAATTTTTAATCCATTGTCAATAACGCAAAAATCAACCAAACTAATAGTAATTAAAACTACCATTTACTTTGGAATATATGAAATTAAGAGGGGTAATAAGGTGGTGAACAGCTTCAAAATACCCCGAAAATACCTGTTTTTCTCAAGCATATAAAAGAAATATATCGCCCATTGTAACAGTATACATTGCAGGCGAATTAAGGAATTTTGGACGAAAAATATCTTTACATAACTTTATATTTAGTCATCATACAGTTTTTTGATGCCCTAAAATAATAGTTTGCCCTCTTTTATTAATTAAATTCGCCAAATCGAAATAATGGATTCGTGATCTACTTCGACAATAACGATGTAAAGTTTGCGTAATAAAAGGTAAATAATAGAAAAAAAGAAGGGGTTTTATAAAAGCATCATTAAAATAAAATGTCGACCAACTTAAATTAGAAAGAATTATGATGCGCCGGAGATAATTTTTACGGCCATATGTCATGCCACTTAGAAGCTTTCTCAAGATATGAACTTCAGCTATAAAATATGAGCTAAGTTCATATATTATTTATCTACTCGCATTTGAAATTTGAAAATAATTTCCTTCGACTCCTATCGTCGCATAACTATCGCAATATTAAAATGAACAAAACTCAACTACATTGACTGTGTATGACGTATTATAAAAAATTTGATAAAGAATATACTCAGATATGAGCTAAAATTCCCCGTTTTTCCCAAAGTGAGTTATAAAATGACATGAAGCCGGCACATATTTTTTCTTCCGCCAAGCTTTGGGTGAGACATCATCCCCTGCGGAGTGACACACTGGCGCCCCCAGCGGGACTCACAGGAAACATCACTGTGTCATCGGCACGGCTTTGAGAAACACGGCCGACGGCCATGATCTCGGCAATAGGGTCCCTAGCATTTACTCCCTAACAGGCTTTTATCAGGGTGCGGGAAAAAAATGCCCTTCAGCGCAGCTATGAAGGGAGGGAGGGAACACAGCATGGAAGCATTTTCCTCGTAAGTTTCTTTGTCCAAAGACTCTTCGTCGGTAAATACATTGGCCTTCATATTCAAGAACAGGAATTATTTTCATCACACGCTATGACTAGCCTAACTTCGTCTAGATACAGAAAATACATAAAATACGGAAGGTATTATATACAAATAGGCGCAAGTTTACTTTGTTCTCATAGTTAAGGTACAAATCTTTTTTTTTCAAAAATGTAAACTAAAACATGGATTTTAAAGATAAAATGAGCAAAAGAGTATTTACTTACATTCACTTCCACGGACTGTAAGTATTTAAGGATATTATTAGTGACGAGGAATGGAAATATGACACGCTAGAAAGATGGGATCGCAGAAACTCTAGAGAAAACCAAAGGACTATGATAAAATATGTTATTAAGGCAAAGTTGCGCTCCAGTCTGGATATGAATTCAAAGTTTTTTTAATCAGAGCATTAGTAGATATATCGATGAGAAATAATTTCTTTAAATCAATGTATGAAATTGAAAAGATGTTCATTTCCTAAAATGTAATAAAAGAAAGCAGAAATGATGATGGCAGAAGTAAATAAACAGAAAAAAAATGATTAAATAATTATAAGCTCTAGACGAGAGTTAACTTACTTTGAAATATTGTCATGAAGGTTTTTTTGAAAGCTGAATTCTCGGAATTTATTCATCTTCTCCGCAAAAAAAACTATGGATAGGCACGGAATAGAATTGTATACAGCAGCCTTCACAATCAGTGTCATATATTTTTTTAAGTGTTTAAACTGGAAGTAAAATCCAAAATCATGGTTCTTTGTTGGTTAAATAATTGATAAAATTACTTCACACAAAAAAATGAAATTATTGGTGTGCATGATAGTAATTTGTCCCGTTCATATTTCCCAAATAACTATTAAGCACATTTAAAAGTGGTCAAATACTTTAAAATGAAATTGATTGGATCTCCTTGGTGAATTTATGTATGATTAGTACATAGATTAGTAAGATAGCCTCACGTATCATCAAGGATCCCCATGGAGCAACTCAACTGAGGTAAAAATGCACTAAAAAATGCCCTCCTATATAACGGTGCAGAATGATGTAACTAGCAAAGTGCATGCATTCAACCTTTTTAAATTTCCAAAATGGGCAGATTGCAACACTTACCACAAACATAAACCTGAAGTAGTTAGTAATATAAAAATAAAAGTGTTTCTAGTGAAAATGTGCGTTGATATGAGGGATAATCTACATCAAGGCACAAGGCAGATGAGAGGCAATCGTCACAGCATTGGGCACACTATGAAACATGCATGAATGTCATTGTTATGGATTAAGAGATAAGACATGAGACCACCGAGGAGCCCAATCTATGGGTAACCAAGCGCGTGATTTATCCCGTTACCAGGGTACTAGTCCCACAGCACATAGCGCAATGGGGAGACTGAATCGTTAGGCGTAAGGTTAGCAGAACAAAGGACGATAGAAATTAATACACTATTTATCCTCCTTCATTTCAAATATATGTACCACATGAGCTCTCCAGAGACATCCACGAAAACACGTGTAAATCACTGCCACTCAATATCGGCTGGAAGCAATGACGACCATTGCACTTGTCGAAATGCGACTATGAAGGGAAAATTAGGTTTACTATAAGTTACGAAAAATGTAAAGGTGTTAGGGATATCAATGAAGAAGTTTCACTATGCCATCGTTCCAATTAGTTATTTTGTCACTTCGTTATTTCTAATGAATGCAGGGTAATATAATTTCTCTATTTACATTCCATATACTTTTTCCATCTTGAACTCTTCTGTAGTACTGAGTCTATTACCATGTTCTTTAAATGACTGTGAAAAGTAAAACATCTTGATGCAATTAACTTAGTGTAAATTTTGTGGAATGAATAAACTCCAATGTCACCTAACATTATGCTCAGTGATAAGAAAGGTTCCTAAGATCGAATAAAGAATGAAATTCAACTCAAGGACCTTGCGAAGTGGCTGGGATACTAGTTTCCCACTATCCTTGAAATTATAGATTCACGTAAAAATTTACCGGATGCATTCCATTGTTAATATCAAATAACATCATTGATTAATAATATGGCCTGTTAGTAAATAGTTTCGGTGAGGAAAAGTAAATCACACGTACAGAGCAATTCTTTGGCTTCCTAATTTAGGTAATCACCTAATTGTATGGCAATAAAAAAAATCCCCCACATCTATTCCGGATTGGATAATATATTTATTTAGAGCAATTTATAAACCAAAATGGAAAATTCTAAAAACAGTATCCCTGTATTCCTGCAACGATTGTAATGTAATGCTCGTTGGTTAAGAAATGACTACTGTAGCATCTGTTAAAAATATTTTCCTTGCAAAATGATTTATGGAAACAAGAGCACAGTTGGCTAAAAAAGTCAGGTGATAAAGCATATTACGGCCAGATGTTCTACCCATCTGGTGGAAAATAACATGCCGATGTGGGAATAAAACTTCCACTTTCAAATATAATGACCAAGTTTTATTGCTAGGCTTGGACTCATATAATCACCCACATGCGAAATTGTATCATGCTACGTAAATTCGCCGTAAGTACTAATTAATGACAGAAGAAGCCATAAGAATAAAGAAGTGAGGGAAAACAGGCAAAGAGTGCAAACATGGTCAAAAATGAATCACTAATAGCTGCTGTTTATGGGAGCGTTATACGATAATCAGAGTGTATGTATGGATAAATAAAATTTTATGCAAAAAAAAAGAATAAATAAATATGACAATCTTAACAATATACTCGGTACCAGAGAATAAATCCTAAGCCATGGTCACAAAATAATGAGTCGTAATCACAAAACAAACTATGTATATTCTGAAAGAAAAATAATACTTATATTCTTGGTAATTAAAATCAAGTAATTTAACTGCAAACTCAAACTAGCATATGTATTATGCTTAATAAATAAATCTTTTCGCTAATTTCGCTAATTCGTAATCGCTAATTATTCTCTAACTTCGATATCCTTTTAATTAGTGGACTGCACCTATTTTAAAGTGGAGTCTTAAATTAATTTTTAGTGATTCAAAGTGAAAAACTAAGTATAAAACGTGCCTCAAGACCAGTGAAAAGGTATTTTACTGGTAAATATTGGTTAATTTATTTTGTGAATTATTCCGGCCTGTTCTCTTTCGTGCTTTTAACCCTTTTTAACCCAGATCTGCTTCTGCCAGATATTAAATTTCAACACTTCTCACTCGAATGTGAAGTGTTGAAGAATTTATTCAAAATGTGAAGAATTTCTACTCGATCACGATTATTGTACCAGTGACATATTTCGACGTTAACTTTTACAGCAAAAATAACACGTAGCTTCAACATTTTCCTGAATTGAGCTGGAAATGCATACCTTTTTAAAGTTACTTAGAAGTAGCATTGGGTTAAAATGGGTAAATATCCATCTTCAATTCACAATGAGGCACATTCCCTCACATTAAATCCATACCTTTAATTCATTTAATACATTTAATTCTCTTCCTCCCCCTCCCCTGCTAGCATAAAAGCGTTTTCTCTCTTGCATAATTTTATAAATCCTTACCCTTATTTCTTTACGATTTATACTCTCTAGAAGTTTCCCTTCCTCACCCATTATGCCAAACTCTTGCTCGAATATTTTCTTCACACCATTCCATCTGAACCATCTTCCTATATACCCGCATAGCCATTGTCTTTTCTCGTCATATGTCCTCATCTTCCAAGCACACCATGAAAACAATCCTCCATATTATTCTTCACTAAACCCTTCTTTATACTGATACCAAAATTATCCTCTCATCATACCTTTCCAATTCATGGGAGCCTACTTTGATTACGCCATTATCCTCCATTATGTTCTCAACTTGGCATTGGGCTAGCGCTTATATTTAAAAATTAACCGATTCAAAATGTACATATTGGTAGGAAAAAGTTTTTTAAACGTCCAAGGTTCGTACGACCATTTTCTACTATTTTTTCTCAAATAGTGAAAATGTTGAAATTATCTCTCATTTTTGTTAAAAAATTTTGTTCATGTATGGTGAAAAATTTCCGCATTACATTTCCACAAATGAATTAAATGCGAAAATTTTTGAAGAAATTCTATTACAGAATAAGGACCCTGTAAAGCCAAGATTTGAAGCAAAAGAAAAGATGAGTGTTTCTCGTGACTGTAAATTCTTTTAATGCATAAGCTTCAATTGATTTCTGCTTAATTATTTGGGTCCTTCATTGGCTTGGCATCTTTTTAACCAATCAGTGTGTATGCAAGCGTGAACAATAAAGAGGGGTGCTCCTTTATTGAGATTTACGTGGTCTCTTGAAACTGAATAAAACTGCAAATACCAGGCTCATACCTGCAATAGATTTCATGATTTATTCACAAACGGGTCATGAAAATGTTTACCGTTGCACTCGGGGAAGAATATTTATATTTCATTGCGCGCGATTTCATGCCAATCACCTTTCATCTGGAGCAGCTGAGAGAGGATCAAAGCTAACCTCCCATTTCAAAAACATAAAACAACTTAGAAGAGAATAAAATAGCTAGGTACTAAAACAGAAAACTTTGGGTACCTATCTCATGTGTTATTGAACGCATAATACTGAGCTGTATCATGATGCAGAGTGAGCACGACCTGAATTACCTTTCAAGGTCAAGGGTAAAATCTATACGAAAGGGTGTCAATCCTCTATAATCCTCCAAACGCTCTATATTGACTCTCAATAAAAAATATTCACTCTAAGAGAATCAAGTGCTCGCGAATGATTCAAAAGTCGTATCATCGAATGAGTAAGTTTTCTTCTCTAACCTCACGACGAACTTGGATGTGGAGGGAATCACAAAGAAACGTGTGTCCTAGAAATATAATCACTGCGGTTATAATATTTCCAAAACAACTCGCCAGCTTTGATGGTCACTTGCAGCTTGTGATAACAAAGTAATGCGAATGGAAAATTTATCCAGTCACTCAAAAATAAAGGATAAATTTTTCAATTAAACTATTGAATCTTACATCCTGAAAGCCATGGTGATCACGTGTACTTTTTACCGGGTGGATTGACGTGTAATGAAACATCGCGATCATGTGAAAAAATGGAGAACAAAATTAATGAGGAATTCCACAAAGTAAAACCAAGAATTGCTTGATGATGAAGATACAGAAGGTCGTAAGGAAAATGAACCTTGGAGAACTAACAAAACGAGCTTAGATGAATGCATTCAAACTAACTGAAGTATTTATTGTCGTTATTAGAAATACACTAACGCGATGGCCGAATCGAATAACGAAAATTTGAAAAAAAAGACAATTACTACTAACAACGGAAAAATGATGATAGATAATCCTATACACATCTTAAAAACGTGAAGTAATCATTAAATCCAAAATTATTCACGTACTTCCTTGCTTTACGATACATACTTGGGGCTCCAAATTCCGTGGAGGGCTATGCAAAATAAAGATTTATTCATTAGCTCAGCCATCAGATTTGAAAACTGTAGTCGATCACAAGACCACATTTTACGCTCTTCCCACACCTTCGCAAAAGACATCGAAATTCCTGCTGCAGTTACTTTAATTTTTTACCATAATCTAATATATGCAATTCAAAAAGTTTAAATTGAACAATGCGACTCAAACAAGAAGTTCATTTATTCGTAATATACTGACTTATCCAATGATTTGACCCAAAATTTGGTTTGCATTGGTGAGAGTAGAGGTTCAAACAGGGCAGGTTTTACACACTCAGACCAGGTCCTTTCCATGGGACATTTCCTATTTTTAAGGAGCGATTTCTAGTCAGCTCTCCTTAATGGTAAGGACTGACATTTAGTTATTGCGGAATGGATTAGAGAGACGCTGATATTTGGATTTCCATTGGATACACTTTTAATACATGTAAAAAAACTGAAATATTTAAAAATTAGCAAAAATATCTCTTAACCACAATAGTTACCTATATTATGAAAAACTGACTGGTACCTATCGCTCATGAAGCGTGAGGGATACACATAGAGTGTATTATCAACTCATTATACGGAAATTCGGCGCGGCACGACACTGAATTAAGTGTTTTATTTTAATGAGCTTTATTTTTAACAGCGCAGGCATGATAGAGATGATGAAAAAACTCAGATTAGACATTGAAACCTGCTAGAAGTTGGTGAAAATTTGTATGTGAGAGCGTGGTATCATTTGTAATCATGATAGTTATAGTAGAAAGATAGTCATAGGAGAAAGAAAATATACACTTATGTCTAGCTTCGAATTAACCGTAGAAAAAAAAACAGAACTCCGCTCTAGTATTCCAAAATAACTAATGGAGGAATAAGGTATAAATGGAGTAAAAAGTATAATAGAAATTTCCATTGAAATTTATAGATATCATCTTATTACATGGTAGCAATGAAGGAGATGAAATTGAATTACTTTTCCGCAGCTAACGCGTAAAAGGGCTGCTTTCCTTTACAGCATGATTTCTTTTTCATTTCCTAGCGGAAGTTTCAGTTTATATCGACGATCGCATGCTGCAGAAAGTCCGCGTGAAAATAAAAAGTGACGTATAACCTACAGATACGCATGGATTAAAAAAAGAACCCTCATGGGTAAGCCACGGGATTAGAGGCTAGAGAAAGAATGTTCAGAGAGCCTCGTGTTCATATTGAGCATATTGAATCCTTGCCTTAGGGAAAAAAACTCCATAACGAAGGTGTAAGGTCATTTATAATGCCCAAGAGCCATAACAGCGCTGAATTTGACATTGAAGTCCCTCACTCGTCACAAAAAAACTTTCGTCTCCTTGAAAAGACGAATTACTCCGAGTTGACCTTAACGTTTAGGGCTGATTTCTGGAATATAACTTGTTGAAAAGTTTCACAACCGTCTTTAAATTTTTAGAGTACAGAAAATAGACCCTTCCATATATTTTTCTGAATTTTAAGCATGTAAATATTACCTCTCTTTGGTAATAAACATCACTTTTATGCATGAAATATCCATAATTATCAATAAGGCTCTGTGATATGTACCATGGAAATATTACTGCAATTATGTATGCTTATATCGTTATACTTGAAAAGGACAAATTACTCCTGCTTGACTGTGATGCTTGTGACGGTATTAATCATTCATAAGGTTCATACTTGTCTTGAAAATTTCAAGGCACGCGAAGTAGATCTTGGCCGGTATCTTTAAATTTTACCTTTTTATTTCCAGACATTTAAATTTCTTTTATTTTTTCTCATTTTAAAATGGGTCAATTCTTGATAGTTGGAAAATTTGAATATTTTAACCAAGATACAAATGAGTAACACAAAATGTAAAATGATAGAATCCAACCAATAGAGAGCGCAATGTGTCCAATAAAAGATAAGGTGAATAAGATGCATAATACGACAAATAATCGTAAGATTGGGCAAGAATATTTCATACTCTGTAAACCCCAAAAATATTTGTAGATAGGGTAAAGTGTATAATGTTTGGAGTGATAAATTGGCTGAGGGAAATAAAAAAAATAGTAAATATTAAAACGGTAGATTATATCACCTTTGGCTACAGGCAAAAAAGTAAAAAAAATATTAATATGCATGTCATACCTACCAAATGTTCGTTATTTATTCATAATTATCAATTTTTTTTAATATCTCCGCATTTTTATGCACCCTTACCCCGGCAGTTGCTTTAACTATATTTCATGAAAGCTATAGCTATGTTCTTCCAAAAACCGTGAAACGCATTGAACACCTTACGCTCACTCAAGAAGCTAACAAAAGATAGGAGAAAGAATGAACTTAGAACTCCAACATAAAATACGTTAAAACAAAAAAAAATCGATTTGAAACTGTTTAGCAGAGAAAAAAAACAACAATCCCCTCGATGCAAAAAAAAGACTGACAATAACGAAATTAGGGAGGAAGTAGCTAAAAAAAATCTTTGCTGATATTTTCATTTTGTTTCTAGAGACCCACTCAACCTCGTCATGTCTAAAATTAGTGTGTCCGCAAGGGAGAAAAAACACGAGGCCCAGAGGGTGATTTCCGATTGAGTGGCAGAACGCTTGTCAACGCGACCAAGGAATTATGAAGAATTTACCGCTCACGGGGAGGAGCGAGCTAAGAGGTGGAAGTGACGCATGACGATACCTGGGGGCATATTTCGGCTAACTAGAGCGGATTTTCGGTCGTCGAGAAGGAAATGCGATGCTTCAAAATACCAAAGGCAGTAAGGAGGGCAAAGAGAGGCGGTGGGTGTCGTTGAGGAAGTGCGAAACACGATGTAAATAATATTAAAAAATTCATGAATTTCAAATAAAAGACGAACTGAATTTATAAATTTAATATAAACCATTTAATAATGAAATATATAATTTTGAATGAAAAATACTGAAAAATAAAAATAATTTTCTAAAGAAGCATTTTTCTCAAAGTTAAAAAAAATGTGATGCAAACAAATTTTTATTGTGATTTTCCACCATTCTACTAGCTTATGATGATCGGAGTGCTACCATTGGATTTCGGTGGCAATTTTTAAATCTAATCTCCGTATTTAACTTCAAATTATGAGAGAAAAATGAGATACAGTTCAAATCATAATAAAATTGTTTGAATATTTCATTGCTATCTGTTTTATGACTGATCCTGAAAACTTCAGCTTCATAACCACTCGGAAAGTGGGTTAAAATTGAGTTGCAAGATTTGACCCCGACAAGTTAACAAACAACAAAGGAAGTTTATGGAAACGTTTTAATAACGCTTCATTGTATAATTATCTGCGTGACTCACTTAATTGAGATATATTACTCGTATAGGTGAGTGTTTAACACTAGAAGGACTGGGGTCGTATGGCAACCAAGAGGCTTGGGATTATTACCCGTCATTTTGACTGGTAGTAACTATTCTAAATGTTTCTTAGCTTATGTTAAAAGTGCATTTCCATGAAAATGTCAAATTTTTCTCTCAAATTAAAATTTAGCCTGGAAATATTTTACATTAATATCAACAGCTAGTTGATTGAATTTTATGAAATTACTATTTGAAATATAATTCAGAGCCTCATTAGGCGTTTTCAATCTATACTTCGACTCAAAGAGTTTTGACGATGTTTGAAATCTTACTCTTATGAGATTGACCTGGCAGTAATTCCGTCACATACTAATTTTGGGCATATTGAGAAGGTGTTTTGATAATAAATTTTGTTTCTGTACATGAATATCACCTTAATAAATGTTTTTTGATCATTCACAGAAGTTTTGCATTTTTTTGTATTTTAAATTTTATGGAAATGCATGGTTTTCTCTAAAGGTAATTCTGTCACAAAATTGAATAGAATTGCCCGGAATTGCCCAAATTAATTGATGTAATATGACACTTTCCTTAATTATTCAATGAAATTGAATATTTTTTTATAAATCTTTTTACAATTAAAAATGTAAAATGAACAGCGGTCATGTCGTTCTTCTTTCTCCTGCCCTTGCATATCACACGCCACTCGATATGGCAGATATGCTGCTAATTTCCATTCAAAATCTAAGTAGGAAAGTTAAATACATAAATTTGCCTAGTAAAAAATTAACATGAAGGACGTAATAAAGTATTGTGATATCCAGAAAAAAACACGCGTTACCGTTAACATTTAAAACAAACGCATAACCCGTCATTTAAGATAGACAGTTGGTACAACTCCATTTCTATACGAGAAAAATTTAATTTTAAATTAACAGAACACTTGCCATAAAGAATAATTAACAGTCAGAAAATTTGAAGATGGAAACAAAATTCTTGGATAATATGATTATGTAAGTACAGGTTACCCGGCAAAATGACGATTCTGGTTCTTCTAATGTTATATACTCATGTCGGCAAATATTTCGTAATTTTTACAGCTATCACTTCCACAGTTAGATTAATAAAGAAATGTCATTCACTCCCAATCACTGCATAATTGAGTACATATGTGAGTGATTACAGATGTGAATCCTTTGTGATGAATGAACTGGGGGAGGGCGGGACAGTCTTCAAATTTCACAATATCATATTTTTGAAGAAATCAGGAACCCTCAAAAATGTTTGCTGAACATGGTATAAATTGCTTAAATTAATAATGCTGGCCTGTAAGCGACTCACTAGCGTGGAACACATCTATACATCTACATTATAGTATTCTTCTTATTCGGTTAGGCTTTTGTGATGTACGCAAAAAGAATTCTGGCAGTCTCTTCTCCCTTCAGGTACTTCCCTTTTCAATTCACAAAAAGGCCTAGTACTACCTTTTATTCAATCTAAAATTTCTATTCTCTTCATCCCTCTCCCTCGTTTTTTTAAATTTTATACCCTCTAACACTTTTTTAAACTTCACCTCCACGCTATGTATTCGAACTATTCATACCATCTGTCTCCTTTATATCTCATGATCTAAAAGCTGACTCCCCTTACCCTCCATGTCCAGCACTTCGTCGTTCCTCCTCCTCTCCGTCCACTTTACTTTCTCCACTCTTCGCCTTACCCACGTACTCCAGTTCAGACTCTTTGCTAACCTTTCCTTTAAATTTCTTACATAACGGTTCTCCCGTAAGTTCCTTCCAGTTCACAAACGCAATTATCATTTTGAAAAATATTGCACTTTGAAACAAATCTATTCCATTTCTAGAACAGAAAGATTAAGCCAACTATCAAGACAAAAATTTTAATTTTATTTCCTAGCCTTTCCTTCATGTAAAAGAGGAAATAATCACAAAGCCTGTGCGAGATCAATTATACGTAAAGAGAGAGATATTCAAGGATAGAAATGGAATATTTATCAAGAGGATATTGAAGCCATTGAAAGCTTCATATCCTCGCTCGTAAATAGCGATAATAAGGTAAATTTGATTTTCTACGATTAGATTTTCATAAACCAATCCTGTTACCTCTTTCGAAGTTACTTAAATTTACGACTAAACTATTTAATCTGCCTCCACCTCCTTCTTTTGCTTCGGGGACGAGGAAATGTACCGAGCGGGATTATACCACCCAGCACCTCCGGATTTGCTCTTACTGGGGGATTCCCTGCACGCTAAGTACATTATTCCTCAACGGAAACGTCTTATCCTGTCCTATGGGATGTACAATGCAACACGACATTTAGAGAAGCTCTCTTCACTTTGAGGCAGCCAGCCATCGTCTCCGAGGCCACTGCCTACGATTGCAAGTAGAGCGATTCCGAAGGCGAGGACCAAGTTTCTCTTTTATTGCAACGTATCACACTCGTCTCGGGCCCTGAGTCGAAAACGTGCAACCTCTTCTCTCGCTCCGTCTTTTCCATATACTCACAAGCGCTAATGGCATTACCTCACTTCCTCCTTGATTAAGACGAAGGTGGAAAATGCACGAAGAACGTGCCACTTTGGTGAGAAATGACGTCATCTCGCGTGCTAGCGATGAAAATTCGCTACGGATATGGTGGCGAGGAAGAAATAATGTCAAATTTTTTTGGTTTAAAACCTCAAAAGTCTCATCCGTCGTATATTCAAGTGAAATGTTAAGTTCAAATGCTTTCCCTTGCATCATGGAGGCTTCTAATTTCTTGACAATTGCATTGTTATAAATATGAATTTCATTTGCATTTGTAGGATATATATATTGAATTTAAGCTTCAACTTTGAATTTCATTGATAAAATTAATGAAAAAGTAATTAAATTAATTAAATTTTGACGCATAATATATTTAGCCCAAGAATATTTTACTCATAAGTTTAAAACTGAATCCCGGAGGAATATCAAAAGTTTTTAGGCTGCGAGGAGCAACGCATTCAGTCCATTGGCTTCTAGAAAATAAAGCCAACAGCCGTTGAGAGAAGAGTATACATCCACGTAGTGTGCGAATTATAATTCATTCCTAACTGTAAATATAATGGACGACAAAAAATAGAATCCAAAAGTGTGGAAATCATACTTTCACCGAATCCTGAATATCATTGTTAATTCTTTACTCAGATTGCTAAAATTTCAAAGAGCAAGTAATCATTTTGAACGAGAGGCCCTCATTTTGAATCTTGTCACAGTATTCCGGAAATTTTCTCTCAATATCCTTCCACCACGTCGGTGGCCCCAAATTAAAGGTCATATCTCTCCAAAATTTCCCGCTCCAATGATTTGATACAGAAAAAATGAGTGACTTTTCCTCCTGTCACCAATATGTAGTGGAACAGATCCATGAATAACATCGTCTTCCTCGAGTAAGCTAATCATGTTACCACTTTCCGAGAAATTTACAAGGAATTGCTGGCCTTCATGTGGTATAATCAAAGGATACCATCAAAGAAGTATATGAAATCAAATTCTGACATTTTGCTTTTCATCAAAACATCTCTTTGATCATCAACATTAAAGCGCACAATCCATTTCATTGGCGTTATTTCCCAGAATAAAATACACGATTACAGGAATATTGAACTGATTTCCAACGCTTACATGGTGCATTAAGCCGTGAAAATGATGATGAAAAAATATAAAACGTAGAAAAACGGATATATAAAACGTAGAGAAACGGAAAAGTAGATTAATCTAAGTCGTCAGGTACATGTTAGGAAATGCTCGAAATAGCCCTGGCCTTAATCTCACGATATGTACTTGGAAAATGGACTCGCACCGATTTTATTTTGCTTTATTGTGACGTTACTTAAAAGAATAGAAGCGTTGACATAAACAAGATTCGTTGATGAATATTATTTTCCCAGTGTCAATTAGACTATCCATAGCTAAAAGACGCACTCGCACTGTTATCTCCAAAGTCGCTCTATTTCCAATGACAAATCTTCTTGGTCCGCTTCAGCCGTCCGCGTTCATGTGTAACCACAAACCTGTCTCTGTGGCCAGTACGCGCGCGGACGATCCGCGGGGCGGAGGGGCACCGCGGACGGCTCCTCCGCGTGCGGACGGTCCGCACTCATGTCTAAGCTTCCACCAATGTCAATGGAACCTTATCCGCGCGCGTATTGCGAACCGTCCGCGTCCTGGTTAAACGGGCCTACAAGCATACCAGCTAGTGTCCTAGAAGCATACCAGCTAGTGTGCCACCGATGATGTAGGATTTATAGAATTTTAGCTTTGAAGCACGCGATACTTGACCTCCCATAACTTCATGAATGATTTATAGTTATTTGGGACTTGTGCAAGAGTATGTTTTATGTGATTTAGACTCAAGGAATGTATTCTGTACTTATATATTGACATTTATTCCAGATGTATTGGTAGATAACAAATAAGGAATGGAATATGACACAAGCTTTCTTTCAAACAACATTTCCGTTTGGTCGTACAACGATTATTTTAATTAAGGATTAATTCGGTCTCTTGATGTGATATCACGCACCGCTCATATAAATGAGTTTACTCAAGTCGCCACTAATGTCGCTGACGGATGGAGCGAGGGAATTCACGGAGAAATGAGCTATAATTACGGCGTATACCGAAATTTTGTCCATAATAATGTAACCTACGAAATTAATAGCTTTCCAATAGCATCCTATGCGGTTTTAATCATTACCTAGGAAATGTTGACCATGAATAGATGGCTCTCATCTAGTCGTTGCGCTGTGGGCATTTTAGAAAACCGATTTAATACGTCAAATGTTACAACAAAGACCATACGTCAATAGGACGGACTGGTGCCTCCAATGTGTAGTCCACTTGGAAGGTACGTTCAGCAGCAGGGAAAATGTCCACTCTTGTGATTTAAGGGGACAGCGATTCACCAAACAATAAAGAAAGGCAGCAACAAAAATGTTCCAGAGACGGAATTCACGGTCGACGCGGGAAGCCGTCCAGCGGACGCCGCTAATAAGCGCAGCTTGCCACGCTCAAATTCGTGGTGATAACGCAAGGAAAGGTTTTCATTTGCCCCCAATATTTGTTTGGCGACCGCTTAAAATTTTCGCCAAAAAGCGACATCAGCGAAACCCCTACTGTGGATAAGCGTTGAGTGCGGGACGTGACCAGGAAATTAAGGGCGCAGAAATCAGGATAACGGCAGGCGTAATGCGGCAGGCAGCACGGGGCATCAACGCCCACGGGAGCTCACAACCACAAAAGTGTAATCCCTGGAAGCTAAATCCCCAAAATACAGTATATGGAGACCCATCCGGACACCCACTATCAACCTACCTACCAACTGCGTCATGGGGATTTTCCTCAGTAACCTACGGGTGGAACTGGACAACGAATATTCAAACTGCATGCGAAGATATTTTTTCAGGTAAGAGCCGTTATCCGGTTGATATAATGATACAATGTTTGACATGCATTGATATAATGATACAATGTTTGACAATCTATGATACAATGTTGGACATGCATCCTCTGTTTAAATCAATTTGGATATATCTCCACTTGGATAAAAAAATCTGAACAGGTCACCGCTTTCTCCTTCTACTTAAGAATATTTTCATCACCCGCACACACGAAACTAGTACAGAAATGTGATTTTGTATAATATTATACAATATAAATTCTAATGCATTTGTTTGGCGGGTTCAGAATAGTTCTATATTATTTTCAATAATCCTTATTTTGACTTATTTTATATGACACATCCGGATTTAAAGGAATTTCTTAGATTCTAGTAACAAATACATTGACCCATGAGCTATAACAATTGCATTATCGACCTGTAAAATTTACCCTCCAAATAAAATTTTCATAATACTCACTCAAAAGTAAAGTCCTGTCTTCTGGTCTTCTTCGATACATACCCTAACGAGTTTCTATACGAGTTTCAGTCGTCGTTTATTTGCTCACCAATTTTGTTTCAAACAAAGTCCTAGGCCATATGCATTCCGTTGTAACCTATTCCTCTACGTGATATTTTTTTCCAAATAATTTTCATAACATATCCGTAATACACATATATTAATTAAAATATCATCTCAATTACAATAATTGATCTATAAATCTGTGCGTGGACAAGAAATAACATTCTATGGGTGTATTCCATATGAATTGGCTATAATGCTATACAATGTTTGATAAAAAATTGGTATGACATCAAGTCGGGAAATTCATCAAATTCATATATTATCGTAACGTTAGTCATTAAAAAAGGCGCAAAAAAGTAGGATGTAGTTTGCAAAATCATGGCATAAAAAATGCCAAAGTTTGTCAATGCATCAGGACTGACGTCTTCGATGATCTGCAGCCTTTTTACATTATCTATGATATGGATTGCGTTTTGAAAATGCTAATTGACCTCTAATTCTACCAAAATGACCGTGATATTTCATAATTAAAGGAAAAATTTGGCACCACAGCAATATTTGGCAACTAAGTAGGGTCATCATCAACAAGGAAAGGTGGCAGACGGAATAAAACTTAATGCACATGTCTATGCCCTGCATAATCGGGGATGCAGGTTGGGGTGAACGGGATAGGAATTTCTGGGAAAAGAGGAAGAAGAGAGATTTTGAAATGGAGAACTATTTGCTTTCCGTCTGAAATGCCATAGGAGAGGCCGCCAGGTGAGAGCCGTAGGCGTAACGACCTCTGACGAACTACGTATATCATAGCAGTGCGTAGCATGTGGGAGGTTTCAGACGCCCTCGAATAGTTCAGCTGAGATAGAGCAATGCGTGATTACCTTGTATAAAATCGCCCCGAACCGCAAGAGAGATAGTAATCCATGCCATGAATTTTCGCCGAAGGATAAATACAATGTGTGTAGAGTAGAGAGAAAAGACTCGCATTTGTTCGAAAGAGGAAAGGAGATTTTGTAAAATTAGAGAGTATGAAGTGAGCACAGACATGTACTCACACATAAAGGTATCACTCGAGTGAAGCACTCGACCAAGTAATACATAGGAGAAGAAAGAACTATGCTGAGAGAAATTATAAAGAGACAGGCAAAATGGATAGGACATATTTTAAGGAGTGGCTGCGAACAGAAGTTAATAGTAGGAGGGAAAATGGAATGGAGGAGAGGAAGAGGGAGGAGAAGACACGGAATGTTGGCGGGCATCAAAGAAAGAAGGTATTACTCAGAGATGAAGAGAGAGGAACAGTGCTCTTGAGACAACACTTTCATTGAAACCTGTCTATGGACAGAATCACCAATGATGATGATGGTGAAGTTTTTATTAGATGATCACTTGGAATACCATATTCATTTGGTCTTACGAAGCGATCAAATTAACTGATAAATGGGCAGCAAAATCTCAGGTCAGATGAAAGTTTTCCATCTTAACTAATAAAGGCACTGAATTAATAGAAATCTGAAATGAACATGCATGCTGAAAACTATTATGTTTATTTTTATTCTTGTGGATTAAATAATTTTAAACGTGAACTGTAACACATTTTCAAAATCTACAGGCATAATCCGAAATTATGCTGTGGGTTCTTATCCTAGGGAAGGAAGTAGGTTGTGACGCTAATTAAATTACCTTCACAGCCTTGCACTCGAGACGCTCTTTCAGTCGGTAACTAAGCCTTTTATGCCAGGATTCGAAATATCATTTGAGTACTAAACATCATATCTTGCTACATAAGAATTGGGGAAATTTAGGTAATAATATGAATAAATGCTATGCCAAAATCTCGTTCTGCGATAAGCTCTATCATCAGGTTCGTAAAAGTTTTGCCTGGAGAAACCGTAGTTTGACAAGTTTAATTTAACTACCGAGGTCTTTACTTACAAGAAATTTATCACAAATGCTTCGGTATATTTATTATTTTGTTTTTTATTGAAAAATCTACCAAAAACTACATATTACAACTTTGTAAGAGTAAACATAAGTATAAAAATATTATCAAACTTCATTAATGGCAATAAGAAGAGCTTAGACCCAGGGACGCATTGGCGTGTTTTGATTCAGGACCAGGAATCTAAAATCTAATGTCATAGGATAACTCTATTGAGATATAAATGCTTGAACGATGAGATGAATTTTTTTTGAAAACCAAAGACGTAAAGATCGGTTGGTTAGCCGAGTAGGCTCCAAATATTGACTCTAAATCCGCAAATAAATCAAATATATCCTGGAATTTAAATTCAGAAATACTGCTTGATGAGGCCGACAAGGCACGTCAATTGCGTCGCACCTTCAAAATACACCAGAAATAGTATTTATCCTACATAATTGAAACAATGAAATCGCAATGTGTCACAAAAATGGGACTAAAAACTAATACTGGTAAAGCGATTGACTTGATAGGACCTAAGAACGAACATAGACCGTTCACAGATCAATAACTGAACTGCTGAATAGGTACAAAGGAGGAAAATTTGCCTATAATTCTGCGAATTTCAAACTTGTTTTCCTGGTAGGAAGTAGGCGTCTCAAAAATAGTAAGGTCGGCTTCCAAATAAAAATGCCAATTAATCAGCCAATCCGAGAAATTTCAGGAAAATTAAGCGAAAGCGAGTTCATAGGATTCTAAGCAATTAGTCTGGCATAAGCCATGAAACAAGAAACTCTCGACCCTCTTCATTCTCTGATCCAGCAACTTCCACGGAATGATGACCAATCCAAATGGAAATTGGCCGTGAAAAACACACTAACTGGCTCTGAGTGCAAAATCCGAAGAAGAAAAAGGCCACAGTCGAAGTGATAATCTCGTTTATCTCCTTTCACGAGTATTTCCAGGTCAGGGAAAATTGGCTTTGCAGAGATTTCTGTTCCCAATCCAAAGCTCAACAATGTACTTAAGTAACTCAGAAAAATATTTTCTTTCGTTGATTTTCTTTTCCGTCAAAAATTAGCTCTTTCCCAATCAGTAAAATATATTTTACCTTCAATAAAATTGTAAATCGTCGTACTTTGATTGTCTCACAAATGAATAAACAGTGAAGCATTTACTGCCTCTAAAATATGCAATTTTATTCAGGAATGGGTATCAGGATGGTTACAATGATGCGATTATGAAAGATGGCAAGTTAAATTGATAAATTTATTAATTCTCAATCGCAATCCCTTGATTGTTTGTGCCTAAAGAAAGTGCAAGCTATTTTTTCTCAAATTCAGAAATAATACTTTTGTTACCTTCTCTTTGATGATGAATAATAAGGCACCAGGCATCAATTCACCAAAACTGTACACTCTTCATCCAAATAAGGTATGCACTGGATGCGTAATTAGACTAAGCCTTTTATGTTTGCAACATACACATATCAATGGACTCAACTTTTAAAAAAATAATAATAAATGCATACCGTCTTGAAACACATAAGATACTACTGAAAGGTACTCTTAAGAAGGCTAATGAGTACGTATACAGTGACTAATATATATGATAACTATCACATTTCACTAGAGCCATGAAAAGTTGCAATATGATACAATTCCCAACCCAATAGAAAAATTAATTATTCCAGGAAAAAGCATCATGGTGTATTACCTAGTGTTATATTAATTCTTTTCTAAAAAAAAGTGTAATTTACGTATCCATATACAGAAATGAATAGACGGACAGAGGAGAAAGACTGACATATAAAATGAACAGGAGATGACGGTGAAATATTTATAACGACAAGTAGAAGGTCAGTCAGAAAAGTCAGTGTAAGAAAAACCGAGAGAGTAGTCTTCGGCAGCGTGAACCGCAGAGAAAGATGTAGGCATTTACGCAGTATAACTAATGGAAGTCTTAAAATAGTATAAAAATATAAGAAATAATGTGGACGGAAGAAGAAATTGAGCGTGATTCGTTGAATATAGTAACACTGTTCAAGAGTTAACAATGGTAAACTTAGTACTAGCTTTCAGTCCGATTATAGCGATATGTCTGTCAGTATACATATGGAGTTCGGGGGATCGCACCGTCAATAAAACTTATAAATATTCAACCCGATAATACTAAAGAAATTCTTTCCCTTAATAGTGTTCACTTCAACTGCTACATAGGAAACCAGTGAACATAAATTTTAGCGAAAACTTTAAAGGGATAACATGGCATTTATAATGGTTCAAATACTAGAAAAACAAAGTCACAGCCTCTCGTGGCCAGCTTCTAGTACTCATATTAAAAATGCATAATATTTTATATCAAAGCCGTAAATCTATTGAGGTTCTAGCATGATTTGTGAAAAGTCAAATCCAATAAAATATTACTTTGGCGCAGTAGGAAGGGAAAACACATACATATAATCAATCAGACATCCATCCATTTGTAGGAAAATTTATGAACTTAAAGAAAATATATAACTTCGGAAGGACACCGCAGGCGAAAATATAAATAAATTCCAATAGCGGCCACTATGTATGACGTCAATGTGCATTATATTTGTATTGATATTGTCATGTTTGTATGCCATGACGTAAATTTGTATCTGCAAGTGTGTGTTTCGTTTATGTGGCATCTCTTGATATTTATTTATGTTTATAACTTGTGGTGTCCTTCCAAAGTAACATATTTTCTCTAAATTCATTAATTTTTGTACAAATGGATGGTTATATGCATGTTTCCTGTCTTCCTTTCCTACAGTCATCATCAGCTTGTTTTCTGCCCTTCACTGGCAGGTCCCAAACACCAAAGTCGTGTCTATCTCACTTCATAGTGTGCCAAAATAATATTAAAGAACTTTTTAGAAAGAAATTTTTACTTTTAAAGAAACATGCACGAACTCAGGCTTACAGCTCTGATATACAGCAAGCATTTTTTATGCATGAAATTACGAGACGTGATAAACAGACATTCATGAATGAGCAAGAGGCTAGCTATGAGGGAAGATATAAATCGGAGCTGGAAGATTACGAGATAAAACTGAAGGAAAACAAGTTTTTTGACGGATTAGTTCTTCAGCCTTGTTTGTTTTGATCAGAGAGGAAACCCGAAGAGAAAACGTCACCCGCGTGAGAGATGAAAGGCAAAAAAATTGACTGAAATTAGTGACCCCGTGGGAGGAAAAAGAGATTTGGGCGGAGCCGGGGAGGAGCATTCGGGAGTGGGAGAGTTCGTCGGTGCACTTGGACGCTAGGGCGAGGGGTTTTCGAGGCATAATAAGGTTATGAGGACGGACTCTCGACCGAATCTCACCTTTCCCTATTCTCTCTCTCTCTTTCGAATCCGAGTGTCAAAGCGAAAAACAGCTTTGAAGCAGCTCTCGGCTCTCGAATCGTCCCCTAAAAAAAGAGCAATCCTACGGAGATTTTCCGCCTGAAAAATAAACACGAAAGACCTTTCGGATTGGATCGCGGGGAATTTCGAGGAGGAGGATGCGAAAAGGGATAGGGGTAGTTATGGAAGCCGATTTCAACCCGAAAAAAAATAAAAATGCGAGCCCCTCTGCTTGACCAAGAGATCGAAGGGCACTTGGTCAATGGGTGGAAAACAAACATCGCCTACTTTTAAAATTCTCATATTCCACGATTTTATGCATGCATGAAAAATT
Source organism: Ischnura elegans (assembly GCF_921293095.1). Classification (NCBI taxonomy): domain Eukaryota; kingdom Metazoa; phylum Arthropoda; class Insecta; order Odonata; family Coenagrionidae; genus Ischnura; species Ischnura elegans. The sequence continues at coordinate 89,901,526 of NC_060246.1, read as the reverse complement.
TTATAAAATATATTTTGAGGTAGTTACATGCCGCTTAATTTCATGGCAACGCTCAGAATTCTCTAATTATCGTGGCCATAGTTTAACTGTTAATAAAAAAGTGAAACTTCCGAAATAAACGAAAGGATGACAGCGGAAGAAAACACAAGATACGCATACATCCCTGATTATCGTCCGTCGCAAATCTTTCTCATAAAAATTAGTATTACTCGAAACAAAACTATGAATGCTGAGGACGGAAAATCAACAAAGGAAATTTTAAAAAGAGAAATTTTTACGCGGAAAGCCTAAGCAACCAATAAAATATTTGGCATATTACGGAGATAAATAGTGGACTGAATGAGTCCAGAGCAAAAAAGTAAATGGGGAAAATAAATTAAAGAGAAGATACAGCTAAAAAATTATCCTTAACGTGTTGGAGGATCTATTATGTCCACGTGTGATTTTCGTAACAAAACGATTATAAGTATAAAACCATATGTTCTCCAATCCGCACGTACTCGAAGGTGAAATAAGTCTGAATATATTTCGAAAACCCTGGGATATAAGCGAGTATGCCTCAGATAGAAAGCATTCACAAAGTAGTAGAGAATATTGAATGAAAATCATTATTACAATTAACTTAGTTAAAATATTTAAATACTAAATTACGATGAATGCTAATTTTCTTACACTTCTCAGTTCATTAAATACATGAAAAAGTCTTCATTAAAGACACACTCCCTCACTCACATGATAAGATTTATACGGCTGCTCCTTGGAGAATGGAACTCAAACTTACGTTCCGAGGCTAACAAAACCAAGGTCCTAGTCCTTAAGGGATCCTTGCAAAAGTTTTCATACAAAGCGATGACTGTGAAATTAATGGTATTAAACCAAGAGCATATATTGAACTTTACTGAAAGGTATTGCTCAAATAACTGTGTATGAATGCTATGATATGAATTGAAGGTGAACATACTGTGTATGTAACATGCGTAAATGAAATAAATAATTCAATGAACCAAACCATTACCAGCAAATATTTCCAAGGCATAAACAATGAACATCCACACGTTATCATGCGTATTTATTGGACTAACATATTTTATAACTAAAAATAGAATTAAAACAACATTAGCAAATGGATACGGGGTTGTAACTCTTTTTAAGGTGTTTTTACGGTACAATAACATTGAGACCGGAATGTGAGAATGGCAGGGGGCAAGGACAATGGATAATTCCACTTGCAAGTAGTCCAATTAGTTTAAATCAATCAGGCAGTGATAAGCATCCAGTCGCAATGGGACGCTAATCTCTATGCGCCGTTCAGTTGTCGTAATTCATTGATATCAACGCAAGAGAGGTAAGCCAATCAAGGAAAAAAACCAAACCTATGGCATCATTACAGTTAAAACGGTTAGAAAGAAGCAACATAACCGGGGTAATTAAGAGAACGAGCCAATCTCGCTTTACCTTTTTATCACCACGTATTAATGACTATGGGCTTATGATACCAGCTTACCATTTTCGTGGTTTGTTGAGCTGACTCTCGTTTTTGTAATCGTTTTCTCGTATATTCAATTTCAAATTTCTATCTCAGTTTTTTCTCCGGTGAAAAAGTTTTGTCATTTAATTACAGGTGAATTCTGAAAAGGAACAGATATAAATTCTCTGTAAATATCAAGATTATAGCACAAGTTTTCAGCAACAGTAATAGCAAAAAATATCTAATGACAAATAAAAAATATATAACAAAATAGCCTATGACCAGTTACGAGAGGGAGACAGGCGAGGATGTTCTCTATGAGACCAATGTGACACACTGGTATTTTTAAATTTTTCTAGAAAACTACAATCATAAAAAAACATTAGATTTTTTAGTATTCTATCTATGTAAAGGCTCAAAAATTAAATACAAAATCCATATTCAGCACTGGTGAGTTGTCGGAAAACCAACACTATATCACTATTTCGTATTAAGTATAATATTCGTAATAAAGTATAATAAATATCATATAATAATATGAGAAAAAGACAAAATATTTTGACTGAGGAACACATTGGCAACGAATATAAAGGATTAATCCCTTTAGTCTCATATAAAAAGCAGAAGTAACCACGTTGAACTGAATAAACATAGGCCTCGATAATTTCCAGGGCTTATATACGTAAGGTATGAAAAAAGAGTGGGTAAGTATACCAGAAAAAAATTAGCAAATACAACATGATAAAGATATTTCTAATTAAATAAAACAGGGTAATCCAAATAAAAATAGCGAAAGCGTGGGTGGGGACAACCTATCTTGGGTTTTCGACCGCTATGAGTTCAGCAATTAAAGAAAACATAATAAAAAGCCTATAAATCCACCCGTCATGGATACAATCTTACCAAATTTCTTTCAACCAAAAAATGATAGAATTGCGAAAAATAGAAAAAAATGATACAATTTTTAAGAACGGAAAAATAGAAAGACGAAAAAAATATGAAATGACGTAAAATGTAAAAATAGTTTAGGAACCAGAAAATAAAAATCTTCCTTGAAATAAATGATCTTAATGTTTTTAGTCCGATAGGACCATTTCCGATGTCAATTATCGGCTAGTTTATCTTGTGTGCATTGCACGCGCTCACAAGTGGCCTGACTTTCATCTTCTCCTTCACTTACACTGGAAAGATAACTCTAATTCCTTACACTTGCTGTGCCATTTGTTCCATCATGCGTTCCATACGCACAAATGATCACGCCAAAGAAGTTGTTTAACTATACACACGCCGCTGGTCGTATGACAAGTATTCATACCTGAGAGAAATTTGAAGGCCGTCATCAAATTCCTTTAAGCTAAAATCATCTATCATTTATGCACTACCACATTACCTTCCTATGAAAAATTTGTATCGAATAGAGAAAATTGTAGTAATAACCACATTCCCTCAAATATTCAACCCTTACGAGGGTTGATTTGAATAGTTAACGGTAGAGCTCACCCCAAATTCAGCCATAGGCGAGTGAATATCACACATTCAGGTTAGGGAGTCCCGGTTCCTTTCAGTGGGCCACTTCACACCTCGAGGATTTTATTTAGGGATGTTCGAAGGCTTCACCCCGTATTTGAACCCGAGATCCCTCGCCAGCAGAAAGCACTACCCACTAATTAGGCTACCAACGTCCCTCTTTGTAAATATAACTAGAAAAATGTATTACATCTGCTTTCACAACTTTATGTATTTTATGTACCAATTTATTCAGGAATATTCCATTTAATAAAATATTAATTTACCAATAGCCGCATGCATTGTCCTCCTTGTTGCTCCTTGCTCCTCATTGCAATAAAATTAATATATAGTTCAATTGGAGAAGACACAATTTTATCAACCATTCTCTGCAAATATCAATTAGTAGCTTGCATTTAAAGTATCTTAACTTTCATCAGGCAGTGATTTCACTAAGCTCTCATAAAACACACTTTCTATACGCCTATCTCAATTCAATATGAAAGAAATGAAAATATTATTCATGCCTTAGAAACCTGACCAGTATGGCTTCCGCACGTGCAGGGCTAAATCCGCACATATTAGGGACCTATCCGTGCTGGGCGCATGATGGGAGGTGGCGCCACCTGATGGCCCACGCATGAAACACCACCAGCGGGCAAAAATCTCACCAGCCAGTCCTTGGCGCTAAACCGCGCGCGAACGCGGATCGTCGCCGCAAATGGGTGGACGAGGGCGCCAAAACAACTGCAGCAGCTGCGCCGGCGGGAAATATTATGGGGAGGAGACTTCGGGGCAACATAGGAAGGGAAGGGCCGCATGGTGCTTAAACGTGTGTCATCTAAATAGACACAGTCCATGTCCTTCATTAAGTGGGATTGGCTCGCCCCACCGGGCCATTACGAGGCCGACTGTACCGGCACGTGGGCACGCGCCCAGAGAGCAGAGGGCGCTGGCGAAGCGAAGCACGTGGATATGATGAAGCGATTTAGGTTCAGCCGAAAAGCGCAGGGGGTGGTGGAAAGGGGGATGAAGGGAACACACGGGAATCACCGTGCACCCAACATAAAAATGTGCATTTTTCCTTAGCTAAAAAAAGCCTAAATAAGATAGCTCAACGTTTTTTTCAAAGAAAAATACAAATACTAATGCTCAATTATATAATTCTTCGTTTTACGTAAAATAATAGACTACAGAGATTTAGACTAAAATTTATATGGAAAATAATTGAGAACTCTCAAACAATAAAAAATGACGAAATATAGACTGTACCTACAAGCAGGAGATGACAATTATGTCCAAAAATACTGGCGTGGAAAATACTGACGTAACAGCTGAGTTTATATACACTAACAGTCGAGTAATTCAATAAGAAACTAAATTAGAAACTCTGCAATGAAAAGGAGCTAAAAAAAGTCATATATTAATGTATGAGAATGAAAAAAATATTTTAATTCTTATACGAGCAATATTTTCTTCTTATATATAAGAGCAATATTTTATTGCGGTTGCAAATAACTATTAAAGCCTTCTTATACTTACCAAATCAAAATTAGTTTTAACGTAAATATTTGTATTTTCTTTCGCTTTATTTGTAGGTAGTTTTAAATTTGATTTTACTTCAATATTTTTGCTTGTTAGTTAACTGGCTTTCACGATAGCGATAAGATCATTATAGTCATTTTAATAGCGCCACTGCATAAAGTTGGCTGGATGCAAACAAGTTATGTAATTCCTTCATTTTTCCTTTTGATCAGCATTCTCGAACACAAGTGAATATAAGAGACAAATATGCTTCCACCGCCACAACTGCCACATGAATGTACAGCAGTTGCGCAGAAACTAAGCAAATGATTCCATAATATCACTTAAGTATGGGCGTTATAACGTTACTGTCTTCTGAAATACTGATGAACCTAGCTAACAAAAAACTATTTTTTTTCCAAACGTGTGTAATTTGTATTGGTGTGAATGATACTACAACTTGTTGTTGAGGGAGGAAATGAAGGAGCACGTCTTATGATCCCCATTCCACTGAATAATCTGTCTGACTAAATTACCCCGCAACTCTCTCCTTTCTTGAGCAACTAGGCTCTCTTGCCCCTCAAATGATTCCCTGCCTCACAGGATCTTCAGCCGCACCAGCTTCTCTTGCCCTCAGCAGGCTACTTTGACCCGTTAAGCTACTAATCCTCGGTTCTCTCTTTCTCCGCGGATCTACTCCCCCCTTGGACTACGCTGTTCACCAAGACTCCATTTAAACTAGGCTCAACAACCGACTCTAGACTTACTTCCCCCCTTTTAACTTTTCTATCAAACTACAGCCCATATCCACCTAGCATTCTTTTTCCGAGTAGGCCGCCACTATTCTCTACTGTCCACTTCGGCTCTCATATCATCCTCCGTCCAAGTACTCTCCCCTATCAAACCTACGCTTCATGTGGATTAAAATATAATCCGACGTGTCTCTGTCCATCTTACCCCCTCTAGGCTCATTGGAATATTCATAGAGAAAAACTGTGAATTTATTTACAAAAGAGCAAGAATTCTTAATCCTTCCCTCCCACCCTCAAAACTCTTCTTTCCAACTAGGCCACCTCTCTTACTCCTCCAACAATACTCCTCTGTCGTCGCTAGCCTCCTCTCTCCAATTAAATCCGATTATTATCGTCATGTTGCTCTATGTAATCTCTCCATTCTCCAATGATTCTCAGCCCAATCAAGTTTCCTTCCTCCAATCCACTTTGGCTCTTGACAGTTACTTATGCTATCGATTCATACGTAAGCATAACAAAATGCCCCCGAAACTGCGAGGATAAGCATTTGGTCACTTTTGTTCACCCCGGCCACGGTCACTGAAACATAATCGTCACACATCGTAACAAAACTTTCGCATCATCGGCCTTTGATTCATGAGATTACTTCGACTCATCTCCCATCTCCTCGTCTGATGCCAAAAGTTTCCCCTATATACAATGCGAAATAATTAATTGCTAAGCTTACAATGATCCGTGTGGCGGAAATAAACCACTTTTTTCAGAAAATAAGGTTTTAATACAAAATTGAAAGTTCAACACAATTATAACACAATATGTGAGCCTCGATCAGCGGTTGGCAGGCCGAAGCGACGCTGTCCAGTGCCCGGCACCTCGGCGAGAGAGCACAGCAGGGCACACAGTAGAGGAGTTTCTCCGCCGGTGACGAACAAGCGAGAGAGAGCCAGGTCGCTCCGTCGGCTTGCACGAGACGAGAGGAAGTGGGGGAGGGCAGAGTCCTCTGTATTGCCATATAATAACTACGAAGTTGGGAGTAGTGCTGAAAGAGCAATCTAGAGGACTCTGGGGGAGGGCGAAATGCAGCGCCGCTCGTCTCGTAACTCATTGTCTGCGACAAAACAAGAGCGCTTGGCGCAAACCGAACAATCTGGTTATAAGACCATTTTTCCATTGCGCAAACCATATCTACTTTTAAAATTTGCCAAGACAAAGCCAGCACATGTGCAGGTAGTGACTCCCTTTATAATCAATCTGAAAAATATCTTCAATAATCAGATATTAACTATCTCCGATCCTTCGATGCATGAAAAATTTTGAATTAAACTACCATCTCACAATATATAGTATCTGTACCACTCTAACGGTTTACCACGTCTTTAGTTGGCTATTCTGCAATTATTACAATTACAATAATGATAAATACTTCTGTATTTCAGGTTATACATTGACCTCTGCAGGCATAGGGATGATTTTAGTAAACGTTACATCCACGAAGACGATAACTCACTCGTAGAAGACTTTGCATTAACAAAATTGAATCAGTCAGCCTAACACCTGTGGAAGATAGGTCACATATCCAAGCATATCTTATCGTCACAAATATTCAGTGGCAATCTCACTAAAAAGCCAAAGCTCACAAAGTAATGAATGACAAAACAGAATAATGACAACCGCTGATATATCTTTACTAGAGTTACTATCCTAATGCTACCTTACTCACCCTTGAAACCATTGAGCCAAAGTCCTTAATATCATAAAAAAGTCTCCAAACTGCCTGACTATTTGCCGTTGCAGCTGTTTCGGCGATGTCGTCTCTCATACGATAAATCTATTCCAAAAGAGACGTATCCTCTAGAGAATCTTGGAAATTGCTGTTTAAATGAGCTTATTTATTTATATCACAAACGCGTTGCTGGTAAATACCCATTCTTAACAGTTCCATCTAAGCAATTACCTTGTATACACTGCCATCCTTGCCTTCGATTTTCTTCCACATGGTGACATCTGCGATGCGATCAACACCATTGGCGCAGCGAGGGGGGGGGGGGTTTGGGGGAGCTCAGAAATTTCTTAAGTTTAATCCATTTTACTTAATTGGATTAATATTACTTACAGAATAGAAAAAAATGTTAATAAAATATCCCTAAGAAAGCCGTAAAACTCACCATTTTGATTCATTTATCTTGAAATTTTTCTGAAGGAGTGCCCCCTCTTACCCTGGCGGGTATTCCACATCCCCAGACACCCGAATATTAGTTGTCCCTAAAACCCCCCCTAGCCTTAATTTATAGCTGCGCCCCTGATCACCACGTCTACCTTGCACGCACCAGTTAGCGGTAATTATAGCAAAGAAGTTGCAGAATAATTACAACATTCTATTTGGAATTTTGGTAACAAGCTCTTCAAATGTGATACTGGAAATAGAATTGACATGCCGAAATGAATCTGGTCGACTTTGTAACATATAGGCGTCGCATAGGGGCTCAAAATGTAATGAAAATTCACTTTTCCAACTCATTCATAATCGATATTTTTAAGGGTAAAGTTTTTTTAGTTCTCTATTACGTTTGGCCTTATGAGTAATATCGTATCGAGGCGGCTCTAATGCAATGGATGTGCAAAATTATCAGCTGACCGTAACTTCGACCGCGAGCACCCAGAGCGTTGTGTGTTGGAGAGCGTGTGTTCGTGTTCCACAGTGGAATATTTTATCCGCGCAAAAAATTTTAGCCTAAGTAAAATATATTTTAAATATTGGCCCTTTTAAGCATATTGATGTAGTTTTCACTTGCATATGCTGTTTTTTGGCTGGTGTGATGGTTTTAATACACAAGTAATAACTCTCGCGGTATTTATGGCTCTTGAGAAACTCTTTACAGTAAACAATCGACCTAATTATTTTGACATTGTTTTTACTACCAAAAACACAATTAAAAAGGCCAAAATCGAATATCCGAGGAAAATGAAAAAAAATTAACCGCACCCTAACACATGGGAGCTCAAGCGCCTTCGGCACACACCTCCCGCACCATTCGGGATCGAACAGCAACGAATGAATGGCGGTGTTTGCGCGCGGCGTAAAAATAATACAAATAAATTAAAAACAGAGAGAAAAGAAGAGAGAAAATAAACCATTCTTGTCCTGGCGATGGGTCAACCCCGATTCAATTAAGCGATGACGGAAAAAAATACGCGGGACTTCGTTTTTGGGATGCGGGCGGTCAGCGGCCGTGGCGGTGCGGGCGGCAGTTTTCGCAGCGGAGAGTGCTGGAAGCGAAGCGTAAGCCCGAGTGACCAGTGATTGAATTCATGATATTCAGGCCTCGACGATTCGAGCCGGACGGAATGAAGGATTATACGAGGGCGCGGCGAAAAAAGCTCGCGTCGCAAAACGCACACAACATTTCGCGACGGCAGCACCTGTTCCTCGGACCGAGAGATGCCCAGGCGCGGGAAACGGCGGCGGAGGGAGACTCCGCGAAATTGGAAATTAAAACACGTCAACGGTTCCCAATCCAATCATTCATCTCGCTCGCATTCGAAACAATGGCGCAGCGATATTCGCGAAATAAATATATATGTACGCGGCTATATCACCGCGTTGTTCGGGGTCAATCACGGAAATCAACTTTGGCACACTCATGCATTTTTATGTGGTCGTGATTTGGGCGGAAACCACGGAAAATTGGGGGTTGAGTCACACTCGCGGGAGATTTGGTGACTTTGAAGTCATGTATCCACTGCGGCTTATTTTAATATTCATGACTTGTGTTTTATCCCATCGGATCCGGCCAATAAAACGATGGACATGTCCCGTCAATTGAAGGTGATGTGAAACGAATCGGAGTTTTCCCCGTAACGGCTTTGAGATCGTTTCAGTAAAAGGGATAGACAACACCGCGCGGATTAAGAGATAAGAATTGCATCACGAACGTTACGAGCACCTTAATCCTTATCTGTAAATAAAAATAATCGGTAGCATAGATTGAAAAGATAAATGGATGGGTGCATTAGCTCTTAGTGTGATATTGACTAAGCTTAAAACAAGCAACGATGGTAATGAAACTCTTAGACCAATGCATTACCATGGAGAGGACCACGGTGAAATATTCTAAGACAGCATCGGGTGAATAAGAAGCTATTAGGTATTTATGCTTCGAAAATTAAGTTACAATTTATCTACTTCATGAGGTAATACGGATTCCGTTTACGATACAGCATTAGGGTAGTCCTTATTTTTAAATTTTACGAATTTGCTTAGTATTGTAAGATCTCTCATCTTCTTTCATTTCTACTTCTCATCTCAGAGATAATTAAATTAGATTAATTCACACTGAGTGCACCATTTTTTTGTTTTAGTGAAATGGAAGATATTCATATTCAGCATTTCTGCTAATTTAATGTGAAACAGTAAAAATTGATATAAATAAGAAGTTCAAAATATAAAGAACAACAAATCCTAAAGGAGAATATTTTAAGGTACAAATTTTTAAAAAATTCTACGCGAATATGAAACGGGGAGAAAGCTTCGCTTTTTACAATTACATGGGACATTGTAAGGTTGATGAAGGACTCGGATGTGAGCAGGAAAGGATCGACATTATCTGGTAGAGAGTTAAGAAGGGAAGAGAGGCGGTAGTACAGAACAAGTTTGATATAAGAGACTTAGTCTCCTACCTAACTCTGAGAAAGGTGGATGTGTGCCGCCGAAAATTTAGTACCGTGAGTGTTGTTTATCTTTTTTTGTGTCATGTGCTTCTGCCCAACCTATGGTATTTTTATGTTATTTACCTCGTCGAGGAACATTTCGAAGTATTTATAATAGTAACATATGCAATATACTCGGCCATAAATACAAAAATACCCATGTTCACGGACTATATTGAAAAAATGTCACAAGACCCGAATGCGATTAACTGATTCAAGTTAACTGAGGGATGACATTGCTACAATCGAGGCTGAGAATAGGATCCATAATATACTGTTTTATATTAAGTCACATTTGGTTGAATTTCTAAAATCGAATAAAATCCTACAATACGAAGGCATAAAAGATAATTTCTTCCCAAAGATCGAAGAGAAGGCCAGCAATTTAAGTGGAGCAAACGATATTAGTGGCTTATGGATTTAGGATCCCTCAAATACGACAAATCCTAACGACATTCAAGAATTAAATTGCACGAATATGGCTCCTTCTACGGTTGAGATTATCTGAAAAAGATTCGAATTAAAGACTGGAAATTGGAAATTTCTTTCCATACATGCACTCAAAATTGGATACACCCCATGGCTTGATGACCTTGAGTTGCATATTTTTTTCAAACAAAAAAACTGGAAAGCGATTGCTAGCGTACATCCCAAGGACAACGTAAATGAAATTCGGCTTATTAATTAAAAATCGGCATCAATCTGTCATCATCCCATTCCCCTTTTGAATTACTGAGTCCCAAGAGTAACGCCTTGTCCAGGCATTGAACGAAATGAGAAATTTCGTTATTCAGTGGATATATGTTCCGCGACGTATCCAATAGAGAATCTCGAATGGAAATTCGTAGAAAATTCGTTCCTTCTCAAAAACAATCACAAGGAAACAAATCAAAGGCTCTGCTCCAGAAGTAATAAATACAAGAATGCAATGATACCTTAAATGGTTTCAAAGGAACGGAGCATATACCGCTTGGAAAATATAGGCATTATATTGAAGCTGAGTTATATTACGAGAAAAATTGAATCAGCAGGAAATATAATTCTCACGTAGGGAGGGATTTCAACTAAGATGGGAGAATAACAACCCCAAAAAATATAAATAAACTGCCCCTTTAGGTCATAAATTTATGGCATGGACACTATGAACTCAAAATTGTTTCCAAATACATATCGCACGCATAAATATTACACGATAAATTATATTGTTTATTAGATAGGCGAAATATTCATCTTGATCACGAAGACATTGACAGAAATTTTATTCGATTTGTATTAAAGGATGACGAATAGCCATTCAAGCTTGAAAAAAATGCTGTCGAATGACGTTCAACTGATTTTCAGAAAAACAGAAAAAATACGTTTAAATTGAAATAGAAGTGTAAGTAATACATTTTGCATGCAAACATTAGAGCAGAAACAACACGTGTAAATCAATTATCAGGAAATTTTTCGGTTTCAATTAATAAAACGCGTGACACTGCTAGTAATGAAGAAGTCCTGCCTCCCCCAATAGGGAATAAAATGTTTATGAAAATTCTCTTGTCTAGCCTAAAATTTAATGTTAACAGGTACATAGAGAATTCGCAAAAACATTAATATTACGAAGCTTTACTGGAAAAAAAACTTCCAAATTAAATCATGTATTTCCGATGACAATGTTGCCCGTGATTTAAATGCTAGGAAAAAGTTGAGTCAAATCAAGTCAATAGTGAAAAATGTAATTAAATTGTCATTGTAAGGAATACTAAATTATATACAAAAAAGTCAATTAAAACTATATTAGAACGGATTATTCTTCTAAAGCAACCACTTTGAAAGGCTAAAACTATTTTGTTGGCCGGATAAACAAATTTTCCATCACCAACACATCGGCTAAGGAACGTGTAAATTGTAGAGTTTTTAGCTATATTTGTGCTAGAGAGAGAGCAGTCTACCAGAATAATCTACAATGTAAACATCCCTGGGAACACTCTAGCTAGTGCGACTGTCAGATGTTGTGGTAGAGCTGCCTACACGCCAGAGCGGCTGCGTGAACAGAAAGGCAGAGTGTCTCGATTGACTGCTTTCGTCCTATCAAGGTTGCCAGATAGAGTATCATCTCTTGCTGACTGACCTCTGATTTAATTCTGCCGTTCGAAAGCTATGCAGGAGAATAGATTTCTCGGAGTCTCACTTTAATGAAATATTCTCGGATCACTCTCACCACGTGAGTTACTTGATTACTGTAGACGTTACGACCAGCGACTCGTTGGTCGCCATAAGGATTACTGCGAGTCGCTCGTCAAAACGTCTAAAGTATAGAAGAAATTCACCAGGTGGAAGACCCGAGATTATTTCAATATGTTACCGGAATTTTGGAATACCTCAAGTGAGTAATATATAAATCATAGGCACAAAAAAGCAAAACCATTCAAGGAGATAATCTGGAAATGGGGGAGATTTCGAGTAAGTGGCACTATGAATGAATACCGAATTGAAAACAAATAGACGGCCTGATGACAACATATGTAATCTTGAGTCCTTCCTTCTGAGGTGAAAATTGCAGTCCTCAGAACACAAGCGGCACACAGTATTTTCATACGAATTTTCATACTTATTGGATGGCTCGCGCAAAAATTTATCATGCACAACGTCTCATCTTTTTTAAACACACTGCTACGCACAATCTTCTGTAACTCTCATCATTTGAGGCGACGCAAGTGCGTTACAGCTGCTCCGGTAAACCAAATGCACCAAGTTCAAATGATATTATAGTTTTATTCTGGAGCTGTGGGAGTGTGAGGACGAGTGGGAGAACAAAGAAGATATTGCTAGCATAACTGTTGTTGCTGTGCCAGTGCAATACTTCAGGTGATGATGGTAAGTTAATTAATTGCCTAAATGAACGCCGAGAAATTGGAAAGAGATTCCTCGTGGTATTCGTTGTTTGTTGATGATTGTTGTAATTTGTGGTACAAATCTGCATCTGCGTGATAAGTATATGTGTGCGCTTTTAGGAGCGTTTCTATAAATTCCCTGATCCCTGCAATTGTAATGTCGTGTAACAGTGGTTGAAATGATTGGAAAGAAGAGAAAGGAATTTAGAAGGCCGGCTGGCATATTTAAACTCCGTGTTACTGATATTGCCCGGGATAGGAGCTTTGAATGAAAAGTTAATTTAAAACGTTTGGAATATCAGTAGAAGTTAAAATTGGAAAAGGAGCAGAAATAGGCAGTATGTTATCGAAAAAATGGTTGATTTTTTAGTCTTAATATCGAAGAAGAAGTATCGAGAGACAAATTTTTTTTGCAGATTATGGGCTTAAATTCCGACTTTCTTTAATGTTCTGTCGTCGTACTTCCTTTTATGCTAATAACATAACAATAAATGTTGCTGCTAATGGCCTTCATGAAAACTTCACAGAAGACTTTCACACTCTCGTTTCTCAAATACTGAGATTACACAGGCTCAATCTGTAGCACGCCGATAGCAGTCTCGCGATAGCACTCTTGCGACAGTAAATTTCGTGTCAGTGCGACAGCCTATAAACTAAGTCTCGCGAGAGCTGACCTACAACCCCTACAGACAGTCTCGCTAGAGTAAAATCTCTCACGTGTTCTGTCTCTAGAATAAGTCTCGATTGAGCAATCGAACTCTAGCAATATTTTGCTCTACAGTGTGCAGTGCACACTGTGCACACACTTGCACACTGTGAACGCACCTTTACTAGGTTCAAATAATTATGCCCCTTTGACTAAGCCCTAGACTTCTCTCCAAATCAGTAAAAATGGAAGGACTATAAGACAACACTTTTTGAATCAATCTTACAAACGACAATCCAAACGCTACCTAATCGTCGTTAAAGTGTATTTCTCTCACTTTAGCTGCAGTCGTGCTGTATGGAACGGAACGAGGAAAAATTAAGGTTACACCGGACTTAAATTAGTTTTTCATCAACGCAGCACCCAGTGAGTCATATAGGGATCAAGGACGTCACTCGACCTTTTCGTAATGCCCAAACAAGCAATGAACAGAACGGCTATGAAAGGGGAATTGAAATTAACTATTTTCGTCATAACTGCAGCTTCGAGGAAATCATGTACAAACTCCATTTAGTGTAATGGATAAGATAATGTAAAAAGTGGAGGTAGACACACAACACGGAGTAAATGAGAGTGATAAATACGTGAAAACACTGCAGTGTAAAAAGAATCCAATCGCGTACCAATTCCTTAACAACGCTTTGTAATTTAAAGCCACTCAAGCTATATTTTCTTTTCTCTCCATCGGGAGAACGTTGTTTGGGAAATTAATGGCAAATAGTATCCCGACGATCTGCATAGTAATTCTCACTTAACTAATACAGTTTTTATAAGTAAAAAATTATTATCAAAATGTATTTCCGTATGTTGATCATGGATCATCAACTACGCAGCCATTAATATTTTATTTCAGCTCATGTACAATAATATTTTAAAAGAAACATTTTAATTGGCAGAAAGACTGACACAGAGGAAAAGAATGGAGGACCAGGACATTATTTTACGGTAACATTAGTTGAAAATGGTAGAATAAAACTCTGCAACAAGGGAGCTGATGTGGAAAAGAAACTTGTGTCGGGGTTCTCAAGGTTTCAAAAGAAGCAACCGCCATCCTCAATCCGCAATATGAGGGTGCCTAACATATCAGGTATCCCTCAGCAAATATAAAAAGATTTCCAAACCTTTTATCAATGATAAAGTATCTGTAGAAATGAAAGCCTCTCACAAGTTGGTCAAGCAAATACACTTTAGCTAAGCGATTCGATAACTATGCTACTTCATTCTAAAAAAACAACTGGCTTAGCATTTATGGCATTTTGGCAAAAATAGCATTGAATTTTATAGCTAATAACTCAGCGCTCACTGTATACGCTAGAAATAAATCCAACAATCCATGACCCATAAAACTAATTTAATTTAAATTTACGCCATTCATGTAGAAATATTCAAAATGAAAAAATGAAAATAATGTCTTGTAATTATAATACCTTCCACCTTAAACGCAGTTTTAGTGTAAGTAAGCACTTATACTTAAAAGACCAAACACTCACAAAAGCTACAGACAGAAAGGAAATATATACAATAAAGGCTAATAATTTATGCAATAAGGCAATAGCTATCTCACGCAATTGCCTACTTGACTTTGAAAGAGCAATCCACTAACCTAGTTCACTGAATACACATTCCCTTCTTTTCTTAGCTTCCACAGCAGATGTTAGAAAAATATCACAAGAAAAGCTGGCAAGCAACCATATAGCAAATCTATTTGCCTTACTTAACAGAACTTAAATGGAGGTAGCAGAATGGATCAGTCTTCTCGAACTTATAAAGCTAACCAAGCAGAGTATGGAAGATTTGCCAGATAATGAAGATTGGCACCAAAATGTCTTACTATTGAAAAGTGTTGACAGTGTAAGGCAAAAAATACATGGCGGCTCTACGTAAGACGTATCTTAATACCGAGTAATAAATTCTCTTCCTTAGAAACCATTACTGCGATTCCAAAAAAAAACTCACTATCTAGCAAAGTTTCCCACTGTCCCTATCTGGGATTTTTCTTCCTCATAGAAAAATCTCCCCGGGATGGTGGTAGAAAAATTGCGCACGCATGGTTTCGCTAGGTAGGGCCTCTTCTGCTTCCATAGCATTGGAGTGTTTTAACCCTATTCCACTCCCTTCCAACCCTTTCCTTTCCCTGGAGGCGTCGGCGGGCTCCGATCGCGACGGCGCGGCGTCTCCATCCTTTTTCCTTCCACTCCAGCCCCTCCCCGGGTGTCCTGGCGTATAAGCCTCGGGCTTGGTTCCGGGCCTCGGTGGTTGTAGCCTAGAAGAGCTCCCCTTGAGCTCTCATGAGTTTCTATCTAGCAAAGTGAGCATATTCGTCACAGTTTTAAATGGGAAGCTAATCAAAAGAATTAAGGGAGTATTAATAATCACAGTCTACGTGGGATAATTTGGGTAATCTCGCTATTCTTAAGAATATTAAATAACGATAAAATCTGAAGTTGATGGTAAGTGAGTTATGATTCCTTTGATTAGATCAGTTAATTATGCTGTGAAATTGCTTTTGGTATTATTGAATACAATAATTAGCCCACTGTCAGCATATAAATCAGCATAACATTAGATGTCAGTCAGTGGTAATACAAATGGAGATTGTGTCATGCCTGTACCATTTTTATAAAATTTAAATGTTAATAAAGTAAGGTAGAATCTTAACAGTGCGGGAGAACATGCAATAAGGCGTTAAGTTCAAATGTATCACATTATCAACTCAATCACTCTGATAGTACAAGTGGTAGAGTAACGATGACAGGGATTTCAATCACATAACTATACGGGAACTTAAAATCGTCTAATGTTTGTATTACCCTAAGCTTAGAATAGAATAAGTAAAATGTAAGATTTTTATGATAGGAATTATGTGAGTAGACACTTAAGCTTAATTAAGTACAGGAATAAATTGTTCAATTAACTACATAAACACGAACAAAACATGTTTTGATTACAGCATTTGATTATGATTTATTTCAGCATATTATGATTTTAAGGTTATCTTAAATTTTATCTACAAATGTATTCCTTTGATTAGATCAGTTAACACGTTCGCTGCCGGGCCCGAATTCTACTGTCATTCCGCGTGTGCCAGGCGAATATTTTCGAACCTATTACCAAACGGCAATAACGATATTGAGCCTATCTCCGGGTGTTACTAATATTTCTCGGTATATTTGGACTCATTATGTGATGCGCTATCGATTGTAACTTTAGTCACGTGCGACGCCATAGGGAGTCTCCCCACTTTTGACAATGCCTAAAATTTGATGAGACGCCATTTGGCGGCTCAGGCCATTGGATCTTCGTTCCAACGTTTTAGTGTACACTCAAAAGCTATGGTTGAAAATACTGTTAAAACAAATTATAATTGTTGATTATGCTTTTAATAATATTTGCTATCGTATCCGGAGATGATTAGTGCAATGACTTATACTTGGGAGGCTTGGGTACGGCTGATCCGGAGAGATCATAAATTTTGTAGAAACACGTTTGGCTTTACTGAGGGCAACTTTGCGACTCATCGACTGCAAGAATTATTTGTAACATCCACGACAGCCAACACGGGCTTTTCTAAAATGAAGAAACAGCGCTAATATCTAATAGTGCGAAAAATACTAATTCTTGATTTTATATTATGATAATTTTATCCTCTAAATTACCAGACTTCGAAGGCTTCCTTCAGTGTTATTTGTATTTACCAGGTAGTGCGTCAATTTTTTTAGACCCTATCAACGGAATCCCGAAGAATATGCAGCCATTCTTCTATAATTTATCGTCTTAACTACTGGAGAGAGATCATGTGGGCACCTGGATTCCGTGTTTCATTCCACAGTATAAAAGCATTAACAATGCAAGTCCCAAAAAGAGCATCATCGGCCACCTTGTGGTACCACCTTACTTTTTTTCGATGGGTGCAGTGATACAACGAAAGGGTCTCAGCAATGTCAATTCCTCCCTTTATTTTATTGTACTCAAACACCATCTTTGGCTTAGTAACCATGGCCCTCTTCGATTTCTTTCCCCGTTGGGATTATTTCCTATCTGATGGTGGTGGAGATCATGAATACGTCACGCTGATCTTTTCATTTCTTTACCGTTGCTCCACAAGTTTTTCATAGCACTGAAATGCCTTTCTTTAAGTTAGCAGTCGTTATTTCTCTTAACAGCCCTTTCCTATTTTTCCTAATGGTACCCACAAAATGAGACTTATCTCACAACATTTCTTTCCATAAGCGTGGGATGAATCAAATCACTAGAAGTATCTAAACATTACAGCAGGAGTAGGGGTGCCGACTTACAAAAAATATTGGGGGGCCCAAACCGGGGACCCTGTCTCTGTAAATTTTATAAGTAGTGAATTTTATATTTTTTAAGCATTTTAGAATAGTCATATGATCGACATTAGAACCCTGATCACTCGAATCGCTATATCTGGACACTCCGGGGAAAATTGACAAGCATGAACATTTTTTCCTCACATCTGTAACGAATTTTTGGGGGGGCTCGGTCCCCCTCAGGCCCCATGGAGTCGGCGCCACTGAGCAGGAGTTATTAGATTGTGAATAAAAAATGGAATAAGGATTCATACCTGTATTAGAAGAAGAAAGATTACCTGACTCTGAGGATTCATATGACTCCTCGGACACCCTGAATTAGCGGTGTCTCCTTCAGAAAATCCTTCAAGGTCGTTGGTGGAAGCCGAATTGTCAGAATGAAACATATGCTCGATTTCTTCTTCGTTAAAACGTCTTTTTCCCCCAATAATGCGTGACGGAGTACACTAAACATTCACTAAACTGGTTATCACTTCCGTATCGAAGGCACAGACACAGAGAATACATTTGGTATACTGATACGCTCCAAACTCGGTTAGGTACGAGGGACAAGTGAGGGAAGGAAAAAAAACGAAAAAAGCTCTGAAAATGTAATTTGAAACATTGTGTGGAGATATAATACCTCGAACTTCCACTTGAAGCATAGAATGATATAGCCATTGAAAAATGGTACTCTCGAAAAAAACATGAGAAACCGAAGACGAAAAAAAAATGAAATTAGAGCTGAAATGTGTTACCAATACCCTCCCTTCACAGAAGATAACATTGTCTCGTCAGTGCATAAGGAAATGTAGCTTAAATTTCAAGTTCTATACATCGCTTGATGATTCAACGAAAACGCTACTTTGACGCCCATTGGCGTCTCACTAGTTGCGTCCAGCAGCTATGCGAGACGCCATATGGCGTCTCACTAACTCGAATTTGAAGTTATGTGAGACGCCCTATGGCGGCGCGTGGCAGGGAACGTGTTAATTATGCCATGAAATGACTTTTGGCAGTATTGAAAACAATAACTAGCCCACTGCGGGCATATAAATCAGTATAACATGAGTCAATGGTAACAGAAATGGAGATTTTAGCATGCCTGTACCATTTTTATAAAATTTAAATGCATAGAATTAAATGTGATCATTGCGAGGGGATGTTATTATAACTGCCATGTCTTATCACCCCTCCTCTTAATGGAAAGATATCATTGCATTGAGTAAAGTATCATCTATGCAAACTAAACGTGATATGTTTTTGCAAAATATTGAAAGGATAATAAACATGTGCACGACTTTTCGTGCGATGCATCATGCTTAATGATACAAATGTATGTAATTTACTAACTTTCCCCACTTCAAAGTTATTTCTTTTCTAAAGTTATTTCTTTCTTTCTTTCTTTGATAACACCTGTGCGTTGTCATCAGATAAAATACTAAAATACATGTTCACCTCTTACAAATATGTTATACCTGTTAAGCAAGTGAAACCAGCAAATTGTAAGCATAAGGTATTGAAATTGATGCATTTTATCGGGATACATTATTTCAAAATTGAAATTAGTGGACACTAATTACGTAGTTGAAGCAACTAGTATAATTATTTGTAAGAACATTTGATTTGTCACGGACCTATAAAATTGTGGGCGAATAACAGATTTCCCTATGTGTTTAAAATTTGATTTATGGAACACAAACAAGCAATAATAGGGACAATTAAACGTTAACATAAGCATAATTTTATTAAAACCTAATACAAATTTGGCATTTTTGACTTATTGACGGTGATCATTTTAATTCATGTCATGTGAAGCAACATAGTTTTCGCATGAGTATTGTTACGTAGTAGTTTTCTGGTCAATTGAAAGATATATTGGATATTGCCGTTTAAAAAATGAGATTTTATTGTATATTATGATGTAGGTGACAAGGCACAGAGGGAAATTTATCTTGTAAAGTCACAATTTGTAACAAAGAATGCACCTGTGTATTCATGCGACCCTGGATAATAGCCTTTGTTCTGCTACATATTCAGATACTAAGGACTAAGCGGATGACCACATGCAAAAGAAAGTCCTTTAGTACTGGGAGAAAAAAGGTCTCTGCACTGGAGATGAGAGGGCGTCTGCAAAAGGTAGCCAAGTGAAAGGAGAAATTAAAAGCTAACGTAAGTATTAAGAGCAGAAGGGACATTAGGTAGCATGATGACGCCAATTTAAAAAGTTCCACGACATAAAATTGGCACTTTTAAACGACGCGACGCAGCAGTTACAGACTACAAGGACAGATATCCTTGTCATATATTTTTTTGCGGCAAATTGACCTAACAGGCGTGGCAGTGAATAGAAATGTCACACTCATTGTAACTCCCTCTTCCGAGGATAATATCTTTCAATTTACAGGAAAAGATACGTAAACTATATCTGCTCTGCAAAACGAACCCTAAGGTAATATTTAAAAAACATGCCTAGAAATTTCATACGCAACTCAAAAATACATTAATGCTATAACTGCCGCATAATTGACTGAATTCTCAAGGCAATAGAAAGGACACATCGCGATTTTACACGGTTAGAAATTAAATACTATACAAAAAATAACGTAAAATGAAAATCGCTATTTTCATCTCCACACTATCAACACATTTGGCATACGCAAGGCGCCACAGTAACTATCTGGGGGAATGGAAAATTTTTAGCAAAATAAACAAAAGATTTTAGATAGATTTTAGCAAAAATGAAATGCTGATGAGTAAAATTTGGATGAATTCATTGCTAGTAAGTCACCATCAGCATGTGGTCATCAGTAGATGCGCTATTTAACCAACCGAGCTTTAGTCTATAATTCTAAACAAGGGATGATGCAACAACATGAAATGAAATAATACATCTTATATAATGATCTGAAATTAAAACTCAAAAGCATTCGGAACGTATTAACATACAGATAATTCATATTCACCACATGAATTATGGTTTATAGAATATAGGCCTGGCGATAACGAACATTCTCCGGCAAAAATTGGCAAAGAAATTGGAATGATAGTAATTGGAAAAATACTACAATATATTAGTATGCATACACTGATTGGTAGCAAGAGAATAAGTGGAAAAATGTTAGCAAAATAAACAAAAGATTTTAGATAGATTTTAGCAAAAATGAAATGTTGATGAGTAAAATTTCGATCTCGTTTCCCAAATCAGTCATATCACACTGCAAAGATAAACAAAATCAGAATTTAAAATGATACACGACTAGAGTTTAAAAATAAACATGTCGCCTTCCATGCTCTACAGGCACAAGAGCCATTTTAACATACTAGATGATTTCAAAAGGAGGAAATTCAACAAAATTCTCCCTGGGGGGTTCATTACCTTACCAGAACACATTTACGCAGAAGAATCGATTTGATTGATGAGCGAAAACAACGAAATGGTGAACGTCGATTTTGTGAAACATTAAGGTCAACATGAACAGAGGCAGTGCAATGGTAGTAAATGGAGTATAATTTGACCAAGTTCTAAATTGAATGTGACGGAGAAAAAAAAAGTCCCCGGTTATATAACACTCCGGCCATAGCAAATACCAGTTGCCTCAGTGATAAAGCGCTGTAAGGGAAGTCTAGGTGATGAAAATCAAATAAGAGATCGATGAAGAGAAGGCGCTTTGACAGGAAGAGCATTGTTGCGATCAATCCAACTCATTAAAACTGGGAACAGTCACAAAGCGATTGATCATGAAGAGCGTGAAAAGTTTTAAAGTCTTTTACAGTCGAAATCTGATTTCAATGACTCAGAGGCTGGATATCGAATAACCTTAAGGCTGATTATACGCGCAATAAAATTCGTGATAGTGAAAAATGGACATTTACGAAGTGGCAATATTTTTATTTATTTTGAAAGTGGGCCAAAAAAATGCAGCAATATCATTATCCATGTTAACTTGAAACTATAGACGTGAAACTATCGAAAGACTTCCATTAGATTGCAAAGGAAAGGAAATATTTTTTCACTCATTCCGTCCACCTTGTTTTTAATTAACTGTTTTGCCTTCCAAAATAACGTAATTAATTCATATTCCTAGGTAAATATTGCATGTAGAAGATGCAAAATAGCTAGAATAAATTAAGTGTCAGTGCACAAAATTTAACATCTGTTGAGGGGAAAACAAAATTCTCAGAGGTAATTCAGTAAATTTACATACGAAAAACGATGGAATCGACATTTTTGCTAATATGTTGAAATCATTTTATGCCCCAAATTCCCTTCCTGCTAAATTGTCGAAGAAAATACATGAAAATATGGATGGTAATCAAAACTTAGAACAAAATTAATTTGATTTCATAGCGAAAAAAAACAACAATTTAACTTGGATTGTCATTATTCAGACCCATAAGAGAAGTCATCCACCAATCTTAATGCGTAGGAATGGCATTAATCATGAATGCCATTATAGAGACCAAATTGATAGATGAGCTATTACAGCTGCCGATTGACATTTTAAAATTCATTGCTTACGGCTATAGTGAAAAGAAACTTGAGCCACTGGCTTTGCTATTTAGAGCAACGTGGGTATATGCTTTTATTTTATAACCAGTAATCACTCTAAACAAGCTTCAAAATTCAAATTTGTTTGATTTCAACGTGGAAAAAGAATTGAAATTCAAGATTGATTTTAACGAAGCCTAGACACAACACCTAATATAATTTCACAACAACTGAAACTTAATTCGCAGTAATGATACTATATATCGAAAAATTCATCCAGAAATTTTCAATCCAGCACCATAAAACATATGCAGGGATGGTGATAATTAATGAGGAGGAATTAGGCAAATTTGCATCAAATTGAGGTTTTTAAACATAAACTCATACTTAATTAAAAACATAAAATTCCATGCTCTGAGGTATCGAAGTAAATGTCTCTCATTATGCGTACAAAGTTGCTATTTCGTCAGGTCAGTCAGGCCGCATAATGATCCAATTTTTATAGCTAAATTTAAAATGGTCGAGTTAGACACCAAAGTTTTGCTATACAGCACATAGTAAATGACATTCATGCAAAATGCACGTGAAGATGGAGCGTTTGAACATGCACCTCTGCCTGATATTGTCATTCATGGAAGACAGCCCACTTATCGCGAGGAAGACTTTAAGAAATATATGGGAATAGTTTGAACCGCGGCAACTTCCTCGTACCACACTACTTTATCACAACAGGTGTCACCCACCCATGTCAAAACATATGCATTGCGAAAAAATGGCAGTACCTGCAGGTGACACTTCGTCTTTGTAACTCAGGCACGAATTAACGACGAAAGTAATTCAGCACCGTAGGTAGGGCGTTTTGCAACCTATAAAAATAAGGTTAGCGCTTATATGAATCTTAAGTAAGTAATTTTTCATTCGTTAGTTCTACAAAAATAAATTATGCAATTTTAGAACACATTTTCGCCGTTTCATAGCAAAATGTACCTTTAAGTAACTGATATTTCTGTCTTTAAAGACAAACCTGAAAATATTACCAGGACACTTGAATGGTGCTTTCCAAAAATTTTGTGTAAAGGCAGATTATATTTCATTGGCATGTTTTTGCCTTCATACATTTACAGGATGATCAGAAAATACCAGATACCAAATCTCTAGATACTGTTCACATCCATGATCAAGAAACTAGGTACCTGTTTACTAGCCACAAACATACTATAAGCTTACAATTCTACTGAATTCCATCCAATGGCTAGATTTTATAATCAAGTCCGTCATTTCAAACAAGAAAATCGGTCGTTTCAATAAAATGTTCGTGGAATAGTTTTATTTATTGGGTAAAAGTCATGAAAAATCCATTAATAAGACTAAATTTTTGAATCGCGAAACAATGAAAAATATTCAAGAAATTCTAAGATGGAATTCACAAGATGATAATGGGTTTCCATTAAAAATGCCGGTTGAACACCAGGAAAACATATTCGTTTGAAACGTCGGACAGTGTTTTGAAACTTTTTAAGCATTGAAAACAGTTTTTTTTCCTGGAGATTAAAATTCAAAGATATCCCTGATTTCCACATATATTGGCCGATCATTCTTCAAACAATCACTCACCGTCTCACTTTCCTCAAATCCTCGTTTCCTCAAGTCCACAAACATCCATCCACCCTTTGCAGCCGCTTCCACTTTCTGAACTTTCCTATAGAGCTCTCCCCTCCTCGCTTCTACACCCCACCCCTCCCTTCTCTCGAGCTTCGGAGAGGGCGGAGTCTATTCAGATCCCCCGCGTTCGTCTCCACGGCAACACCACCTCCTCACGCCGACGCTTGGTCTGGACCACCTCCGAGAGCGCGCACGCCTCTGCATCGACAACGGCAGATCGCACCGCGGAGACCGGAGACGCAATCGCTGTTTCGCGAGAATTGGCTCGGACTCATTAAAACTTGAAGATAAGTGCTGAAGACATAATTGTAACCCAAGTTTTTTATTCGCAGCGATCTTTCCGGACGTTTGGTCGTGTCTCAAAAAGGGTCTCATTTACCAAATATTACAAGTTTATTTTTTTCTCTCGAGTCGAGTGACGCTTGAGGCGTGTATTTACAGTCCTTGAGTTAAACCCTGTGTAGTATCTCCAAGAAGGCGTTCCTTAACCGTGTTATCATTAAGACGCATCGGGAACTCTTTCGCCGAAGGATGCAGATGCGGCTAGCTTTTCCAAAAAGGGTAAGTTTCATTTCTACTAAATAGAAGGAGTGATATTATAAATTTAATTCTGTATATTGATGAAAAAGTACCTAAGTAACTTATGAAATAAATCAAACCATAACTCTATTTATTGAAACAATTGTTCAATTATCTAAGCATTACATGATATTTTAGATTTTTCTTCAAAATAACTTCATGAAAAAATAACTATATCTATTTAGCAATAGTCCCCTCGGTGAGTAATTTCCTGATGTATACGTGAGGATGTCAAAACCGGTAGACCGGTAAACCGGTATTTTCAAAGTATGGATATAATTGGCCTTTATTAAACAGAGTAATATTTTACTTACAATTAGATGTGACGATTAAATGAGAAAGAATAGAAGAGATAAGGACATAATCGTGTTGTTCTTCGATATTCGCGCGATTACTTTGATCCCTTTCTTTCCTCCAACATTCCCCGATACATTTCCTACTTTTCAGCAGTTGTCTCATTCACCGCATAGGGTCAAGAGGTTAATGGCTTCATATAACCGGTCTGGGAGCAACAGATGTTTACTTCTCGATGACTTGGGAGAAACCCTTTCCCATTGTGCATCGGTAAATTTCCCAAATTACCTCAGAGGAGAGAGGCTACCAATTCGGAGGAACGGAGAACACGACACGCTTCCCTATTTACAGAGTGAAAGGTCAAATGCACCACGCATGGCTTACCTGTTATGCAAAGAAAGAAATGTTGCAGGATAAATAGATGCAGATAATTCACAAAATGACCGTGGAAAACACTGTCGTATTTTTTTCGATTGAGCAAATAATCCCATTGCTAACAATAAGAATTGCTTCTACAAAGCATTACGTAAACACACTCATACTCTGTTAGTTTGAGCTGTAATTGGGGCTTAAAATTTAAACTTTCAGTCTATTTACTGGGTAGTAATGACAGCTTTACTGCGATGGATGATAATAAAGATAATTTAGTGAATAAGATGAATAATAGACCAAATTTTCCTTATTTTTTACTGAAAAGTTTAATAACTTAATAACTGAGTGGAAAACTTAATGACTGAGATACGATAAATCCGATAATAAATGAGAGGGTTCCCCAACCTCATCTTTTTTTTAACTAGGGATGTAGAGTTAAATCCAAGCTCAAAATTGTAGTAACCAACAAAAGGAACCCAAATAACAATTAAATATGCACTCAGTCATGTAAAAAAGGAACTTGGGTAAAATTCATTATTGCCTTGTGCCTCGGTAAAATAACAAAGCCCAATGAAATGATTAATGTTGCACAGCTTATTAATGTGATCTTCGTATTTTAGGATTTACAGCATGTTGTCTGGTTGGATATTTATTTTTTTTAATTGTAATTTTGGGTATAAATCTGTTTTCCCACCAATTTTTAGGAAGACATCTAGTGAGAGTAATAACAAGTTTCCTCACTGTTTTCGCGGGCAACAAGAAGATCTGGAGAAATGACAGGACCAAGAAAGAGAAGTAGAGGATGTAAAATCATGCAGGCGTTTCTCCTGTTGATCATCCCCATCATATCAAACATTGACCCCATCAAAGCAGCTGGGTAAGTCCTACAAAAGTTACTATTATCATAATAATATTATCAGGAAGTATAAAATCCGAAGATCCAATCGTGACGGAGTGGAAATTTTCCATATTGAAATAAACACTTCCCATGTTTCCCATTTTGTACCTTGAAGATGATACGGTAGCATCGAAACCTAGGTCAAAATAAAAGTTTGTAACCTTGGAAATTTATATGCGTTTATTTCCATACCCATCAGAAAGTCATTAATTCATCCATGCCAAAGTATAAAATTTAACAAATTTATTGCATTTATTCATGCTATATTATGAAAAAAATATATGACTTTTAAAAACATTTTAAGGAATTTATCGGGAATTCAACTATGGAAATGACACTGCACATAAATTTCCTCGACATCTTTATTGTTGCAATAACAGTATACTTGACTTAAAATACCCAGATTTGTATTCAAAATCTAGTCAAGTGATTTTTTTTCATGATGAATGTCACAATTTGCATTACAAATGAAGTTGCGTATAAACAACGTAACTCATCTTCGCTGACCGCCAGTTCTCGAAAGAGGGCGGATTAATTTTTTCGTGCTATTTTTCATCGAAATTTTATGCGCATTTTAGGCACGACTCAAGAACAGCTGTAATAACTGCAAGCGAAAGGAAAATAATGTATGTATGTTGGCTTCAACGATTTCAACGATTCAACATTAGCATAACCCGTAAAAAGATTCTTCTTTAAATTCGATAAAAACGTATTTCTAATTCTTGTTCATCAATCATTTCTCGGCGTAATGGTAGAGAAGGTAAACAAAACTTGATGAACCTCATGGGGAAAAAATTAAAACTGAAAGTTAGGGTAAAAAATAAAAGTAGCCAATTTAAGAAACTTACAGCAGCAGTGTACAATCCTGGAAACTAGTTCAATCAAAAATCCCTACTCAAATTCATTAATACACCTAAAATTACCATACAAAAATGTGAGCACTAATTGTAACTAAATTAAACTAATGCGTATCTCGTGTGTATTACTCAAGTTTATTCACTGGCGAGAAACGAGCAATGACAGGTTTTTTCATTCATTTACATCAACATCAATTATATCAAATAGGATTAAGATAATTAACGTTGATTGAGATGTGCGCCGTACAGAATGGTTCACATCATAAAATTTCATTCATGCATTTTGGCTGAAATATTTACGGCGATTGGCCAGAAAAACATCGATTTTTTTATTCATGATTACTTCTTAGGCCATCAGTTATCTACCACGCGACTGTTATATAATACTAATGCTGTATGCCATTTTGAAAATCATGATTTGGTCGCTACTTCATATTACTCTGACAGCCAAAATAAATGTATACACATATCGACCACAGATCTTTTGTTTCAGTGCCTGAGCTTCGACTTTTTCTTCTTTTACTCCAAAAATGGTAAATATAATCTGAGCTACAGAAGCGATTATTAAAAAAAACATATATATTATTAAATGGTGACTATTTTCCACCATTAAATTCATGTTTATATGAGATTAATTTAATCAATTGTCAAAAATCTTTAGAACCTCTCAACATCATATTATTCGATATTTATCCTTCCTGCTATATCATAAAAATTCCAAAATAAGTTCACTCCTCAACATAAAGGTATAAAATATACTAAACATATTGTTGTGCCCTCTTTCGGCTTTACCCATGAAAGCATTGTGTCCATTTTTTACAAATTTATTTTCATAAATACTATGATTTATATATATTTAGAGGATCAAAATAAGTGTTGTAGGCATATCAACAAAATAGTTAAAACCATAAAGAAGTAATTATTCTGAGGAATAATTCATTCGGGGGCTTATCGACGGGCAACCAATTAAAATAAGGCTTCAGTTACTCCACCAATTCCTTAAAATATTTTTCTCGAGCATAAATAATTTCATAGTTTGTAAAGGATCATTGAATAAAAGCCATGTATTGTCATGAGATAATAATAAAGAAATCGAATTAGTATTCACACGTTGACTCATATGGCTTTAGACTGTAGGGTTATCCATGTCTCCATAAACTTAAAAGTAACACTGTTATGACCTTTCTCCATTCCTGATTCGGCCTTTCAACGGCTCAAACCTCCTCCCCTGCACTTTCTCTTTTCCCCCTTCAGTAACGATTCAAGTTCAGTTCAGGGAAAAACCCCATATATTCCTTCACTCATGACGATAACAAGGCAATTCGTGACGAGCTCATCTCCTGGCCCATAAAAGTTTCAAGCATTAAAAATATTACTTTATTAATGTCAACTTAAAATTTTTTAGAGTCAAATGTTCTCTCGTCTCTCCATGTAGTCTCCCCTTCGTTCTACGTTTTAATGAGCCCGGTAAAAGTTTTGTGGACGGGAAAAAAATAACCAGCTCTTTATGATTCTTGAAAAATGAAGCACTGGAATAACTATGCATTAGAGGTCGCACACGGAAAAGTAAAATTACGAGTCTCCACTTTTATTGGATTGTTCGAGCTTGATAACAATGACAAACTCAGAAACAAGAGCTTATGAAAATTAAATTTGACCATAAATAGTTTCCGCGTCCGGTTGTGAACAGAAAATTTCTGTTCCTTACGGAAAAGGTAAACTCTAATGATATCAGGTTGGACTCGTTATCGTTGCAGCATCTGCGGTAGGATAAAACAAAAAGCAATGGCTAAACACATAGAAAACATGCAGGGTTATGACTAAAAGAAAATTGTAATAATTCAGCAAATAAAGCCATCAACTCTTATCTCACCTTACTACACAAACTAAGTATTGTATTCTTCCAGTTTTATCAAAAGCTTCATTAACACCAATTCCTCAATTATCAGTGCTAATCATTAGCCTTTCCTTTTAAAAATCAAATTCCCAATCCTTCTTTTGCGTTGTAAAAATTTTATGGGGCTTCCTTTACAGAACTTCAGCTAAATGTTTAGTAAAATTTTGCAGCAATACAATGGCTTTGTTCTAAATAGCTAACACGTTATGCAATACTTGTTGCTGTGCGCACACACTTACAGCGACATTCTGCTCCCAGATATTTAAAATTTCAGTGTCCATTAAAAAACGGAGCGCAGTTGTGACCAAAATGTATGAAAAAAATTTTCACTTTTATTGATTTGGGACAAACCAGGAGTTCCATCACCTCTTCTCGAAATATCAGCTGATAACCTACGTTTTATAATACGCCTAAAGCTCCAATAAACACCCACTAACCATCGTATTTTTTTACTTTTTTTCATTTACGGAAAATATAGGCATTAAAATCCTTTGAACAACTGTATTTTTTTTAAATCCATTCAATATATGACGCAATGGATACCGCTTGATTAACATCTAACGAAATGAAATTTAATTCATAATTACCTCACTCACAAACGATCCACTAGCAATTATTTCCACACTTCCATGCTATGAATTTGCTTGACTGGCTGGGAAATTAACATGTGGTCATTTCAAAAGTTTTGACTCTGAGTTGATTAATGAACTCATCGTTGTAATAATTCCACAAATCAGATCACCATATTAATAGGTGCGAAAGACTGGAATGAAACGATCCCATTGGAGGCGATGGGACAAAGCAACACAGTTGACTGCAATAAATTCATGGCAATAAGCCAATATTTTCAACCAGTAAGTTTCGATAGTGACCGATCAGAACAGAGGGATCATTTTTTTCGCTATCTAACAGACTAACAACATTTCACCTCCGTATTTACTCTGACAAACAAAAATTATGAAGGGATATACACTTCGAATCGGGAAATTCCCTTGTTTAGAAAGGATGAATATCAATAGAAAAAATTTTATGGGGGCAAGAAAAAATGCAATACTGCTGCTATACTAACCAACTTAGAGTACATAATGCACGTAAGACAGCTCTTTGAGATAAGATATATTTCGGGGTGATTTAACATTCATTCGGAGTAGCATACCTATTTTCTGCGCAGAAAAGGTAGAAAGCTGAACCTAAATGGCAGTGCGCATTGCCGCAGGTGCGTTTGTTGCTTATTTTAGCCGTTCAAAGACCGAACTAACTTATCAACTGATTTTTATCATTTTTTGCACGCCCTATTTGTTTAACAACTAATTAAGAGATATTATAAATGAAAAACAAACAAATATTTCTAAATGCGTTTTCAGGCATGTCTCCAAATTGGAACACGCTACCTAAATATTGCTATTGCTTAAAAAATAAATATACACTTGGCCAAAAACTAAGTTCTGCAACGTAAACTATAATGATATTTTGAATAAATGAGCATTTGTTACTGGAAAGCAAGTTTAGGGAAAAATATCGAATAAACCGCATGCTCACTACAGAGGTGATGAAAATAACCACATTTGAAAAGGTATGATTAACGACCAATGCCAGTGACACAAGTCAAGCAATTCACTTCAAAGATACTTCCATACTTTATTCACATAGCAAAAGATATTCGGCCTCGGTGGCGGCGGGGTAACGTTTTCGTCTGCCAAACAAGAGGTCGCGGGTTCGAGTCCCGCCTGGGTAGGTTTCCCCGGTCCAGGGCATGATCGTTTGTGTACGTTTACGTATACGACATATGTCGAACACCCCGGTGTAAATAAGAGCCGTATCCGGTGGTTTGAAAATAAAATAGTAAATAAATATAAAATTAATCACAGTATACGTAACTTCTATATTCATGTGCTTTTCTATACCTAGGTAATTGAAATCTACCTTACCCCCATTGAACGAAAATCAAATAGTGGGTATGATTTAATTTAGGGGAGCTATTTGGAGTATGTCGTTCTCTCCATGAAAAAACAATGAAGTACACTAATCAAATATTTTAAACGAGATGAAATGAAGAATTTACGCCGTTCTTCTAGTTTCTGTTGTGCTCTTTTTACAACCTTAAAAGCTAAAATTTTACTTTTAAAAACTATTTAATAATTTAAAGTTGTAGTCATATTAACAAGGAGTAAATCGATATATTACAGGAGTGTGTGGAGCTTCGGTAGAATTTCATACAAGTGCTTAAGATTCATTGCTCTACCTTTTCTGCGCCGATAGTAGTGCAGCAGTTAAAAAAAATCCCATGTAATGTAATCCTTATCTTTCAATTGGAAATAATGGAATTAAAGACATTCATAATTGTGATATATAAATACACCTGAAATTTAATCATCAGTGTAGCTTTGCGCAAGCGAAGCTTGAGCAAAATATGCGTAGCACTACTAATTAATTACTGATCAAATTCAATTAAGTTACTGTGATTTTAATTCACTCGTGTTTTATTGAGTGAACGGGTCCATAGGATAAAAAAAATCCAATATAAAAAATTGTCATAAACGAAACAAGTGCACAATCAATCAGGAATATCTATTTTTAGAAGATTTAATCCAATCCAATAGAAACCAATGCCATTGTGATTGGGTCATGATAAAGGACATTATTCAACTAAATGCCTTTAGCTTTTAACGCAGTTCAACCTTGTCACAAAAAGTGGAAGGTATTTGATTAAATATATAACGTAAATAAGTACAGCTGCGTCTGTGAATGCAAGAGCATACGTCAAAAGCCTTTCCAAACGCAATTAATAGCTGGAAACTGGATCATAGTATCGTATGTTTCCTTTAATATAATGAATAAATCAAATTATTTAGCAATGACTTCGTTGAATTCCAATGAGATCAAAATAATCAAAAAGTAAATTGGATATACCCTTTTATATATTTTTCCAATTCTTAGGGCATAACAAATAAAATTTTCGCATATTTTTGGAAATGAAAAAACTGAATACATTGCGTGATAAATAATTGCATTTAGTCCTCATTGAGAGTGTATACACCAGGGATTAAAAGTGCTGAAACTTAGCTAAGTTTAATAGGTCGCAATTTTGCCCAAATACTATGGTAAAAATGAAGCGCTTGTATAAGATGAATGCCATGTGCCTAGAAAAATTACAAACGCTTTCACACCTCCATAAATCATTTAGCGATCTTTGTGCACAATTTCACATCTTATACCACGAGACACCATGGTTTTATGTTCTATGGAAACTAGAAAATCTTGGAGACGGATCAACTACCGTTTATATAAGTATTTGTTTTCGTTTTTTTTTACCAAATAGAAAGCTTTTATAGAAAGTTTTTATCAATAATTGAGATTTTCTCAAAAAACTTAAAAAATAGAATTCATAGTTTTATATCCCTTCTTAATCTTTGCATTCATTGTTTTAACACCGCATGTCACACGTCACAGTGACTTTGAGTATGTTGAGCTCTATCCTCTTGTAGCGTGCTGATCTCAGATTTAATCACTGAGTAACAGTTAGCGGAATCTTATACTTGTATACATAATATTTTAGTAAGAAAATGATTGGCCATGACAGATGGAGATAAATGGCATGATATTGGCTTGGCATGATATTGAATTTAAAAATTCAAAAAAGCTGCACTCTTCCACACGACCAAATTCTGTCGAATATCATAGTTTTATTTTTTTAATACTCATTGAGATATACCGCGTCCACAGTGCTAGGGTATGTCTCCACCTTGCCAGACACTACTTTATCACAGCTGTTTCTGAAATGAATCTACATTCCTATATCAGGGAAACTTTGACTCTTTGTAAGCTGATGGAGCAACTATTTTCGTGCGGGTAATAGATGCGAAGATTGAATTTTGAGGGTGGTCAAGAGAGGTGAGAAGACAGTAACATGTGGCATTGAGATGATTGGAATAGGAAACGAGTTAGGTATGTCTTCGCTTAGCCAAAAACTACGATATCACGGAAATAAAATTACAACATTCCCCAAATTAAATCTACCAATCTACATAGGAGAACATTTGAAACTCTGTAGGCTAATAGATGCAGTATTTATCTTCGTGTGGACGGTTGAAAACAAAAGGTGAAAGATATGAGGATCGAATTTCGAGGGTGGGCAAGAAAGAGAGAGAGGATGGGAGTGAGAAAAGGCATTGAGATGATTGGAATAGGGGAGGAGGGGGGCGAAAAAGGAGATTTTCCCTCGCGAAGCCTTTCGGACACTATTGCCCGAGCGGATTCAGAGATGGCGCAGTAAACAAAGCGGTGGCTTAATTAACGCAAGGGTAGCAAAGGCACCCAGGAGAAGTGGCCTGCGGCAGGGGGCGGAGGGGGATCGAGGCCGCTAAAACGTGGACAAGGAGGAGAAAGGCGGGGGAGTGAAGAAGATGAGGAGGAATGAGGATCTTAAAAGGGAGATGAGGCAAGTAAAATAGGAAGGGGAATAAAATAGGTGAAGTAGAATTGGGATAGGACTGCACACTTGAAATTGCAAATGAAATTAAAAGGGATAAAGAGGCCAGTATTTTCCCAAAGCACTACGATTTTATTATAAGGTTAAGATGCTTGCGGAACTGTGAAACGATATGGAAAGGAGCGGCGCATACAAAGGAGAGTGAAGCTCCGAAATCAACTCGCAATTAACGTGGATGTATATTAAACCCCAGATTAATGCACAAACTGAATGATAGTGCATTGTAAGAAATGCGCTAAGGGCAATGAATATATTGCGGTCGTTTCTGAAGAAATGTACCTAGAGCAGTGAATATTTTAAATTTTAATTATTGAGCGAAATAACAAGAATGAAAATCAAAAGTGTTGCTGTTGATAAATTTTATGATGTTTTTCATGAGCTGAAAGTTTGTTGCATGAAAAAGTTAAAAGGAGTGCTTTTTATAAAGATATCAATTTTTATGATGCATAAATGATTTAAACAATCATTTCACAATTTTTAAAAGCCAGCCAGCAATACTTAAATGCCATGGCATAAGTACTTTCGAATTATATACTAAGGTACCTGCTTGTCTGATGTGAGTTTTCAGTGCAGCACTTGCATAAGGTGTTCAAAACATGTTATTAATAATACAGCTAAAGAAAATTGGCGTCGTTGATAGTTCATCAACGAATCTGAAGGTCATATGATCTGATATACGAATATGATCTGAATATATCTAAATATCAATATGAACTGAAGCAGTTATCACATCCACAGACCCGTATTATAAGAATTTTGTACACAGGAGCTAGAACGTCACGCGGAAGAAAAATGTATATGAATAGATGAAAAGATGAATATGCATAAATTTTAATTAAAATTGAGACCCTAAGAGACAAGTGCTTCTTGAATTAATGTGTAATGACAGATATGCATAAAAAATTTCCCTGAGAAACAGCATGGGTGTGTGAAGCTAAGACTTTGGACACCAGCTGAAAGGCAAATTAGCACGATAATAAAGGTGACCTGATTGCCGAAAGACTGAAGGTCAATTAATGAATAAAGTTACCCAATAGTTCACGGACAAACACATTTCCAAACATTATCATTTTAAATTATCTTCCTTATCCCACTTTTTGAAGGGGTTCACGAATCATTGGTATCAACAATTTTTTAAATAAAATCATTTATCCCAATAAAAAATTTGCAGAGCGAACTTTAAAATAAGTATCAACGCATGTTCCAGCCCTAGATAGCAACTTCAAATTCACCTTAGTATTTTTAATACGAAAAATCAATACAAAATTTGCTTAAAACACTACTACCGAGTACGAATCAAAAAGGAAAAAAGGATACTTTATCGAATAGTATATCGGACGTAGTGTTTCATCCGTAATATTTAAACGCTTTAATTCTCGGCGAGTATTTCGATGATTACCTAAGCAACTAATTTGAAGGTGCAAACTATAAGTCACCACCCACGGGGAAATAAAAATTCATCTAAATATATCATACGTAAGTTAAGGTATCACATATATATCACCATCGAAGCAAAGTTTGGAAATATTTAGACAGAAGGGTAATTATATGTTGGCCGGTATAATCTAGTGCTTACCATGCAACTTAAAACTCACCGCTAGTTAAACTTGAGACAATTTCTTGCAGATATCTTAGAAGAGATTTTATTTTCAGCCCAAGGCATCAAAAAATTATAAAGCAATTAGGACAAGAATCGGTAAGTTCGCGGGAAGAACGAGATATAAGAACACACGGGAGGGATGGGTATCGACAGCAGAACTTAAAACTGCATGAGGGAGGCAAAAAGTGTTTCCAATTCCTTTTCGTTGATAAGAACTTCGGCATCCCAAATTCAGTGATGGATGCAAATCTGAGGCGAAGAGGAGACCTACGATATTCAAATTTTGCCATCGAATTATCGATCAGAGATTTGTATCACAAATGACTTGAAGCCAGGGGCATCTGATTTGTCGTACAGATGTATCTACACTAGAGATTCAATTCCGTTTCTTGCATGGCCTCATCAATTCACCATGAATTCTTATCCCTTCAATTTCACCAGAATTCATCTATTCGGAAAATTGCGGCAGCTTATAGAAGAAGAAAATAAAAGAAGCTCTTCTTGTTTTTGACCTCTTATTTGTTATATTACTCTGGATAGCAAGTAAATGCCCTAATAAAAATATGGTATTTGTGTAGTATAGGTTAATATGGAGTAGAGGTAATGAAGTCACTATTCTTTTGGGTCTATAGGACATGCGTTTCATTTGAAGTCGTGAGCATTTTTATGGTTTTTATTTTAAAGATAATTTTTATTACAATTTGTCAGTCGACATGTAGCAAATGCATTAAGTACCGTTCCATTACTTCTAAGGTAAAATATATACAGGTGTTATTTAGGTTTATTTGCGACCCTGCTGAATGGTTTTTGAAGGTTTTGCTGTAGCCTCAAATTTCTTCATGTAGCCCTGAGGATGAAACTTCAAAGGACGAATTTTGAGGAAGTTCAAAACGTTGACTAAGATATGTATTTTCACTAAAGCATATATACTCGCTATCAAGAATAATAAATGTAAAAATATTATTTCAGAGATCATCTTTTATTACGTATGCCATATTATACATCTCTACCTGCGCCATGAAATCCTGTCCTATAGAAAATCTTAAACGCGTCAGTCCAGTTATTAAATACAAATCACCAGTAAATACGCCATTTAAATTAATTACTACGGCATAAAAGGAGATCATTTGGCTTCTCTCTTTTTCACTATTTTAAAGCATTTTAGGTAAAAAGATGGAAATGATTCATAAAGTCAGCTTTAAATTCCATATAATTCTACAGATATAAGCTACACCAAACGAGCATAATGCCTCTTGAAATGAAATAATTTCAGCTATGCCACACTTCGATCTAGGTTTCGTGGAACTACGCATCGTGAAAATCAATTCAATGTATTCAATACGATGACTCATAACTATCAAGTACAGTTCCTAAAAGTAGCAGTCCCTATTTACGTAGATACCACAGTCAGAGCACGCTATTGATTTGATATACCTACTGGTCTTCGATGACTTTAACCACGGCGAGAATAGGGAAGACTGCTGGATCCACTTGATACTTGACCTATTCCAAGTCCTCGTGAGCTATCGTGTACAGAATCAATCAAAAGCAGCACCATTTGGATGAATAGTGTAGATAGATTCAGCCTCCAAGAATATTACTAGGTCATATTAAATCCAGAGATGAAAATCACAATTTCGTTGAAAACTTTTTCAGCAGCAAATAGGTACGACATGTTCATTTCAATCGAATATAGTTCATAATAAGATACCAGGAAATATCTGCATATCTTTCAGCTTTCTTTGCAATATTTTCAGTATTAAGGGCTTTTATCGTAACCTCATCATGCCATCAATTTTTCACAAAATGTTGCCATATGAAGTTTAAAATTATTATCTTAAAAAATAGATGCTTATGCTGAAATTGTTGACAAAATGTAGAAAAAAACGCATAAGATGCTAAAATAACTTAACATCCTAACCAAATACTGTTTAGTTAATGTGCCCCTTCGTTCAAACAAAAAAAACTTCTAAGTAAAACTTGGGTAGACAATAACACAAACGGCCAACATATACAACTTAAAAATATTACCAAGCCCCAATATGTCTTTCAACTTAGTTACCTTTTCCCAAACATGACTTCTTCATCCACACAAAATATTTACAAAATTCGTACCTTTCCCCGAACGTGACTTTGATGACATCCTTCTTTGCTTGATTAACATCATATGGATATTAATGCAGGCAGCATGTGGTATGGAATAAATGAAAAATAACAGCATCTTCATAATATCTAATTCATTCAATTAACTGCGCTGTTCCATAATAGAAATTTAGTTAACATGAAATCAGCAATTAATAATTGAGAGAGTAATGCATTAAATACTTTCGTACTAATCTTTGTAAAAATTACAAGTTTATTCAACTCTGAGACATTAAGATTACAAGGTTAAAAAAACTTCACGGAATTAATAAAAGACTTTATTAGAGACGACAGTTTTCATACCGCAGTGGGAATAATCACTCGCCTGATGACTTTTACTGTTGTATGAAACCAGTCGTTTATTGAAGACCAATTTCAGAGATGCCAACGACCTTCGATCAGACGATATAACCACAAAACCTTAATATCCCACGGCTCTTTCTCCGGCGAAACAATATTGCATTGCGATACACCTGGGTATCGCATTCCAAAAACACCTCAGTATCGCGGAGCGGCGGAAAAAGGAGACATTAAAGGCGTGGGCAAAATGCCGAGACGTGATGAAAAAGTACGTCCATCTGGAAGATTGGTGACGATGGCAACGGCGACGGAATAACAAAGCCGAGGCTTGGGAGGGGGGAAAAGAAAGTTAGATGAGGTGAAAGGACGATAGGGAAGGCGAGAGAGAGAGTGCGCTGCTCCCTTAAACACAGAGAATGAAAATAAAGGGGATGTTGCCCAAGAGTGCAGCGGGCTCTTTGTCTTCGTGAAGGCGGAGAGGAGTCGAGGGTCGCACCTAGGGAGGGGAAAGAATGGGGAGAAATTGCGAGGAGTCTGTGAGATTTCCTACAAAAATCCCATTAAATTCGCTCTAAAGATCATCAAGTGGGGAAATTCCCACCAATTTGCAAAGAAATCACTTCCTCTAGCGATCAATGTGTCCCCTGGTGAATATTTTCATGACCTCAGATTGGCCATAAATAAAGTTCATACTGAATATGTAAGAGGAAAGCAACTCAGTTTAGAGTTGACCCTCGCCTTGATGTCTTATCGTCTGACTTTAAGGATACTCTTGCCTTTCTGATTTCGCTGTGGTATATATTCCGTAACTCGAAAATCATTTAAATTTATTCCATTGAGTAATGAAGGGTAAAGTAACCCGCACGGTATAGAGGTAATGTATGAAATTTTACTCTCAAGCCTATATAAATAGTCTAAATCTCAGTCGGAGTTTTGCTGATGACACGTGAAAAACAAGATATTTGATAGCACTGGGATTTCCTTTGACACTGGTAACTAAGCTTTCAATAGTGTTAAAATGTGTAATTTCAATACCAACATTTTTCTTTCACGGGAAAAAAATCATCCACGAAGCGAAATTTTCGGTGACGCAATATGAAATCGCTCCCTATGAAACAGAAATCACTCAGGCACTTATAGAAAACGAAATTATAAATACTTGAAGGTAGAAAGGACTGAATCAGTCCTGTTTGGAATGAACTCTATCAATACGTTGCCCTTGACGGCGTACCGAGGAGTGAGAAAACAGTATTCCATCAGTCGTTTGTGTTAGTGAATTTAAAACCAAAAGACACGCAACGCTAATTGTAATAGTGTAGGTAATAATGATAAAAAATCAATGTTGATATTATAACATTTCAAATTTTCTACCATTCACCCCATGCCTCCTCTTTGACTCCACATATGAAAACAAAATTATGTAATTCACAGCGTCATAATACCCCGTCTTTTTCTTGTGAAGTGACCGACCCTTTTTAAATTTTCTCACTATATTCCAGCAATAAGCAATTTGATGTTATAAAATTATGTTTACAGCCATTGAATTACTAAGCAATCCCATAACAATAGTGAATTAAATATTTACTAGTATTTTGATTTAGCTTAACAATTGACATACCCCATCGAGAAAAAACTATGAGTTAAATTTCCAACGTAGACTATTTTTATGTAAGAAAAACAATGCGATTGAGAAGATGAGAAATGTTTCACCATTATTTTGGGTACTTCAGCTACTTCTCTTTAGCCCTAATGATTTACGAGGGATGTTTTTTTAATTAAGGGCCGTTGTGCCGTGCACTGTAGTAGTTCGCGCACCGTCTGTAACGAGTGTGCGTGCCGCCTCTCGGCATTCCTTGCGAACAACCACATGTCAGTTGCACTTCTGCATCTAACCTGTACAGTGTACGATTTACTGTGGATCTTTAAAATATTAGAGATTAATGAATCGCCCGCCTCGTGTGCAAGAAACATGTCGGCTGCAGACCGTTCACCGTTAGCTTTGTGAATTATATAGTGCCAATGCAATGAGCGAAGGTAAAGCGCGGAAATGAGTCGGAGACTTCAAAGATGGCCGCGAAATTGTTCACGATGATGATTGCTCAGGCCCGCCATGTTTCATCACAAACTTTGTTGCGACGCAAAATCATGGCAACGGTGTTCTGGGACAGATGTGATGCTTTGCTAGTGCACTTTATGGCACGAGGGATGACGATCAATTCAGAAGCCTACTGTGCAACCATTGCCTGGCTCTAACGCGCCATTCAAAACAAAAGACGCAACATGCTGACAGAGGGAACTTTACTCCTCCACGACAACTCAAGGCCTTACACAGCTGCTGGGACCCGGGAAACGATTGACTGTTTTGGATGGAAAATGTTTGATCACCTACCGTACAGCCTCGACCTTGTTCCAAGTGATTTCCACCTTTTTCAGTAGGTACTTTAAAAACTTTTATATCTTGGCGGGAAGCGCTCCAATGACGACGAAGACGTGAAGACGGCCGTGAATTTCTGGTTGGTTTCTGGTTTCAGCTCAGGCTACAAACATCTTTGATGGGGTGTTTTAAGACTTACTTTTAAATTAAAATATATGCCTAACAAAAAAGGAGCTATGAAGAAAAATAAAGAGACGTATGAAAATCATGAAAATAATTGAATTTTAGAAAAAGTAATTTTGGTTTATTTTATATTGAAAAAACGACTTACTTTTAAAAAAAGCTCAAGTATTATGCGATTGATTTCTAAAATATTCAAAGGGTTCCAAATATCTGCCAATTCGGCTCTTTCAAGTTTTAAGCGTCGTCACCAAACAGTCAACTGGAAATAAAATGGACTCTGAAGAATAAAATGCGGAACCTTTCATCGGAACGTTGTTAATTAGAATGTAGAACGAAGCAGCCGTGCAGAGAGCCCTGTAAATGGGCTTCGTCAAAATTTGGCATCAACAATAGCCTTTAAATCCAAGCCAAGCGCGCGCAATTCGCTTCCTAAATCCTATTTGCGAGGCAGGAACGTCCGTCATCCCGCGAACGAGTTATTGCGTCGATCCGGTGTAGCTATTCATGAGATATAGCTGGACACTCAGCACTTAAAACTCGGTAGATGAAATCAGTTGACCGGCATGATTTGGTTTGGCACGGCAGAAATCAAATGTGATCCCTCGGCTCGCTGGCCTGAAACCATTTCAGCACACGGTGGGTTTTTCAATTCAGCAATATCAAAAGATACCTCTAAACAAGAGGATGATAAATTAATACTAGAGTTGAAATGAAACGCTTCGAAACACACATATCAGTGATCTGTGAAAATATTGGTACTATTCCAGACGCCTAGTACTCCTTTTCACCACCTATTACCAGTAATTTAAGCCATAATATTTACCGAGCCAAAGGAATATAAAAAAATGACACGCAATTGTAGATGGAAGTGGTAAGCTTTAGTTGTTTTTGTATTGATCTAGTACAATGATTTGAAGTCTCAAAAACAATAAAACCAATATGCAATAATAATACAAGGTATACTTTGACATGTAAATCTGCTCGTGAAAGGCAATATGGCCCTAATTTCATCATGATTTGTATCGTATATAAGTGCATAAGTTCAAACAACTTAGTCCTCCCTTGTAAAATCTCAAAAAGCTGCTTTCGGAATAACTTATATAATGGTTTTAATATGCAATTAATTCAGAAATATTTTACGTTTGATCTATCATAAAATTTTACTGGCCCTCAGGAAATTTCACCGGAAAATAGACTAAGCTCTAAAGAATAAAATGCAGAACCTCATATCAGAACTACGCTTATTACAATTTCATTAAAATTCTAATTTTTATTTTTATTTATATGTATCTTCAGAGAAGCTAAATATATTTTCCAATAAGCGTAAGTTTTCAAGTTCTCTATTTCCTAAAAAATACGATGGAAGGGTGCACCAGATAAAGAGGAGAGCCGTTTGGAAGACTTATAAGCAATCCTATAGTAGACCATTATTTTAAATTCAGAATGTAAAATGGCGAAACCGTCGTCCCACGATATTACGTTGGGTATGCATGTGGAAAAAAACGAGATCTAAAATAACTACAAAAATGCTTTCGGACATGGTATTAAGCTCTAATACCGCCGATGATTAAAGACATTACGAAGTTCACTCTGACCACGGCAAAGTGATAAAATATAAGCAAATAGGTCATGCGCTCCATTAATAGAAAGGCAAATAATACCAAAATATGTGCCGTAACTGATGATCAACTTGACCTAATCCGATGTAACCATAACTGCAGCAATATTTTTTCACAAAGGGCAGGTTTTCCACAACATATGTCATTTTCAATCAAATTAAGACATTGAATATAGATATGAATTTCCTTTTCCGGATATATACGAATGAGCAGGTTCTTTCAGCGATGCAATCATATTCACACAAAATGACTAAAAAGATGTTTTGTGATCACCATACTGAAAGAACCCATCGACGTCTTCAGCGTCAAAATGCCATGTGTCAAAAATTTATATTAATATTTGACAGCAATAGCCACACTACAAACATAAGCCATAAATACTCCAGGAAATGATGAGAGTTGAAGTCTCTTGCTATGAACAAATCTTTTCCTTAATAGTTAATTTCATCAAATGGCTTCCATTTTGACCATTACAATAAAGCATGCAATAAAAATACCAGGGCTTACAATCATGATGTTATTTTATTAATAGTTAAATTATCCTTAGCTCATGATGCGAACTGATTACAACAAATAAAAAACTGAACTATAGCGGTCTAATTTATATTTGACTCTGTTTAGCCGACAGTATAAATGTTTTAAAAGTCCGTTATCTGGAATATAACCACTATTGCTACTATTTGAATGAGTTCCCCGTTAATATAATCTTGAACTGCCGAAAATAAACTTCAGACAATGGGACAATGATACTCTGTTACTAGGTAATGCCTAAAAAATGTCCTGCTATAAAATACAGGGTTTCTAATTACTGTGGGTTGGCAAGTAAATCGTCCCAGCATATGCTCAATTCTAGCTGAAGGTTCCAACGTCTTCCAAGGGGCTACACCCAATTGTAGTTTTGGATAAAAGCAGCTTAAGTTAAGATAAAAGCAGCTTGCTAAGTTAACTAAATTAATAGCATAAAATATCACTGCCAATGAAATATTTATCTTTCTAAACTGTTCTACAATCCACAATTCATTACGGAGGCTACATTTTATTTGTGAAATGGATATTTTACTCCTACGTAGGCAGAAGCTTCATTCAATCCGTCTTCAATTATTTTGAAATGGCCATGATACATTTTTAAAGACAATTAGATTTAATTAACTTCCCTCTCCTCTTAATGCTCTGCAACATCATCACTCAAAGACAAAACAAAGCTAGAGGGGAAGCTTCTGCGGATTGATTAAAAGCCACGCAACGGAAATCCAGAACCTGTAGCACTTATATCGCTCTGCCCGAGGCAAAACGAAAGCTTTCTGCTCTTATTTTATTCATGAGGAAGACGCGTATTCGCTAACGAGTCTCATTCATATTGAGAGAGACAGAATAACTTCTAAACGAGCCCTTCAGAGCACTGAGCGCATTAATTAGCGCCGCTGCTTATTTAATTTTTACCACGTTTAATGCACCCCAAAGGCTCACAGGAAGGGCAAGATATCAAGCAGCAACAACAACAACAAAAAAAAACTTGAAAAATTTTACTGGTCACGAACGCTTCTGTCAGCCATTCTGTCATTGGTCTAGTTCAGGAAATCCGATGATGGCTCTTCACGCTTCCAGGCTAATCCGCCCGCTAAATACACCAGCGCGAGTAATGCACAAACATTTCCGTTTTCCTGTGCTAGCGCGTGGAAGTTTCTGGCGCAGGCAATAGGATGCGCTATGAGTAGACAAAGGAATTTGTGTCAAAGGCATGTAAGCGTAACTGTGAGAATGAAATACGTCCTTAGAGTCAAGCTGAAGGGTACAAATCATTCCCTCAATTCCCTGTTTTAACGTCACTATGAGAAAATTTCAATCAACGGATTGATTTTTAATCGATTTTGAAAAAAATAAGGCTGAAGAAGGATTTGGTTCCTTCCCGGCGAATGCTGTTGATGAAATCTTCTCGGGAAATCAGCCGGGTGATGATGGCCATTGCTGCCAACGTTTCGATGGCCTTCTCTGCCATCATCTTCAGGGCGAATGCCCTGATGGCAGATTCGCCCTGAAGACGATGGCAGAGAAGGCCATCGAAACGTTGGCAGCAATGGCCATCATCACCCGGCTGATTTCCCGAGAAGATTTCATCAACAAAAATAAGGCTATAAGCTTCTCTCTACCAACTTAGTGTCTTGATGGT
Source organism: Ischnura elegans (assembly GCF_921293095.1). Taxonomy (NCBI): domain Eukaryota; kingdom Metazoa; phylum Arthropoda; class Insecta; order Odonata; family Coenagrionidae; genus Ischnura; species Ischnura elegans. Next base: position 89,857,752 of record NC_060246.1, on the reverse strand, counting down.
AGACATGGTTTGGAGTTATTTTTTATTTTATTCGAATTAGTAAGCCAGAGTATTATAAATAATCATCTCAAAAGTCGGAGAGGCACTACAAATGACAAAAATGAACAAGATCACACTAAAACAATCAGTGAGGAAATATGTTATATAATTTTATTATTATTTCAAACTTTCTTCAACAAAAATTCCCAAAACATCTTTGGGAATTCAACTCTAAACTAAATTATCAACATATAACAAAAAACAGTTAAAGCTATTGATTTTTTTAAAAATTGATAACAATAATTACTGAATAAATTCAAATGCATTTCTTGCGAAAACATAAGTCAAACAGGGAGAAACCTTGAAAGGGGAACCTATCTTAAGAATTTTTTTCAACTTAAAAACAAACTTATCCATTGGGTAGACTGGAGTAACTCGATGGTGGTACGATTATATTTCACGACTCACTAGCTCTTCGGATATAGTTCATTAAGTTATTGATTAAGCTTCTGTAGTAAACTGATTAAGGTTCTGTAAGGAATACCACAAGCACAATCAAATACTCCAATCGAATTAAAATCTAGTTGCAGCATTTTCGCTAACTTTATGCCTCCGAAAAGCCGAACAAATACCTTGAAATTTAGCACAATGCCGTTGCATAAAATGTTTCTTTCCGCAAAAGAAAAGACCAGGGATTAAGAGGCAATAGTAATTTCCTCTACTTCGAGCGGCCAAGAAAATGCAATTGGAAAAGTTCGTAGCGGAAAAGCAATAAATCCTTGCTACTAGGTCATTGTTCTCATTGGATATCGAGCGCACCGGAGTAAGAACCACAAGAGCAACGGAGAAGGCAATCACGAGGTTGAGATAACAGCGTATTTCACACGGACACTGAAGCGAGCGACTAATCGACGGTATCGCAGCGAAGATACTCGACTGTGAAAAAGGAACGAAATGTGATGATAGGATGGATAAAAATTTTCTCTCATCGAATCTTCAACAGGCTGGATCATTGGGAAGATATGGGGTGATTTAATTTTTGCATCTTCAAAATCTGAGAATCGTTTTTTTTTTAAATCATACAGAAAGAAGAAAAAATTATCTTTGCTACTTCTTTTGCCACTAATACCGTTTGATTTCTTCTCCATTAAATTTTTTACTTATGACACAACTTCTGCCAAAATTATCCACATACTTGTAGCATTAAACATATATTTTACACTTATTATTCATTATTCAAACCACAGTAAATATATTCATTTCATTCTGACATTCACCAGTAATGCCTAATTTCCTTTATGGTATTCTCAAACTGCGGAGAACAATGATGAAGTACGTGACGGAATTATATATGTGCAACATTCCAAAACTTGTTGCATTAATGGATTCACGCGATTATTACCGTGACCACGAAATTAACAACAAGAGTTAGGAGATAAGAGAAGTCTCAAAAGAGAGTTATTTTTAGATAAAGAAATAAGCACATACGCATATTAAAAGAATTATGCTAAATAAGGAGCCAAACAAGCCAAATAAACTAAATTTTCCCCACATGATCACCATTCCAGCAACTCAGCTATTTCTAAGAGTCTTGTAAAATAACAATCATTCAGGGGAATTTAAAATTATCTTTGCTATTTTCTGCTGATACCTTTTGATATGCATTGATGATAAGTATTAATTTATCTCGAATTGTATTGTATTCCCATTCGGTTCACTCCCTTAAACATCCATCATCGGATTTCGCCCCAAACCCAGCGTTCTCGGACCTCCTCATGTCTTTCTTCCGACCGCCGCTCAGCCAACCACTAATTCCGTCCCTGACAACCAGAACCCAATTTCACGCCCGTTGCGGCATGGTTACGGGGATCTCCGCAGGTTCTCCAGGAATAAGCAAGCGGACAACACACTTGTCCGCACGAATTTGCGAACCAGAGAGCGGACGAGGAAAATAAGGGAAGCGTGTCCACGGGTAGCCAAGTCCTCCCACTATAGCTAAAAGGTCCATCACCGCTTCCGTCTCTCAGAGGCCACTCCCACAGCCTTCACCCCTCCGTCGCTTCCCCATAACCGTCCGTCCCCTTTCCCGTATCCCACAACTACAGGCTACAATTTTAAATTTTTATCAGGAGATTCCAATATTTTCAATGAAAAATCAAATTTTCATGAAAATTAATAAAAATGTTGTTGAATACTCTGGAGTGCATGAATCCTAGGTATCGCCTCTCCCTCTAGAAATGAGGAAATGTACTTGGAGTTTAAGGCTTAAACTTTAAGCTGTCTACCGCCTCACCTCAGCGACCAATGCGTCCACTAGAACTATTCCACTTACTTCATTTTTAAATAATTTATATTTAATATAAATCGTAGGATGTCATTACTCGACAAAAACTTATTTTATGTACTTCATCCAATAAAATAATAATCCCGGAACTCAATCAAAGTGTTGGAAAAAACTTTGATTACAACTACAGTATAACATTTTTTAGTATTAGCATTATTTTCAAATTGCACGCATAAACATTCTCCGATTCTTTCGCATCTGACTTATGTTTTTAGGTCAATGGATTACAATGGTGTAAAATTCATTGATAGCATAGGATTCGTAGATAAATCCAGTGTGTGAAAAGTAATCGGTTAAGGTATAGAATCTTAGAAAGAATCACAATGTACATTTAACGAGTGACAATTGGATGAAACGTAATTTACTAAAAACGATCGTTCTTAAGTTCCGTAATAAAATAACTACAGTATTTAAAAAAATGCATCGCACAATTTTGGATGCACCAAATAAAAATTGAATGAAGTGGAAAATAATTTATAAATAACATTAGGAATATGTCTCATTTAAACAATAGTAAAACTTTTCTCATTCATAAGCCACGAACAATTCGTAAAAATTATTTTCACCCCAGCATACATCCAGTAATAATAAGTCCTGGTAACATCGATGGTAAGTTAGTCTCTCATGCGTCACAGGATGACATCTGTAGAATGGATCCGATCCTCTATACTTTCTGGTCCGCCAAACTTTTATTTCCCTCGATTCCTCGGAACCGTCTATAGCACGGGCGAGGAGTAGTTTCCGAATTCGAAAGTGGATAAAGAGTGGCGTTCAAACTTTTTTAATGTCTGTTGCAGCTCTCCGTCGAGAAGTCCAAAACTGTGCTACGGTTGACCAGCAATTCGCTGCGGTTCTCTCCGTACAAAGCAGCGCAGGGCTCGTGTCTACCACCCCGTCGCGCTCTAAACTCCACAAAGGCAAAGAACTTTCAAATTCACCGGAACGAATCGCCTGCAGAGGAAACAAAATTGGCCCCTTGGCCGCCTGCATCATAATTAAAAGAGCTGAGTCTCCTTAAGGATATAACTCTAACCAATTTATTGGATAATGCTTTTATTTCATTTTAACATGCAGATAAAAATGTGTTAATCATTTACAATTAAACTAAAAGCTTGGGAAAACAATTTAACTGGCGGCCAATGTATTCAGACACAAATGTGATTTCCTATAAAATAATCATCTCAAAATTTGCTATGGAATACAAAAAAACTTTAATCAGACAAATAGACAATAACTCAAAAAATGATACCCATAAAACAGCAATAGCCGTAATATAGGTATATGATAACAACGTGTATTAGGGTTTTGGAGGGAATTCCTGTACAAGAATTGCATAAAATGCGTAATAGTAATGTCTTCATATATCCTTGATTTCATTGACAAAACGTGTACCCGAAAATAATTTGATCATAAGTATATGTAATACATCGTTTTTCAAAATAGAAAATCGTCAATCATTATAATAACTAAATTGTATTTCAAAAGTTCTCACGATATAATTCAATATGCAATTCATTACCATGTTGATTTGTAAATAAAAAAATAATAGTATATTTTTAGTACAAAAGTGCATTTGATCTTACATACTGTTGCATTATTAACCGGTAAGATACAATGATAGCCACAAAATCCCAGGTGACTGCAGTGAACTGAGACAGCTGGCGAACAGACCCCTTTCAAACACGGTCTCTGCACCCTAGGGACACCGGTCACGTACGAAAGGAAGTGAAAATAATAATATTCGTGTGACAGGAGACGTGGACGCAGAAAATATACATATTCGAGAGAGCCTATTGATTTAATCTCACTCGCGCTGACAGGATATTACCTTTTGGAATGGAAATGTCTGTCAAGAACTGTGATTCCGAGTGTCAATCAACATATAACTTTTTTAATTTACGGATTAAAATAACTAAATATGTCAGTAATTTAAAAGTATTCTCAGATTAAATATATAAGAATTCGCATACGTTTATTAGTGGGTGAGTTACTAAAACAAAGTCGGGAATGCATAGGTTAAAAGGTAGATGAAAGACCAGCTTGGATATAGATACAGAGGGATATGAATGACATCAGTGATGCATTTATATTCCAATCACTAGCGACTAGATAAACAAAATATATAACCAGACAATAACTTTTCTTATATATTAAGAAATTAAGGTTTTGAGCGTATAATGTTTTCAACACATTTTAGTATACTAAATTTTTATCATTATTTACAAGAATTGACTTTCCTTGGAGCCTCCTCTTGAGACACGAATTAAATTTAAAATAAATATAATTACCAATAATGAAAATGAAATGTGATGGGGTTTTTACTAGAATATAATATAAAATAGAAATTTCGTGCCTGGATTTAAAGTCAAATTGTTCCTCAAAATTACTATGTATTTCAAAGACCGGTTATTTTACATCAAGTTGCATAACATGCATACATATAATTTGGCTAGATTTATCGAATATGACAACCGGGAAGAAAGTATATACTTAATAAATAAGGAAAGCTTTCGGCATTTTTTAATATAATCATATAGGTAAAGTTCATGGAATCATTGTCGCCATTGGCCATTGCAGCATAATAAAAAAATCACGCGTAAATTCGTCATTTCAACAGTTTTTATGTAAGAAAAATTAAAATGGCCAATTTTTCAGTAACTCAATGAAACATGTTAAACTTTGCTTTAATCATGGCCTTGGGAAACATGCTTTTCTTGAATAAACATGATCGTAGGAAAAAAAATTGAGCCATCATTACGATATTCACATTTAAAAAGTGATGAGGTTTGCACTAAGAAATGATTTTATTTAAATACATGTATTCCCTACCACTTAATAAAGGATAAATGATTTCCCTTGAAATTCCTTTGTATAATTACACATGTTGCTACATGGACATTGAGTGAACGAATAAAACCAGGATAAACATGCATGTTTTTGATTCTCATGTCATTCCATCCCTGTTATGAACTCCAAAGAGCGAAATTTGACGTTGATTAAATGAAAATAAACTCCAGCCCTACCAAAACGCATACAATCTGGATTCAAATCAAATTTTATCCTCAGAATACCACGCATTAATTAATAGAATCACAATTTTGTGCCTCAAACACACATATTGATGTTCCAGTGGGTAAAATAAATAAAAGAATGTCATAATTTAAGAAGTGTCGTAAAATAATAAATCACCAAAAAGAACGATCGCATGCGAAAAACGTCCTCTTCAGTTATTGAACGAAAACAAGATCGACAGTCAGTTTTCTTAATTTTTTTCGCACATTGTAAAAAAGAGAGAGAGAGAGACTCGTGTATTATCTTCGCGCTAATGAAAACGCGGTGACAATGGAGAAAGCAAGGTTCATTGACGGCGCAGGAACGCGGGAATGTAATCCCGGTGGAAATGCGCGTGACGCAGGTGGAAAACAAACTCCCAGCCGCGGCGACGGAGACAAGAGAGCCGCCGTTCGTCGCACTGCTGTGCTGTATACACGCATGGCAATGCGAGGGACGTGGCTTCCCGTCCACGGTACACAACAAATCATCAATCACTCGCCTCTGCATTCAGCTGCTCCGGCCGACACCCTACTACACACGGCAGCCAACACTACAGGTTTCCTTCCCGCCTTCAACTACGGCCGTCAACTCAACAGCGGCTACATCTGCCATTATCGTATTCAAGTTTTGTTAGAGCTTCGTTTAAAGTTTGTGGCTCCTGGTCGAAAAGCCGTTTTCGGACCAGGGGAAGAGCATTTTCACGAGCTACACGGAGAAAGGGACGTGAGCGAAAGTGACCATTGTCTTTCGGGAATCCCCAGAGAAACAGGCCAACGGTCGACGAGTTCACTAGGTGGATACTCATCTTATACAGTACAGACAATGCAGTGATTTTCCACACTGTGTTTCATACTATTTACATTAAAAATCAACTGGTTTCATCGTGTTCATGTCATTTGCAAGAATTTTCCAGAGAAAACTATTGAAAATGAAGAGAGACGGCCAAAAACCTATGACGACTTCACAATGGCCAACGTGCTCGGTTTTTATTCCTGACACATAATTTGCTAACTGGTTAGGCGAGGTTACGGATTCATTAATGGTCTTAGGGGCGCGTCATGCTTGTGTATATTCGGGAGCCCCTTGAGTCTATGTGGATCCAATACTGGTGGGTGATGGTGGCGATTTCGGCAGGGAGACTCGGCTTCTTAACCAGGGCGATTGCCTTTCTGGTTTTTGAGTATGTTGGCTCTTGAGAAATCTTCCGTTCAGCGCCATCCTGGAAAATATTCATGACTTTCCGGTGGTAGTCTTCGGTTTCCATAATGGCAGTGGTATTTCCCTTGTCAGCTGGCAGGACTCGTAATGTGTGATCTTCACATAGGGCACGAAGGCCAGTGCTTTCTTTATGCTTGGTTCGGGTGGCCCCTGTAAGCACCATTGGGCTCTCTCACTAACGAATAATTGCACAGTTACTCGAATAGCGTCTCCAACTCATGCAAAATGGCAACTGTCGCCTTCTTTTATTTCTAACTTGCGATAAATGATGGAGTGAGGAAGATCATTTAGATTGAGATAAAGATAATATAAATTAAGATTTCGGATAGGACTGAACGATCCCATTTGGCTTCGTCAAGCCCATTCGGCTCATCAGATAAGAGCGAAAAACTTACCTGGAGGGAGAGGAAAGACATGGCTCCAGCCTTTAGAGCGGTGGCTTTGATTTATCGTGTCAAAAAGCTTAAGATTTAAATAGAGATAAACAAGAAGTTCTCCTCTGGGATGTAAGGAACTCCATCAAAGGAGTAAGCATTTTAACTGCGCTTGTATATATTTACCCTAACCATGTATCAGGTTATGGCAAGAGATAGAGTGAACCTAAAGGTATGGTTATTTAACTTGCTGAATAAGTTGCTAAAGGGCCTAACTTTATTCGATAATCTACTAATGGAAAATTCTTCTTACTGCTATAATACAACCTCCTCGAGGCCAATTATCTTCCTATTATTGTAAGCAAATTTCACGAAATAGAGAAAAGAGTGATTAAGGAAAACCCGAGAATTTATTGTGAGTATCGGCAGTAATTAAGTAGAAACAAGATGAACTATTAGTAACAAGAGAGAGATAATTATCCCTACTATGAACATGGATAACTTTCGAAAATTACCCATTTAAATTCCAAAACCTCTGCTGTGAAACTAAACACCAACATGAGGAAAATATGACAGCACCCTTCATGAGGGGCACATCTCTCGCCGAACGAGACATACCAGGAAACACGAGAACAAAAATAGAGGAAGAGGATATGGAAATGGGGGAAAAAGGATCAAGCGACCGAAGAATCACGTAGTTTTAGGGCTAAGATGGGCGAGTGGATCCGATTACACAGTCTGTATAGAGACAGGGGAACACGGAGGGAAATGGCCGGGCGTCAGCGATGCCTGCTGGATTCTGGCCGGTGAACGCGTTGATCGGAATCGGATAAGGAAAGAAAGGGACGAGACGGGAAAATGGGTGATGCGAAGGATAAGAATTCAGGTAAAAGCATCATGGCCTCGCAGTTAGCTGTTCCGCGAGTGAGATGGGTGAAATGGGAGCATAGACCTTGAGCACCGCTAGAAATACCAGGCCAAGTTAAGCGTTTCATTCCATTCTTACTATGTTATGGTTAAAGTAGTTAGCTCATTTAAAAATCTTTGAATTACCTTCGGTGTTGAATATTTTCCTTGAAATCGAACAAACGCGTAGACGCATGGCGTTACGCAGGGCGTTACGCGACGTTCGACGTATTTAGAATAAGGTTTTCTACGCTACGAATATTTAACCTTCTCATCATGTTTCACACATTTTACTCAAATTAGCTTAATATCCTAAATTAAAGGAGAATAAAACTTTCCCCAAATACTTGAGCAGGTTTACTTGGCGCATTAGGTATCTAACTTGCGAAACTTGAAACAATCAAGCGTAACGGTTTTCGTGATAAAATGAGGTGGCCAATCTTGGTCATTTAGTCAGAAGAGTAAAGTAAAATAAGTTGACTAAGATCCCTGAGCTGTTAAGGACTCAAATTCCTACCGAATACATGTTGCAAGTACAGAAGGAATAAAATTTAGCGATGCATGACGGGTTAAATGGCAGAGAAATGAGGAAAAACTCAATTCACGCTTGAGAAACAGATTGGAAGCTCTAAAAGAATACAAATAGGCAAGGGTGCGTTAGGCAACAGCTTGAAAATATGAATTAAAGCAAGGTATACATTTTAGACCACACAGCTGTCAAGGCTAATTCCAATTTGATTGGTCAAATTAAAGTCGGATTAGAATTTTCCAAAGCACGGGATATAGGTTAGCAATCCTATCACAGTATTTAAATGGGCAATCACAATTGAATTTTCCATTCTAATGCAAAGTAGTAGAATTACAAATGACGACTAGCGTGCCTAATTACGCCAGATTAAGCTTCATTTGCATATAATTAACAAACTTTTACGGGAAACAGATGCTCTAAATAGGAATAAATACTTAGAATTACAATTCTACCTATATTGAAAAAAAACGGAGTGGATAAATACTAAATATTGTGCCGGATAGAAACAAAGAAATAGGTGAACATTAAAAGCTCAAATAATAAATTTTCCCTAACAATTATGAAGACATCGATACAAATAAATTTTATTTCTATGATGCTTACAACCCTGATAGATCTCTTTATTGGAAATAGACTATTTTAGAATAAAAGAATGATCAGCCAATTGGTAGGCACCTTTAGGTAAATAATTGGGTTGTGGCTTAAGAGTAAATTTTGAACGAAAAATGTTTCCAAAATATCAATTTTATGAAATAAAAAATGCATAATCCATCAATGTTAAAATCGTGTCCTCCTCTTAGATGAAAGAAATATGTTTGTAATCATGGTAACATGTCAAATTCCAATGGGTATTGTATTTTTTAAATAAATTTATTAAAATATTTCTCAATGATAACATTCCGATGACGACCTATGACGGGAACATATAGAAATAAACATAAACATGCAGCTAGAATGAAGTGTTCACTAAGTTTTAAATAAGTAAAATCACATAACCAAGTGCCATGAGCATGAGCAAATATATCAAGAATTTACCGGTCAGAGTAAATGTGTTAAAGACGTCTAATGGAAAAACTAAGAAGTGATGCTTGAAAACCGCGATGAAAACGCTAGGACATTCTACCACTGGTTTTGAATCGATAGCAGAATGCCTTCACGACAAGTAAAATGGGTGAAGATTATATATACAATTCCATTGATCATTCCATGCATCGAATAAGGCTAAAAATATTCCTCACTTTAACAAGAAATATTTTTTTTATTGGAGAAAAGCTTCGCTTTCCTACGGCATTAATGTATTCACTTATCCGCATTATAATCAGAAGGGGCTCGTGTTCATCTTTTTCAACTGTTACAATCCCAAGAGAGGATAGAGGATTCCCTTTCTCCCGATACATGCGACAAGAAAAACCCACCGTCGGCGCTTCGGCCTTTTAGCCCTAGATACAACACGAAATATGCAAAAGTAGGCAGGGAGAGAGGATGGAGGATTGCACTGCGGCGTCTGCGGTGCCGGTTTATATATAAAGCCAATATGTATTGCTTCTCTTTATTTTCTATGGGTTGTGTACATTTTCTGTACAATATGGTGCTGGTACGAAATATTTTTGGTGGAAGATAGATTAATTTGCTGACATTCACGTTTTACTTTCCAAAATGCGTCGATAAAGGCACTCAGGTGGTATTCAGTGATCTAAGTAAGTATTACTTTTAAGCGGTGGCATTACTTTATCTGTCACCTTACGCAGGTACTGGATTCTTTCAAATGAGTAAAGGATTGTGGTATGTCTAATATCCCTATTGCTTTGTGATATTGCTATTCTCAGCATCTGCAAATTATGAGAGTATGTTAATAGGCGGGAAAGGAGGACGAAAGGGCGAAAAGGCGTGGAAGGACTGAAAAAGTGTATGATAACGACCCTCGGAAGAAGAGCGTGGAAGTGAGGAGACCGGAGATCAAGATGGGATGGGAATAAAATAAGCCCACCACCCTGACCCACGGCGGGATAGGTTGGATATTGCATGTCGAGGCGACGCCGCTCGAAGAGAGGTATATTTCTCCTCACTCCTACTTCCTCCCCTGAGATATGAATATCATTACTGTCGGACAACCCAAAAAAGGTTAGCGAGAGGTCTTCCCAATTCTCGTCACAAGTGTATCTTTCTCTTTTCAAGAACACGAATGTGTTCCCATGCCGTCAGGTTGCACCCAAAAATTTTTAAAATAATTATTTTAACTATCACCGAAAATGTATTAAATTATCATAAAATTCACCAGGGAACTGATAATGAACTCGGCGCCAGTGATAATATTTATGAGCCATTAACTAATGTTATTTTGGTTTTTTTAATCATACAATTCAAGTCAGATTCCACCGTGACTTGACATTTCAATAGATAGACTCAAATACTATCTTTGACAAATCCTGTGCAAGTAGTAATGGTCTAATTCCTTAAGTGCTCTACAATAAGAAGGAAAGTAAAAAATACAATAAATGCTCATGCATAAAAAAACGAATTTTCCATAGAATGATTTCAACTACAGACCTTGTTCAGGAAAATCATGTACTTTGAACCAAATTACGTTAAATATTTTCTTAAAAAGATCAATTTGTTTATGAACATTAACTTTTTTGTAGTAATCCTTTGCTGGGAGGGCACCTTTCTTTTACGTAGTTTTAATATAAATGGGATTTAAAAAAAGGCAACTATTTTCACAGTTTATAATTTTTTCGCATATACATAAGTAAATTCGGGTTCAAATTATTGAGAAAATTACCCATATAGTCGCAATGAGGAAAACAAGTGACCCCATTGCGCAACGATAGCTTCACATATCCAACAATAAACTAAGGGCACACGTGTGATAAAAAAAGTAATCCAGGAAAAGTCATTACTTCTGGGTATCCCGTTTCGTTAATGGAGCTTAATGGCATATCAAATAGATATATAAGAATAATTATAACGAAATATCAAAATGTTTTAGACAAAACGATTGGTCAACGGTCTCTGAAGTCGCTCGTTAAAAAAATATAGTTAAAGGTGAAGTAATCGTAACATTTTCATTGAGGTTCCACAAGACTAAAAATTTCAATGCAAATATTTGATTACCACTTTTGGTATTCACTGTGTAAGAGGTACTTAATGTCTCCAAACCTGATGGGAGCTGCATTATAAATTAAAAGTTATGATGATCCTAAGTTCTCGGAGTTTAAGGCAAATGCATATATTTTAAATATCATTATATAATTCAGGTCAAGACAAGAAGAAAAAAAATCGAATAATAAGTAATGATTAATATTTAAAAAATGGGTGCACATCAAATCAATGAATTCTCTTACTTAGGAATTGTACAAGATCATTGAGGAGTATATACTTGTTGCCTCACGGTGCCAATGAGTTGTAAATTTAATAGTAAATTGTTCATGGAAATGAATATTTAACCTGTTTTCGCATTTACTATGCTGTTTTTTATGAAAACAGAGTATTAATTGTAAATTAACTTCCCTAATAAATCTCTGCCATTCATACCTACGGTTCAAAATAGTCACGATCGCTAAATAATCCATACCTGATAAATTTATTTCTTAAATCGATCTTTCCACCAGAGTGGGTCTCAAGAGCCGACAATGAATTAAAGTCGCATGTGACACGAATTTTCAAGACTTCGTACACGTTTTTTTTCAGTTTTACAAGAAAAATCATCGATTCATTAGCTATAAGTGAAAAGTTTATTTCGCTAAAAAAAGAAAAAAAATCGAAGACCATTGTAATTGATATTTCTCTCGCTTGAGCAGAAATTCCAGACGCCTTGAAAAAATAGGATACTTTGAAATAATATGGATCCTTTGAAAACACGTGCGCACCCGTTCAAGTGCACCTTCCTTCCAAGGCCGAGCAAATCGAAAAGTTCCCCAATGTATTTCGTAAACCAACCGCAAGGATTCCATGGAAAAAAAGTTGAAAAATATGAGGCTGCCTCTCAGATGGAGTCTAGGCTAAAAGTACAAATAGCGTTTCGTCCGGTTCAGTTTTAATGGAATAGACCAACAAGTTCTATCATGGATACATGCTGTGGCTCATTTTGAGGATCCGTAAGGCTAATATCAAAATCCCATCAATAAATACCATTTCAGGCCCGTGATCCTGAACTGATCTTTGATCACGACCCTGAGACATCTGTTTAGCCTACATCCATGTTAAGGATCAGCATAACAGAAAAAATCCCAAACTCAGGTATATATTCTGACCCACTTCACGAGGCAACATTTTTTCTCGATAGCTTTTGCGGCTGATAGTAACATATGTGAACATGAGTCGTTCATACAATCACGGAATAAAAATATTTCTCGTCGTTTAAAAGATGGCATCTTTTCGTTGTATTTTCACCGAGGCATTAAAGATAGCGATGGACCTGGTCGGTCATTTCAGTGATGCCAATCACCGTTCATTATTCACGTGAAAGACTCAATTGGAAATGGCCGATTGCCGTTTTATATTTATGCCAAACGATACCTTTGTGATTCATGATCAATATCACTCGCGACCAATTTAACAGAATGATCAGTCCAGACCAATATCAGTCGCAAAGGCTATCACTGAAAGAGCCAAACTACGCGGAATTCAGGTAAAAGAAACACTTCTATATTCTTTGATTTTCACCATCAACAGGTTCTCTCCCCACTGGCATATCCCAAAGACCATAGTTGTCTCCATCTCCTCCTCTCCAAGGCCTTTTCTAAGGTTTCCTTTACTTTCGCTCTAACTTTACTGCATTTTTCATCTTCGGCCATCTACTTTGATCATCATCATCACTGGTCAACAATCCTAGGATTGGTTTGACGCAGCTTTCCACTCAGTTCTCCTATCAGCTAATCTTTTCACTCCTACGTATTTCTTCTCTTTCACATCTCTCTTTACTTGTTCCATATATTTTGTTCGAGGTCTTCCTTTTCCATTCTTGCCTTCCACCTGTCCTTCGACGATTGTCTTCATCAGGCCATCATGTCTCAAGATGTGGCCTATAAGGTTGTTCCGTCTTCTTATTAAGGTTTTCATGAGGCTTCTCTTCTCTCCTACCCTTCTTAGGACTTCCTCGTTACTATCTCAGTCGATCCATTTGATTTTCATCATTCTTCTGTAGCTCCACATTTCAAAGGCCTCTATCCTTGCTTTCTCCACTGCGGTCATTGTCCATGCCTCACTTCCGTATAGGAGCATACTCCAGATGTAGGTTCTTATAAATTGGTTCTTTACTTCTATATTTAAGTTTCCCGCTGTAAGCAAGTCTCTCTTTTGGTGGAATGCTCTCTTCGCCTGGGCTATTCTGCTGATAATTTCTTTCTTGCTTCTCCCGTCACTAGTTATCTTGCTTCCCAAATAACAGAATTCGTCCACCTCCATCAGTTTTTGCCTCCCTATTTTAATGTTGGTCTTGACTTCTTCTCTTCTGCAGCATACAAAGATCTTGGTTTTCTTCGTGCTTATTTTCAGTTGATATCTACTCATTACCCTACCCATATTAACCAGAATATTTTCCAAATCCTTCTCTGTTTCTGCTATAACGGCTATGTCATCGGCAAATCTTAGCATGCTAATTTTTTCTCCATGGATATTCACTCCCAATTCCTTTTCTTTGATTTCATTAATGGCTTTTTCAATGTAAACGTTGAAAATTACGGGTGACAATGTACAGCCTTGTCGCACTCCTTTCTTAATTCTTGCTTCTTCACAGCTGGGCCCTGATTATATCACGGCTACTTGGTTTTTGCACTTTGATCATATTATGACTTAAATAATATTTGCTGGAAAGGTAATTAGTTGTGAAATCACAATCTGAGCCCAAGGCTAGTAGTGTTTGGTGTAATTAATGAGTGATGGCATAAATTTAGAAGGTTAATGTAGGAAATTTTATTTATTAATAAGTTTGCAACACATGCGACATAGGTTGCTAATGACCGACGTGAAAGTGCGCAAATAATCGACTTCGGTCACTAACGGGCAAAAAGATTGTGTCGTTCGTCGAGGCGATCCCATTCATCAACCGAGCGAACAAGAGACATCGATTGTTCATGTCGATCGCTCGCGACAGACCCATCGCATATAACAGTCATTTACCCAAAAATATTTTTAATGAAATGATGATGTATACTTCCCCAATAATGCGATTGTCACAGCTATCTGCTACTTCTACTTAGACTACTTTTTTGTATTTTATTGATTTAACTTTCATCGCATATGTTTGTACTGCCATTCTTCCCCAATTTCATTCAAAGCTATTTTATTGTAATCGCAAGGAGATTGTAACCTTATCACTTTTATTCTCCAAACGGAGGCAGTTGGTGCTCTATTCCCTTTAATCTCCAAATGCTTGACATCACCTCTACAAGCTACCACATACACTTATCCTCTCCTAAAAAATATGGTAACGCGCGCAACCAGTGAAAACACAAAGGTAGGTACCACCCGGGCACACGTGTGTTCTCCACAGGCTTCCCTCACGGACGGAAGAGGAAATAAAGCGAGGTTTCCGCAGAAGTCTTTTCCGTGCGGTCGGAGAGAGAGAGAGCTACTCATGCGATTCCCCACCCCACACACGCCCTCTCCTAGATGAGCGCTGGGAGAAGGAAAACGTCTCGGAACACTCCACTCGGAACTTCTCGAAAATTTAGGACTCGGCGAGAGGTTAGATAGAGAAGGGTGTTTCTAGAACGACGCGGGAACTTGCATGAGTGGAGAATGGCACTAAGGCGGAGAAAAAAAAGATGGTAGTAGGGTGTGGAGACGAGGATGGGGAGTGAAGAGAGAGGAAGGTCTTGACTCGGTCCACTGAGATATTTCACGAGAGTGCTCATTAAGAGCCCTCCACCCAGTTGCAGCGACCGTCTCGAAGGGTCCGACCTCCCCCCTCTTTTGTGAGGGTTGGGTGAGCGGGCAGTGCAGAAATGGTCGTGTGGAAGTCACCTCGGAGTGAGGAGGATGGGAACTAATATTCGTCTTGGTGAGAGAGGACGGAAATGCATTTCCATCTCGAGTCTTAAAACGACGTAAAAAAATGACGGTTGGAATCGTTTAAGTCGCCGTGATGAGGGAGACAGGATAGGCCTTGAGCTTCTACGCTGAATATTATTGGCAGTTACCGTGACCGACATCAGGACGACATTCCCAGCTTTGAGTACCGAATGATAATATAATACATGAGAATGCATGGCAGTTGAAAATCATTGAGGTGAAAATATTAAAATCGGAGGCCATTTTCTGCCTTGAGTACCGGTTTATGAAACTAGAGTATTCACGGTTGTTGGAAATGGATAGGATAAAAGTATTTCGTGCAGAAAATGATGATCTTCACGCGTGTGGCTAACTTAAAAATGTTCGAAATTACATGTTTGAAGCCATTTACAATTTAGACAGCTAAAATGGTCTCTAGTGACGGTATTTTTTTACTAATTGCATTATAAATTATCGGAATTTGCCATTATTTGTGCTACGTTTAATTTAATATTAACCACATCCATATAAAACATTGCATCTCATCAACCTGCTTTAACTTCTATATTTATTTGTCAAAACCGGTTTGAATCAAATTCACCCACGGCAAATCCAAAGATGGGGGACAATTAATGATATAGTTTAAAACCAAGATAAAAAATGATAAAATTTACAGTGTTAAACGCCGAAAAAATATTTTATATTTTAGGGAAAATTGAGGCTTCTTGAATAAAAATCTGATAAACGGATACATCATTTCTCCTAGTCGGTCGTATTTTGTCCTTTTCCACGGTGTGAAACTCGTTTAAAGATATCATAAAGGCCATTCCATTCATGTTCATGTAGGAGATGCAAATGCACCACCAGGGATATTAAAAAAAAAAACGAAAGATGATGTAGGCCTAAATGCATGATTTACAAGTATAATACTACAAGTAAATTTTCATAAAATTATGGCAATTTTCAAAAATAACCAACAAAGAACTTCTGGTGAGATTGTGTACTAGCGCTAGGTAAACCATTCAAATTTCAAATATCTATAATGTACACACTGAAGTAGAAATTTCATTATTTTTAAGCGATTTTTTATTGTTTCCACTTATCAGTACGAAAAAATTTTTCAGCCGAATTTGGAGCGAAATAAAAATTTCATGCTCGTTTAATAATAAAAAAAATGTGTCACAATTTTTTGCAGCCATGGAAAGTGCTGTTAGAACAGAAGTAAGCTTCAATTTTTGAACTAACACCTGGTAATTACGTAAATCTTGCGTAAACACAAGAGGCAATATAAAAAAAACATATTCAAATCTTTCCAAAAGCAGCTAATATTTAACAGCAGCAGTCAACATTAAGGAAAGATAAATAGTACAGACATAGTTCTATGGTCTCTATTTTACGATTTACTGAAAGTTTGTGCATACCTCTTTCAGTGCTTTCCCGAGTCTCAATCATAAAAAAATTAGTCTGACAATACGCTTGGGTAAAATCTCAAAATTTGATATTCAGGCGAATATTACCATATTGCTACATTATGGACGCCCTGGGAATATCCAGTAGAGTTTTAAACGCGCATTAAGTTACGAAAAAGAGTCAGGTGAACGAAAAAGATGCTTCCTGTAGCAATAATTCCCACTGAGAGGGAAAGATGAAACCTCACTTTATACGGGTTCGATCGTTACGAGTAAATGTGAGGAAAATAATAAACTGCCGTTTTTTCAAATAATGAAAATAAGCCAAAGTAGAAAACATGAAGAACATAAACGTCCCAAAAGTGATAGAACCTTATCAGTGAAGTGTGATTAATATTAATATGAATATTATATCGTGACGTAACAGATAAGGAATATATACATAATATCTTTATCTTTATTCATCCACGGCGAGGATTGGCCCTCGCGGATGTTGTATACAACACATTTATAAAAACATTCGATACAACGAAACATACAAAACATGTACATTGGATCAAAACATTAGAAACACATACATTACAAAGATTACATTTAAAATAAAAGAGAAGAAAAGTCCAGCTCAAAATATTCATGAATTGAGTACAGTGGATAATTGCACAGCCACTTTTCCAGCACATTTTTCAGTCTAGTGATGCTCACAGACCTGGCTTTGCTGGGTAATTTATTAAATAATTTTACTCCCGAATTGTCAGACTGGTTGTTGGTCTTAAACAGCCTACAGTAATTAATATTTAGGCTATTTTTAGCCCTAGTGTCATGAGAGTGGATGGTGGATCGTATGGGGTAGGTATCTAAGTTATCTTTAATGTGCATAATGCTGCGAAACACAAAGAGGCTGTAGATGGTGAGGATATGAAAGTTTTTAAAAATTGGCCTGCAGTGGTCACGGGGCCCAGCACCACTCAGAATCCTCACTGCTTTTTTTTGCAGTTTTAGAATTTCTTTGGTTTCATTTGCATGTCCCCAGAGTCGAACACCATAGGCAAGAATACTATGAAGAAAAGCAAAATAGGCTAATCTCATGTACTTTTCATTGACACAGGTTTTAAGTTTCCTCAATAAGTACAAAACCCTAGAGAGTTTTTTGCTGACTAGGAAAACATGTGAACTCCATGTCAATTTAGCGTCAATATTAAAGCCTAGAAGCCTGACAGGATCATTGTTTAGCTCAGTGCTTTTAAGACAGCATGTAAGATGTTGTGTCTTGCCATTGTTCAGAAAGAGATTATTGGCTGTAAACCAGAGTTGAGATTCTTCTATTGCCTTTTTTGTAAGAAGTCTGACTTGGCTAGGAGTATTGCATTTCTGCACCAGAGTAGTGTCATCTGCATATATCATGCAGTCCATAGAAAGATTGTAAGGTAGGTCGTTGATTAGAATAAGGAACAAGAGAGGACCAAGGACGGACCCCTGAGGAACTCCATGTTTCACTGGAAGAAAATCAGATTGGTTACAATTTACTTGTACCATCTGCTTTCGATCAGTGAGGTAAGAGGTCATGAATTTCAGCTCACTGTTATGAAAGCCGTAGTATTGGAGTTTTTGCAGGAGGGTAGCATGATTCACGCAGTGAAAGGCAGAGGTTAAATCACAAAGTGTGAGTGAGACACATTGCTTGTCTTCAAATGCCCTTGATAAATTTTTTACCACTGACTCAACTGCCAATTCAGTGGATTTCCCAAGGCGAAATCCAAACTGGGAAGGGGTGAAGAGATTGTGTTTCTCAAAGTGTACTAGAATTTGTGTATAGGCAATAGTTTCTATTATTTTAGCGATCACTGATATAATGGTGATGGGCCTATAGCTGTTGGGAAGAGTAGTGTCTCCTTTTTTGAAGACAGGTATGACCTTGGAATATTTTAAGGAGTCTGGGAAGTATCCAGTGGAAAAACAGGCATTAATAATAATAGAAAGAGGATGAGCTATAATATGTATTATGGACTTAATCAGATCATTGGAAAGCCCATTGATGTCACGACTGGTGGAGTTTTTAAATTTTTTTACTACATTGAAAATATCCCTCGTACTAATCCATTGCCACTGAAATTTTGGAGGGGATATCAGGTGTTTATTGAGTAGTGCTAAGGCATCACACCTGTTATTTGTGATTTTTGATAAAAGGAATATAAGGATACAAGGCATTCGAAAATTCCAGTGCATCAAATTTCACAGCCGCACATAATTTACTTTATCTTGTCTAATATAGGAATAATACTATACCTATCTTACACCCATATCGGCATCTCCTTCATTAGAAATGATATGATTATACAGCAATGCTCCTGGGAGAAACTTTTCAATAATTATTGAGGGTAGATTATTCATCAAATACCAACATTACTGATTTGGCGTGGCCCAATATCATCATTGGTCCATAATGTGGGAGGAAATAAAACCATATTGATGAACTGGTTACCTTATATCCAAAAGCAAATTCATCTCTAATTCGTTAATTATTAGTCAATTAGTCCTTCAAGTATTAAAAGAATAGTAAGATGGCACTTATCCACAGGTTTATTGAGAGTACGACGCGTTTTGACAGTTAGGTCATTATCAAGTACAGCCCAATGGTCCAAACGTATCGTACTTTCAATAAACCTGTAGAAACATGCCATCTCTATGTTCTTTTACGGGATGTAATTCTGCTATATCTCGCAGCTTCTGTTACTTTGATTAGTCCTTCGTTATTGAACAATATATCAAGATATACAGTAAACTTCTGTGACTGGTACCGACAATACAAATTAAATGCGTCAAAATAGCAATAATCTAAGCTTTACAAACCCCCGTTCCCTAATATTCATCAAGGTAAACAGATATCAAACGAGCTAACTTGAGAGTTTAAGTTTAAGAGAGCTGGCAAATTAGTTGATCTACACCACCCGTGAATTAAGACTACTTGCCAAAATCCACTTGCTAAAAGCTTGCCGGAGGAATCCAGCAGGAAGCACTTGCTCCAGATGCCACTGTTCCGCACCCCTTCATCATTTGCCTATTTAGAGTGCGACACCTGAAACTAGCGCTTGCGTGGTGAGCCGCCGACAGAGCACAATAATTGATAGCGTTCCATTTAAGCATTGCCACGTAATCACTGTACAAGCAGAGAGAGCGTCTTCAGCTATGGTCTATGGGGCTTGAGTGGAAATTGGACCAAACAATAGCTTAACATAAATAGCATTAGTAATGAGATCGAAACCGCAAACCCATGTAATTAATTTTAACAAAGACATGAAAGAGTCGTTCACTCATACTTGGAAATCGCAATTCGCTGCAATAACTACGATGATGGAGGAGAAATATGAGATTTTGCGAAATGAAAATCTTCCCCATACAGTTTTTGATCTCGTAAGTTTAAAACAATAGGGAAGTACACTAGTGTTTTAAATGCATCAAACACACTTATTACATTAGATTTCAGAATAACAATATGTCGTAAAACCACAGTTAAAATCCTAATAGTGTATACTTGATTCGAGATAACCATCCAAAATATGAAAAAATTCATAGGCCGCTAAAACGGGTGTCCATGTTGAATATTGGCCGTGACGTCACAAGGCAGTATCAGACGGCAGCTTCTACGCCATTTAGTTCTGCCACTATTCTTGCATGGAAAAATTACTGAATTTTAGGATATCCGTTTTTTGCTGTCATAAAATATCTTCAAAATATATATGTGGCTGCTTCTCTTTTGAGTACCTGACTTCATCATTGGGTTATATATTAATATTCATTTACGTGTCAACTTCAAGTTTGGAAAGAGTAGTGCAAATAGCACATTGAATTTTTGATAAATAGATGATGGTATTTATTTTTCGCTGGGTATATTTTGGCACAGTGCCGTTTATCATAATTAATTTGTATTGCATAAAATTTTCGAAGTCTTCTTCCATCTGCAGACGAAAACGAATTGGTTAATTTGAAAGACAATGGATTTTGGAATTAACTTTTTTGTTCAAATATGTAAGAAAATTCAAGAAGGGCATTATTCTTTAACCAAACTACTTTCAGTTCACACATTACTTAGGTCTACGCGGAAGATGCTATATTTTGACTCAACACACTTTCTGATAGGGATGAGGTACCTATTAAGTAAATTGTTATAATACAAATATCAATTTGATCTTACAATACCTTAAAATGATCTTCAAATCAGAATATCATTCATAGGTAAAAGTCAGGAGCAGCCTAGATTCATTCTTTCCGTATGGCTTTTGCTTTAGGCACGGGAATGAATATCTTCTCCAGGCTTTCGTTTTGACGTCGAGATGAAATTTGGAACAAAAAATGATTTATAATTCTTATTAGAATTCATCTTTTCCGTACAAGCCGGCATTTTTAGGAAGCAAACTCCACCGATTCCCGGAAACTCTCGCCACGCTAAAGAAGGTGACGGAATACATCGATACTCCACTGCGTGCACTGCTTTGTGACGTCACATCTAAATCAAGATGGAGGCACTGTGTTTCAGCGCAACATGAAATTTTCCGACTTTCAAAATATTTTAAAGTGCATACCCCAGATGCAGGAAATAAAAGTGACTATACTAATATTTCTTTTTTAGGATAAACTTTCATATTCGGCAATAAAAAAATTAGTGCACTTCCCTATTATTATTAAATTATTCTATTAAGGTAGATTTCCATGGTGTACATCAGAAGTATTCTAGCAGGCAGCCTCCCTTTCCTTCATGTACCTCCCTCTTCAATTCACTGTAAGGCCTATTCCCTTTCATTCCATCTAAAAATCCTATCCTCTTCCTTCCTCTTCCACGTTTACCTGACATCCTATCCTCTAAAGCCGTTTTCAAATCCCCTCCCCTCTAAGTACTCCATACATCCATATATTTTCTCCTCCGTATCTCATTTTAAAAGTGCCTCCCCTCACCCACCAACATGGTGGGAGAGGAGAGGCACTTCGTCGTTCCTCCTCCTCTCAGTCCACTTTACTGCCTTCTGCTGCAGATATCACGACAAGAAATAAATATACCTATTACTTTTTAACTCAGCTAATATCCATGAAACAAGCCATTTTGGGTTCGCTAAAAATGTAAATTAAGATTTAGAACTCCTTGTATAATACTCGATTAATATCATCAATTTATTGCCCTTAGTCTTGCAATTAGATAAGGCATGCTGAGCTAAGAAATTTTTTTCGTTGAAAAAAGGAAGTACATTGTATACGAAGAGGAAGAGGGTATAGAAACGTATGAGGACCTAATTTGTACAGAGAAGAGAGGGCTATCAAAATATCCATTGCTACCCAAGTCAAATAACAAAAGAACATTTACTTCAACTCCACATGACACAGGAATGATAACTAGTTGAAAATGCACACTCCACTGTGAATCGAGTGTCTCTACTTCGATGAGATATTAATATCGCATATATGATAGTTCGTGTTTATTCCTCGAATAATTCTAAATGAGAGTCATCACAGTGGAAACTGTTGTTCTTAAAATAATCTACAGAATACCAAAGGTAAAAAGGAATAGCCTTTTGAAAGGCCAAACATAATAGTTTTTGCTTTCAATACACTCAGCACATGAGTAAAAGTTGAAATATGAATGCTTTCAAATTGATGCCCTCGAAGAATCCCTTCAAGTTATAATGGATGAACGCAGTGGAGCGAAATACACAGCAGTCAGATAAATATTTTGAAAGCCAGGATAAAAAGGTTGACTTTACGGAATAAGACAGCACTTTCAATTTGAATGCCTGAACGAAACTTCTCGGCGATCAATAAAAATATCAACCGAAAACATAAGATGCTTTCCAACCTGCGTCATATTTGATGATAGGGGATCTCAGCCAAGGATAACGTATATACCTTACAAAAGAAGTCTTTATATAAAAGGAAATAATTCCATAAAATAGAAACATTTCCTCACGCCTATTAAAACGTTGGTCTCCATTAATTAATAGAAAAAAGAACTACTTCCTAGGTTATTTAATTAATACCGCTTAGTAGTTCATATTTCACCGGCAGAAATGGCAAGATGTTCTGTCCAAAATGGACGACAATTGAACAACTCCTTCATCAATACGTATTTGCAAAGGACCGAGTTTGGGACACTAACCTTACTTTGGGACACTTATTTGTTGCGATCTAGCAGCAATATGATTGTTATAATTAGTCTCTACACAGCCTATTCCCCAAAATTTCCAGCCGTATACCCCTTAAATCCATCGTGGTGTGCAAATTCGTAAGGCATAAATTAACATTTTTAACGTGGTATACCGGTAATAATTCCCATGATGTACAAACTATGATAAAATTCGCGATGGAAAATTGTGAATCCCGTATTCCACATCTGTGCAAGCAGGAGTTCACTAACTCAAACAAATCTAAAACATGAGAACGAAAATGCATGTGGTAAACTCTGGGGCATGAACAGGATATTAATCCACGCAATAACACAATTTCAAATTCCTCAATGCATCCCCAATGTATGTGAGAGAGGTAGATACTCCGTTCAATTTTTAGTTCAACTTTGCACTCAAAACACACTTCGCACACCTTAGATCAACTTGCGAGAACTAATTTGTTTTCATTAACAATCTTAACTACAGTCTAACCATGTGCTTTTAAAATATTTAATGATATTCATAAGAAGGCAATGAATATGCAATGAGGTAAATAACCCAATAACTCACCTAGTGTCGACTTATAGATCATACAAGTGTTCCATACCAATGTGGCTTTAACTCTCGGCAATAATTTCTTCAGCGGAGTAAAAAAATAACGATTTAGTCAAGGAATGGAATTTGGGACTTGATTTTCAGCGTAACGATGAACAAAATCATTCATTTATTCTTATGTACAAAAAACTAAAAATAGAGTGATATTTTATAATTATGCCTGTTATTTCAATCCAAAAATAATACATTCAGTCACGCCATTTCGAAGGGGTTATTTACCCAAGTACTGATACCGCCTATATTAACTGTAGAATGATAAATGGCGACGTACATGAAGTAATTTAAAAAAATTGCAGATACCTTTAATGCCTACG
This sequence comes from Ischnura elegans, assembly GCF_921293095.1. Lineage (NCBI taxonomy): Eukaryota > Metazoa > Arthropoda > Insecta > Odonata > Coenagrionidae > Ischnura > Ischnura elegans. The sequence goes on along the minus strand of NC_060246.1, from coordinate 89,833,874 downwards.
AAAACCACGTATTTTTTCCCCACGGCAAGAAAGCTAAATTAGAAAGCGTACCAGAAAAACGAGGAAAACCAAAACCATGGTTTACAAAAACACTCCAGGGAACACGAGCTTGTGAGCCCCCTCGCATGACTCTAAATATTCTCTCCTGGTATCGAGAAAAAAAATGTATCCATTTGGTCCATTAGCGCCGAGTGAGAATTTTCCGCCATCCCCCATCAACACCCAAAAAAACCATCTCGCAGAGAACATAACGAATAAAAAAAGTGCTCGAAAGGATTGGAGGGGTGGAGGAAAATATTCGGGCACGCACGCGGGGGTGGCCCCTGGATACAAAAACATAAGTGTATATCGCACACGCACCTAAGATTAAAAGGGCGCTGGCCAGAGTGTGGGATACAGATGGCTGCTGTGAAGGGATCAGGGTGACGAAAAATAATAAAAATCCGTAAAATGTAGCAAAGTAAAATTCCAACGAAACTGAGGAAATTGAGAAATAAAACGTGGCGTTTTGTATTTGAAAGCCCAAGGAGCGAGGTAAACTGCAAAATAGATAACAGTGGCTATACCTACTAATTACTGCTTCTAAATGCATAGACAAACGTTTTCAATTCCATGAAACTTTCCAACATTTCAGGTATTTAAAGGATCGGGTTAAATCATTAATTTCTGAAGTTGATATCCTAATTTATCATAGTAAATTTGAACATTTAAATGATAGCAGTTGGTTCAACGATATAGAACCATCGCTCTGGCCCCTGAAAAAGCACAAGTACACGCACGCACCTAAGATTAAAGGGCGCTGGCCAGAGTCTAGGACACAGATAGCTGGAATGGTGTTATGGACACAAAAACTGCTAAAATCTGTAAAATATAGCAAAAAATAAAAGGTTGAATAGAAACAGAGGAACAAGAGAGAGAGATAACATTGTGCTTCAAATGTGAAAGCATGAGGAGGTCATAGATTGGTATAAAATTGATAACAATGGCCACACTAATCGTAGTGCCCTAATGTATAGACTGACTCTTTTTAAATGCCACAATACTTTTCAGGTAAACCCCGATAGGTTTCTTCACATTATCCTTGAAAAAATACACGTGAGTATTGAAACCAGTCAGGGTGAACCAAATAAAATTTTGTTGAATGCACAAAATTTCAATCTATCGACATATATTTTGATACGAGGTCCCACAAAGTTAACTCATAAACTACTGTATATAAACTTAGTAATGTTCCTAACTGTCTTCATTAGCTCCTATAATCATCTTCATTTAGAAGTTAGGTGTAAGAGAGGGATTTTAGTCTTAACCTCGCCCGAAAAAAGGCATCTATCTATTCATTCCTACACCTGGAATAATTCCAGTAAACTATCACTCTCATTCCTTGGAGCCAAAATTTTGTGTCATTGGATAAAAAAATATTATTGAAGGCTCTAAACCAAACGTATTTTACAACCCTAGGCTACGTTATTTTCATGAAGTATTTTCACTTTTCCAACTGTACCTAATGTTTCCTGGATAAAATCCAATCCCTTCCTAATGTATGGCTTTTTTTTACTCCGAATCACTAGCCGCAGGTGAATCCATAAAATGTAATTAATTGGAATTTAAATTTAAATAGCCACAATAAGATCATAAAAACTCACAAAAATCGGATTCTTATGAACTTTAATGAATAATTCTATTTTTCTCTAATAATTATTTGATTATACAAGCTAAAGCCAAGTACAGATAATATTTCATTTTTGCAGTTGAAGGAATTTAATTTTCTATAGATATCATCTAAATACTCACTTCACACCATGAAAAATTGGGATATTACTTCCAGTAGATAATGATGCAAGTAATAATTTAGTATAATAATAAAAATTGTGTAAATAATTAGACCCGCTCCTTTAAATACGTGAAATGTAGAAAAATTATGCTTAGAAGAACGAGGGAAATCTTTTGCGCCTGGACTCAAATGAGTGAGAGAGAACAGATAGGCGCACACAACGTGGAGTTTACTTCTATCGCACCACACATAATTCCCACGTGAGAGAGATTTAATCCCAACTCGCAGCTCCCCCATGCAGGGGTTTTGTCTCGCCGCCGCCGCGTGCTGAACTCACCTCGCTCATGGAGAGGGAAGCAGAATGCTTCGACGGAGCGGCAGGCTACGATGGCGACAAAACAGGGGTGAGTGTGCCTCAAAGAGAGGGGCGGGGAAAGTATGAGAAGATAAAAAAGGAGAACAGAATATAAAATGGAAGGTGAGTCGAAAGAGGGGATACGTGGAGCACATGAAAAGAAGGGAAGGAAGAGACCGTGGAACGTGAGCCGAAATGTATTCGGAAAAAATAAATTGGGTGGCGGAATCAAATTGGAATGAAAAAGGAATGAGAGCTCTTCTTTGAATCGAAAGAGGATTCGTGGGTGATTATGCGGGAGGCTGAATATTTGGAGACCGACCGACCAGCTGAGGTCATCCAAGCAGGGCAAGGATGGTAAAGGTGTAGAGAAAATGGCGTCTGCTTCACCCCACTATTCGAAGAAAGTCTTCAGGGATTCCTTTTCAATGTACCAACTGATAAGGCAATTGGTGTGTTAGAAGGATTCCAAAAGTCACCAAAGGGGGTGAAAATTATTAATAGATTAATAACTTATAGATTCAATTGCCAAAGATTAATTATACTAGGTTTTCTGGATGAATCTTTCTCCGGATTCTGTCACTTAGTACCATCGTGAAAGATGCATCCAATATCAATTAGCAACACGTTCTTCATAAAGTTTAATAATATTATGAACTGCTCGTTAGCATCCCTTGGACTAATTATCATTGGAATTAGACTTTTTATATACTATCCATTTAAATTTCTATAAATCAGGCCTGAAGATGATATTGAATATAATGAGCCGTTAAAAAATTAGTTTTAGTGCGGAGAGAAATATTATACGCCATTTCCTACCATTAGGCTGCACAGCCACTGACGCTGGGCTGAACAGAAACTTGTCTTCGAATAGAAATTGAGCCATAACAGCCAAAATAGTTATCACCGTAAAATTATTGTGGGATCATATGGTTCAAAATTAAGATGGGGTATAGTAAAATTAATTTAACGAACGATAATCCAAGCCAAAATTTGATGTCATTCATATTCATTGCCCACATGATAACATTTCTAATAATTCTGGATAAATTAAAAATCATACTTCAGCTACAGATCCATCTCAACTGATATTATTTCTCATGGTTTCAGAAAATAATATCATCAATACAGACGGTTATTATGATATATGGACGATTTAAAACAATGATGATTAAACATTAGGACGTCTTCATAATTGTAAATTTAATATAGAATTGCTATGATCAAGACTTTACTTTCAGAGATCTCAGCACATCTCGCTAAATAAGTAAGTGAGAACACCTTAGGATGAACAGAAGAGTAAATAGTTGGCAAGGCCGGGAGCTAAAATGGAATGTATAGGGAGGGATAAGGGGGTTTAAAATTGAACGAAAAGAGGATAAAGACGCCTCTCAATGGAATGAGAATGCGTATCGCGGATTGGGTAGGACCTCGCCGCACCTGGAGCTGAGCAGGTGAAACACAATGGTGAGGAAATAAAAGCGTACGAGAAAGAGGAGGAATACTAATATGGAGAACGAGAGAGAAGAAACCTTTTAAAATATTACCACACATCATTCCTGATTGGTTCCACCGATGCGAAGTAAAAAATTTTAAATAGCCAGAGCTTGAACAAGAAAATTATAGACTCTAATTAAGTACGCGTAGTATTTCGAAGCCTGCCGCGTGAATGGCAGTGAAACATAGAGAATATGCCTACCATGAGAAAAAAATCTCCTCGAATGGGATTCAAACCACTTACCTTTGACTTTTAGGGGCAATATGCAGACCTCTAGTACACTATCAATGTTCTTGAATTCTCATGGCAATTGAAGCGTGGATCATGCTACTGGATTTTTTAGTGCTGTTTAAGATTTTACGCTATTTGAGAACCAATTAAGATTTCCATTACCTATGGACAAGTTAATTCCAAAACAGCAAATAGCCGGAGAAAAAAAAAACACCCTTAAAATTTATTTCATTAAAAAAACCATTCAATATCTTGTTAAAAATATTTTTTTTCTCTTCTTATCTTGACCTCATTTAATACATGTTATAAAATTTCCTGGAGCTTTGGCCAAATATCATATGTTAAAAATATTTATATTTACTTGTATGGAATACACTACTCCATAACCGTTCTTCTGATATTTTAACTTTATTAAACAAACGTCGAATACATAGTCGTCCATAAATCTGCTAAATATATTAAAAAGTTTTTCACCTTTCCCATTCTAGAATAACACAATCCGGTGTAGTTATAGTATATTTAGTGGATCCTTTGATAAATGTTTGCTAAACGGGAACACGGTAAGAACAGATGGACCTCTCACATTTTATTTAACATCATAACGCACCTCCAAGCTTAGCTGCGTATATCCTCCAGGCCAATATAAAATGTCGAGCTTAAATAATACTACGGGCACATGTGACCACAGCTATCGGTACCGTGCGTCATTGATTTCAACGGATGTTGATTTGAGAGTCCGTTGTGATTAAATAAACCCCCCTCATTGAATGAACAATACGATCCATTTTATAAATTTAATCGTCAAGGAATATTCAAACAGGAGAAAAGTTTTCTCTGTACCTCAATTGACGTCGTTAATTTAGAATATAAAATAATCTCGGGACACTATTTTGCAAAAAAGTCCCCAAAAAATTCTTCATTTTTATCCAAGGAGAAAGGAAAAACAAATAAAATCCCATGGGGAAAATTAATTACCCCTGAGTATGGATATTAAACCCAAACCGAGATTGCGTCGCTCGTTATCAAATGACCTTTGCAAAATGAGCGCTGACGTGAACCAAAATAGATAACACGTTTTTTACCAATATTTAAACTATTAGTAGCAATATCAATGAAAATGGGGTACTTTTTAAAACAAAACAAACAGATGAGAGAAGAAATGCCTTCAAAACATTAGAGGTGGATTGAACTCATCATGTGGATCAAACGCTCATTTCCATCGCATTTAGCGAAAGGAGCAGTTTTGAATATCAGTTCTTGACGTACAGCCAGGGTTAATTACTTTTATTAAACATTTCTCTCATTCTTCTGCCGTTTAGCCTCTACTTAAACGGGTGATGGAGGTAGAAGCTATCCCTATATTTTACTTTGAAACCCAGGAAAAAATATTTCTTGTAGAAGTTTTTCCGAATTCAGTGCTGGCAATTTAAAGGTCCAGATCCTATTGCTCTGATTTGTATGTTTGAATCAAATCCATGGTTCTTACATGTTCTAAGATATTATTTTTTACGATTCGACGAAATATTAGTTTTGCAAATGAAGTACATATTCTTTACTTCCTGCCACGCATAATAATGTCCTTTTAACCGCTATGTGAAGTTGGTGGATACGTATTATTTAAATCCTTCCGGGCAAATAGAACGAAACAATTTCTCGGGTTTCCGGGCGGGTGAGAGAGAAAATTTAAGGCAGTTTCGGGTTCCATCTCTTCACTCATTCTCAAGGCTACTCATTCTAAAGGAACCCGAAACGTCGGCTGCCCTGGATTTACTTACCCGAGAGAAGTTTATTTTCTGATGGATACGTTTAAAATTAGTCTGAAGGTGTCTTTAAACGCCTCGACACGGTAAAATACTATACTTATGCCGAGCGTTGATACATTCGCTGGCGTCCGTCAATATTTATTTATCTACGTGTCGGTCTTTATTCAAATTTAAGATTCCCCTTTGACGACTGCCTGTGCATCTACAAGCTCAGAACATGCACACGTAGCAACGGCTTAAGAAACCCAGAGCAAACTTACATCATATTGCAGGCCTGGCATGGATTTGGCAGTGCGGAATAGACGGACCATCGTCGAAAGTGGAAAGGTACAACATGCATCCCATAAAGAACGAAAGGAAGACCGTGACCCATAAAGACATGCGGGAGGAGGAGTGGAAAGATTGGAGACCCTCGTAGCAAAGGCGGGAGGAATGAAGAGAGTGGAGTGCTGAGCTCAGAGACAGGGGTTGAGACCACCGTAAAACCCGTGTCATCCCTCCCGGACACCCTCCGGCACTCTGCCGCTGAAGAGAAGTGGCGAGGCAGCCTGCTAAGGTTTAAAGAGACACAAAGATATCCACTTTGTCCGGAGCGCTGAAGCCTGGCAAATGTATGTTCTGCTGAAACCTGAACCGCTCAGCGCCGAGCAAAATTTATTCTCACTAACGTTCGATGGGTCAACATATATAACCAATACCTTCGTTCCTCTGCCGCAGTACTATGTTTCTTTTTAAGTCGAGATAAAATTATTTGTATGATACTTGATTGACAAAAGGTCTAACTATTCCAAAACATGTTCTGCAACCGAATTTCACATCTCATTCCCACCGTTAGCCATTATTTTAAAGACACACTATGATTTAAGTTACTAGGTACTAAATGGAAAAAGCCATAATTGGGGAAAAATACCTTACTTTAGCTCAACAAAAAATTTTCACAAAACTATAGTTATCGTGTTACCCAGTGGCATAGCGAGGGGGGGATTTTGGGGGTTAAACCCCCCTCCCATAGCTCAGAGAAATTTTAAGTTAAATCCATTTTACTTAATTGGATTGATATTACTAATAGAATAGTGTAAGGATTAATAAAAAAAATCCCACAGAAAGCCGTGAAACTCACCATTTTGAACCGTTTATCTTAAAATTCCGCAATTTATTAATCTCGCGACTACCACTTATCCTGGTGGGTATTCCATAGCCCCACACACCCCGGTATTAGTTGCACATAAATCCCCTCAGCCTTAATTCCTAGTTGCGCCTGTGGTGTTACCACTCCATGGTATACTATGATTGAGGTATAATCTATTATCAATAGAGCTTTCAGCGATCCACAGTCATTACTTAAGTCCTAAAAGTTATTTTCTTGGAAAGTAGCTGTAGAAAATTCAAATTATTACTGCAAAATGTCTCATTGAAGTAACTTACCCTACAACGCCAATGACCAGGAGAACATTTGTTTATTTTTATAAATATAGCCTTCTTATCTTAAGATAATTATTTCTCATTTTATGACGCATGATATATAGCTATGCTTCATCCCTATGGCCCTTAAAATCCATGATAGTAGATCTTAGCAAGGATTCAACTCCTCAGGGAAAACTGTATTGGTAGAATTGTTAAATGATACTAACTCAAAGTAGAAAAGAACACGGGAATCGGTCTATGAACATAATATTTTGGTTGCAGGTAGCATTTTACTGAGAGTAATTAGGTGAATCATGTAAGGCAAATATTAATCCAAAATAATATCTGAAATATTTTTTAAACCGCCAGAACGCAGTCTTTAAGTAATCAAAATTATAACTGGAAATTTTTTAAAAGTGCTAGAACGCCGTCAGTTCATTTTAACAAGTCGCTCATTTTAAAGATAAACGGTAGTTACAACCATCCCAAGGAAATTATTATTTTACCGAGATATTTAAGAGAATTCAATCCATGTTTTCACTTGCCCATTCTGCCGAATAGCTCCAGGCAAGTTAACTAACAACCTCGAAGAATACGAAGGTAGAAAGAAATAAGTACTTAGATGAGGCGGGACCTTGAGTGGATAGCGCATCTGCGACCGTCTACGTGCTCTTAGGCCGTCGTTGAGACGTCTGCGCCTTCCCCGGAGAAACCTCGGCGAGGACGTCGCATGCATTTTGAGTCGGTCACGCCCCAAGGGGGCTAAAGGGGGATGAGGCAAAAGTATGGCCAAACTGCAGCACGCGGTGATGGGAACAGAGTGCAGGGTAAAAGCACCCCAAGTTGTTCCTAGGTTACCCCATCAGGTGGTGTCTCCACCTCCAATAGACCCACCTAGAGGAAACAATCAAGGTCGGCTCACGCTCTTGCTCCCTCCCAAACGAAGGAGGCGACTTTTGTCCAGACATCCACAGGTGTTCAGTGATGATTGCAAAAGTGGAAGGTATACCAGGTATGGATAAAAATTCGTGAGACTCAAAGATACATGGCACGTTTTAAAAGCAAAACAGCGAGGAAATTCATCAAAAATTTTATCTTAGAAACAGCAAGAAAAATACAACATTTTTCGTTATTTAACGCGTTAATCGGGCGTTACCCAATTGTAAGGATTCATATATTCGTGCCATTTGTTAATCTGAATTTTCATTCCGGAGCTCAGGTGGAACTCGGTTGTATAATATTTTCGACTAGTTTAACTAATTAAGTAATAAAATAAAATCGATGTGAATAAAATTTTCTCAGGATACCCCACCGGGCTAAATACTCCATTTCAGCCGACTATTCGAGCTACGACTCGAGGCTCATCCAGCGCATAAAAAAGGTGCAACAAAGGAATTGACATGGTCTTTTCAATCCAAATGCAGCCAAAAAACGATGCACCCAAAATAATTGTTGTCAAATTTTAAATTCTAAGATTAAAATCGTGATCAGAATCCCCATTTAAATAAGGATAGTAAAAAGATTTAAAAAAAATCTATTTAGTATGACTCATTTCTCGGCAATATTTGGCTTCGCTATGCTCTTTGCCTCGATATTAACCAATTTTAAGGATTCACATATTCGTGCCATCTGTTAATCTGAATTTTCATTCCGGACGCATTTTTGTTGCGTAAAAATTTGTTTTATTTATCCTACAAAGAAAAAAATGTGTCTCAAACCAATCGTTTGTAGAGAAAATATAGAGTAAGAAAATGTACTTATCTCACGAAGAGCTCAGATGAAACTCGGACGTACAATATTTTCCACTAGTTTAACTAATTAAGTGAAAAAATAAAATTGATGTGAATAAACTTTTCTCGGGATATCCCACCGGGTTAAATACTCCATTTCAGCCGACTTGTCGAGCTCCGACTCGAGGCTCATCCTGCGCATAAAAAAGGTGCGACAAAGGAACTGACACTATGTGTTTTAGTAAATTTACTTAAGTTTGATACACCAAATAAATTGATATAATTTGAGTTAACAACAAAAAAAGAACGTAAAACGACTTTCAGCAGTCCCGAAGATGTGAGTAGAGTCGGGGCTCGAAACGTCGGCAGTAACAGTGTTTAAACTGTTAGAATATCCCGAGAAAATTTACCCTCACAATTAGCCATGAAAGCATCAAATTTTATTTTCAAATGAAATAGATGTTGAATTTCTTGCTGTCAGCTGATAATAAAATACTAGTCGTATGTTCCGTATAATAGTATGAAAAAAAATTAAAAACAGTGATAACTTACTTATACTAATGCTTATATATTAAATGTGCATTTGCTTAACTAAATTTAAAATAAATTCTGGAAATCGTTTTCACCCAAAGTAAGGCGAAGGATGGCAGTAGTCCTATCTGTCACGCATAAGATCGAAGTGCCCATCTTAAACCGAGGAGACATCTCTCAAAGGGTTCCTATGACCTCCCACTGACCATGATTGAGCGTCAGCTTTGCATCTGACAGCATAAGCCGATATTCTCTGGTCACAGACCGAGATGGTTGACCACTCGATGTCAACTTAGCACCCAGCATTCGAAGACTGCCGGTAGTACCTCGACTATTGCGACGTATAGACTAATCGACCCTGCTATGCCAAATAAAAATATGTAAATATGCAAAAGTTAATATCTATAGTTAATAATAGAACAATATCCGTTTAAAACTGTCCCCTTAATTAAACCTATTTTCACTATCAGCAGTGAAAGGTATGTTGGGTATCCATTTTGAAAGTCATGATAAATTTTAGATGGAAAATTTTTTCCATGTTCCACCTGATTTCCAATTTTTTCCACATCATAATTAACTCCAAAAGCTTCCCCTTAACATGCTATAAGTACTTTGTTACCATTACTGAATTCTTCTCGGGTTCTCAGCCAGGTTAATTCTTTCATATAAGCCGACGTTTCGTGAGACGACTTGTCTCCCATCTTCAAGGTCGTTTTACCCTTTGAAAGTCCAATTTCACACTAAAATTGTGAAATTGGAATGAAAAATTGGACTTTCAAAGAGTATCACGGCCATGAAGATGGGAGACAATTCGTCTCTCGAAACGTTGGCTCTACGACAGAATTAACCTGGCTGAGAACCCGAGAAGAATTCATCAATAGTATTCACCAGGAGAAATTAAAATCGTTTCCTTTGTTACTAGTTTATCATTAACGACAGTAAGAAATAAAGGCATTTCATTCTTTCCAGCGGCGAGTCAAGTACGTATAAAATCGTTTCTGGCATGATTTGGTGGAGGTTCGATAAATCCATGATGAAAAAACACGAATGGTAATTTGCACACTTTTTAATTCCAAAACTCATCAACCGACCCAGGTCTCAACACATTGTGTCATTGCCAATGTAATGTGTGTCATAATGTGTTGAAACCATGGTCGGTTGTTGATTTTTGGAATTAAAAAGAGTGGAAATTACCATTCGTGTTCTTTCATAATGGGAGTCAAGTAGTTACCATTTTTAATAAATGTCGAATTATATCGAATCCAGGCTGGAAAGCCGCTACCGTGACTCATGGAAATAGCAGGGTCAAAAATATGTACATATCAGTATTTACGTCATGTAAATATATGTTGGATTATTACTCGCTAATAATTGAAAATGGCATTTAGACCTATTCTTAACTATATTTTTTTTTAATCATGCTGCCAGCATTTTTGAAACGAATTGGAGCTTCAAAGCCATATATAAGCTTTAGCTAAATTTTTGAGACCTTGGACCATTGCACTTAGCATGCAATAAGGAAATGAGGAAGTTAGCAATTTCTTAATCGACGATCCGCTCTAAAAGTTGTACCAAAATTTAATTCAACGTCAATATCTCCTCTTTGTACCCCTTCATTCTGCGTATAACATCCTGCATTCCTTGGCGCTTCAACATGATATCACAAAGTGGAAGAAAAATAAAGTAAAGATGTACACATGCCTCCAACCAGGAAGCTTAAAAAAATATTTTTTTCCGATAATAACCTATCAAAGAAGTTTTTGTAAGCTCTTCCACTTTAAGTGGGAAAAATGCCTCGGTAAAAACATTCTTTAAGGCACTGGCAGATAAAATATGCTAATCATTAATCACCTCGTTTATTGCATTTCATGCAGATATCTTAAATATATACTACTTTTGCAAACTATTCAACGTTACGAATCAAAGCTATTTATTCCATGAGCTAAAATATCTGGTTAAATATCACATTCCTATCTGCAACATTTTTCTGCTGGGGTGATGTTCCACCAATTCAATAAAAACTTTAATTTATCGCAAACTAGAGCCAAATTATAGATCTTCTCAATTAAAATTATTTTCACTCTCAGCAGTGAAATATCAGTTTTAGTATCCATTTTGAAAATCATGAGACATTTTTGATGGCAAAATTTTTCATATGCCTCCCAATTTCCAGGTTGTTCCACATCATATTTCAGTCAAAATGATTTCACTCAACATGCTAAAAGTACTTATTTACCCGAATAATATTTACAATAACAAGTGATCAAAGCGTTTCATTCCTTGCTACGGGGAGACAAGTAGTTAAAACCAAGTAGCATTTCTATTTACGTTTAGCAATACGCTTACGTTTCTTCTTTCAAATGTCAAAATATCCGTGATTTCCATTTATTGAAAGTTTATAAAAATACTAATCTGCTTTATTTCGTTTAAAATCTCTTTTTTGATACCCCCTCCGCAATCGCATCATGTATATATTCATGTTTGCTCACAACCCTCACAGTGCAGCAAATCTTCCACATTCTCAGTCGACGAACTCCTTTGAAGAACGTGACTAATAAAATTGCCAACTGTTTCAGTATTTGTTTAAAGAATTAGAAAAATACAAAAAAACTTCGGAATTGGTGGTTGCGTAACCGGCAATGACACCGAGTTCAGGAATCCTCCTTTGACACGTCAAATCTTAATCTCAAGATGGAGTTTACGTTCTACCACTCGCACAAGTGAGGTCTGTGACACCAAGTGAAGTTTCCTCAGACTTGAAAGTGGGGCGCCTTCGACTCACTCGTAGCGATGCGGTCAGGAGGGTATAACAACACGAAAGGCAGCACATCGGCCAGGTGAGAAACAAGTGAAGGTTTGAGAGGAAAAAAGACTGAACGGAGTGGGGAGATGAGGAAGAGTTAGGGAGGGCGGATGGGGGGTAGTTGATGCGGAAGTGTTGGTGCTAAGAGCGAAGGTCAGCTTCTTTAGTTTACGGCGCGCAGTTCAGAAGCGTTCCCTGGAGGATGGAAACCTTCTTAGTTAGCGTCTTATCTGGGTCATAGAGTGCGCTCCACACCACTTCATCCCCGTGTAAGGCTTACTCTCCCGCACCGGTGCCATCAACCAAACGCCGAGGAACTCCAGTCGCGGTGGCAATGCACCGGGTGAGACGAAGCAGGAGCGGAGGGGATTACGATGAGTAGGTGAGCCCCGAGGCAGTAAAGTATCTCTCTGCCACGTCATGTCCAAGCCTTCGTGTCAAGCGCAGGGTGTTGAATAAGAAAAAAATAGAAGAGAATCGAATAATCAATATTCGTTGCACTTTTATGGGGATTTTCCTGCCCCTGAGAGGACGCATTTGTCCGTGTCAGCACGACAAAGGAAAGTATGCCATTTCCGTTTATATTTCCGCTGGCGCACGCGTATTTCGGAAAAAAACACCACGTGATTTCAAAGAAATAAAATAAGATGTGCTGCCACATATTGCTTATCCCTACATTTTGCATGAATCAGATAAACAGTCACTGCTTGGAAACAATATCCAAAGGATGCGAATGCAACTAAACTATCAATGTTATTCTGTCAATCCGTGCATTCACTTTTTGAAAATAATGTTAGTGTCTTAAAAACATTCAAGTAATTTACCCGGTAATTATATTATCTTGGTATCACCATAGGAAACGGAATTTATTGTCTTTAAATAGGCAACCATGATTTGAGACGAGTGATGGCCAAGATGACTGAAGAAATATAATAATTCGAAGAAACTTAACACTATTTTTCCAAACTCTATAAGAATTTTACATCCATCTCATTAAATTTAGGATTATTCCAATGTTAGGTACGCCCAAACTGTGAAAATGGATAATGACTTTGGTTCAAATATAATCAGCTCTTATAAGGTATAATTTTTCCATTCCCATTTTTTCTTCTTACATTACCTACCGGTAACATTTCAGTATAACGAAGAGTTGTACACTAAAAATCTAACTATTATGTTCAATTGAAAAGGTAAACTCATTAAAGGGAGGAAAAACCATGCAAAACATCGGTTATTAATATACTATAGCAAAATAAATCCCACTAAATAAAATGACATGACGATGCTAATCTACCCATTTATAAATTACAACATATTTTCAGAGATTTCATCGCGTTTTACGGCTAAGTACCTGCTCCCAACATATGTACCTTAGTTATTTGTACATTTAAGCTCCTTCCTTATACTCCCTAGGGTAAGTTGTTGAGATTATTTCAGCAATCATAAAAAAATGGTTGGAAAATTGAGAGCCTTGAGAGAGAAAAATGAAACCCTCTTCTTGTACACACCACTAAATCGTTTCCATTTGCAAGCTGCAAAAGAGCATTCACGTTTTGAAATAATCAAAATAGATTAAATTTATTAAAATCCCTGTGAAAAAAAATCTTCGCAAAGGCTTTGTTTCAAATTTCTCTCTTCATGAATCAGCATGAAATTAAAACTAAGCTGATTTATATGTCACATGACGGCTATTGTTTCAGATAAAATTTATTCGGCTCAGCATGCGAAGCGATAGTAACTTTTGAAAGCATAATGAAGAACTTTCCATATTTTATCACGTCATCATCAATAATCCCTACTGCCAATCCATATGATAATCTAATACAACCGTAATCGAAATCAATCCACCAATGGTAATTATCTCTTTCAGATTCAAACAATCCATCAAAAAATTAAACTTTTCCATGAAGTTTCAGTGAAAGGTTTTTTTTTCAAATGAATTTTGCCAAATTGAATCTGAAGCAACAGAGTTTACTTTCAGAGGAGAAAAAAATAAATAAGGAGAGTGAAATCGTTAAGAAGAGAAAAATATCTGCTGATGTGATCTAAATCGACGACATAAGTCGATATAGTTCAATGAGAACCAAGTACAAAAGGAAATCACTTCAACCATCTCATTTGAGCCAAATGAAATTATATTTGCGAAGTAAATATAAAACTTACATTTCACTGTTTCATATTTTTCCATGCTCTCTATGAATGCTCCATAGAATGCTCTCTAGACTAGCAGGCACCAGGAACGCTGCGACGCATCAATTTGTGGTTGAGAAATGCATACTATCATTTAATAAGTCCTGTAAAAAAATATAAGAGAAATACTAAGTCTCTAAAAAGAATTTGCAGGTATTCATTAATGCATACAAATGAATAAACCATAGATCGATATGATTAAAGTCAGTTTATCACTTTTGAATCCACGCACCGGGAAATGTATAATGCAGTCACTTAACGTTTCAATGAGCTCAAGGATCAGCGCAAAGTTCTAAAGAACTTATTTTGAATAGGTACTGGTATCATAAGAGAAGTTGTGAGTGAAATAATTAAATTGGCATATTCCGTCTTTTTCTTCCAATTACACTTGTTACAAGGGAAGAACTCTTTCTCTCCACACGTTTCAAGGGACATTATTTCACCAAACGCAACAATGCGAGGGAGAAATCCGAGTAATGGAAAACGAGTTTAGATGCTTTAGATCCTAGGATAGTAAATTATGAAAAAGGATGAGTTTACAATAGGTATATATAAATTGCTTAAGGGAGGTTACCGAATGTTAAAGACACTTAAGCAAAAATGAGAAGGTCTTGCTGTGTGGTTGTGTTCAACATCACGCGAGGAAAGTAAATCAGACATGAAGACAGAAATATTTTCTGGCTATTGAGAGGGATAAAGAAAAAAAACCTTCAAATACCTTCCCTACTTTTCGAATCAATGGCCTTTTCAGAAGTACTGAACGCAAAAAAGAATTTTTGAAAGTTCAGTATCAAATAATCGCAAATTTGCCGTGAGGCATGGATTCCATCGAGGTGATTCCACGTGGAAACTCCATGCTTTATCTGCCTGTCATACACAGATGATCAGTGACTTTATTGATGCCAAATATTTTGCTTCCCTCTTTGCGAATTGACAATTTGTCCGTTCACCAAAAAAAACACTTGAATCGTCTGATTAACCACTGGCTGTTTGAACAAATGTTTCAGAGAACTATTTATGGCTCCCTTAAATTCATCAATAGTTTTCTGCGATTAAAAGCCATCAATGAACTTATACACTGCTTTAGAAATTAAAAAAAAAGTGTTTATACCACGCAATAGTGAAATACTATCATACATTTCCAGAGGAACGTCATTTGAGTTATAATCGCTTAAACTTTTTTTATATAATCCATTCATACAAAAAGGAATTTTACGAGTCAGAATCATTGAACGGCATTAAAATCTACACCATCAATACTTATAACTACATTATTGTAAAACCAATGATTATATGAGGTGATTCATGCTTCTAAATACTGAACCACTCAATATGTGATCGCATTCCAATCCCAAAAAGAAAGGAAACATTGTATCTGAAAATCCTAGCGCTTTTCATCACCAATTAAATGTAATGTTCATGTTTCTGTAACTCTTCCAGAGAGTATAATGTACCCCATGAACTTAAATTTCCTTTACTAAGAACTTAACTGATAATTCTCAAGGTTAATCGAGGAAGTAAACTCCATATCTTTACATGCTACTCGAAGGTGCACAGTACTGACTACGTAGAGAAAGCTGTCGAGATCAAATGACTGAAAAAAATGACTGATCACAAACGTCTTAAACTTACAGTTATTCTTTAAACTAGGAACTTGACCAATAATTCTTAAGGTTAATCGAGGAAGGTCACCCCCAATATCCATACATGCTACTCAAAGGCACGCGATACTGACTACGTAGAGAAAGCTGTCGAGAACAAAGGGCTGAAGTAAATGAGTGAGTACAAACACCGGAAAGCGGATAGGAGGACCATGTCCACGGAGTGGTAGGTCAAACCCCTGATGTACATCCTCATAAAGCCTTCAATCCTCACAGAAGGATCGCTGCCCTTGTCTTGCGACCGGCGCTCTTCCTTCCCAAGGGAAACAAGCCTCCTCTCCTCCACCCCCGCACTTCAATATGCGCTCACGGCTTAAGGCACTCACTCATGTCCACCCCGTATACTATATCGCACGTTAAACACGGCTCCCTTGCCCATATCCGGCCCTCAAGACTCGCTCGCTGCCTCATCCCTCAAATCCGCTCGTCGCATACAGGTCAACGCCGCGGGTTGATGCACATCGCCTTCGTGCAACGCCCTTATTCAACATCCAAGCCAGTGATACCCTCCCTGTAAGCTACCTCTCGAGGTAGGCCAGTGCGGTATAACGTTTCAAAAACAGGCAAAATCGCTGCGCGCTGCACTGTTTTGCTAAGCATTAAGCAAAATCTTTCACGACCATGCCGACATTAGATACGGACCAGTATATACCCCTCTAAGTATTAAAAATGATAACTTGACATAATTTAAAATTTCAATTTAAAGGGACGAGTAACTTTTCGGATCCATTTGATATGATGGAAAATTATTACAAATATGATTGTAAATTTGATTGAAAAGATAACAATTGAAACATATATCCAACAATCTCATCCATATTGGTGATATTAAAAAGATCAGTACTGTTCAAACGATAGAATTGGAATACATTTTTCTAGCAAAAAGATTTTGATTTCCAGCTAATTGCTCACT
The DNA here is from genome assembly GCF_921293095.1 of Ischnura elegans. Classification (NCBI taxonomy): domain Eukaryota; kingdom Metazoa; phylum Arthropoda; class Insecta; order Odonata; family Coenagrionidae; genus Ischnura; species Ischnura elegans. The sequence goes on along the minus strand of NC_060246.1, from coordinate 89,817,024 downwards.
CATAGTCATTAGCGGATCCAGGATAGAGAAAAGGGGGGCTAAGTAAGCGAACAAAAATTTCATTCTATCTGGTGTAAATTGGATGTCCAAGGGGGGGCTCTAGCCCCTTAACCCCCCCCCCCCCCATAGATCCGCCACTGCTCATAATAATAAGTAAAAACTGACTTTACAATTATTTATAGCACAAAATGTTTGCTATTTCAATTGTAAAATTTTTATTAATAGATCAAAAAGTTCCTAAACTGTACTCATCAATTCATTCGTGCCTTAGTTCCTCTGGCAGCGATTGTAGAAAAAAACACACTTTACCTTATATTAATGAAGTGAAAACACACGGTTGAGAAACATTTCAATTTCTCCTCAAAAAAGAAGGTGAATGGAAATCAGAGGCGGAAAATCGATACCCTGATACGCTGCAACGGTACCCCGAACCTTGAAATTGAAAAGTAGGATTACCATTTTTACATTCGAACAAAAGTCTAAAGCATAATATTACAAATAATGAAGTTTAATTCTAATTGATACTCATGTTAACAAAATTCACATGAGTTGACTCAATAATAGATAAAGACGTACATATTTACCCTTTTGTAATTTTAGATCAATTATTCGACGTTCAAACACCACAAACAATGCTCGAGAAAGGAAACAATAGACATTATTATTCGGTTACCTAATTGAAGATGCATGCGCTTTTGTTCATGTCAACAGTTCACTTTACAGCAGAAGTAACTCTGAACAATATCAAATTTTGCCCATACATACAGCAATTTCACAGCATCGTGTTCAAGCCTAAGGCTGCATCGTAACATTGGTCCCAAAATGAACCTCCGATAGCTAATAAGCACTCAGCGCTATCATCAAATTTGTAACTACGTCACACTATACTACTCCCTACACATGAAACTTAGCAAACATGCACTAATCGATTCGTGGCATTTAATTTAATCTGCGGTATTTCACTCTATTTCAACATTATGTCTACTTTACTCGCTTGCGATGGAAAATATACCGTTTTTGGTGCGTTTGTGAGTAGGCAGATAGCCAAATTACACGTGTGGGCCTCCTATTTGTAACTGCATATCTCCCTCAGTTTTAAAATACTTCCTCTCTTCATCCCTTGCTCAAACCTTGTTCTATCCCTGCACATTCACAGCTTATCGATCGCGCTTCCCTATTTAAAATTTTCAGCGGCATTACTCCATATTTTAAGCTCCTAATGTAAAACTTGTAACTCATTTTTAATTTCATGTTCTTTTGCATGGTAATGTGAAAATATAACACGAAGGAAAAAAGATAATAAACCTTGAGTCTGCATAATTTTCTAATAGCACAGCTACTATATTTCATATCTTGACTGCCATCATGAGGCAATTGAGTAAAAATGATTGTCATTATCATACATTTCTATAAAAGTAATTTGAGGAAAATCAGAGGATACAGATGGCGAAGTAATGATTAGGAAGTTTAAACTTCGCTTATTGAGCGTACCTATAAAGCTGTGGCGATGAAATCTAACTTTATAACTGATGACGATGCTATAGAGAACAAATTAATCATATCCTTTCCATTCGTAAGCCTGAATAATACTATTCCTGACCTTGCATCAAATCGAGTACAATAGTTAGCGGGCTAGCAAGAACAGGATTTACAGCATCGAGTTTAGCATCGAGAAAATTCTGAATTATTTTTAGCAACCTCATTGGAATGCTTGGATGAATCGGTGCCATTTTCGTTTCTTTTTTGCTTCCTCTCAGACCGTTTAGCTTACTCAATGTATAGTTGGAATTGCGTCCATTATTTATATTGACCTTTTCTCGCAGTTCCGTGAAACGCAAAACATAAACTCTCATAAATTAATAATTCATACGAACCCAAATAAACTTTGTGAAAGACCAAGCAAAGTTCTATTCTGGCACGGACTGTTCGAGCATTCTTGGTTCAGCCCTGGAGCTCCTGAATTCCATATAGCACCCTTGGAAATGACAATGGCGAAGAATCGTGAGACCGACGCTTCAAGCATACCCATTGTCTTTACTCACAAAGGAACTTTACGCTATGACTCACTAGACGATGTCTTTTGATTACGCAGTACAAGTTTAAAATCGGACGGGGTGATACGTAAGATGTCGCCCTAATTACAACAATGAAATGGTAGATTACCGAAACTGGATGTGAAAATACTCTCAATAAAGGGGTACTAGAAAAGACCAGGCTTAAAATAATCTTAATCCTCATTTATAGCTGAGCCCCGCCACACAATTCAAGCAATCATTACCAAAAGCCCTATAAGTGGTTTCCTCTATGAGCGTCCCGCTCCAAAATCGTCAAACGCCTCCGTTGAGTGCGCCCCGCGGGAAAGCCGTTCGCGGAATCGGTTCCATTGGGTGCCACCACCGTGAATTCGCGCAAGAGCGACTCAATTTTGAACGGGCGATATGCACAGAGCTCTTTCGCCTCCTCCAAAAGCCTCCCTCGTCATCCCCCGCGGCACAGCGGCGCTCCTCTGGGTGTGCATTGCGAAGCGACGATACCCAATTGGGCCAATGACGCTGCTAGAAGTAATGCTCGCGCCGCATAACGACGCCTTCAAGGAAATGTGCACCCAAATCAAATCTCAATTATCCCACGGGATGAGGAGAGTGGAATATCATCATATTCAGTCGTCGCGCATTATGCGGGGAGAGACGGGAGTGTTCGTTGACATCTGCACTTATGCATATTTATGAAACAAAGCTCCATACACACACACGTACAGATCGAGTTCCCCATCTCGAGGCAACGATGGAAGTTTAAGTGAAGGAATCCCTCACTTCAATAACGAGGCCAGAAATCTTATTAATGATGTATTTATGATAATGGGATGGTGTCTATGCATCAGTGTGTGGGAATGTTTGGGTCTATATATCGCGCAAATACCACAGAATGGGGCACGTTAATGAAAACCTCGCAGGAGGTTTTAGCTATAGCTATACACTGATGTGTATCCATAGGCGCCGACTCCATGGGGCCTGAGGGGGCTCAAGCCCCCTCAATAATTCGTTTGGGGGGGCGGAGCCCCCCCAATAATTCAAGAAATTAATTAAGTTATATTATACAGTGGCGCCGACTCCATGGGGCCTGAAGGGTCCCGAGCCCCCTCAAAAATTCGTTATGGGTGTGAGGAAATAATGTATCAGGCTTGTCGATTTTCCCCGGAGTGTTCAGATATCGAGATTCGAGTTATCAGTGTTCTAATGTTGATCATATGACTCTTCTAAAATGCTTAAAAAACTTAAAACTCACTACTTATAAAATTTCCCAGTGCAAGATCCCCGGTTAGGGCCCCCCCAATATTTTTTGTAAGTCGGCGCGCCTGTGTGTATCATACAATAAGATTTTTCAAAGCATTTTCTTCATTGTTCCTTTGTTGATGATTCAAATCCCATGGTGAAATCAAATTAGTTAATCAATATCGTATGAAGTTAGAACACAAAGAAAGATAACTGATAACTTCAGGCTTGACTCTGTGAAACCTCTCCATATTGGAAATAAAAGAATAAAACTTTGTTAAGTTCACTTTTGTATTTGAATGGCACGACCCGGGATTCGTAGAGTAGTTTCATCTTCAAGTGAAGTATCAAAGTTACATCTTAAGATGAAGATGTAACTACGTCAAGAAACCCAGGTCGTGATCATTTAAATATACAAATAAACCTTATTAAGTTTTATTCTTTTATTTCCAATCATTTATTCACTGTCCAATAAGTCGTGTTTCCGGTATATTCCCAACCAACGTGAATTTAATCGCAAAATAATGCGGAGGGATTTTGTCAATTACAGAGTACATCTCCGAGAGTAGAATCATAATTAGCCGATCGCTATTGTTACGTAAACCTGTCTGAATTAATGATTTGCAGGATTGATGGCTTGCTTCCCTGGCTTCTCTTTCCTGTTTCATCGACCTTTAGACCAGTAGGTCGTGTCATTATCATGTAATGCCTCTGAAAGTCATGGGAGATATAGGGCAATACATTTACAACCTTAAGAGGAAAATGAGCCTGACCGGAATCAACGTTCACAATTGACCTACCTAGACAGCATTATTTCTTAATTTAAACATAGGCTTAGTCAATTTAAGCTACACTAATAGTCTCCCTCGAATAAGCACATTGTACACCAATTAAAAAAGTAGAAGGCCTATTGATTCTCATATTTTGCATAGTGTCCCACTGAATAGCAACTCCACATATGTTGAGGCATAAAAAGTATTAATACCTTCTTCCAAGTGACAATTTTGTGCTGAAAACCAATCTTCACTGTATAACCCCAGGTTAACATTCACTACGACATTTTTTCAGGAAAAACGAGCGAGAAATAATGGAAATTTTATGTTTTTTATTTCTAAAAATGTATATCTGGCGTAAAATTTGAAAATTTAAATATTGCAACAGAAGCCAATTTCATATCTGAAAAGTGGCTGAAGAAATTAAAAATTGAAACCATGGAAATGTCACGGTGACCAGGCAAGTTTTTTTCATTAATAAGTATATTTAATTTTCAATAGAAGAAAGAAATAAGAAATATATTTCCCTGAGAACCTATTGCGAGAAAGAAATCATTTTTAATACTTTGCTAGGCTAAGGAAATAATATTGCTCATAATTCGTTGAAAAATATGTGTAACTCGTTTTAATTAGCAATAGCAAAGTACGACTACTTACTGGACATTGCGATAAAAAAACTGATACCAATGCTACGCCGGAATTAAGTTACTATAGCTGAAGATGAACCCAAAAAAATGATTATCAGTCGAAAATATTTCAGCCAACCCATTAACACATTTTCATCAAATGGATGGCACGATATCAACCCTGTACAAATATTCTAAAAAAATCGTCCTCTCCAAACTCAACCCTTTTGAACACAAAAGTACCCGCATAACTCCAGCAATTTAACTTCTAAAAAGGGATGTCAGGAACAGGAATAGGGAGGGGTTGGAAAGGAAAAAAAAGTTTTGCAGGGTTCCCTAAACAATATCCACTGAGCACCATCTCTATCCCAGGAATTCACCACCATTAAAATCTTTTGTTTAAATCGGGAATGCTTTGGAGTTCTCAACCCCCCTTTAAGGTCTTCCATTGTTGATTCGCGTCTCCCGTAGTAGCAAAAAATAAAAATAAATATATATTTAGCACCCTACTGGGCTTTCCCAGCCAAGGCAAACGCCCGTCATTACTGCAGGGATGACCACTATAAGCGTATCTCTGTTTAAGTGGATACCCAACCGGGAGGCATTCAGGCGGAGGTAAGAAGAGAGAGAAAAACCGTCCACGAAGGGACCACGCGCAAGCTTTATCTTCGTGGAACAAAAAAGATGTTTTCCGGATGTCTCGACGGCAGCATATGGGTCATTAGTACAGAGACAAAGGCGGAGGACCAATACGAGGAGACTGAGATGAAACTTGAAAAGCATTTATTCCCTTTCCTTACCAAAAGACTCCTAATGTTCGCGCGTAATCGTCTCACTCGGTGGACCGTGATATATCCAGCCACTAATAACTGCGCTAAGCGACATTGTATTTTTCGTAGAGTAGGTGGTTTTTAAGAAGCAATGCCAGGTAAAAAAAGGAGATTAAGACTATTTACTTTACGCTATACGCATACGAACCAATTGGGTCTTCTGGAAAAAGAAAACAATCTTCCCTATAACTTGAAACTGGACCGCAAGTGGTGAATGAAGACGAACATTACCATTTAAAAAGTTTTTGCCGAAATGTTGAAATGGCTTCACTAAAATGGTGAGAGCTAAAAATCTGAGCTATTTATTGGCAGAATATTTAGTAGAACATTTTTCTTTGATGAATACGACTTATCTCTGCGCATCATGCGCATTGCATATCATTGCGCATCAACAAAAACAATATATTTAGAGAGGTGATAATTGATGTGTTTTCCAAAGAACTGACTCCTATTTTAGGAGATAAGCACTATCATGAAAAAATCTTGCCAAATTTTTAAATGATTTTGCTGCTTTTTTACGATTGTAAAAAATAGCCATTAATTTTTCTTTACCATTACGAAACTGGCTGAAGAAAATTCATTTAACTATATATCTTATTGAAAAAAATAATTTCCACATGAAACTTTTCTTGATAACGCAGCAATTATAACGAAAGACTTTCCATGGTTGAGGAGAGGGCCTTATTAATTTACCAAAATATTTTATTAAAACAAGCCATTAAAATTATTTTGCGCGTTAAGAACTGTATTCTCACAAATATAACATTGTCTCATCCGGATTTAGACACAAACACCAGGTTAAAAAAGATTTTTAAAAAGTTTCATGGGTAGGAAAATTACCACGCATGAAGAGCAGGGCGCAATTAACTATGCAATTAAACGGCAAAAATGAAAGAATATATCATACCCCTTGCTGTCGAATATAATGAGGGTATTTTATTGCATTCCGTATACTTTCAAGATAGCAAGCAAATATAAATTTAAGACATTGGATGTTCAGGTGTTAGGTTAGGTGTCAGCAGACCGCAATAAAGCTTGCTATGCGTGATTTAGCACTTTATCGGCGAACAGAATGAATTAGCTACTCTCTGGTTTTCGCGCTGGTAAGAAAATATAATGCAACCGACGTTTCAGGTTCCACCTGGTTGTTCATTTTCAAACCTACAGTAAAGAAGCGTTAAGAATTGTTAGCGCGCAAACCTGAGAGAAGTTAACTCACGAAAAAAAGCTAATAGGTACATAATAAAAACCAACCCAGAAGGTTTTCAATTTTGGTTCATAATTGCATTAGAGAGGAGGAGAGATTGAGAAACATTAGGCGTCTTAAAGATGATTAATATCTCGAAAAGATTAACGCCTTGATTTCACGTGCGATCGAGTTTACTCTTGAGGATCACAAATGAGCAAGTACTCTTGCCAAAACAGACCAATCTTTCCCCGAACACTTCCACGCCCTTTTCAGTCTTGGGAAGAAGCCCTTGGCAAGGGGACCTGTTGATTCACTTCCTCAATTCCTCACACAACCAGACTCCTTTCTCTTTTCTTATGCCCCCTACCTCTTGTTGACTCTCACTTCCGGCTTTGGCTTTCCAACAGTTTATCCTTGTTGATAGGGTGACACCCCGCCATCCCTCGTCAGCGTTAACGCTCGTTCCACTAGCACAAAAGTTTTCTTTACGAGCCAAATTTTAAGGTGAAAATGGATAGACGTCATGCTTCTAATTAAGATAATTAATGAAAATTTAATACATGGCAACCTTGAGGAAAGGCATTGAATTTACAGGGAAATCTTGCATTTCTACCTTTCTTCTTGGACATAAGTCACTCCTGAACGGGTTAAGGAAGCTTTCAAGATAAGGAAGCTTTTATGATATGATAAGGAAGATTTCAAATTATTCAAAAATATTATTAGAAAAGCAATGGAGTAGCGGGAAACTGATGGTGTGGTATGGTATGTGGAGGAGGTGATCGATAGCTGAGGTCATTTGCGCCATGAGGGAAGGGTAGGTAAGGAAGGGTGGAGAGAAACCCGGCGTCGGCATTAGCCCTCTCTAAACACCACGGCTTAACATTCATCCGAGTGTTGCACTTGCAATGTCCTCCAACATTTAAGCAGCATTTTATAACAACATTTACGCAGCATGTTTAACAAAATTTAAGCAGGGACAGTCTGTGAAAATTCTCTGCCACCGCCGGGAATTCAACCCGAGCCCACGGGGTGGGAAGCCAACACTCTAGCCACCACACCAACCCTATCCCCAAGAAAATTAATGTTGAAGAAGAATGAAGGAGTTCGATGGAGAGAAGACAACACTTTTGACGGAAGGATGAGGATTTCATTCGTGAGTGTGATCTCTCTTCAGAGTTTTATTTTGAATATGACCTTTTGGTAAATCGCGCAATAGAAAATAAAAAGCCACACTGGCTGCTTATGTTACGGTAAAACTCGAAACCTGCCCATGCCCTGGTTTACTCGCGGAAAAATCTGCTAATAACAGCACGCATCCAAAACTACCTTCCATTTTGAATGCAATCCCAGAATAGGGTGGTTTCCTTTTTTATTACCTATATCGAAATATTATTACTCCTGGAGAACGTATTTCACGTTTTTATATTTTTAAATGACGATGTCTATTTTTCGCGATTAAATGAAAAGTGATAATTTTCAAGCACGCGAAAGCACGACGGCTAAGTATTAATGATGGCAAAAGCCCGCATGACGTCATTCTGGTTCCAGCTGCCGCCGTGTGTGTCCACTTTGGTGCGAGGCTATGAGCGCCGATACGATGCCGGACTGCTAGCAGGTAGCAGAGTACCCTGCTATCAGGTAGCGCTTGGCTTAAATAAGGATTATTAATCCCCTATCAAGCGAAGAAAACTTTCCGACCATAGGCAATTTTAATTAATTTTAATGGAGTGATTATTAAGAAATGTTTCCCTGAGATCTGTGTCTCATGCATGCATTGGTAATCTTAGACGATTTAAAACTCCTGACTACTCGTATAGCATCTAGGTCCCTGTGACGTCACGTGGAGTGGCATCGCATGGGCGCCAATCTCTTTTTTCAAATGAGGTTAAAATTTATCATTAACATTCGTCTGAACAGGGATTTCTAAAACCAAATAATTTGTATGTGTTGAATACACTAATGGTGGGTAACGAATCGCAATCATTGCTTTTCGATTCATTGATGAAGGAAACTAACTTATTCCTCAAATTATAGACCGATTTCAATGTAATAGAGAATAAAATATAGGAAAACTAATAGCTGAAAATACCAATAGCTATATTTCACACTACATATTCTGCCAAATGGCAAAAAGGGAAAACAAACATTCTGTACATTAAAGTAGAACGAAAAAGTTAAAAGAGCTATGAACGCACAACACCAATAAAAATAATGTTGCACTGACTGTAGGCTGTAGGCTTTTCATGAGTTAGTGACGTACTTAAAATTACCTCCATCGATCAGAAACAATAACTTTCTCTGAGGAAAGAAATTGCTATCAATAGCGTAAGCTACAATAAACCACACGAGACACATTCACAAGACCTAGGACTATGAGAGACGTGAAGACACATCAGGATAAAGTTTGTAACATCATCAGCTTACCTGCGAAAGCGTTGAGGCCATAATTTTCTAAAGTAAATTCCTCAAAAAGTAAGCGTTGAATTGTAAAAAACAGATTAACTATGTGTCAATTTTTTAAGCCTACAATCACTATCGGCAAAGCAAAATAATTCGTGAACGAATCCAATATGATAAATATTTACTTCACCAAGGATTCGGCAAAGGTACATAATGCATAAAAAATAGGGCTAACCACACTTTCCATGGACAGATCCCCCATCCTTCACCTTAACTGTGACACTCTTCCCATCACAGCCCCCGTGAGTCCAAACTTTCATCGCTCAGGGAGTAACGGTGGTATGAGGAACGGCAACTGTTTATTAGACTTCTGAGCATTCCATGACTCTCGGCCGATGAAATTGAAGAGGATACACCGAGCGCTCTCCAACCTGCATCAGTATCCCCGCCACTCCAGGCATACCCTCTCACCCCGTCATATTAGCCCCACTCCCTCCCAGCGAGCGCTAGCCCGTCTTCGGACCAAAACCCTCCCTCCCTTCTTCTCTCCGCGATTCTCCGCCGCCAACTTTTTTCATTTATCCCGAGGGCCATTGGAGTTTGGCGGGAGCAAAAGGGATGCCACTGCTTGTCCAGTGAGGAAGATAGATGGCTTTCATTTGCTCGAGTAAGTGTGAGGGAATGAATTGCCACGCCTCGAGCCGTTAAGTATAAGATGAACGGACACTACCCCAATACTTTGTACATCATATTCTCGAAAATGGTTGCCAGGTGTTTAACAACGCCCGCGCCGCTGAGGAAACTGCAGCCGAATAGAAAAAAAGCATGCATTGAGTCGATGGACCCATCGAAGGGTATTGGTTACAAATGTGATCGGGTATTTGGGTAAGGAAATAACAAAATTCTAGTTGGGAAAGTTCCATGAGAGATACCATTTATTGTTTGCCTCTGTAAAAATGTTAAGCCCGGTTTGCAAGTTCATGCTAATACCTAAGCATATATCCGTATAAGATGTGAGAGAAATAACTATCAATTTACCCAATTAAAATATACCTTAACGTAAAATCAAAGCAGTAATATAATTTTCGTTCATTCAGCGACACCCGGTTTCAGCGTTGGCAAGGGATTAAAAACAGATTGTGGCTTCCATGGTCCATAACTCTTGTGAGCACTCATTCTTGATGGATCAAAAAGGCACAGATTTAGCCCTATCAACTTAAATATATTCCCTGTTATTGATAAAGGCATAATAAAGTAATAGCATAACGGAGTGGTCCATACATTTGCCCTTCGAGGCAAAAGCCCATAAAAAATTCTGGCTCTGGCGATTTACTTCTCAAAGTAATTCATACTCTCCAGTAAAATGGATTTATAACCATAAACTATTCAATAATCATTCAATAACTTAGTCTATTTCCGTTGGAATCTACATCGAACCTGGTAAAGGTAGGAGATATTGCACTGATATCCTTCCCCTTTACCGTTGATCTCATAAGTGAGGTAGCATCAGTGAAATATTATGCCACAGAGTCCAAACGAGGAGAATTGCGGATGACCATGGTCGACGGAAATAATATTTCTTGGAGAAGTACATGTGGAGATTTTTTTACTTTCTAAACAAACGCTTTCCTATTACAACTGCAGGACAGCTTACACGAATTTTATTGCTCATTTATGTATCTTCTACCTTTTTGCAAATAATATGGAATTGTCACTATATTAGCAAAACTAAAAAATTGCTCGAGTCAATTATAAAATGCATTTCTCCCCATAGATATTAATGCAAATGCGCAGCAAAAGTAGGCACTATCGAGGAAGGATATTTAATGTTCAATTTACATGCGAAATTCATCCCAACATTTCACCAGAGTCCACACTTATTTGAGAATAAACTAACACCGAGAATAACGATAGTAGGTTTATAAAATAATACCACCCTTGGGAGAACCTAACAAGTACTTTTTTCCACATGAACACAAAAAATATAATGAAAAAAAATAAGCGCAATTATACGATACGTTGATTAGGTTGGAGAGATTTTTAAACGTGGAAACGAAAACAAAAAAAATCGCTACACGACCGTAACTAGGCACGACTCCCGGCGCTATGTGCACCCGCACATTTTCCCCACCGTATCTTTATAGAGCCCGCTTCAGCGGCACGAAGGTATTTATAACGCCACTTCCCCATCCCCCCCTCTCGATGCATCTTTATTCATTTAATATCCGCCACCCCGAGTTCCCCTTTAACCCTTATCCCTCTCCGCCGTTCCCCGCATTCCCACAGTTTAGCGGGAGGTCGCACTCTTGAACCTCCCTCATTGCGTCCGTTCCAGTCGATATCTTCCGTTTCAAGCCCCCAACGGCCTCCGACAATATAGCCATCGTCCTCATTTCTGGCGAACGAACGGGAATCAGGCGACGCCGGCGTCGTCGATGCGATAAGGGCACCGGGTTACTGCGTAATCCCACAGTTCTTGGTCTTTTTAAACGCATCGGTAGTAAGATGAACAAAAATGGACGCAAGGGTATCGAAAAAATCAAAATGAAACGGTAAAAAAAGTTATCTTTCATTTAAGAAAATGTAAATAAAGGGGATAACTGTGCGTTTTGGATGAAAAAGTTAAAATTTGTTTTTCTACAGAATTTTATTAAAACCCTACCTTGTTTTCGACGCTTAACGTCATCTCCGAGCGTCACTTCGCCTTGTCTGATGAACAGACGATGACGTTAAGCGCCGAAACCATGGTATTGTGTGAGTAATATTCTGCGGAAAACAAAGTTTAATTTTTACATCCAAAATGTTCAGCAAATTTCTCAAAGTGTCGCAAAAACCACCATTTTTTTTAGACAAGTGTGTTTTAACGGCCAAGAAATTTCAAATGAGTTAATTTCGCCCATTACACTGTCCTTTTCAACAGAATTCCAGGTAAACCACGCCTTGTGCCTCTAAAACATTTCATATTAGGCAACTTTATCTTATCGTATTCAGTGCAGTCAATTAAGCTAAAATCAAGTCATTCCACCCTAATAGGGTTACTAAGAGTTACTACTTAGTCTCAGAGTGTCTGCTCTTTATAAGCGCATCGGTGGCGCTATGAACAAAAAAGGGCAAAAGGGTATCGAAAAAAAAATCGAAATGAAACCGTACCAAAAGTTATAGTTCATTCGAGGAAATGTATATAAAGAGGAAAACTGTCATTTAATGGGCAAGATGTTTCAAATGAGTTCATGTAATCCATTACTCCACCCTTGGTGAAAATCCACTAACTGTCCAAACAATACACAAAATGTCCATAGAAACCACGTCTCATACCTCTTAACTAATTATCACTAGGTTATTTTATCATTCCGAAGCCAAAAATAGTAAATTAAGGTACAATTAAGTCCTTTCACCCTGGTCGCTCCTTATTTTGATTTGTAATACACAGTATAAAAGCTATATTAGAGATAACTACTGCTATAAAGAGATCAACGCAACGTCTTTGTCAGGTAAGCAAGGCTAAACATACCCTTCGGTTCGATGGATTTAATACCAACCGGTTCTTTCAATTAAGTAAACTCAAAGTAATCTTCCCAAAATAAAATCGTAGTCTAATAAATGTAAAGATATGTTGTTTTGTTTTGTTCAATTGTTTCCCCAGTAGAAAATTAAAGAAATGGAAAGAGGAAAATATCTTGTGTCAGGGATATCAGCATTTTAATAATTGGTATGGCTTGTATCTGTGGAAATGTCGAGGGACACAGCCTACCTGGTGGATACCAAAATCAACACTTAGTGAAACACTTTCCATTAAATAACTTCGTAAGATAGTCAAGTTTTTAAAGTGAAATAAACTGTAATAATAACCTAATATCTAAGTGTAGGCTGAACGGCAATGAATGACTTAACTGTGATTGAAATATATCGGTGAGCCGTCAAATTAGTGAAAATCAATCTTAATTAGGTCAAAATTGGTCTCAGCTACTTAAGGGTACGAAGAACACTGCGTAGTTATAAATCTTGACAATTACATTAATCTTTGAAGTACTGGTCACCAGTAAGAAATATTCTACTGGTATAAGGGTCTGCGTCATTATGGCGACCTATACTTGTTTTTCATTGGGATGAAATTTTGATATGTGAAATATTTTAATCGCAGAACAAGTCTGATGGAAACAAAATGGAAGAGTAGGTTTAGGAAAGCAAACAAAAAGCTTTTTGCAAAAAAATTAAGCAATTTACACGTTGACCAAATGTGGCCTCAATAGCCTCTTTCAAATAATTGTTGAAAGGACAATCAAAAACGCTTAATGGAATGGCGGTAGTTCTACGTTTAAAGAGCCACGAACGTTCATAGTTCATCTGTAAAAAGGCCATTAAAGGATTGAAAATGAATGGCTTGGGTTAAATCATTGTAAATATATGCACCCTATAACAGCTATTTCATCGCCGATGAAAGAATAACTCGTTAAATCTCGAAAATCTTCGAAGGGTAAAATTTATGGTAACTGAATCGAATGTACCTTGATTTTGCATGAAATGATTGTAAACATAAAAGAGCCACCTTGAACTATGATTTACTTTTTTACTCTATAGAAGAGGACGTAATGCTGAGGAGAACGATCGCCTTTGCTGGTCCATTACGCATGAAGCAAGGATATATTTACGAATATTTTAAGAGCGAAGTCGAATGATCGCACGCGGAATGATACAGCTACCATAAAAACACTACAGATATTGAAAAGGGCAAAGGTCGTGTGGCGTGGAGATAGCGTGGGTTAAAACGAGTTTATATCACATTGAGGATTCCGAAAATGCTAGCAATAATTGAGCAAAAAGAGAGGCGAGGGAAAATCATTCCTATGAAAAACCTCCCTTGAATTTCACCAACAGAATTTATCTCAGAAATAAAGATATGGTTACTCAAAGAGTCAGAGAGGATGTCAGCGGAGAAAAATATTCTACCTCACGTCCATTTCAAATAAAAATTACCTGAAATGATGTATGTAAACCTATTTTTCTGGCAAAATTTGAAACGAGGAACGGCACAACTGTCGCTGAACTGTCCGTGCGTAGAAGGAGATACACATTATAGAGAGGTACAAACAGGCAAGCTACATTCTTATTATTTGAAATATGATGAACTGGACGATGAAACTCACTCATTCAAGGTTAAGCATTTAAAAAATACCCACTACCAATGATGTGCGCGTTGCATGCAGGAGAAATATTGTTTCTCAAAAGCAGTCCTTCCATGCCCAGCAATAGGGATCATCTCATCAACAGCACAAAAAAATCTGACAATTACTTCGCGGATATAGGTAATTCCTATCAAATATTAATATAAAATATTAGCTGAAAATAAGCACAACGAAAACCAAGATGCAGTAGGCAAGCATGCAGCAGGCAGCAGAAGAAAAAAAGGCAAGACGTATATTAAAATAGAGAAAAAAAAACTGGAAGAGGTGGATGAATTCTTTTCCTTGGGAAGCAGGATAACTAGCGATGGGAGAAGCAAGAAAAAAGTACTATCGCAAAAGCCCGGGCGAAGGAACAAAAGAAATTCCTTCTTACGGCGGGGAATTTAAATATAGAAGTAAGGAAACAGTTACTTACCCTAAGAGCATGGATCTCCCCGAAAGTATATGAACAATGAGAGCAGCAGAGAAATCAAGGGTCGAGGCCTTCGAAATGTGGTGCTACAGAAAAATGATGAAGATCAAATAGATCGCCCGAGTAAGTGATGAAGAAGTCCCAAGAAAAGTAGGAGAGAATAGAAGCCCCGTGACAACTTTGATAAGAATATGGACCCACCTTGCGGGCTATACCTGAAGACATGATTGCCTGATGAAGACAACCGTTGTGGGACAAGTGGACGGCAACGATGGAAATAGAAGACATTGAAAAAAATATGTGGAACAAGTAAAGAAGGATGTGAAAAAGTAGCTGACAGGAGAATGGAGTGGATGGCTACGTAGAACTAATCTTAGGAATGTTGACCAGTGATGATGATAACGATAATTTTCAAAAGGAAGCAGAATGAAGCCGTCACCAAATAAAAGATAATTTTCCATAACAGCAATTCGAAAAAAAACTGTAAAGATAGTATGGAAACCATGGGTAGTGAGTAATGGGGAAACATTCATCCGACCACGAGAGAGCCTTTAACCACCAGAGAAGAAAAAACATCCTACATAAAGCTGGAGATGAAGACAAAGCAAACTATGTACAAAACTTTTCACTAAACTGACAACGCAGATGCTCAACCCAAGAACAGATACCAATTAGGCCATTACTACGCTACTAATATGGAACTATTAGCGACATATGAAAATAACAGTAGATGCATGATTACTTGAAATTCGCACCCTTCTGTTACGAAAATGGAGGAAATTTTAGTATGAAGCGAGTTGATCTCTTATCGAGTCAGGGGACGCCGTAGCAAAATCATGGGAGGCGAATCCTGCAACATTCACACTTTTGCTGAAATCGCCACCTTTCTTCAAGAGAACGCCCACTTGACCAGCCCTTCTTTTCGTGACACATTGGTCATTTAGAACTGAAGCAACCATTTTTAAAATTTTAGGGAAACACGATTAAGCTCTTGTAAACTTATTCTAGAATTTAAAATTTTTACCTGCGAGAAAGTAGTGAAAACTACTTTCTACTGAAGTAAAATATTTACACTTGGGGTAGAGTAAATATTGAAAAGGGTTTTTTTCCATATAACTCCTGTAAATATTTCAAAATACGAAGTACTGGGCATTAATGAACCACATTAAATTAATATTACTTCGAAATGAACACACTTTGAGTGAAAATAAAGCACGGTGAATTTGCAACGGTATTAATGGAATATCTACGACAATCCTGAAAACTCCATAAAAATTGCATGATGGTGACAGTAGAATGTTTATGATCACAGTAAGTACTCCGCAAGTAATACGTCACGAAGTCCGGTACAGCGATGGTACTGCGTTCTCTTGATTCCATCTCCTTGATGGCGCACCGATCGATGTATTCCCTGCAGTGCATTCGTTCTGGTGAAGTGTAACTTCTACACACCAGTTGACAACGACGAAAACCTGGTTTCCATTTCGCAAACTACTCGAAAAATCGCCATAGAGATCTACACGTACAATAAGAAGAAGGTGCCTGAAGTCTGAATCCACTGAAGTGATGACATGACCAACCTTGTGTATACACAGGGGGTGGAGAAACGGTGTGATATCTCTTGGAGATGACCGAAGAAGATTAACGGAAACAGGCGGAGCGTGCAAGAGGGAAAGCCACAGAGCCAGCCTTCCCCCCACCCCTCCCCCCTTTGCCCCATTTGACCGTCTTGCCCCCTCCCCCAGCCACCACACTGTGCCTCGAGGGTGTCGTTGAGCAGAAAGGGAGCATCCGCGAGAGAGAGAGGGAGAGAGGAGAGGGTGAGTGGAGATTTACCACCTCTTGTCTTATTCAAAAGGACCTCAAGTTCCCAAAGGGTTGGTGCGCGAAAGGGAGAGTGGAGCCGAGATATAGGGTAGCGCAGTCATTGACAAACAGCGGGGACTTCACAAGAAGGAATTACGGAAGCAAGAGGAGAGGGTGAAAGGTTACAGTAAAGGAAGGGGATGTGATAACATATTGTGAGAAATACATCAAGCGGTACTGAGTTCCATGTTGAGCATAATATGTCTTGCTCTCATGAGAATTTAGCCAGACTGTATAAATTTGGTTTGACTGATTGATTATATTAGGACGCAAAATAATATTTCGGAAGATAAAAGATTTCTGGAATAACAGATTCAAGACTATGTTTCATCCTGAGAAGATGGAATAAAAATATATTTCGATATCTAATTTTGTTGTAATTGAAACTGACTATTTCAATTTAATTCGTAGAAAAGTTTATAGACAGCTATATGTACGAAAGAGCAGAGACCAAATTTTGACGGCCATGGTGCCTAGCTACGAATGAGGCGAGGAAGATCCACAAAATGAGATCTCTTAGCTTTAAAACGAAAACGATAAAGACATATATACGAGATGCTCGCAGGCACAGATGAATTGAAATCTGGAAATTATTAAAGTCAACATTGTTCCGTAGCATAAATTGGCAGAATTCGAATACTTCCTTAATATTAGTATAAAATTATTTATGCAATTGATTTTAGCTTGCATGGAGTATTTACGGAGTATTGTGGCTTTATCCATTACTCTCATGTATTTATCTTTTTAATTCACAATAGGCCTACTCCCTTTTATTCCGTCTAAAAATCCTTTTCTCTTCCTTCCTCTCCCTCGTTTACCAAACGTTATTCCCTCTAATACAGTTTTCCACATCCCCTTCCCGCTCAGAACTCGCTCCATACTAATCTTCTGTGTCCTTCTTATTCAATCCCCCACTTTTACTCCAGCTTTGATCAAATTCAAAACACCTCTACCCATCTCTCAGCGTACACACACTAATAAGCAATTGCGTTAGTGAACAGCCTTGCCTCACTCCTCGGCTAATGCTTGCTCAACCTGATTCTCCGTCCACTACCTTCGCTTACATAGTCTGTGCCACACAAAAATTATGAATGAGTCGCCTATCCCTCCAATTAACTCCTATTTTCCAGAGAATATTCAATGATTTTACCCAACCCGTTCTATCAAATGCTTTTTTAAATCCATGAAGCAGGTGTTCTAATCACCAGAGACCCCATTACCGCGATTGCATCACTATTTGACTTCACTATTCTTTTCCTGACACCAAAATGATCGTCACCCAAATACTCGTTTGCCGTCGCCACCATTCGTCTGTTCAATATCCTTAGTACCACTTTCCCCGCGTGCGATATAAGGTTAATATTATCCATAAGGCCATAATCTCCGCATTCTACAGATTTCATCTTTTTCAGTGGCAGAATTAGAAATTTTTCACGAAATCCTCCGGTCAAGACCCCTCCTCATATATCCTGCGAACTATCTCGAAAATCCTTTTCTAACCATGCTTAGCCAGATTTTACAGCAGCTCATACGGGATATTGGTCACCTTAACCGCTTTCCTACCCTTCATATCACGAAGGGCTCTCTTGACATCTAAGCATTAGATCCTCGGCCTCGGGTATGCGCTCTTCTTACACTGCGCTTTCCTTCTCTATATTCAATCTTTCCAGCCTTTTACTGCTGTTGTCATGATCCTTCAGACACTCCTATCTAATTTGAACCTCGTCTCGCTTGGTTAGCATCATGCCATCTTTAGCCTAAATTTTTGTCATAACTTGACCTCTTTTGCCGCCCGATAGTGGCTTTACCACGAAACGCAACGATCCTAACTCTCCTTCTTCCTAAAAATTTTCCATTTCCCCACACTGTTCTCTCCACAACGCCTCTCTCGTCCTCTTGATTTTTCGCCAGAATCGATGGTTTATTTCCCTAAGCATTCGTATGGCCTACACTGTATCCATGTTCTTCCACTTCCTTCTTTCCTCCATTCTTTTATTATTTCCTCCCTTATCCACGGTTTATTTATCCTTTTACTGACAACAGACCAAATTGACTCCTCGACCGCTATTGCCTTTGGCTTGACTTCTCCGATTTTAATATTATTCCACCTCTATAGCCCGCCTGTCTTCAATCTTCCGCATACAACTCTACACTATTTTCCGAGATGCTCTTCTCATAGTCCCGATTAGACGTTCCATTTTCTGGGCCTAGTGATCTTCCTCAGTACTTTGAATCATGCGCTGAATTTCGTAGGAACTAGATTTCGAAATGAATCCGAATTCGCCTCAGGAAAGCTACGAAAGATTTTAACGCTATTTCTAAACCTCTGACCTACAGTAATATTGTCTATCTCGCATATCCCCGTTTCTCCTGGACTCTTTCATTTTTATCTCCACCCTTAGTAATGATTAAACCTAGTGTTTGCGGTGCATAACCTTTTCTCCCACAAAATTCTACGGTTTTTCTTCCCTGTCGTTTCGCACTCCTAATCCAAATTTTCCTGTATAGGTTACATCCCTCCCCTCCCCGGCGAAGGCGTTCCAGTTCCCCGTTCTTACTGGATTTTCCTTTCTTAGAATTTTCCTGAATATTTCCCAGAGCTATTTATTTGCCTTATCTTCTCCTTCTTCCCTATTATAGCTAGTGGGCACGTAAACTTGAACCTGCAGAAGGTTGGTGGCTTGCATCTCAATTTCTACTACCAAAATCCTATCGTTTAACTAATCTCTATCTGCCTCTCTCAAACCCAGCTTCCCGTTTCATACTAACGCTACCCCTCGGTGACATTCCTCCCTATTTATAATCGTCACTCTCTTGAAATGTTTAAACCCTTAGTCCAATTAGGTCTCAATGCTAAATTTAATCTATCCAAAGAATGAATTATCCCTCAAATCAAATCCTATTGAAAATAACAAATCTTTTTAACAGTGAACTATTAAGTTCCTTTCCCTTTCAAAAAACGGCGGGAAATTTTTGAATATTTAAACCACTTATGAACACAATACTCGACAACACGTGACACAACAATGTTCCCACCCCCCTCCAAAACCCGCTTGATGAATTCAAGCACCAATCGACTCGTTTATATATAAAACCCAGCACCCATTCGGTCCAGTAGTCCCAGTTATCTCCCAAACTCACCTCACACAGTCTTAGAATATCTCCCTTCCTCCCTTTCCTTTTTTATATTTTCCTTCCCACTCACGTTCTCATCATTTTCCTAACATTCCATGTCAATACTTCCAAATATCAGTGGCTGGAAAATTACCAGCTCGATTTTGAAGTAAAACTGTTTCTAGATTAAATTCCGTGACTTCTTCATAAAAACGATCGAAAATTTCCTCTCGGCAAAAGGTACGAAAGAAAAAACTTATTCACATCAATCTGATTTTGCTCCAATGGTTCTGCATAAAATGTATGCAAAGGAGTATTTATACGCCTGATGTTTTATAAAACATTAAAAATTCGTTTCAAAATGAACGGGAATGCAGAAAAAAAGGAATAAAAAACTTGGAAAGAGAAACTCATGATTTTATGCTAATCATAGCATGAAATTCTTTTTCTCGATAAAAATACATTCATTCTACACATATCCTAATTTCATAATAATTATATTTAATTTTTGCTTATAGCTTCCATTCCCAGCCAAGTTCTCCAGGCATCCTTGACGTTTAAAGTGGAATTGCTTAAAGAGATATTGATGAAGACAATGAAAAGAAGAAAATCACGGGGACAAAGAGAGCGTGATAGGCAGTTATTCATAATACCAATGGTGCGATAAAAAAAGCTGGGAGTATCACTGGGAAAGGTTTGCTGGAAGAGAAAAGTGGAGAGAAAGGATGAATTACTTCAGGTTCGCTTGCAAGTGAAAGTCAGGCATTTTTTTTCACGTAACCACACTTTTACCGACTTCCACGGAAGCAATTTATGTGCCAAAAGTGTTTGTTTGCCTCCTCGAAAAAGATACGGCGCGTGCAACCAACGTTTGCAGGCACTAAGCGCAGGGAAGTTTTTTTGTTCCCGATATCCTCCACACCACATGACGTGAAAAACAAACCACCAAAAGTTCACAATTTGATGCAGTTTATCACGCATTTTGCGGGAGATGCATGACTTCACTCCAACGGCCTCTGCAAATTTGCAGATAAAACATTACACCATCGTACTGTGTAATAAAGGTAATGGTGCTGAAGCATAGACTAAGAAAACCTAGAATGTAGAAATTTGATAGTTACTGGCTACTAAAAACTTCTTATAATAATAAGAAATTATAAATGAAAAAGACTTGAAAACAACATTTGACTCCACTAAAACATGCACATAGAAGTTTTAAGCAAAAAATTTGCATTGAAAAATATTTGATAGCCACATTTTATAAGAACCTTCAAAATCATGGGAACATTTAAAGTCCTCGATTATGAAACCGCCTAATGACCAATCAGTCCATGACGCCGCATTTTGGATAGCACAGTTTTACGAATGGTCCAACCAGATTTCATGTAAATTTGATCGAAGGAGACGGAGATTTGAGGACCCGACGGCTTCAACAATAGTACCTACACACGTAATGATTCGTTCGTGGCGACACGCACGTTTCGTTCGTGGCAACATCCCTCGATCCTCTCTACTTATTTTTAGCACTTTTTCATCGGTTTTTCAGTAGAGGTCTTCTCAGGGAAACATTGGGCTAACGACCTAAGAAGGAAGTATTCAAATCCTATTAGATACATCGTTCTTCTCCATATTATGTCCCCGCTATGGGTGCTAGGATTCCTTAAAAAATTAATAGAGTTCCAATATATTTCTTCGAGTACCTTTATTCAGCCTATGCAGTTATAGCCCCAAATTTACGTCATTAAAGGAGTGGACTGGCAATAGTTTCTTATCAAAGGACTGCATTTTCAAATTAGCAATGCTACATGGGAGGCAAATGCAATATTTTGGTGAAATAGTTTTTAAAACAAATAAAAGACTCAATAAAATTTAGTATAACTCCCTCTTAAAACGCTTTGGTTACCTAAAGTATGAATAAGTCAGGATCCATTAACAATAGGGGCAACGTGTAAATATATCGCGTAATACGGATTTCCTAGACTGATTTTTAGGGAAAGAAGTATGGCGAAGGTATACGCATTCTTGAAGAGACATTTAACGGTTAAAATAGGCTATAATCGGTCATCATTCAACCATAAGAGAACGACACATTAAAAGGAAAAGATGGCAAGAAAAACAAATGGAAAAAAATTATCATCATTACGGCTGAATCACCAAAAATCCACTAAATATATATTGTAATTCATGCGACCTAACTAACAGATAGAATTAGGTCAAGAATGTGGACAGAATCTAGAATGAGATTCCAGCGTGAATGCTGTAAGGGTTTTAGAGTTCAGGATTTAGAGCCAATAGAATTAGGACTTCTCGGCGTCCACATCAATGTCTTCATGACGACATGAAAAAGGCGGTACGCGACCCTTTTCCTACGACTGAGTTAGAAAAGAAAAATTATTTCATGAAAATTTCATCCCTTTCGGTACAAAATGGGGGTAGCATCACAAATCTAATAAAAAAGGGATGAAATTTTCCACGTCTCATTCCCCTGCGGCAAGCCATACTTTGGATATAATACAGTAAATTGTGATGGAAAAAAGAGATCACATTAAACATTTCATCCTACTTTGCCGTCGTCATATCATCGCTCAGGTCGATTATGACTACGCGGTGAGTTTGCATCGTTACCCCATTTTGAATTCAGTAACCTTTGCGTCACCTCACCTTCCCATAATTTCATTTATTTTCAATTTTTCCATGCGTGCACTTGGGGTTTACCTCTGAACTTTATCGCAAATTTGATTACTTCTCTACTAGATCCCAATAATTGTTGGTATGCACTCGCTCAATCGTCCTTTTCATAGTTTAGAGACAACAATGTGTTTCCAGTCTATAGTCCCATCAACGATTTAGATCATCCTTGTACATTAGGGTGGGGTAAATTTTCCGCGGACAGTAGTGACACCTATACTCGTTTTATGAGTTAAATCCAATATTTGTAGCAATAAAATGCATACTTCGAGAATGACTCAAATTTAAGCAATATTCCCTTTCTTAACAACAACCGAAAGCCTTCTTCATTATTTATATTTTTGGTCGAAGTCTTATAAGAGAAATAATTGAAGGCGTCATCCGTGTCCTCACGTTTGAACTCCTCAGGCGTATTAATCGTTGTTGATATGGAAATTGGTAGTGAAATCGAAGAAGAAAACAAAAAAAGTAATTCTACTACCAGGACTGATATTTATGACATTTTTATCTTCTTTGCCTCTTTTGTAGCTAAGATCAATTTTAGTTTTCATTTCTACCCTTTCATCTACACTTGAGATGTATCTTCTCGTCGTACTCCACCAGCTCCACGTGTTACATTACCTGCTCCAATCAGGGAAACATCCATATGTGAGTAATAAAACAGTTATTATATGATGAATCTGAATATACCTAAACGGAAACTCAAAGTCTCATCAAAGAGCCAAGAGCTATGACAAAAAATGACTTTTCAATAATGGATGCAGAGTAAAATAAATTGAGACGAGTAAACAAAACGACCGATGTAATCTGCATTATTGAACACAGCAGAGTACCCGTTTTGGGTAAAAGGATTTCAGGCAAGGAATGCAAATGAAACCAGAGAGGATAAAAGAAAGCCGTAGACAAGATGCTCCCAGGGCAGATGTGGGCAGGGCAGGGTGCCCTGACCCAATTCTCAAGGGTAAAATGTCGCAGGGAATCACGCAAGACAGGTCCTCGGGGAGTGTGGACACAGCAGACACAGTGGCGAAAGAGTGGAGGAAGACGGTGATTACTTGCAAGTTACTGTAGAGATGCTCCGAAAAGGTAGCTCTGACAATAGCGTCTAATGCGAGAACAAGAAGCAGGCCTCGAGATAAAAGAAAACATCACCAAAATCGGAAGAAAGACTGTATCCCATGTTATGTAAGGGCGTAGGAGCAGAGAAGGAGCAATAGAGGGAGATATTAATATTTTAAAATAGAAAACCAACCTAGAAGAATACAAACATATTGAATGTAGACCAGAGTTATTAATAATTTACATCAGGGAACGTTTTTGTTATGAAATTGTGTAAGCAACTAACAGATAGAGATGACTTCAGTGCCACTGCATCAACTGAGACG
The DNA here is from genome assembly GCF_921293095.1 of Ischnura elegans. Taxonomy (NCBI): domain Eukaryota; kingdom Metazoa; phylum Arthropoda; class Insecta; order Odonata; family Coenagrionidae; genus Ischnura; species Ischnura elegans. Next base: position 89,793,286 of record NC_060246.1, on the reverse strand, counting down.
GAATGTTTGTTGTGTTTTATCTCAAAAATTAAATAGGTTTTCATTTTATACCAACATTCAAATATCTATTAATATGCTTTTAAACATACGTCACGCTATTTCAACGCCCATTGAGGAAAGCGCATGTATGTCGGCCATGGTTGAAGTCCATCAAAATGGCCAGTAATACAAAAAAATCGTCTGTCTTCCATTAAAATACTAGCTTGCAAGCAACCTAATTGGATGTGTGCAAGAGTTGCTGGAAAACTCAATTTCAGGGGAATTTTCAATAGCCAACGCGACGCCGATGAAGTTCATACGAAAATATAAAGAAAATTCTCTTTTAGTATTCACAATTATCTGTTCATGAATTTAAATATTCCGTATTAGTTTAAATATATTATGAGTATTTAAGTAATATCAATAAAATAGTATTGCAATTGAAAAAAATGAATCCGGTAAAATATTCAAGGAATCGAAATCATGACGGATTGTTCCAATTTCAGGACGGTTTTTTTTTTCAAATTTGTAGCTTAAATCAATTTTCATCGTTATTTTCTTCCTTCTATTTAAAGTTGAGCTGGATTATCCCGTATTCCTACGCCAAGTGCCATTTTAACGGCTTATTTAGGGCAGATGAGTCATAGGCTTGCCACCTTCACACTTCTCATCTCATATTTTAGTTGCACAGGTCATATGGGTTGCACGTGGGTGTCGATCACAAAGGATCAATGTAAAAAAGTTTTCATATCGAAACGGGATGATTGATGATTAGAATGGACTCTCTGCAGAAATGTTTCATCCCTTACATAATAACTTAAAGATTTTCAGGAATGGGTGCAAAAAATTTCTTGGATGACTAATTTAAATATTAATTTTAAACTTTCGAGTTCACTGATTTAATTTTATTTTAGTGATACATCTCAAAACCCAAAATTAGTCCAAAAATTATAAACAAATACTTGAACCTTGGTGTAATAAGTAGGGAAGGAAAAATATTTACGCACCTGAATAAGCTCATGAAAAAGGAACTAGTATAATACATCAGCTTTGGGCCGAAACGTGTCAACAAAGCCTATTTATTATGCAAATATTTCATGGAAATTCCACTACATGTGGCATTACGCACAATGGTGAGAGAAGCCACAGGCGTACGTACATGAAAACTATATTTTCTAAATCCTCCTGGTCTATTTTATGGAAGGTTTTAAACTGCTGAAATATTGAGGTTAAACATAATTTTTGGAGGATAAAATAGTTTTTTTAGAGAAGAAATTCAGTTCTTTCTTTTACGGATACGATACACGACCAAGTTTTGAGTACCTAACTTAGGTTACATTTGGTCGTTAATCTCCTTCTCAAGCCAAAAAGAAGTTTTTCTTTATTATCCCGCTGCCAAGGAAGATGCATTACCTTCAAGACCCATTTGATAAGTATGCTTTCTTGCTGAGGTACAAGGCGCACGCTTTTCATGAAGCGGTGCGGTGTTACCCTTGAAGGCTTGGATGACGTGTCTTCCACAATTTAGTAATATAGAACTTCCTTCTTGCTTCACGCAACCAGGAAAGATTCAATGAACTAAGAGAATAAACTTTAGAGAACGAGAAATGAGAAAAAAGTTCGCCTTCATAAACTTGAGCCAAGGGTTTTCCTAGTGACTTGAAACTCATACAAACGATGTGAGGTGGAACAGTTTACATGGAAGTACGAATATCTATGCATAAGCTAACCAAACCATTCAAAAAAGTTCCACACATAGGATCCAATTAAATAAAGTATGACTTTAAAAAATTTAGAATAATTTTATTCTATGATACGTAATAAGCGCTTCAGATTGCTAATCAACACAAAGGTAAGTTTTAAGAAATATAAATCAATCCATGATTTTAATCAACGTTAAAAACAGACGCTCAAACTAACTAGAAATTTTAAATTATTCTAGTCTATTCTACGACAACTGATTAATTATGGAGGACAGACATAATGTTTAAAGGTAAAAAATTTCTTCGCATAGAAATCAAATTCAGAATGGCAGGTATGATATGCCATATAAAAATAACTAGAAAATTTTTGGAAAATAGGAAAGGTTTCTTTAGATGAGTTAAGGAGGAGACTGAAGGTTTGGATGGAGCGAGTACTTAGCGGGAAGGGGATGTTGAATACAGTGTTAGAGAGTAGAATGTTAGGTAAACGAGGGAGGCGAAGGAAGAGAATAGGATTTTTAGATGGATGGAAAGGGAGTAGGTCTTACAGTGAATTGAAGAAGTCAGTGCTGGAAGGAAAGTGAGGCTCCCATATTACTTCCTTAGTACTCCATGGAAAACTACCTTAATCTGAAGAATGCTATGGCAAATAAATAAGGAAATTTCGCTCGGCTTTGATGGGTCACATCACTTTCCTGAAGAACCCGACTCAAACGCCACTGAAACTGTCGTCTGAGACGATAAACACGCGGAGCGAATCCCGAAATAAACGGCGTTTCACCTCAAATCCTTATTTTAAAGCTCATTTTTGTGAAAGTTGTAACCGTTCGCGGGGCACGCCGTTGTTTTTTCAATCTTTATTGGAGAGATTTTTCTCTCAGAGGCCAGTATGCTCTTGAAAACGAGACGTCTAAAGGTCACGCGAGAAGCGGCCGAGGTGCGCGCTCTCTTCAGTGTATCTCCCAAACGACGACCAAGGCACCATAACTAGGCTGACGAGAGGAGACGCGTCGCCAGTGTTCGCGTGGTGAACAAAAGGCAATGTCATCAAGTGGCAGCTAGCTGCTCATCCCTCTTGAAAACGGTTGTTGCCACGTTCCACATTCCCCCCCACACGGTGAGCGCTTGCCCCGCGCCACCAAAAATTCAAGCGATGAGTCCTTTGAAATTAGAGATCTTGTCGTCCATTCTTTGCGAAAAGAAAAATAACGTGAATGCATGCACTCGTGATGCTCGGTCCCATTCATTATTTGCCACTTGAAGGCAGACAACAATTCCCAGGTATTCATTCGTCTCAACCCTTAAGAACCAACCTAACAACGCTTGCCGAAACGTACCCTGTATTCAGGACGGCTGAACAGATCTACGCTGGCGGGGGTCGAAAGAAATAGGTCGAGGTCAGCCAAGTAATATATTCACATTACACATTACGTACGAGAAAATCATGCAGATATCACGCTTGGTTCATTCCACCATGCGAGTTGTACGACGCAAAGGCAAAATGAGCAATCGACGCATTATTTCTCAGGAAGGGACTTCAAGAAAGGGATCCCTCGCCTTTGAAAATTAATGCTGATGCGTTACAAAAATGCTTAGTTACGTTCAGTACTTTGATTAACATCGTGGTAATTAGAGATATAAGGTTTCTACATTAAAATCAGGATAATTATCAACATCATTCGAAAACAGAAACATACAAGACACCAAGCAGTCTAATTTCAAGCTTTTATTAATGAAATCTGAGCAGCGAAAAAATAATTGAAAAAAAAACAGTATTTGAAGAGATTCAACATTGGCACGATTTTATTCATTTTCGACAATCTCGGAAAAGCCGAGTCTTTCCTATTGAAAATATATCTACGGGATTAAACGTCCTATAAATGATAATAACACTCAATTCTTAAAGGAAAGCAGGAAATCAGGCTCCAGAGAAACTGCCTCCTCAAATGCATAACGCTATAATAATGTACACAAAATATTCGTCTCAAATAATTCTCAGAACCTATGATGCATGGAATTAGTTACCGAAAACTCTACTCCTTCAGGACTCGAGCCGGCGAAATAGTCATGACGTGACTTTTTATAGGAAAGCTAATATGATTAAGGTGGATAAGGAAGCACGGACGTGCGAAGGTTACCAAAATCCTCTAGATGCGCAGAGTAGGGTGAGGGTAGAATGAATGGGGGGAGCAACGGAGGCAGACGAAGGGGAAAGTGGTATTACCAACTTAGAAATTGAATGCTGAGTTGCACTGAACAATTTAACTTTAATTGTACAACGCAGCAAACAATTTGCCGATCCTTCCCCATAGTCCCTCCGCCGCCAGGAAAGGCCAAACCACGTATGTTACCCTACTGCCTATTGCGGCGGGTCCCTGAGGGCGTTCAATTTCGTAAAAGGCCTTTGATAAATTCCATGGTTGGCTACGCATATCGTAAACATTATCTCGCACCAGTGGATCACGTAAAGGAGGTTCCAGTTCGAATCGTCGCAGCTTATTTATGTTGCCCCTTCTCTCGTATTTTAATCGGGGTTCTGATATGGTCGTAACTCGGAGTTGAGAACGGAATGATCCATTTACTTCAAAATTTGGGGTAGAGAATTTGCACAGCCCAAGGATATCATTGAAAAGTTTAAAACATTATTATTGGTTATATGATTTGAAACACTAACTATGGTTAATATCCCTAATTGTATTTGGAATTTGGTATCCCCAGTGGCATTTTGGAAAACTGATTAAAGGGCGAGCGAAATTACAGTATGAATCAAGTCTTGATGCAACGAACTGTGGCCTCTTGCTCGTCAATTGAAATATTCGTGATCCTCCCCCTGCTACCCACCCAACGGCGACATTTGGGTTTTGAAAAATATATTTTTTTTTCAGTCCCTAAATTGTCTTTTGCTGTGGGCCATAAGTTTTCTGGGTGATTTTACATGATAAAGTTCCAGCCATTCGTCCTGTTTAAACTCCAATTTAACGTTATTCCCATCCGGAATACGTACGCACGACTTCAGCACAGACGACGTCGCATCGATCGCACATTCCCTATTATCCGCATGTTGTATTGCGCGAAGTGTACAAAGAGCGTGGCAGAGCCACGCTGGGTAACGGACGAAGCGTTGAAGAGGAAAAGGGAAAGAGAAAAAGAGAGGACAAAAAGGCAGGTGAGTGAAGAGGTGAAGCACAATCGCACATGTGAGGGACGAGATGCCCGCTCTACATGAACTTGACACACAATGACGCACTCGAAGTCCAGGCTAAACGCCAAAATTAAAGAGTACCCTTGTGCTGGAAGACTGAACTGTATGATATAGATGCATATTTCAAGGTTAATTCAAAAATATTATTCCTTTAACGTGAGATATCCAAATGCTTAAAATAAGTTCGAGGTGAACAAGGTAAACTTCTGGTGAAGCGGTAGACAGAGAGGGCCATGGAAATGTTGGCACAATGGCCATTTTGACCCGGATGATTTCCCGAGAAAACTTCATCAGCAATATTCGCCAAGAAAGCACAAATCTTTTATCGAGGTAAAGTGTGCTAATCACTCTGTTTTGCGTCCAATATCCAGTACCCAAATCGATGATGAAAAATTACTGACATCCTGAAAAATGACACAAATATATCAGTAAGACGTTACTATAACATAATGTAGAACATCAATATTGGGTATAGGTTTCTTTAAGTAGACATTTTAGGTCTTTGTGCTAAAAATTTAACAATGCTTTCTCATGATCATCAAGAAAAATGCCTATTTTATGTATTAAATGATTTAAAAATATTTCATGCATTATTTTATTCCTCAATCGAGCAGCTTCAACGCAAATCATTTTTAAATGGCTTAGATATAGATCTTTCCACCCTAGAGTTAGAGTTCAAAATTAGCGTAAAAGTGATTCAAAAATAATTTGTGTATTCTTCTGTTTCATTAGCGCAATAATGGACATGGTGATTACAATAGGTAAGGAATAAAAAACCATAATAGAATAGTAGCATACCATCTCCCATATAATTATGACAACCTGATATCGTGAGGCAAAAAATATTTTGCTGATTTTCGCCTCCAACTTTGATTTCAATCCCCGACAAAAAAGAATCAGCGTAGTCATGCTTATAATATAGAGTCCGTATAAAATTTCCGACGACAGATATCCTAATTTTTAAGCATGTTCCAATGGAGAAGGCAAAAATTCAGTCACGCTCAACTCCAGATGACTCACAACGCCTTTTGGACTCTACAATTAAAGGCAGGTCCAAAATCTAAACAGTCAAGCAAAAAGCGAACCAAGGCAAGCAAAACCATTATTAGCTATTTTCCTTTGATATTTTCACTTTACGGCAGCTGGAAAATAACATAGACCATACGATTCAGGCAACCTCTTATCTCTCGATCGATTTCATGAAGTCGGTTTCCATGGTGACATAAACTTATCCTCATTTCCGGTGAAATCTGCTACTGCGATTCTGTTTCGAACACTACAATCTCAAATTCCTCGTCCCGTCCATTGTAGATCAAACCTGAGGGCAGCAAGATCTTAGATTGAAAAAAATATCCTCTACGTAATGAAGGTTGGTAAATTCTAGAAGTAAAAGGATTGAATGATCTATAATACTCATAACCTGGCGTCATCAGCAGGTAGCATTAAAGTGAAACTGCTTCAACAGCACTTCATTTCAACAATCGTAGCCTTCTAAGACGACAGAAAAATACACCAAATTACTTTACAAGTGTCAATAAAATAAAAAAAACCTGCAACTTAGAAAAAAGTTCTTTTGTCATGTATAATTTCAAAGCCGATGGCTGCTTCGAGGCTATAGTAGAGGATGTATACATCGATCGATGGAACAAACATTAGATCTGACCAAATTAAGGTTCAAGACTGCATGTGAATTTTCGGCTTTACTAAGGTTTGATTCACTAGACTCCAATATTCCTAGGTTACTCGCGACCGAAGCCACTGGAATCGATGCCAGTCAACGCCATTACTTCTCCACGGATGCACCTAGGTTCAGCGGAAGCGCAACAGGAAACTCGCCATGTCTTTCCTTAGACGTAGTCTAACGATTATATCCATTCGGTCACGGGGGAGTTGAGCCCGCTGCAAAAGTAGGGGAGGTCTGGAGACCGCTATATTGCGGCAGAGCCAACGGGTGGGACGGCCCGAAAAAAAAGAAGACAAAAGAGCTTAGGGGTTAAAAAGTAAGAGGAGAGAGAGAGAGAGGAGAAAACGGGTCCCTGGATGCGTATCCGCCCGAAAAGAGTGAACAGCGCGAGTTGAACAAAAGAGGGGAGGAATTGAAAAATGAGAGGGAGGGGTGGATGTGGGACGCGTTGGTAGGGGGAGGAATATACTATGCGGAGCACATTCACTAGTTGCAAGTAGGAACACATTCCTTTTTAAGTTTGAGAACGCGAATCCGTAATCATGATAAAATATAAACAAATTTTCAGAAGAGATTAAAAAATCGGATTATTTGTTATTGTATATAATTTTAATTGAAATTAAAAACAAAAAATATATAAATGCATTTGCAAGCAAAGTGTTGTTTTTTGCTTGAATTTTATTGCTTATCAATAGCAACATCAGTATTAACTCAGACCGGCCAAATTTTAAGATACCTACGTGTTGTTAGAAATTAGCCATCGAAATGGAAAATTCAACGCCTTCAACTACAGTGGAGCCTGGATAATTCGACTTTCTTTGATTCGAAATATTATTTAATTTGAAATATTATTACTCTTGGTCCCTAGCATTTTGTATTTTAGCAATGCTAAAAAAAATCGTGGATTATTCGAATTTTATTTTGGATAATTCGAATTTTCGGTGTGTCAAATTAAGGTATAACTTGTAATCTGCGGCTCAAAATAATTGTGAATCCATCGAAAATTATGCTTTACTAATGGTACTGTCAAAAATGACATCTTTTCTAAATGTATACGATAACGAGATAAGTTGTTAGTGCACAGCATTTCAGATGCTGCTAAGGGCATTTTAAGGTTAGAATAAAAACGTTACTATGCTTTACTTCGTAGTTTGTTGAAATAAATATTCCTGTTTTGAGGTTACTTTAATCTTGCTAATAGGCGTTATTCAAGGTATTTTTATTTCAAGAATGTCAATTTAATAAAGAGTTTTGTTTGGAAAAATGAATTTTATTTTTTTTGGACCAATTTAATATTTAATTTGGACTTCTTTAATGCGAATTTCTGGATAGTTCGAAGTTTTAAAACGGTCCCTTGATGTTCAAATTATCTCTTGGTCCCTATCATTTTGTATTCAAACAGTGCTAAAAAAATCGTGTTTAATTCTAATTTTATTTTGAATAATTCGAATTTTTGTTGTGTCAATTAAGGTATAAATTATAATCTGCGACTCAAAAAAATTGTGAATCCATCGGAAAATATACGGTGCTAACGGTACTGTCAAAAATGACATATTTTCTGAACATATACGACTACGATTTAAGTTAAAGTTCCGCTATACATCTATCTATATCTACATACTACCCCGCAAGATGCCTAAAAAGCGTGTGGCAAGCGTGTGTCAGGACACGAGGCGTTTAATATAAAAAGCAAATGCACAAACAACATAACGACTAGAATTTATCAAAATCCTTTATGGTTCGGTAGAAAACGAATTCCCATAACTATCCATTCGGCAAAATATCTCCCTTAATTTATCTCTTCCATCGGACCTAGAAATATGAAGGGGCACCGAGATGATGTTCTTCGCGTCTCTCTTAAAGATATCTATTCTCAATTTCTGAAGCAATCTAACAATAAGTCTAGCGTGCAGCCTCCGGGTCTCTAGCGGCCCACCTCTTCTCCAATATTTTGCGGTATGTTCCTTGAAAATGCGAGGAATAGCATTTAAAGGTAATGAATTTGATAGATTGCGTCAACATTTGTATACATTTCAGATAATACCACTAATTATGCCATACTTTCCCATGATTCTCGCATCAATTTGCCCGTCAGCGACGCGAGTGGGAACTTTTGTAAACAATTTAAATGCGCAGTGGTTGACAACACACTAAGAGGCAGGCTTGAGCCGACATCCTTTTTTGTAATATTTGCGAATTCTACACTAACGTGAAACAGTGCGCGTGAACAGGGTACGCTGAAAGATAACGATTAAGAAAGCCCCGAGAAACGACAACACCGATACCGCAAACTACCAACAATACGTACGGGGCAACTTTTATCAGAGCTCGTGTCTGATGCACACAGGAAAACAATCTTGTCACAATGAAAGGCAGCCATGTGCGGAAATGCCTGAAATGATTTTGATACCTTGTGGTATAGTATTAAAAATATATCAAAGACGCATTACGAGTAGGTAATTTTTAATTTTCTAGTCGGATTGGAAAATATTAAAATTTAATAACTTTATTCTCATACTTAAGATGATGACTAATCAATTTTTATATGGCAGAAAAAAACCGGTTAGAAGTAAAAACTATGCAAGTGAGCATGTGCAATATCAAGTTGCGTGTAAATGTAAGAAATATAGTGAGTTAAATGCATTAAAACTTCATTAATAACTATTTTGTTTATAGTTTTTTCAGGAGTATTTTACAGCGTGTTCTCTGCAATTTTATTGCCACCGGAGTGAAATATTTTTAAAAATCGTCTAAAACTTCCGAACTTTTTCAGTGGACGAAGAAAACCGTTGAAGAATTACATAATTTGACAATGTTAATTTTAAATATTGATTTAAAATTTACAAATTGTGGAATATTAAATATATATTTAAAATGATCTTGATAAATTTTATTCAGTTAGGTCTGGAACAGCAGATTTTGAATAATATTGCCTGGAAATATCCTGATGCTCGCAGATCACTCAACCTTAAGATAAGTTGATTTTTCGTAAAATATATCACTATAACCGATCTTCACGTGTACTGCGTGCGTTCAGCGAAAGTTTAAGCCCTATATCATCATGATAGCGGTGTCCGTTACGTGATAACGTCAATTTTGTCTCAACCTTGAGGCTAAATCGACCGGTTCAAAGGCCACGTCCGAAGGATTGAGGTCCTTAAGATGAAGCACCTCTAACTTTTCACAGGTCTATTGTTCTTACGTACAACTTGCTTTTAGCAATCAAGCTATCAACTTGAGTATGTGTGATATGTGGAAGATATTCTTTTCAAAATTTGTGTGCATATCAATGATCATAATTTTACCTGCGCTTTCACTGAGGTAAAAAATTCCAAGTTTGAACATGGTTGCCTAGGTTTTAAACAAATTATGTGTCAGGAAAGAGGAATAGTTATTAACCGAACTCGGGGTGTTATTACACGCTTTAAAATAATGCTTGTCCTAGTAAATTATGAGTAACCCTTGTCAACGTTTGCTACCATTTTAATTATGAACGTTTTACCTCACTATTAGGTTACGTTCATAATCAAAAGGTAAGGCTTCAATATTTTAGGCACAGGGAAACGTTGGCAAGGATTTAAATTTTATGCAGTAAAAAATTCAAGATGATAGCAAAAATTAAAAAGGAGTTGTATTAAACGAAAATAAGACAAAATACAATCAATCGAGCAAGAGTGATGCAAACTGATAAGCGCTTTCGCCATTTAAACAAGATTCGGACGACCCCACTGAATTTAATTCCAATATCGGGACTTGATTTTGAGCCTTTGATACTGTATATGAGGTTTAAAAAAAACATCGCACTAATTTCACAAATTACCAAACAATCTGAAATATTGGCTCTATAGGTGTGGTGGCCAAGTGCCCAATATCTTGCCCTCGGCAAATACTGACTCTCATTCAGAAAATCTCTCATTGATCGATATTCCGTTGCAAAGGAAAAAGAATACAAATAATATCATCTTTATTTACGAATATAGAAAGCCAGTAAAAATATGTGTATTTTCACATTACAAATTCCCTTATTACCTTGATCGTATTTATGACCAAAATCTAAATTACAATATTTATTTCTGATGAGAGACAAATATTCATTTAAAAATTGGATCTTGGTCGAGAAGATATTTTTCTATTACATATCATTCAAATTCACAGCATGAGAATCATTTCAACAGGAAAAAAGGAACTAATAGAATTTTAACACAGAATGAGTTGCAGGTTTTCCAATACTTGAATTATGTCTATCACAGTTTATCGTAAAGACTACTGTAACGCAACGCATTCCTTCATCTCCTTTCGTCTTTGATTTTCACTCATACTGTACTCCCAAAAGTATTAAATCAATATTTTACTTTATTTTACATAAATTGAAATATATTGATAACTATTGATAACTATTAGTTTTATTTTGATTTACTAAAATCATACTAGTTTAGCTTATGAAAAAATACATGGGCCAACGTTCCCCAGCCGCTGGGCCACCTTACCCCGATGTAGGCACAGATTGGCCTACCATATGCCGATGAGTTATTTTGTTAAAATTATAACTCATATATTAAAGTTTAAATATTGCCATCCATATTCTGAAAGACTGTTCTATAATTTAGCAAAAATTTCATACACTTAAATATGCATAAATAAATAATATTTAAAACATTTTAAAAAATCGGACAAACGTGCTCCGGTCTCCCCTAAAACAAACATAAAATTGCTACGGCAGTAGTACCTAATGTACAAACCAGTTAGGAACAACACAAAATGTACTTCCATGACAATGAATACAGTTCCCGAGATGTCATTTACATAAATACCATTTTAATACCACGTATTTTAGCCTCCATTTCTGTGAGAAATTGGAACTACATGAATCAATGTGCTTTTGATGATAACCACGGACGACTGAGCAGATATTTTTTTACTAACGTGTACCTCATTTCATTGAGGCAATAGATCGATGGAAGCACAGGAATTTCACGCCTAATTGGAAACATTCCACGGCTCTCGGGAGCCATTGCACTGAATATTACATCACGGCCCCGCCATTTTCGTTCATCAGGTTGTTCAACGCAAGCCTACCCTCCACAAGAAAGGATATTTTTGGAATCAGGCACTGAAAACAGACGGCGGAAAAATATCGGATATCCTACTGGACGAAAATACGTACAAAAACACACTGTATTATACAGAGGAGCCGTAGAGGGAAAAAGCTGGCGGCCCCATTGATGGTCAGCCGCATCCAGCGTGCGGGAACAAAGGATTTTTGGTTAGCTTGGCCAGAAAGGTATAGGAATCAATACTGAAGACCAGCGATTTACGAGAAGACCTTCTTGTAAGTCAACATGATAAAGGCTTAACATTGAAGTTACTGGAAGGTAATACACTTCGCAATAACTTATCAGAAATATGATTTTCGAAGTGTAATTTATATTGAAATAGCGACAAAGATTGATTACGAGAGCCACTCCTTGCCTCTGCGATGTAAGTATTCCAGGCCATTTTGCGATTCTTTATTTACTATGACTCATTGTAGAAAATATTTCTTGTTTTCGATTTAGAAGGATGGAAGTGTTCCCGGCCATAATATATATTCTATACCAAAATATACATCGATATGCTTTGTAATTAATATTGTAATGAGGGCTGAATTAAAATTATCCGTTTGATACGTTTCACATTACCTTTTTGCTATATTAAAAACGATTAAACACTCCCGATAAACAGAACCGCTCTCAATCTCTTCCCCAAAGCACAATTGTTTTAAAAAGCTTTAAAACAAAGTCACAGAATATTTCTGAGAAAAGTTTACCTTAATAAATCGTACAACTGAAATATAAGATATCTTACAAGCCTTAAAGGCAAATATGGACGTAAATATTGGGAAAAAATCGACATCCTTGAGAGTTAGTTTCAAGTATCCGAAAGATTTTTTTCCAAAAAAATTAGAACGCCACGAGATAGCGGGGCCGATAAAGAAACGAGCACGCAGGGGTGGAAAGAGGCGTAACTTCGGGAGGGAATTCGAAAAGGATTTTATCAACACCGAAGTTAACGAGGGAAAACAGCCGAAGGAAAAAGAGCGAGGCAAATGGAGTGGAATTAACGGGTTGGCGGAAGAGAGGAACGGACAAAAAAATGTATAAATGGGAAACCAAAACGTGCGTGAGACGTTTAACGGGATTTTTTTATTAAATGATCGGAGAAAAAGTTTTCCCAATACTTCAGCTTTTCCAGAGATTTGCTGGAATATATATATTCAACCGCCAGAAACCCTTGTTTTTGATCCAGACGAGATAGAGATTCCTTTGGACAACCAGAGTGGAGAGATAAAAAAAATTAAAACTTGAGGTACCATGAGACATGGTGTAGATTAAGGGGTTAGCACTCTAACTAGGTGAAGAGGATAAAATCGGAGAAAGTTCAAAAGGTTACAGTCCTACGCAAACAAACGTTTTTCTCCTACAATCAATACATGAGAATCTCAAAAAAACACGAAAGAAGTGGCCTAAGCTCACGAAGATGAAAGGAACAACGTGAAAATATGCGCAAATCGTTGGTTCTATATAATTGGCAGAGGAAATTTCGGTGAAAACATTACGTCGGAAGTGTCATTTCGAAATCTTATGATAATGATTCAAAATGGCAGAGATATAGTTTTTTAGGAACTGGGCAAACCTTCAAGTTTATTTCACGCTAGAAATTAAAACAATCAATCATATTTGTTGCTAAGGGAATCTTACTAGAAAAGAATCTAGCAGAAAGAAAAACATATAAAAATACACCTCCAACAATAAATGCTTTTTTTTTCAAAGAATTTCCTGAACTAATCACCATTTCTTCAGCAAATAGAGCTATGCTGGCATTTCTTTGATATTATTTTACCCATATGGTCACAATTTGCAAGAAATGGCCAAGATGGGATGAAAATTTCGATACATATTGTACCAATATCTTTTAACGCATTGTGATAATTATTAAATATCTTCTCAAAAATGGGGACTATTTCAGGCATTAAAAATGTTACTTAGAACAATTAATTTTCTTATTCTTTATATTCTTACCCAAGGTTAGATTATTACCGTGAAATCAATTGACAACGTAAACTTCAATATGTTCACAATAAACCATTAATCATAGGTAACGTACATTAGTATACTTATGGAACTCCCGTAACTCCATCAAAAAGAAAATTAGATAATCTATATTAGGAACTAAATAAAAGTACAAACTGTGTATTTTCCAAACTTTTATTTGACTTTATTCCGTCTGGTGGTCTCTTAAGAAAGGCTGAGATGGGCTCAGGTCAAATTAAAGCGTGGAAGTATTATGTTCGTGTTTCTTCAACACAATATAGTTTTCCAAAAATTTGCGTTGCCGAAGATGAAATTTATTTACAAAAATAAGAAATATGAAATATAAACATACTCCACCTCAAAACATTCGGCTCCATTCATTCATCCTCTCTCCTCCATTACGTTACTTCAATGCACTAGTAACAAAGTTGACGTATGCCCTTCAGCTTGAAAAATAATGCTTGAATGCAACAGCGGCAGGGACAAAATGAAAAGAATTATTAAACCAGGGGGGGGGGAATAAAATATTGCTGCTGCGTTACTCCGGAGCCCTTTCATGACTGATCACAAGTTCAAGGGAGACAAGGCACATTTCCAGTGCATCAATGTCAAAACCTTTTCTTTTTTGCAGCTGTTACGACCCTCACCGTGGAGAACAATCGAGTTAAATATGTATTCCCCCACACCGTGCAAACCCAGGCTCACGCGATATATTCGACGGGCGACCACGACGTTATTCGGCCATCGGGGAATTTTAGACCCGGATTGCGACTCGAGCGTATTGAAACAGAAGCCTTCATCAAGAGTATATTCAGCGCATAAAAGTTCAATTCTAATGCGTGAAATATAGCTTAAGAAGTTTTTTTTATTATTGCGTGATTTCACACAGTATAGTTTGACAAAATTCAAATTGTTTTCTTTTCAAACACTTTTCGTTGTTACTGGCGTAAATTTCCAGTCATGCAATGCAATCAACTATGGTATCACACGAGCGTTTGGCGCTGGGAACATTTACTTAACGCCACGTCAATTTTTATGACAAAAATCGCTGAATATGTAAGTATAGCGCGTGTACCTAAATATTTTAACACGCCACCCAACTACCCTTCAGCTTATACATAAAAATGAAAATTCATCAAGGTACTTGAAAGTAATTTGATAAAGTACTTTTAAAAAATTCGATAAAGATTTGACAAATATTGAAAACTCTTACATAGTGTTATTAGTTACTTGGTTCCCTATTGTTTATGATGGCCTGTTGTTTTACGAACGGCCTCGACGATATTCGACCATTGCGGTATTTTAGACCCGGATTGCGACTCGATCGTATTGAAACAGAGGCCTTCATGAAGCATTTCAGCCGGCGAATGAGGTATACCAATAAATAAACTGCAGTGAAGTTTCGCCATTTTTTGACCACACCAAAGAGAGGCACGCCTCTTATAATGCGTAACGATTCATTTATTCGGATCAAAAGAACGGCGCAGATGAATAGAAAACAGCAAATGGACCAACTAATGTCCAGAAACGTTTCCATAACGAGCAAGTGATGGCGTGGGCCGAACTCGCAATGAGCTATTCCTCAGCCGCTCGTCCAACAGGAAATTGAGCGGTCAACAATGCGTGCTCAGAGGGCAAACAAAATCATGATGCCCAGTCTGTTTGACCAAGTCATCAAGGACCTCTAAAACGCCCACTGTAGTGGCAGTCGATTGCGAGTTTGCCCAATTAAGCGAGGGCCGCTCGGTCGCTGATTGACTTCGACAGTGACAGCCACCGGAATTATGGCAGTTGGTTGGTCGGGATTATTGATGACGCGCTAATGACGTCAGAAATTAGCTTTCTGCGCACACAATGGCGATTGCCGAATTTGCATTCATTCGAACGACCTGCCGATGTCCCCATCACGCCGCCACCTTTCACGCCAATGAGGGGAAAAAACAGAAAGACGACGTAAGTAAAGTGCGCACAATTTTACTTTATTTCTTTTTTACATGCTGATTAGATCTCCTTCAGCTTATAATTTCAGTGAATTCTCAACTCTGTGAATTCAAAAGCGGACTCGTAAAAAATACATTACAAATTTTACACGTAAGATCCGAGTTCAATAGATGCCATCATTTTGACAAGAGTGCTAGAAGACAAGTCTGTGTTGAAATCCGAGGAATAAAACTAAAAACGTTTGCATGATCTTAAAAGGTGTATCCTCAGCTCTTAAACTTTGATTTATTTCATAAATCGACTAAACGCCCGCGTTTTCTGCTTCGGTTACAATGATATCGCTTTTGCAAGCCTCTCACGACCAATTCAACCATGACCTCCTTGATCTATAACCATTGACATTTCATCATAATGAACAACTCATTATAATAGCTCTTATGTCTCTAACTATTCGGTCTACATGCCTGAGATGTAAGGAAAAGCAATTTCCTGTGCTTCCAACATCAGAGTTAAACTGTTTAAAGCCCGGTGATGTATTATCCTAACCATGCTGATTCTATCCCGAATACCGCTTTCGTCTCGTTTACATCCGATTTATCTCAGAAGTAAACTAACTTGGGAATTCCAGCATTCAGTATGGCGCAATAATAACAGGAGAACTGAAGTTGCTCAAAGCGAGGTTTCCATTCTTAGTAGGTGTTATTGCTATCAGAACTCTCCTACCAACAATTCTCTACTTTTTTTCAGAATATTCCACACCTAAAGCTTAATCTTCCTTCCGTAATTAGTTCGAAAAATTAGGCCATAGTTAACATAATAATTCACTTCGCATCATTTACTCATAATGTGACTAATTTCTTTTACCATGTTCTTAATTATCGTATGGTCAAATATCACTAAATACCGTGTACTCTGAGTCAGAGGCAGATATATAAGGGGGTTAAGGTGGCTGTAGCCCCCCCCCTTAGATATCCAATTTAAACTAGATAGAACTGGTAATTTTATTCGGACCCTTACTACAGCTGGGAGTTTACCTCATGCTTAGCCCCCAATTGTCCCTATCCCGGATCCGCTACTGCTCTGAGTCAACCAATCCCTCTTGCTCTACAGGGATTAGAACAGATAGAAAGGCAAATAAGACAATTCTTTTGGTATGAAACAGTGGAATTGGTTCGGCTGAACCATTTCCGAGGAATTGTCGGCATATTCAGTGCTGAATTTTGACTCGGACATTTTTGTTTGGGAATGGATTTAAACCTCGATTAGGATTTCTCTTTTCGAAATAGAATAATGAAATAAGAACTACATTTTACTTGCGTACTAAAGACGAATTTTGTCATACATCATGCATGCCCACAGTTAAATATCTCGAGTGAAATGAAATTGGTGGATCGTATGAACGATAGCCCATTTCACGATAAGTACGATGAAAAGTGGTCAAGTAGATGGTCAGGAAGAAGTTGAAATCGGAATACGATAAGATCCTCTCTCCAGGTGCCACACAAAGTATTAGTCAAGAAATTGATAAATAAATAATAAATCTAGAGCACGATATGGTTTGTCTTTCATTTCAAGCGTCAGAAAATAAAAAAAAATGATTCCAACAACGATTACGATGTAAATTCAAAGCTCCGTTCTAGAATCTTCGCAACAGTGGGGTTAAAATAGGTTACCTCGGTGGTTAATGGAGTCGACAACGCTTTTTGCCAATAGTGGAGCCATTTGCCTTCACTTCCAGCAACACCCTCGAAGCTGACCTATCGCAGGAGTACGTCGCGGGTGAGAACTAAAGCCGCGCGAGATCTTTGTAGAGCTTTGAAGGTGGATTTACACTTTAAGGCAACATGATTCACTGGTCATTCATCAAAAGCAGCAAAGAGAAAAGAGGATTATTTTCAGGAAAAAAAAACTCTTGAACCCTGTGGCCAAAAGGCGCCGTTTTTACCTACGTCATTGGTTAATTCATTTCGGCCATGATCCTTGAGTGCGAAAACATTAACATCGTTAAACCAGCGCTTTCAGATGGTAGCGGATCTTAAATTTGCTTTCATTATTACATAATAAATTAAGCTAAATACACATTCATTAACTGTTTTCCTTCCATAGCTTGGGAAACAATTGAAAGGTAGTGGGAAATATTGTATTTTCAGTAACCAATAAAAAAGTCCTTCGTCTCCTTATATCACCGATGCGTACTGATGACTCAGTATGCAATATTTTTCTGGTATATGCAGTAGCCAGCTCAATAGTGAACCACCAAATTTGTGTTATTGTGGAACAAACAAAATTAGAAATCAAGCCATAAAAAGCAACATGTTGCGATTCCAATTCAAATATAAATCTAAGTTAGCTATTTGATCACTTTCCTAATCTTCATGCGCCCCAGTTCAGGACGTGCAACAAGACGTTTTTGAGAGAAAATGAAAAGAAAACATGCTCAAAAAATCATTATGAGCTTTCATGTATTACAATAAATTGCTAAGGTCAATCGAGTGGTTATGTAAGTGCGGCAAAGGAAATTACAAAGGTAACGTATGAAATGAAACTGTTGCATTTCCAAAGCGGGATGGTACCGTCACAAAACTTCCAAAAAATCTTTCGTCAGCTCTCACCTTGCTGACCTCTGAGATTGCAAAGCTATATCACGAGTTACAAATAAGACAGAGTGAAGAGGGATCTTTCCACAAAAATATAAGGTATCACTTAAGCTAGGGATTTAATCTTGGAATGAGTATTTTGCTGGACCAAAGCCGCTAGGAGAAACTCACGTCATTATTACCAGTTGAGCCATTTTCAAGGAGAAGGATCCGAAAAAAAGCTGAGATAAAGATGTCTCCCTGTCACAAAGTTTCCCTCTCTCAAAAGAAGACGCTTGAATGGGTGTTTTAGAGACCGTGAAAACAAGGCCAAGCAGCTGTAACATAGTTTGATCCCTTCTCTGGGTTCCGAAGGGATAGGGCATGAGAACGCATGCCAACATCACGTGGGGATCAAGACTTCTTCCCAAGTTACAAAGTGGAGGCACATAAAAAGAAAGCTAAGCGAGTTTGCGGCTTTGATTGACATTCTCTCTTTATACAATGGAAGCAGTCGGTCATTCCTCCTACAGAATGAGGTTGGAACCCCAATGATAATATAAATATTAGCATTTTCATGGAGTCTATAAATAATTGACGATGGAACACAAAGAATTACACACACACCTTATTCAAACAATTGAATAATCACTCCATAACTTCAACAAAGAACTGTGGTAAAAAAATTAGTCACTATTGCAAAATCTTATGATTCTTTGATTCTTTGATACGAGAAAGAGTTGATGCATTGAAGATCATGAAAATTGATCTTTCAAAATTGAAATTTAAATTCGAACTTTTTAAATTTGTATAGTAGAATAATTCATTATAATTACTGCAATTTACCATTAAGCTTTCCCTGAAGAACCAGAAGTACTTACGAATTTCGTTTAAAGATAGAGATGGCGATTATCTATTTATAGCCAGCTTGATAGCTAATTCGTTAAACTATTAACACCACCAGAAAGTTCAGCGCACGAGAGACATCTTAGACCTTCAATCAATTATCAAATACAGAAAGTGCACAGCTCAGGACATGTAAGGTAAACTCATCGAGACCCGAAGAATTTTAGCCTGGTGAAATTCAATCATTAGATAAAAATGACAGATTTTTCGAATTGGGTAATCCTTTAAATTAAAAAAATGTGAAGATAATAGCCTAACTATATTAACACTCCAAATATAATAAAGAAACATTAAAAATCTGGTAAATTTTTTATCACCATCAACATAATTTATCAATCCAAGGACAGCTTTAACGCATCTCTGCACTGCTCATGTTGAACAAAATGCTTTATGTCGCCATTCCTCCTAACTCTGTATAGCCTTGTCGGAAATCAAATACGAAGTACATTCTTCATTTCGTCAAAAAAAAAGTTAATAGAAATGGAAATATGAAGGGTAGGGGCAGAACTAGGATTGGAGGTCACGTGGCCACTTGGCCGGTCTTGAGTGTTAAGGCAACCGAAAATAAAAAAAAGGCATCCTCTTCTTTCTTCGAGCGTATGTTCTCTCTGAGCTAGGAGAGATTCCCCATCTACGGCAGTTTTCCGCTCCGCGTGGCGAGACCAGACGACCCAAGGAAGTCGGAATCGACCCGACATAAGGGGTCTCTCCCCCGAGAAGCCGTAAAACGATCGAACGGTTCGACTCGGGAGTAATAGTGCAGTGCGTGAGTTGAATCGAACACAAGGCGGAGGAAGCCGAGGCTCAAACCTATTGGGACTGAGCAGTGAGGAAAAAAAAGAAGATAGTAGAAGGGCCAGCATTCCGAGGCAAGACAGCGAAGAAAAAAAATAGTATATAAACGCCGAAGGGTGCCTGTGACTCAAGCAGTGGGAAAGAGTGGCGTAGCAAAGGGGAAGGGATTGCCCACCCCCCGGAATATTTAGACACTAAGAAAATAAATTAAACATGAAGGGGAAATTTTAAAATTCATCAATCATCATACAACCATTAAAAAAATTGTTCTTTTTTAAAATAGTAAAGAACAAAATATTGAAAAATCATCAATTAAAAAAATATTTCTTCGGAAATTGAAATTTTTTCGACTATGAAAATTGCTAAAATTGGTTTAAACCCCATAATAAATACCCTGATTATCAAAAACGTTTCCCAGGATACGGGATTTGGACCCCCGCCGGACGAAATTCCCGGCTATGACACTGGTGAGATAACTGGTTTCTCACAACAGCAGCCTTAGCACAATTATAAGATGAGATGAAATCTTGATGGCTAACACTCTAATTTCCACGCCTGAAAATGTGCACGGCTTGATTTATTTCGTATTTTTACACGAATTTTAGCATTCGTGTTGCTCTTTACGATTTTCTTCACGTTTTTGGATGGTAATCCCCGTGTGGGGTTTTCCGTCCCCCATCGGGCGCGTCCCCAGGTGGCGGATAGGGGAATGCTCAGCAGATATGCAGGGTAGGTGGGAAATAAAATACCACCCGCGGACCAAAACGGAAACCAAAATCCAGGCGTGTGCTCCCACATTGGGCGACATCCTGGTCAGCGTCTGTTGTCCATGTGAGGACCGGCTGCAGTATAAACCTGGCTGTAGGTATAAAAGCCGTACTGCCTTGCACGTTAGGGTTTGGGTACCCGAAGGCTAGGAGAAGGACACTCCCAGGTAAAACCGAGGCCAGACCAAGGTCTTCAAGCTGCAGTGAAAGCAATCGGTCTAGGAGAAGAGGACTCCGATCACAAACTCCTGGTCCTCCAAGTTGGGGGTTGGACGTAAGGCTGACAACCTTACACCAGAAAAAAATCTTGTTCAGAAACACCAACAACAAGCCTCGGAAAAGGACGGACATCAAGGAATTAGACCAAAGCTTCGTTTTAAGGATTTGAGATTCGGATCATGGAATGTACGAACCTTAGCTTTACCAGGGAAATTTAAACTAGTCATGGAAGAACTAGATAGTTACCAACTAGATTTAGTAGGTCTCCAAGAGACAAGATGGCCATTCAATGGCAAGCTGAATTCATCTAGTCATACCCTTTTTTACAGTGGCTGTGACGATGGTAATCACTACGCAGGCGTAGGAATTGCTGTAAGAAAAACATTTATGGAATCTGTGATGACCTTTGAACCTGTAAATGAAAGATTATGCTACATAAGGCTGAAAGGGAAATTTCAGAACATATCTGTGATTTGCTTTTATGCACCTACAGAGGATGCAGAGGATGATGTAAAAGACTTTTTCTATGACAATCTGGATCAGCTGATGACAAGTATACCAGACTATGACATGAAAATTCTACTCGGTGATGCAAATGCAAAAGTAGGAAATGAACCAAGCTGGAAACAATATACAGGAGGAAACAGTTTGCACGAAACAACTAATGAAAATGGAATGAGGCTCATAAGCTTTGCAAGCGCAAAAAATCTCAAGATCATGTCGACCACCTTCCCAAGAAAAGATATTCATAAGTATACATGGGTCTCCCCAAATGGACAAGTAAAAAACCAAATTGATCATGTCTTGACTGAGGATAGACATAAAAGCTGCATCACAGACGTTAGAAGCAAGAGGGGAGCAGAATGTGGAACGGACCATTACTTGATAATAATAAAAGTAAGGCAAAAAGTGTGCAAAAACAGAAGAGATATACAAAAGACAAAACAAAAGTTTGATCTCAAAAAACTTGATAACCCAAATATTAGGAAAGAGTTCATGATTAAACTTTCTAACAGGTTCCAAGCCTTAGAAAAGGAAGAAGAGGATTCTATAGAAGGAAAATGGAAAGTTATTCGAGATTCAATTCAGGAAGTAGGGAAGGAAGTAGTTGGGTTCCAAAATAATAGAAAGAACAAGAAAACTTGGTTCAATGAAGACTGCCGGCAAATGTTAGAGGAGAGAAAAAAAGCCAAGGCAGGACTACTTACAGATGACAACCATGAAAAAAGGGAAGAATATTTAAGAATTAATAGAAAGACAAACAAGACACTGAGGACCGCTAAAAGAAATTTTGTGAAAGATCAGTTAAAGAAAGCGGAAGAAGACAGAACAAATAACAATTCTAGAGAATTTTTCCGTTCGGTGAGATATTTCAAACAGGGTTTTAAACCTAGAACATTTGGGGTCAAAGGTAAAGATGGTAAAATTACCTGTAACCAAAAAGATATCCTTAATATATGGAAGGATTACTTTAGCAACCTCCTTAATGCGGGCAGGATCCCAGCAGAAGAAGAAGACGAATTATATATATATCCTCAAATACAGATCCAAGATCCATCTGAGGAGGAAGTATGCAACGTGATAAAAGCTCTAAAAAACCACAAAGCTCCTGGAGAGGATGGTATACCAGCAGAATTCCTCAAGGCCGGGGAAAATGCTCTCTTAAGAAAGCTGCATGCACTAATAGTGAAAATATGGAACGAGGAAAAAATACCAAAAGAATGGAACCTCTCTATAATAGTCCCGCTGCATAAAAAAGGAGACAAGTTAGTATGCAGCAATTATCGGGGAATATCTTTAATAAACACGGCTTACAAAGTACTGTCCAAAATACTGTATAACAGAATACAGGAATACTCGGAAGAAATTATAGGAGAGCACCAGACAGGTTTTAGAAAACAAATGTCTACGATTGATCAAATTTTTATCATTAAACAAATCTTATCAAAGTATTGGGAGTTCAATAGAGATGCGCACCTCCTCTTTATTGATTTTAAGAAGGCGTACGACAGTATCAACAGAAACCAAATGTGGAAATATCTCAGGAGAATGGGAATCCCAAACAAACTAGTCAAACTGGCTCAGATATGTACAGAAAACTCAAGTTGCAAAGTACAGATAAATAATGAATTTTCAGAAAGTTTTGATGTAGCCACGGGGGTACGACAAGGAGATGCACTCTCACCATTGCTTTTTAACCTGTCATTAGAAAATGCACTTAAAGCCGTAAAGGAGCAACAACCGGGGATTGAAGTCGGAAAAAAGATAAATCTGCTAGCTTTTGCAGATGACGTGACCTTATTGGCGGAGGATGCAAATGGGTTAAAAACTCTTGCAGAGTCTCTGATAAAAGAAACCAAAAAAGTAGGATTAGAAATTAGCGAAGAAAAAACAAAATACTTAATTGTTGGTCGACACGCAGAAAACATAGAAGCAGAGGCTTTAAAAGTCCAAAATTATACCTTTGAAAGGACAACAAATTTTAAATACTTAGGAGTAACCATAGAACAGGAAAATAAAGAGGAGGTAGAGATAAATGCAAGGTTACTTCTCGGGAACAACTGTTATTGGGCTCTTAAATCATTGCTAAAATGTAAACTTCTGTCAAGAAAAACTAAATCAAAACTGTACAAGACAATAATACAACCAGTAATACTCTACGGATCCGAAACCTGGACTTTAACAAAAAACCAGGAGAGGAAATTGATAGTTTTTGAAAATAAGATCCTCAGAACAATATATGGTCCTATTAATGAAGAAGAAGTATGGAGGATCAGAACCAACAAAGAGCTCAGAGAATTATATACAGATCCGGATATAATAGCGCAAATAAAAAGCAGGAGATTAAGATGGGCCGGTCATGTAAAGAGGAGAAAAGATGAGTCCATGCTAAGAATGGTATCTGAAAATCAACCCCGAGGAAAACGTCCGCTTGGGCGACCCCGACTAAGATGGCAGGACCAAGTGAAAAGGGACTTAGGGAAGATGAGAGCAGATGCAGAATGGATGGCGGATAGAGATAAATGGCGACATGTTGTTGGTGAGGCCAAAAACCTCCTGAGGTTTGAGTGGCCACATAGGTAAGGTTTTGGATGGTAATCGGAAATTCCTATCACCACATATATAAGCTGCAAGCAAGCTGAGCGTTCGCTCAATTCGCGTTCGCGAAAATCATGGAGCCCTTTTGGCAACTATCATAGCGTAGAATATAAACATGAAGTTCGCTTGGAAGCAAACCTGTTATCGATAACAATACGTTTATGAATGAAACTTTCAATTTTTGCAGTACTTGTAGCAGCTATCCAGCTGATCCAAGCAGTCATTAACTTACGTTTTATGATTAAGCTTGCTTTAAACAGGCGATAATTATTTATGCTCAATTTTCCCATCTTTTGGGAGAGCAGCATACAGATTTTGCTGCTACTGAAAAAAAACTTTATTCATAGCTTATCGGCTATAGATGAATCAAAACGAACACAATATTTGCCGTGGTAGCCTTTTGTTCCTGATTCTGAGAAGAAATACTCCACGTTGACCCAATTGTTAGTCATAATTATGGCACGAACGCACTATTGCATTGGATGTGTGTGCCAAAAATCCGCAGTGACTTGACAGTAATTAAATTCCGAGTAGCTGGCTGGAGCTATTGAAACGCAATGTAATTTGTTTTCCTCCTACTTTGTTTCCCACACTCCGGAGTTTTCAAATTATCGCTCCGACACAAACAAAGCTGTGGTTATTTCCCTAGAGTCGTAGACGCTGGTTTAATTACTCGTTAGCATCGGGAACACGTTGTAGCACCTAACGATCCCGCACACAATGAAAAAGAACTGCGAATGCGTGAGTACTCAGGCTAAATCTTGCTCACGGGAAACATTTTTGACAGTGAGGAGAGGAAAGTATCTGCTGCTAACGTCACTGTCATTCGAATGAATGTAAAGTAACGGGAAAACCAGTCAAATATTGTGAGGAATATATCAGAAAAAAGCTGCACGTGCCGATGTAAACGGGTGTTCATCAAAGATTTTATTTTTTTTTAATTGAAAATTTTTGCATTTTTCTATACCCATTTGGCAATATTTCAACTCAGAGAAGAAAATGACGCAGGAAAATGGGAAGAATCCATAATTTTTTTCTCCGAAACCACGTTAAACCCAACTATGCTGGCTTCTATGAAATTTTTATGAAATGCTGCTAATTAAAAACATAATCATTTCCGTGGATTTTTAAAGGTGAAGTTTAGGATTATTCTGCGACGTCAAAGTCAATACCTTCCATGACTGGTGACTGACGATGTGCGTTGCGGAAACAAGTCAAAGGATTGCCATCACTTGCATTATATTATAAGAAATTGTCTTCATTTAAAATTCATAAGTCTTAAAATCACTCCAAAGTGTGGCTTTGACCTGAGTAGCTTAAAATATTTCATGAAAAGAAACTAGGAATACAGCAATAAATACTGTAAAACATAAACCAACAGGCAATATAGTGACATTCAATGAAACCCAGTAATCTTTTCAATGACAGGAATTACTCAGGTTTTCCCCTATCCCTTCCCACTCTCACCCTTCCCGTCACTTACCTCCCCCCTCCTCTTCTCCTCCAATCACCCGACCACAGAGTATATATCCCGGAAAAATCTTAAGTGTACCACTAGTCTTGAAAATGGTACAGTGTACCGAAACTAGTCGGCAATAAAGTTATTTCCTTCCAACCAGGAATTACTCAGGTAATCTAGTTTTTTCTATGACAGCAATTTTAGAGGTAAGTCTCCTTTCAGTCAGGATTATTATTTTATGCAAAATATACAATGTGATACACATATATGTATATTGCAATATAATATAGCCAAGTAAAATTAAGCATACATAACGTAGTCTACATACCAATATGATTGAAATGAGACCATTTCAAAATATTATATTCAAAAGGTTTTACTTCACAGCCTCTGCAACCATGCTTCACATAGGTGTAGCCGATAAATTTGTTTAAAAATACTGAACATAATCTATTGAATACAACACATCAGTTCCGATGATTACAAAAGAGAGCAAATGTAAATATAAAAGTTTTCCTAAGTCGAGCATAAAAAGGCATTACAACGGGAATCGGTAAGAAATAGGATTAGTGATTGGGAAAGACACTGAAGACAGCGGATAGAAACCAGGCAGTGAGATAAACTTAATCCAACGGATGGAAACGGGCGGGATCACGAACGAACATCACATGTTTACGATGATGGCGTAACAATGCTGCAAGAAGTCGGAGAATGGAGAATTTTCTAGAGAAATCCCTGTAAGACCATAAGGTTGCTGAGTTATCGTACACTAGGGAGGTTATCATGGAGACCGTTTCAAGAATCGAAAAGAGAGTCAAATGTTTTATAACAGGGTGACAAATCCAACTTGAAATCCCTGAATACACGAAATAGGAGAGGCATGAGGGAGGTCAAGGTTAAGAGAAGGCCAGGCAACTATATGCTCTAAAGTAAGAAATAAATCCTCATATTCTATGCATTTTTTTCGCATGTAGATTTCACTAATTTATGTGGCAAGCAAGCTGATCATTAAGAAGTACAAATAAAAATTCCTACATAGATATTAACACCCATTTGGAATTTTAATTAAACTTAAAACTAATCTATAATACCATGAAATGGCGAAAAACGTTTGCAAGAACCCATTAAAAGCTAATAATAAAAAATTTACACAAATTGAATCAAGACAAGAATCAAAAACAAGAAATAGCTCACATTAATGACGTTGTGTACTTCAATAAACCCACAAACCCACAGTATCACAACTAGGTACTCCTGAGATTAAATCAAGTCGCTCATTGATGGAGTTTACTATTATCATATTAAATTACTTACTTTCTTTTTTTTTTGATATGACACACAGGTATTTTAAGTGGAGTTACTATCATGACTTGATCAAATTATAGTTGTAAAAAAGTTATAAAATTAATTTATGATGACTATATTGGTGAACTATGATCTGCCAATATTTAAAATGACAAGCAACCCATACATTTTTAAGATAAACACAATAAAATAGCTTACGAGGGATAAATTAACACGGGTACTTGCTGAAAATTGATTCCACAATGTTTGAGCAAATGCAAATTCTTTACCATTACCTCAGAAATTTTGTCATCTCCTAATCAATTACAAATAATATTGCGGTATGAAAATGGCAACGGTTGAGCATATGTTCTTAGCTTTAACGCAAAACAGGATGGACACGATTTCACAATAAGATGACTGCGTTTTACTACATTACAAACTTCCTCGGACTTGACTACCCATTTACAACTACTTTCTACACCATGAATACGCTTTTGTGAAAATAACTAGCAACTTAAAACTTATCCAACGCATACCTAGATGGAGGACGTGGAGAAAAATTGCCAATATCGATAATA
Source organism: Ischnura elegans (assembly GCF_921293095.1). Taxonomy (NCBI): domain Eukaryota; kingdom Metazoa; phylum Arthropoda; class Insecta; order Odonata; family Coenagrionidae; genus Ischnura; species Ischnura elegans. Next base: position 89,766,021 of record NC_060246.1, on the reverse strand, counting down.
GATCATCCTCATCAATATAAATTCTCTCCCTGGATAAAAAAATCAACGTCACCAAGAAAAATGAGGCACTCATTTTAGTGTATAACGACTAAAGTTGCTTTTAAGGTAATTCCATCGATGAAGAACGAGACAAGTTCCTCTCGCAAGCAATTCCTCTGCCGTTCAAGAGAACGGTGTTCATATAGGCGAAAGTCTAGACGCGATATTGATGCATTGGCACCATTATCTATGCAAAATCAATATATTTAACGAGAGTTTCTCAATAAAAAATTAGAACGGAGCTCGATTGTTAAGGAGAAGTCTTATCTCCAGGCATCAGTTGACAAGAATGAAAAGCAGCATCATTCATGAGAACAATGATAGAGGAAGTTATGAGACATGCTTTTGTGGAGACTCATTTATTGTCCGATGAATGGTTACCTTGATTAATGACGATGCGATGGCAAGATGGATGGGGAGTGAAATGAAGATAAAAGAACCTTCAATTAAGTAGATGTACAAGCAGAAAAATATGAAAGTTATGGAATGATAAATTGAATCTTCGATACTCTGGAAAAGTGACATACCTTTGCCAAATACATTTCATTCCAGACTTTGGAGCCCAAATTAAGCTAAATGTATAATGAGTGGAAGTAGTATGCCACTGCTTGAGTTTAGTAGATCAAATTCGTTCGAATCCCTAGAAAATCAAAGGATTTTTCGCGGTGAATTCCGTTTCTGAAAATAGCTTTGCATTCGTGCATGGACCAACCTAAGGGACTAGTTGTTCGTGGAATATTTGGAATAAAAAATTCAGGCTTTAAATTACGTCAAAGCGCGAGTAGCTCCGTAAAAACAATCTCATCTCCCGCTCCACGATATCGACTCGAGACGCAAGCATTCCGTTCGCTGATATTCCTCTGAAATTGCCTTCAAAAGATTCTAATCCCGGATACATATAAAACGAATTTTTCACTGGGAATTTCCTCTTTGAGTGCAACATTCTTATGATAAACTAAATTCATAATATAAAACATCGGGAAAAAGGATTTTCCGCACCAGAGGATAAATATCTACCAAAGACTTAATTTCTCAAAATGCCCAAATAATCGTGAATTTGATATTTTCTTGTACATAAATCACCCGAAACTTGTAGAAAAATTAATGCGTAAAAAAGTTTCTATGTCATAATAAACCTTATGTTGAACAACTACATCATAGGCATTGGAAAATCATTTTCATTTTTTTAATGGAATATAAGTTTACATCCTGAATCAATGAAGCAATAATTGTACAACACGGTATGTATAACGCTATCTATGCTTCAGCCATTTATATCATGCGATATGAACTTCCTTTAAGAGAATATTTAAACATATATGTCAATGAAACATATTACACCAAAGTATGTCAATCTACGAATTAGGGTGAACAATGGCGAGACAATGATTTATATCCAATATCAATACCCGTTATTGACGCACGAAATATGTCCCACCCATTACGGATATTCCCATTAATTGGCATTCCTAATAAATCAGCATTAGAACCTCTGCTTGACACTGGCATGTGAACATGTTCTATCGCCAGTGGCCCATCTAATTTATAGCCACTACCAGTACAGCTCTGCTGTCAGATTTCGCTGCACACTGAGCGACGCGGGCGTAGAGCTAACAATAAGCACGATGCAGAGCTTTTAGTTAGAGCAGTGGATATCGGTTTGAAACTATGCTTATCCGCACCTGACCCAATGCAGAGCTCGCAAGATATTTCGCATATTTACATCGATCCATTAAAAAATTCTTATAGCCTTGGCAGTTTGGGTTTGAATCCCGGCTAATCCAGATGATTTTTTCATGCTAAATTTCATCCCTGGCAAATAATAATGCACCCATTGGCGTGCCTGCGTACAAAGTCTCTTGTTCTATCCGGTGCGTTCATAAAAATGATTTTCTTGCGAGGATTTATCATACCTAATTATTTTCACAACGATTAAAATCGAAACTCTTCTGACATATCGAACATCAAATACCAAACGAGTTTAATCGGTGTGAATTCGATGTTCGATACTTCAGAAGAGCTTACCTTTCTCTAAGTTACAACTTATTACAGTTAACATAGTTATTTCTATATACTTCCTTTAAAGCAATTTAGAGAAATATTCTTGGCCTGTCTCTTCTGTTAGACTAATCTTATTGTAAGAGATTCGGAGGCTGCAGGCTAAAAGATATCATTAAGAGCGCCAAGGAGGACATTATATTTGAGCCCTAACACATTTCCAGGTCCCACAGAAACGATAAATTAAGAAAGATATTTTGAAGAACGAATAGGTGTGGGAATTTCTTTTTACCCCGAACGATAAAGGACTTTAATAAATGCTAGGCGTTATTTCGTTTGAGCAAATCCTTTTTACTTGTCCTACCTCACCCCCTCACGAAACAATGGAAATTTTTAGGGCATGAGCAAATGGAACTGTACTTTTAGTACATGTATTTGATTTCGGAGAAAAAATAATTCATGCAGTATAAAATATTGGCAAAAGAAAAATATTACACTTCAATTTGGTGGCTATTAATTCTTATTAGTCATAAAGTTCAATAATAGGCGGGCAAAATGTTTAGGACAATTTTAGAACGAGGAACTAAAGTCTTCTAAAGTTCTAAAGTCCTCGCCTGCCAAACCGAAGATCGCGGGTTCGAGTCCCACCTGGGTAAGTTACCCTTATCCAGGGCATGGGCGTGTGTGAATATCCTTCATTGTTAATTGTTAATTCCCCATTGCAGGGGCCGTAAATGTGCTGTTTACGGGGTAATGGAAGTTAAATAAATAAACTAAGAAGAGCGACGGAAGAGAATAATCTCACGAACACTACATCATGATACACGAAGGTATGATCAAAACAATCATCGAGGTAAAGTCTAGCTGCAGAAACGGCAGAGGTTGAAATACATGGAGCAAAAGGTGACGGTTATGAATTAAAGGAACTACAATTATTCCCAGTTCAATTACGCTATGTTATAAAATTAGGACAAGAAGTTCATATACTCGTCCTATAGTGCAAGTCAAGAGTTTTTGAGGGCATTAGAAGTAAATGAATGACGCATGTAAAAGTGAGCAGGCAGTAGGTACGCAAGAGGGACACATAAATATAGGGTGCGTTGGCAACTAAGGCCACTAGGACGAGAAAAGCAAATGGGAAGCAGGGGTAACGGGTTAGCGAGGTGGCAACAAAGTTGGCTTCCCATCCTGTGGGCTTGAGTTCAAAACCCGGCGCGGGCGGTGGCAGAGAATTTTCAGAGAATGCCCGATCCCTACTTGAATGTTGTTCGGAGGACATTTCGATCGCAACAATCCATGCATCGGATGGGACGCTAAGCCGTGGACCTCTTGGCGCTTTTCGTTAAGAGCAGGCTAATGCCGACGCCAGGTTTCTCTGAACACTGTCTTCCATACCCTTTCATCATTGTGCAAATGACCTCAGCTGTCAGTCGAATCCTTCAAATACCGCAGCTAAGAATTAATGGGAAGCGTAGGGGACGGAGAGTTAGGTAAAATGGATTAGGGTGATTGCATGCACTGAGTTTGTATTCCAAAAACAACAACTGATGGGAGAAAGTGAAATAGAGGAGTAGCGCATCAGTGTTAGGGATTGTTGAAGCATGATGATGATGAACGGAGTCTAAACTCCCGTCCGATAACTTCAAAACACACGCTCAAGTCTGCTCCCTAGAGAAATTGCCGGTTGTTACACCCAGTGAACTTCACACCACGACTTCAACTCTCACAACGTTTCCTGACCTCACCCTCTCCAACGCGACTATTTGCATTCTCTTCTGGCCCCATCCACCATAATCTCCCATCTCCCTTTCACTACGTCAAATCCTCCGACGCGCATCGACGCGAAGCCATCATATTTCGCCCTATTTCCCTCGCGGGAGCATAAGATGTGGTCCAAAAAAAAAAATAATCCTTGGTATGATAAAAGGGAGGGAGAAAGAGAGGTGGGAGGGGAGAAGAGAAATGGAGACAAAATGTAAAAAGGATAACAAGGGAGCGGCTGGCCGCCCTGACCCTAATCCTCTGAACCCAACTCCCTCACGGTCTCTCTTCCACTTCCTTCCCATGCGTCCCTTGTGACTCCAACCCGTTGTCTGCATGCATACATATATGTATCACTCACTCACTTGTTCCCTTCCAACGCCCTTGAAAACTTTCCACCGCGCGCCCTAGAAGGCAGATACAAATATTGCCTTGTTCACTAGCGCTTGTTAGGATGCGATGAGGGTGCATGTGTAGCAACATGGGATCATTTATCTTCTACTAAGTCAAGACTTTTGTAACTATATTTCTTGAATTTTCCTTCTTCCCTCGAAATTTGGACCGCACTCATTAATATCAGCTTTAAATATTTACCTCACGGAGTATGGGTATAAATATGTATTGCGGTGATAATGGCTGAATGTAAATGGCTACAATATCGTTCAGGTTTTAAGATACGCATCAACTGTGTAATCAATATTCTCAAGTTGTGATGATGACTATTTTAGTAATCGAAACGTTGGATTCAAAGAAAAATATTTTTTTAAATTCTGAGAAAATCTTTTTAAAAAATTATATACATCTTTGGTACTACGCGTTCTGTTAAAAAATGTCCGAAGTTCAGTTTTTTAAACTTAATTTTTACTGTTAGAGATTATTCGCCCTTTCCTTCTTCAAAATACTTTCCTCTCTTCATCCACACTCTTTTCCCTACGATGTTTCCACATCGAAAAACTGTCCTTGATAGCTTCGTTTGACATGGCCTTCAAGGTCCGTGACACATTTTCTTTAATATAGTCAGCAGTCTCGAAACGGTGTCCTTTCATCATCCATTTTAACTTTGAAATAAAAAATAATCTCAACGAACTGGTGAGTGTGTAGGCTGAGGTATGATGTAAATTTCCTTGGAAAGTTCTCAGACAGTTTCGCCGATTCTCTCGTACTAAAAAGTTGACTTGCCTAACTGTCATAGGGGGTGGGTGTGGAAGGCCTTTTTGGTTGAGGGTCATCCTCAGATAAATGGCTACCACTTTATAATCGAGCCATTCCATTCATGAAATTGGATACAGCTCAGAAGATCATCTCCATAAGCAACTTTCAAAAGTTTAAATATCTCTGTGAAAGTTTTCTTTAGTGTCACGCAAAATTATCTATCTATATTGCATCTTTGCTTCCAAACATCGTACATCACATCAGACCTTGTACCTGTGATTCCTAGCATCGTATATCGACAATTTTCATTAGAACTTCAATAGGACGCACTAAAAACTCAATAACACGAAGAGTAAATGCGATATCAGCAATTCAAGAAAAGGTGTTTACAAAGGAATGACGCGAAACAGTGTGCTGCCAACCGCACCTCGCTGAGTATCTCCGTTAGCTCATAATTACACATGTTCAGCTATTTAATGAACAGACCTCATATTAAAAGGAAGTAAACATGATATAATGCAAGAGAATCATATTTCAAACACATTCTTATTAACATTCTCTCTAGACACGCATTAAATGCGTATGAGTGGAGGGTTTGTGTGCGGTAAAACTAATATAAATGACATTACAATAGAACACCAAAGTTCAACTTTTACTTCAGTCAATTACCTTTCACGTTATGGGTAAAGGCATAATTCGATTATTCTCAACTAAACGCCTTTAAAACAGCCTAACTTACACATATTAAAGATATTATGCATATGCATATTTATTACATATTATTACATTAGTTTCAGTAGCCAAGACATATTTCACTGAAATATCTCTTCTTTTCATAATAATTAATTAGCAAAAAATGAAATATAACAAAGTGTTTTTTAAGATAGATACTTAACGAAATAGAAATGCTACCGTTAATAATAATCAATGCAAAAAATATGAACAATGGTGCAATTTAACTGCAGTGAATCAAGGATCTGACTCAGCAAAAATATGTTACCCTGAGAAAAACCTTTGGAGAATGATCGGTAACACAGGCCAACAAAAAAATTTTTTTTTTTTGGTGCCGGGAGTTTTTGAGCTGATATTAACAATATGTGTGGTGGTTAATCCAAATATGATATCCGTTTTTATGTAACAGATCTACTTTTTTAGATACGGTGCATTTTATGATTCGATTCTTTTACATATTTGATATATTTCAGAAAATATTTTTCAAATTTAAATCAATCTATAAATAAACTAATTCATAACCACTCTGCAGTATTTACTTTGAAAATCACCTTTATACCTTTGAGAAAGGGGTTTGGCAGGATTTGGCGTGTTTGAAGAAGGGGGAGACAGGCGTACAGAGTGGAGACAGAGGGAAAAGATACAACTAAGGGAAGTGGGAAACCCATGGTGGAAAAGAACCCGAGTCATAACTGTAGAATAACGACACGTGGGAAGAATCACAGAAAAGGGGAGAAGAGTAAAAAAGAGACTATTGGTTAAAAAGAGAGCGTGTCTTTGAAAATGGAGAGGCGGGAGTAAGTAATGAGTAAGGGGATTTCCGAAAACAATTGTTCAAATTCTCAAAGTTTTTGTAAAGCTACCTCTAAAAATGAGCTAAATTCGAAGAAGCTGTGTAAATCATTGTGATGTGTTTTGTTACATTTGTGGGGAATTTACTTTAAAAGAAAATAGGAAAAACATTACAGACTTTGTGAAACGTGCGTACCTGGGATATTTTAGTGTTCAGCTTGGTGACCAAGGTAAACATTGAGAACCGCACGTTGTGTGTAAACATGTACAGAACATCAGCGGTAGTGGACAACAGGGAAAAGGAAATGTTTAAAGTTTGGTGTGACAATGGTTTGGAGAGAACCTACAAACCATATTGATGAAGGTTATTTTTGCATTGTAAATGTTTCGGGAATTAATCGAAACAATCGCCACAGGTAGAAATATCCAGATTTGCCTTCAACTAGACGCCTGGTACCCCATTCAGAAGAAACCCCGATCCTAATATTTCAGACATTACCAGATGTATGTGAGGATGAATACGAGCTATGTAAACACATTCCTGATTCTATTGACGAAAGTGACAATGACTACGAGGCAGTATCAACAAATCCTCTACTATTTAATCAAGATGAACTAAGCGACCTTGTTAGAGAATTGAACTTATCGATGGAAGCATCTGAACTACTAACTTCAAGGATGCATGAAAAGAATTTAATGGAACAAGGTACAGAAATTAATTTTTATCGCACAAGGGAAAAGGATCTGCTACCCTTCTTTACTCAAGAAGACAATCTTACATTTTGTTTAGACGTTAGAGGTCTTCTGAAAGGAATGGGACTACCGCAATATGAAGCTAGTGATTGGCGTTTGTTCATTGATAGATCCAAGCGTAGTTTAAAATGTGTGCTTCACAATGTTAACAAGTTTGGCTCAATACCAATCGCTCATTCAACTGAAATGAAAGAAGAATATGATACAATAGTATTGGTCTTACAGAATATAAAATTCCAGGGACATCGCTAAGTGATTTGTGTAGATTTAAAAATGGTGAACTTTCTTCTTGGGAAACAATTTAGCAACACAAAATATCCTTGTTTCTTGTGCCTCTGTGCTAGCAGGGACAGACAAACCACTGGATTAAGAAGGAGAGGTCAAAGAGAGAAAACTTAATTTTTGGGTAAAAACATTATTGCTGAGTATTTAGTTGAACGGGAGAAAATCACCTTACCGACCCTTCATGTTAAACTAGGCCTAATGGAGCAATTTGAAAAGGCTCTTGACAAGGATGGACCATGCTTCGGCTACATAACAATATAAATGCCGCAGATAAGTATAGAAAAACTTAAAGCTGGTATTTTTGATGGGCCACATATCAGACAACTTACAAAGGATCCTGCTTTTGTCAAGTCAATGAATGAGATTGAAAAAAACAGTTGGATTTCATTTGTAATAAAAAAATTTCTGGGAAACCACAAGCGAGAGAATTATCTCGAGCTGGTAAACAATATGCTCACTAACTTTAAATCACTTGGAAGTAATATGAGCATAAAAGTCACTACCTACGCAGTCACTTAGACTGTTTTCCTGAAAATTTAGGCGACACAAGTGAAAAACAAGGTGAAAGATTACACCAGGAAATCATAACGATGGAAGATCGTTACCAAGGAAGATAGGATAACCATATGATAGCAAATTACTGCTGGTGCTTAAAACGAGACTGCTTTAACAAAGTGCATGCAAAAAAATCGTGCAAAAGAAGCTTCCGAAGTGTTGAGTGACGTTTTTACGTCTTTTTTCAATAATGTGTTTTATTTCAGTAAAAGATGTTACTATTTGTATTGTAAAACTATTGTAATTGTAGATGATTTAACATTCCTATAAATAAATTAAGTCTTTATATATTGTGGGTTTTATCATTTATGTAATTATCCCATATCATCATATTGAACATTTTTTTACGTAAGTAACAGCAAATCTGTATCTTGAAAACTAGAGCTGATAGGAAAAAACCAATATCATATTTGGATTCAGCACCCCAACTATACTCTAAATCAGCTTTAAAAGCGCCGGCATCAAAACCACTGTTGACCTGTGTAATTATTTCACTAATTCAGCTTATGCACTAGGAGTCATTGTATGTTACAGAACCTTTGTGAAAATATTACACAAACCCTTTTCAATATTCCGATGATGCATGTAAATTTTCATTAGTGTTCAACTCAAACTACTCGTCGTTTGAAGTTCGTTAGTCGGCTATCGTGGAAGGGCCCTCATGATGAAGAGATTCCATTTTAACAGTCTGGCACGCAACAGTAGGTAAGTACTATTTGCATGGTCTCCGTAGCTTTCTATAATAATCAGGAAAATAATCGAATGCCCAAATTTACCTCTACCGAGAGAAATAATTACTGAAATAGAATGGAATAATTTAGCGTCATATTTCACGCATAATATTAAGAAATATAATTTTCCATTGGCATTATAATTATGTATAAGTACTTAATTCCACGTGGAAACTGGATTGCTGGGATTACTTAGAAAAAGGTGTGAAACTCGCATTTTAATCTTAAAGGTGTTTTCAGTAATGTAGCACCAAAGCTTTTCTTTTGAAAATTTATGATTATATTGAAGATAATTCGATTTTTGAAGAAAAAAAGGAAATAAAAATTTAAGACAGGGTGAGTGCGGGTACTATCTTGGCAGAATATCAGTTTAAAATTAATGTCTGAAATACTCGATGGAAGAGAGGAACACCTTGAAAAAATACATAATTTTTTGCAAAGACGAATCAACTTCAATTTCATTGGCAGATGAAAATAATGGGGTATGCTGGTATGTTTAGACATGAATAACTATAGATGCAATGCGCATAAATATTTTTCTTTACATTATTCCTTTTCATTTGATTGAATTAATACGAATTAAAAACTTATTTTTAATTCGTATTAATTTTAAATTATAATTTAAAAATATTTAAACTTTTAAAACGTCAAAACTGTTGTTAGTATATAGAACAGATGATTAAATAAGTTTTTCCTGGGTACCCATTTTATAGGGTCCTATTTTCCTTAGACTCCAATTATGATTATTGAATGTGTTCACATTTCAAGGAGGATGTCAATTACTTTTTTGTTCTCTACATATTTTCTTCAGATGCAAAAACATGAGTATTCCATTCCTCGAAGTACTAAGGTTATTTAAACTAACATTTTTCGCTCTCAGAAAGCCATGGCTACGCAATTGCAGAGAATGAGACTTCAGCGCATCGTCAGAAGAGCTTGGAGGTAGAATGGCTATGAGGGTTTTTTAATGTTTAGCCAAGTATTACACATATAAAGGAAACTTTATGGACATAAGGTTGTGGCAAAGTTAACCATGAAATTCTTTCTGCAGCATTGAAAAATTTATGTTCACTCATCTTCGCTCCTTTTCATCTTATATTCCCTTGCACTACAAAGTGTACTTCTATATTCAGTAAAAATGTGTTTTACGTTAGCCACAGTGTTTTATAGAGACTTTAACTGCAATAATGTAAAACTGCTGTGAAATCCCTCCTATTCACACATCTCATTTAAAGAAGAAGAAATGAAATTGACTAACCTTAAAATGGGAACTAAAATAGGAAAAAAAACACCTGAGGACCCTTGGAAATAGTTTCACTGTAAAGGCATCACTGCAAACAACTTTTATATTAAATGGACACAACTGAGATCTATTTCGTAAATATTTTACGGTAATCGTCAATTGAATTTAAAAATGAATGCAAATAAATATGAAATAACATAAAAAACAGCACAAATTACAAGAAAAATAGAATTATAAGAACCATTGTAGATGATGAATATGGTCATTGACATGAATTTGAGACTAAGTGCAAATCAAATGCGATTCCTGCCACGTGCATCAACATGAAATTTTAAGTACAACATGCTATCCTGCATCACATCAGTGAATGATTACTCTGCATAGAAAGTACCTACTGATGAAACACAATAATAAACTTCCATGGTTTGTTTCTTTCAGGTGGTCTTAAAAATCAAAATTGAAGGTTAATCGAAGAAATCAAAGTTCAATTCTGGAATAGCTAAGCAGTTACTCTCTTTTGTACTGCGGGAAAATATTGGTGGCAGAGATGGCGTGGAGTGAAGTAATTAGTGTTGGCCTCCAACCCCATATCCCGAAATACCAGCGAACGAAATATAGAATTATACACAGATGTTCATTCCCACGCACTCGCATCATAAGGCTCTCTCAACACTCTGCTACATCATATATAATGTGAGTGGATTTAAAAGGATTACTTTGTGGTTCTCTCTGTGGATTAATTTAGGGTAAAATGAATTTTTTCTTCGAAATTATCAGTTTTTTTTCATTTAATTAATATTAATATTAATAGACGTTCATCCTATCAAAAGAGGATCAGCGATTTAAATACATTAGCATGATTTATTTTATTATAATATGATTAAATATATAAATCAGTAATGACCAATTTAACAACCAAATTATATCAATTTCGGTCTATTAATTAATATATATTGCTAAATTGATGCGAAATGAGACAATAGCATAAGCTCTAACATTGCGTACGAACTGATGGTGTCGACCTTAATTCAGAATTCTTTCACGTGAAAATGAATATTTAGCGCATCACAACTCACAAGAGTCATTCGGTTCCCAATTGCTTTTTATAAAGAGTAAAACATTGTTTCCTTACCACAAAACGATCAACGAAAATAATATACCCCGATACTGCGGCATTTCGAAGTAGAGATCAGAAGGCGTTACCGTTACTACAAAGCACAAGAAGGTATTTTAGTTAAAAAAAAGAAGGCAAAAATTCCCGGAATAATCGGCCTAGTAAATAGAATTAAGTGCTATGGCAATTCGTATTTTAAGCCTATTGTAGCATTAGCCTTGTTCATAGTCCCTGCTCAGCAATTTTCCTAAGTCTTTCAAGGACTCAGCCCCTTGCAGACTTCTCACAATTGATATTAATGTTTCACAAGAATTTAAAATGATCTTTGGTCTCGCACAGTCTTTACAATGAAATAGAGAATACATATTCGCCATTTGGCCCATGACTTAATGTGTACGGACCCTTTTCTTAATATTTACCCCGAAAATTACCCCCATTGAAACGATAAATTTTAACAAATTCGGTATTTTAATTACGTAATCTAAAATATATTGCTGATACGTGCCAAGTGGATTCACTGTGGGCAGAAATTTGAAAATAAGCACCTGCGCCATTACTTAAAATACGACTCTTAAAATACCTAGATGAAGAAAAGTAATAATGATATCCAAGAGAATTGCAAGACCTACTCATGCAAATGGGAAAGAGGATTTCATAAAACCTAATCATCCACAATAAAACAGAAATAGGCTCAGCATTACCGCCCATTGGGAGCATATATTTCTTTTCCCTGAATGGAGCAACGTCGCCTTATAACAATAACATCGAATCCTGGAAACAGAAGAGGTCAAATAAGCTCCACAAAAACATTCCGCACGAGTTCAATTACGCACGCGCGAGTGATTAAGGAAACAGAGGCAATGATAATAACACACTAATAAGCATAAAACCACGCAAGCACCCAGGTAAGGTAGAATTAGATCCGGAGTTGAAAAAAAAATATCACGGTGTAACGACGCACTACTTAAAATAACGAACTGCATGACGAGAGGATTAACACCGTGAGGGGAGGGTAAAAAATGAGATCAAAATAAACCAGAATCTAAAGTGACGGAAACAGGGCGCAATGAAAATGGCGCATAGCAGGCGTGATAACGAGATGGGCCCACGGGAAAAAGACGAGAATATCGAGAACAAAAGGGAGGCATTGAGAAGAGCGGGCAAAGTACGGATAAAGGACGCATTAGAGGAAATAAGAGGAAAACAAAAGCGGTGGAAATGAGAGCGCCGTAACTGTGGGCAACTAATGTTTTCTAATCAGGCAAGAGAGAAAGCGAGCTAGAGAACTTAATAAACCCCATTCAGACTGTTTTCTACACCGATTATACATTTCAAAATGCTCATGCTACCAAAATGTCTCCACTGATCCTTGTAAACACTCCACGGTTTAGGTAACAAACCAACGTTATCCAGAACCGTCGACCATTCATGTTTTTGGTCGTTTTTCACGTTTGTTATTCTAGCACAAAACATGAGCTGCATATTCCCGAAGTAATGCGATCTATGAAACTAAAATTCTTCTTCTTCTCTCCTTATCCATAGATAAATTACTTTGCACGTAACATTAGTGATAGATTTGCAGATAATGTAACTGGGAATATCACAAATTTACGGTAATTTACCATTTTCAACTTTACTTGATTTTAAAAATTCAAGTATTTAAATTATGTAAATTAGTGCAGTGAAAATTGTGGGATTGGTGTCCGGTCATTTTTATTCTCTCTATTAGCTGTATGAAAATATAACCGAAGGTATCTATTTATTAATGGAATAACGTCGTTTAATGGGTTATAAATCTCAAGAATTAGCGTTACTTGCCATTTTATAAGTACATGAACTGCCTGAGAAAGGGTGAGATACAACGCAACATCAGTGCAGAAGATTTCTCGTGTAAATTCAAGTAAAGTAATATTTAATTAGAACATAATTATTGAGAGATCTCCATGCTACTTATATTTAGAAAATTTACAATGCTAGCTATAGCTAAAACCTTGCTCGCAAACTTTGGTGGGCAAAAAGGGAATAAAACAGGTATATTGGGTTATGGTCATAGAGAATTATATCAGGAGAGTTAACAGATACGAAGAAATAACGAAAACTATCAGCATTTTCCATACTTACTTCTTAACTAAAATGAATATACTGCCATAGATTAAAATAAATCATGAACGTGTCATAGCAACAAAAAATCAGAAGGACTTTAAAAAAAGAAATTACAAATGAAATAACTTTTATCGTACATAAATATAATGAACATTCATAGACCTTCACACATGAGTTTCGATTATGGATTGTGGTCTTGCTGAGTAATATAAAGAGCACAAGGTTTCCGAAATCAGCAAAACCCTAAACTCAAATATGCCACCCATTCCGGTTTCACGGTTCTGTTCAGATTTCACTTCAAATTTCAAGTGACTTAAGTTGGAGTTTCCATGGAGTACTTATGGAGCATTCTGGGACGAAATTACTCTTCCTGCTCAATTTTTTCCCCACCTACTTTTATCTTGAGTCGCACATTCCTCGCTCGCGACGCTTCGCAAAACCGCATAACCTTGATCTCCTGTTGGTAATGAACGGAATAAAAAAAATAGAAAATCAAAGATGAAATGATGGGAGCAAATGGAGGCTAGACCCCAATCTAGAAAACATAAAAATTTACTTCCTCCGAAGTAAGAAGGCTTAAGAAAATTCTAAAGTGAGCAGAATTTGAGCCACTGAGGGATGTGTTTAATGACCGTGTTAACTGTCACGTGAGCTTACAAGGATCAACGAGGGTGGTAAGAGCATGGCTTTCGTAGAAAGGTCACAAGGCTGAAGACCTCGTGAAAGGGAAGCCTAGACGGATAATGAGGCGAGGGGAATGCTTTCTATAAGGGTCGAAGACCGACGAGAATAAACGAGGAATCAGACGTTAACCCAGCTTGGAGAGACTGAACGTCAGGGAAAAGAGAAAATATAATGTTACACCATGGCATTGTGTGTTTGAAATGTCACTCAATGAGTATGGATGGGATGATATGTTTTGAATCCTAGAGGGCATTCCCATGGTGTTAGCATAGATACTCAGTGAATTACTTATGCCAGTGAATATTATACATCGTGCATGCCGTATTTTATGTGTGTTTTTTTAAGATTTCAGAAAGGTTTTCACTAATGGACCCTGTATGCCAAATTTCATCACTTAATTTACAGCCAAACGAAGTCCTTAATTTCAAAAGGCTAAATTTCTAATACTTATGGTACGATACATTTTATCACATTGTATCAAATTTGGTGGATTTAATGCGAGTTTTCATGCTGCTGAACAAAACAAAAGTCCTAGGGATTGAAGACTGAAGCTGCTGGTATTGCATTATGTTGGCATGGTGATTGGTATCGCATTTATTTTGGCATATTAAAATACAAATTGGATATATCGATGCTACTACCATGTAATTCCACATTTCTACTATTTGACCTTCAAAATCGGCTTACTGACGATTTGTCATACTCAAAATCCGAGAAAAAGAAACACGAAATAATGTGCTCAAATAAAGGTTTTTCTACCATAATTGTTACGTAATCTTCCAATCTCTTCTCTTCTTCAAATATATGCAAGAGAATATGACCCGAAGACTGAGATGAAACATCGAATCCATTATCAAATTAAGGTCTATTTAAATTTTATTTTAACCTTTCGCCAGGCGCAACATTAGTATTGCTGAGTTCAGGCGCATTTTGCTGACAGGCATACATGTGAAAAAACATTATTAACCCTTATCAATGCATTAACACTAACATGATGTCTTTCGTGATATGCATAGACCCGTTTACATGCCGTCATACTGCCCCAGACCGATCCAGCAAGGTGCGATTTCACGTGCTCTTAAGGCTATTAAGTATTATTATATGTAATTTATTTTAGCATGTCAATTCTATAAGATCAGTGCTTTTTGTTTTGCTAGATTATTTATCTAATAATGCTTTCATTTTACTTTATGGTGCCATTATTCTGCTAAAATATGCTGAATAATCCGCCATTGATCTGTTGATATTAATGCGAAAAGTGAAATGCTACATATAGTTTTTCAAAACAAAAAGCTACTAAAAGCATCAAGGGTCTATGCCGCATAGAGACGAGGAGAAATGAAAAAAAGAAAAACTCGCTCTATGCCTGTCAAATCCATAGCGCGCGACGGAAGGAGAACATTTCTCTTACATCTACAACTTACTCTCCATGACCTCTACCAGCTATCGCCTGAATAATCAGGACTCAAGAAATCAGAAATTCAAGAGCGCAACATCATGCGTGGGAAGCAGAGATGGGTCAAAAAGAACCGAACTGCCAAAGCAAAGTGTTCACTGTAATGAACCGGTTATAAAATGTACCGTTCTCTAAAACTCCCTGTTCACTGTTCATGATTGCACTGCAAAAGTGCGGCGTATTCGGTCTATCAGGTATGCTAGGTAAGAGGTATTTTGAACTGCAGCTTAGTCCATCAAGTGCGTGGTTGCTACAACAGATGCAGTACATCCAAGGACACCAAAGTGCACCATAAACGACTGAGCCCCTCCACTTCTTACTCCACCATTCCCCTCCGCCCACGGAAAGGAACAGGATAGCCACTGAACGATTCGAACGGATGTTCAAAATATTATGTTCATTTCAGCCGTTCATTTTCTAAGGGTATTCTTTTCTCGCAGAGTATTCTTTTATCGGGGGTCGTTCTTTTTTCGGACGGCGATCTTTTTTTGGTGGCCGTTCGTTTCCTCTGACTGTTCATTTGGGATCTCGCGTTAATTTTGATTTCGTGTTCATTTGAACATCTGCGTTCGATGAATAGGATGCGATGGTTCAGGTTCGCGGTCAATTTACGGGTAGGTTATCTATTCACAATTTGTGCTATGGTTCAAAGTTAGGTTAAACAATAGGTTAAAACTTTATTTTGAATAGTTATATTAATGCAAAAATCTATTTCAGCGAACAGAAAAGTTAAACATATATTGTTTAACTATGTTATATCCACTACGTATTTTACTATTAAATCATTCATAATGGAATTGACTTTAAACTGGGTTAATCTGTATTTTACCCTGCGTTGCTTTAAGAGGTCTGGACTGATGATTTTGGGAAACAAAAATTTTGCTTCAACTTTCCTCAAATTACTTGTTTGTAGTGTAATTAGACATTGAAGGGAAGGACTTGGTACTCTTCCGGCGAAAGTCTTTGGAGGCATATATCCATCATTTTCGAAGGAAAAAAACATTACGTTACCTACGGCGGCGATCTTATTTGATGACATTAGGTTTTTCACGTCGCGGCATTTTATGTATTTTATTGTGACCACTTAGCTTGATTGCACATAAATACACCTCAAAGCTTTAACTCTTTCTTTGCTTTCCATGTTTAATATTTAAATATGTTACAGAATTCCATGGGTGTAACATATTTTACTATTTTTTTACATTCTACCAAAAGTACTAATTTAACAATGAAACTGTTAATTTCTCACCGTCTTACGCATACTATTTTTGACAGTTAATTGCATCTTTAGAGTGGATTGATACCGGACACAGGCTCTAACGATGATAAAAAAATCGATATCTTACCGAGGATCTAAGAGAGAAATTCATAAATGACGTTTACACTAAAAATATATTATATAAAGAACAGTTAGCTGTGTATGAAAGTCAAAATTGCACATAAGAGCAGCACTTAAAAACTTTTCTGATGCTAAATACGCGAATGACATCAGACGCTGGGTTGACAAATATTAACTCTGGCTTATTCTACAAGAATCTGGCGGAGAGCAGATATTGTCCCGCACACGGATAACATAGTAAAGGCCTGGGACAGAATTTGCTTGAAATTACTGTGACAAGCTGCTCAAACCATATGATACCACACTAAGCTTTCATTTACTCTAAACGTCCGATAAACAGTGTTTCTATCTTAATGACCGTGATGTTCACCATTAACATGTATTTTGAACTGTTCTTTTAAGTGAACTAGTTCAAAGTGAACGGTTCATTAAAATGAACAGTTTAACTTACCTCTAGTGGGAAGGATTGGAGTCGTTTGGCATCCAGATATTTCGCATTCACCTCCCAACTAATTTATTTCGTTACCACGACAAACGAGCTGGTATCATCGCAGACATACCGTTCATGTCTATTCTTTTTAATGAAGCACGCAATCAAAACAAAAAACGCTACTTCATCAAGCGCTGCCTGCCATAGGGCGCAGTGAAATGGGCTACGGAAATTTGTACACCCTGGCTTTGGAAAGGGAGGGAACGGCGAAGGTCTAGTGGAATGGGGAGTGGAGAAAGTGCAAGGCGAACGCGGCCGTGGCACACAGGGATGAGAGGGTCGATATCAAGCAAGCGTCGAGACTCACCACGTAACGACGGCTGGATATTGTCTTACGCATCTCTGTCATAGGTGTACTATATCGGTCAAGTCATTGTACTAATAATACTATACTCGATATGAACAAGATCAAAGTAGATTGATAAATGCCATTTATAAAAGTTACAGCAGAGAATTTCAACAAGGTAAGTCATTTGCATAACCAAACCTAGTCTGTTCTGTGCACAACTTCACAGGAGTAAAATCTATGCAAAAAGTAAAAAAAAATATGAATAAATAAACAAAGATTCAAGGGTTATCGGAAAATGGGCTCTGAATTTCCGGATGATAAATCAGTTAATTTAGTTTATAATAACGTCAGAATGGTCTCGAGGTACAAATTTACACTCCAAGATACGGCTCTACAATATAGATTTAAATTCCTATCAAGAATTTTTGTACTTACCCTTTGAAAGCCTTGCAAAAAGCTAAAATAAACAATCCACTGCGATGTCGAACATCATCGAAGTCGAAATTTACAGGAAATATATACAAAAGCAGGTATGCAGGCAACAAAGTAGCAGTTGGGTGATGCTAATAGTTATCACGTGATGTGGACGGCAGTTGACGGGAGATTTAAATTTTTGTTTCCGTTGTTGCGAGTGATTCACCTCTAGCATTACTGATGCCATCGGTGTTAATTTCAACGATCAAAGTTGATTGATAAATGCCATAAATAAATGTGAGGGCAGAGAAAATTCCATATAGATCGAAAATTGAGGTGCATTACAGTTCCAATCACCAAGTGAAAAAAGTTTAATATTAAACAAGTAATTATTATACGTATAACTAGAAATTGGGCTAGTGATTATGGTAGGTACAGTTCAGCTGTATCCGGCAATGAAAACCTATCACCCAAATACTTCGTTGAAATGATTCTCAGCTAAAGCATAAGAGCTGATAATGCTGGAAACCTTGAATTTTCGACCAAAAATTATGTAGATTGATCAGAGATGATCAGAGGAGCTAAATAAGCTAAATTTATTTCCTCCTTGAGAAATCAAACAACATTTCTTTGCTATGAAGCCGTTGGTAGCCACGCGCTGATTGCGCGCGCTACAAAATTGTAAAGACACTCCAATGGCGTCACTACTCAGTGCGCAATGACCGACCTAAATTAGTAGTACCATGGGTCTAGTTATCACAGTGAAAAATTCTGTATAATTCAGCGTAACGTGCGAAGAAGTTCAGAAGCGTGCTCATCCAGCGCCAAAGGTGACAAATTATGAAATAAATGTGCTCCCAGGTGCGATTAAATTTACTAAAACTCGGTCAGATTTTTCATCAGATAATCAATCCAAGAAAGAAATAATGAATTCACACTTGATTTCAACAAAATAGAAATAACTAATACTAGTATAACCAATCAAGCATTAAAAAATGTTAACATGGATGTGGATTCCTACTTCAAAAATATTTCCTTGTAAAATTTTATTGTACTTACGCATTGCATACCACTCCTAAGGAACGTTTACAATATGTAACATGTTTATTTAAGTATACCGGGACTAGCCACGGTGATAACTTTTACGGAGTCTCCCGCATGTAATATGTAGTTTAAACATGTTATATGTAACGAGTTACTTGTAATATTTGTTTGATATAACACATTTTTATAAAGAGTCCAGCGGAGCAAAAAATGCACAAATAGCATGTTACAGATGCATTCCTAGCCCACCCGCCAACTGGCTATCCCCACCACCTTTTTTCTGTAACATGTCACACATTTTCCAACTTCGTGGAGAAACCAAAATCTTGTTATATAACGCGAATTTTTTTGTTTTGGAACACAATGTTAAATGTAACTTGTTACACGGATTTGTACCTTTTTCTTAAAACATGTTATATGCAACTTGTTTATATAACATGCTACACAGTGTAAACGCACATTTACATACAATGACAAAGAAAATAATGACAATTTCATTATTGGAGGGAGAAATGACAATTAATAGGTAAGGAAGATGCATAGGATCAAAATGGAGTAGAAATAACGAGCAAGAAATGAACTGAGCGTCGAGTTAACTCACTTCATCGAGTTGCAAAGCGCGAAATATTCCTTTGTTTTTTCCCATATTATGAAGCCTTGGGCACGGCATGCGATGGAATGAGGTCACGTGTGAAGAGCAGCGTAAATTTTGAACGAGACGTACCTCGTGTACATCGCTTAACAGAGTGGCTACCTGGCGAAATAAAATATAAATTTGCTCTTTGATCCGAAATACACGAGTTTAAATAAGCCCCAATTATTTGGGATCAGACAAACCAGCCGTCTATTTTTAACATCGCGATTGTCCACCAATTCCGTCGACAATTTTTCTTTCTTTGATGGGATTAAAGGATATTATTACTGTGCTTCCCCAGCATTTACAAAATAAATTATTGAACCGAAATTCAATGAAACACAATTTCAAATAAATAGCTAATAAATAAGGACCAAGGCAATCAAATTAACTAGCTATTAAGGCAAGGACTTCAAATTAGTCGGCTTGTTGACATTGGTGTCAGGTTTTAAAAACTGGTGTCTTATTCATTTTACAGCTATCACCATGGTGGTAACAGCTAATTATTCCATGGTAATCACAATTAATCTATATGACATGCGTTCAATAATTACATCATTTTTCTATAAAAGCTGGGTTGTGAAGGAAAAATTATTTCGAAAAAACAAGAGAGAATATTTATTATGCACATTTTTTTCGTCTATAAAAGTATGCAAGCAATATTTCCGTGTAATCAAATATACGGTGGGTACCGACGCAAGGGTACTAGCGTTTGTGTAGGTTTTCAACATGGCAGGGCTCCATGTCCTCTACGTCCTGATGGTAAATACAGAGTAACAAAACAGCTACTATGTGCTAAATACTAGAGAAAGAAATGACAAACGTCAGAATCATTAGTAAAGGATGTAATCAAATATGAATCACAAATAAAATCACGTAAATAAAAAGCTTTATCAGACATTAGTCACGGCTCAGTGACTACACGCTAAATGACAAAATAATACAAAATATGCAGGCATTTTATCGCAGGTCATTCACTCACGCAAATTGATTTTAAATCAGTTGCAATTACGAATACACGCTAGGGATTTTATTATGTATTTCCCAGTTTGGGCTCAAATTCGGATGACGCCAGAGATATAGTCAAGTACGGGCATTTTTGGGATGTTCATTACGTGACCGCCCCACGGCGTGCGAGTTGGAAAATTCCATTTAAGGGCTCATTTCCGCAAAACCGTTCATTTTCATCGTTGTTGCCTCGAGCAATGAACTCATTGAACGATTCCATTGAAAACCCAAGAGCTCTCAAATTTTGGTTATTGTAATTTGGAAATATAGTTTTTAAAACCCCACATCAAGTACTTTTTCCTCTGCCAAATCAATGGTGACGAGGACGTACACAACTTTGTTTCCTGATGTGAGAGCATCCAGCCGATACCCATATAGATGCGCAATGGTCTATATGGTTTCGTAGCACCACTGGAGTGAAAGAATGAGTGATAGATTGTGGCGCACTTAGATTGCTACCGTACGCAATCTACAGTGAAAGTTAAGACACGGCCAACGTCGACAGCTTACGCTTCTGGTACGCTACGCAGCCTTAAGCAATACTAAAATCCATTCACTGGGCTGCAGTGAGAAATTGGCATGGGGAACTGTCTGAAACAAGGGGCGAGGTGCATATCCAGAACTATGACACTGGGCCCGAACGTACTGGCAACTTTTATAAAGCAACTATTTAGTTGCTTTGCGGAAGTTCAAATGGAACACACGGCATTGACTGTGGCCCCGCGCACGGGCGACTTTTTAGTTGCCGCAACTGCCGTGTGTTTCATTGGGACTTCCTCAAAGCAACTAAATAGTTGCTTTGTAAAAGTTGCCAGTGCGCGGGGGCCGTAACTGGGAATAAAGTTCCTCCCAAAAATTTCCTCCATTCATGGATATCAAACAAATAGTCTCTTAGCACACGCCAGTGTTTTGGATTATTTCACAAATACAGTAACGGTAACGGTAAATTCTCATGGAAGCTGGTACGCTGATTGTATTTGATATATCACGACGTTCGAATTTTTTAGTGCTAATTTTATTATTCACAAATACAGTAACGGTATCGGTAAATTCTCATGGAAGCTGGTACGCAGATTTTATTTGCTGTATCACGACGTTCGAGTTTTTAAATTATTTTTTCTGTCTCCAAAAGTTAGACCTCCCTTACTTCCTGTTTGGCCTTGAAACTGTTTCTCCAAACACCCATCTTCTATTCCATTCTCCATCTTTCCTTTGGTGTTGATTATTATATTACCCATCCATATTCTCCATCTTCATTTTATCTCATCCAGCAATTATATTTCCATATCCTACGCAGTTACCATTTTCTTTTAAAATTAGCAGCCAAACGGTTTTACATGACTCCAACTTAATTGCAGCAGAAATAAGTATAATCATTACAATAACAATACATAATAGCAAATGAATTGACTGAGCATGTGAGTAATGTGAGCAGCCAGACGGTTTTACATGACTCCAACTTAATTGCAGCAGAAATAAGTATAATGATTACAATAACAATACATAATAGCAAATGAATGAATGAGCATGTGAGTAATGTGAAGTCCTTTAAAAGTAGGAAAAGCCTTTTGAAAACCTAAAGAATTAGACGTTAGAACTTATATGCCCACCTCCTGAGACCCTATAGAGGCAATCGTCGAAGGTCATGCTGAGGGAGCAGAATTGATCTATGAACTGGTGATTTAGAATCTTCCATCATATAAGCAGTAAATTCGTTACTAACAATAAGTCAAAATAGCGGTCTTAACATCAATTTACTTTCGTTGGGAATCATGGGGAGCTTGACTTGGATCACTAACTTCACATACCTCATGAGTCGCTCTGCGTATGAGCAATTTGATACAACTAGCCTTAAACTACGTCACGATTGGGCTACTCAAAAGGATATATGAATATTTTGGCAATGGTGGTCGGGTTTGATGATGGACTCACTGGTGAAGTATTGCAAAGGGCGTGCATGTTTACGAAATGATCGAATTGAAGATTGTAAAAGCAGTATAATAATGTAAATATGAAGAGATTATCTAATAAAGTATTGACTGGAGGACTGCGTCAAATCAATCCCTGAGTCGATGCTAATGATGATAAAAAAGCATATTTACACTGTTACTGTAACAAGGAAAAATCTCGTTCTTTGTGCAGATTTTATCATTGAGGCATGGAAAAGGGATGAAAACGGGCAAGGTTAAACGAATTACGGTAAGAAACGTCTTCTTACCTTCCCAAAGACACCCTGTCACCGTTAACATGACATAAATAAATTAACCTACCTTCACGGCACCTTCAGAGTTTCATTTTGCTTGGACGGTGATGTCTCGAAATCTTTGAGTGAATAGCTACATAAACTGGAGCCGTACCAAACGACCAAAACATAAGCCGATTTCACGATAAACAGAGCTTTCATTGTGTTCAATGGATTAACGATAAGGCCACGCAAGAAGCAATGAATTATGTGGGAAAAATCAACAAAATATCCTTTTTATGAAAATTCACTCCCTTTCCCTCAGCTAATTACTGATGGGCATTTATCGACTGACAAGAAGCAGACAAACATTGGGCTTTTTACTCCACCTGGAAATGTTGGAAAATCAGAATTTTTACAAATGCCCCTATCACGATGCTGGTTCAAGTGTTGTAGCAATTCTCATTACAGCTGGAATTGAGATCGTAAGTGACAAGAGGCTGAACATATTTGAAGTTCGTTAAACCAAAATAATCCTGATCAAAATAAAACATAGACCTCACAATACTGCTTTTAATTCATTGGCAAATTATGCAGCAATTGGAATCAAAACATGATAATCTAATACCGTAGTACTATATCGTTAAAACGAATTGATTTTCTCGTGGATGATCATTTTGTTATTTTACTTTCAATCACCTCACATTTCTTTGGCTGATCACCACGAAAATATTCCTATCTCCAGATTCCCTCTTCATCATTTATAAACAAACATTAGCAACTATACACGTATACAATTTCTATTTTTATTTTTTTCCTAATATGAATATAATTTTTACCTTTCAGAGGAAAAAATGTATTTATTTAAAAATTACGCGTAAATTTAATTGCAGACAGTATATTCTTTATTCTAAAGCATAACGCGACGTTACATAAAACGCCACGAGAAAACGGCAGTGCAGTTGGCTCTTGAACCCATGACAGCAATTTATAAACCATAAAATTATGGAATCAAAGAATGGCAATCATAAAATAAAACATTTCAAGCAAAATGTACGGAAAATAGTCGCTATGAGTTCAGCTTCGCCGGAGCCTCTTTAAAGGGAATTTTTCGAGACGAAACACTAACGAAAAATTGAGGGGAAAAGGGGGAATAATAGAAGGTAAGAGAAAAAGCGGGTCGAATCCTGGAGGAGCCGGTTCCAAAATACGAATAAAAAACAATCCCGAACGAGAGAGGAAGACAAGAAAAAAAAAAGACCAGCCCTTCAGAGGTAGAAAGAAGCGATGCATGCACTTTATTCTGAAGAACCGTTTGAAAGAAAACAATTCCACGCGCGAGAAAACACTAAGCAAGTTTCTTTTTACGACCAAAACTCCTTCACGTAATGCATCATGCGAAAGATGCGTAAACCTTTCATACGCTTACTCTAGAATGAGAATAAAACGCACAGGGATCTCACAAGTTTCCGCAGTGCTAGTAGACGGTGTAGCTTGGGTATACAAGTCAAGAATTAGTGTAATTGAATGAATAGACATACAAATTCTTCCCGTAATGGAATTTGCTAATGCATGGTGGCTCGGGAGAGAATTTAACAACTTCTCATGTGCTTGGCTCCTACTTTTCTCAGATGCGAAACTCGGAACTTACATTATGAAACTATCGACCTAATAGCAACTGTAACCAAAACAAAAACTCACCTCGTTCTTAGCAATACAAAAGTACTTAGATAATCGCTACAACGCCAGCCGTGCCCTACTTCATGCAATTGATCGCTCACTTCAGGTAAGGAAAAGGCTAATGGAGTCAGGAATTCCATTTTTACAATATTTGCAGTTAATCATAGCAAAGAAAATAGATACATGAGTAATATGGGAAAAATCCTCAATTTCCTCATATCATGCTTTAGGTTAATATTTTAACAATTAATTTGCAAAAAAAAGTCCTCTATGAAAGGGTCTCTGAGTTTAGATTAGCGCCGCGTAGCAAGAGAATTAAATGTAGTGTACGTGTCTTACATGGAATAGAAGGGGGCCTATTTAAACTATCTCCACCACCACCAGTTATTGAATCCGGTCTCACGGAAGACAAAAACCGTCTAATTATAAGCGGCAAAGCAAGAATCTACCCACCACATTAACCCCATCATCCTACTGCTAAAACAATAGACACTATATAAAATACCTATGAAAACAATATTGCCACGGAAAACCGATTTTTTTCACAGCATACAACGATGGAAAGGAATTAATATTAGATCAAGAAGCATTCAAAGCAATAAATAGATATGATCCTACTTTACATTGCCAATTAAGTGCCATCGTGTTAACGCTGATGTCATTGATGAGCTACAAAGGCCAGTCGTCTTCAAGGCAAATCCTTATACTTAGAAGACAATGGCGAAATACTAATTTCAATTTTTGAAGCTCATCGACGCAAAATCGATTGGAAATCGAAGGAAACTACAAAATTCGTATTAGCATGGAAAGCTTACAATATTAATTGACCGGTCATTATCACTGGAGTGACTTAGAGTGACTAGAAAGAATATGAATTCGATACGAAATTTGGCATAAAAATTTTTCTACTGATTGCATTGGATTGTATTTCGTTAGTTTCGAGAAATAAAATGTAGGATGCACATCGAGGAGTAGATAAACCTGTTCGATTAACATAAACAGAAAAGGAATACTATAAATAATCCCGGCAATAAAAATCCGTGTTTATTTCCTCATAATGATAAAGAAACTGAATTAAAACCATATCATAATTTACAAAAATATTACGGGATAATATGTGAAAGATAAAAAAAAATTCTCCTAAAAACAAATGGTAATATGAAGAAGTTTCATCGCTGGTATGCCCACTAGATCTATCTATTTTATTTACACCTGATAATTTAATGTAAGAGCGCATAAACGTCTGATATTCCAACCCTCCTAAAAGCTTTAGGTCAATGTTCCTGACCTTGGGTCACCTGCTTCATTTCAAAACTGGATAGGTTTTTCCCTCAGAGAAACCAAAGTTCCCTTATCCATGGGGAAGACGAATCCAACCAAATTTACGACGAAGACGACAGACTGCTCCGACTTGGATAAAAATTCAGCTCGTTCACTCGGATCCAAAAAGAATTTTTTCTCGTTTCACGCCATTATCTCATATGAGTAAAATATAAAAACGCGCAGCTATTTTTCCTAAACTGGCGGTGTCACTCAATTTCCGGATCATTCACACAATGAGGGATAACTTTGACTGTGGAAAAGATTCACTATAAAGTGTAAACCACAACGAACCTTGCGAGATCCACGCACAAGGCCTATAAGTAGCGGAGAAGCGGCAGCACAGTCGATAATGCTTCGTGACGTCATCAAATTTTCTGCGAAAGGGTTAAGAGCGTCGATTTTCGTCGCGAACGGCTCGATAATTAGGCGGCGCGCCGTCGGGTCGAAAAACTGGAAAATGCGGGTAAGTTTATTTTTCAAAATCCATCTTAATTGGCAATATGATAAACTTCTTTAACCTTCCGTCAGTCGCAATATTGGAATTGTTGAGTTCAGGCGCAATGTGCCTGACAGGCACAGATGTAAAAATACGTTATTAACCTTTTGTATGGCTCAGCGGTACACCTTTCAAATTTAAAGCACTATTATCAGTGTAAAAGAACACTTAAATTATGACTTAGGTGCTATATATTCTTACACATCATCACATGGCCCCAGACTGATCCAGCTAGGTACGATTTAACGTGCTCTTAAGGCTATTAGGCATTATTATTATTAATGTATTTTAGCTTTTGAATTCTATTATATCAGCGTTTTTTATTTTGCTTACTTGTTTTTCTAATAATGCTTTTATTTTTCTTTATTGTTCCATTACTTTGTTTAACTATGCTAAATAATCCACCCCTGATTTGTCGGCATGAATGCGAAAAATATAAGCATGAGTATATAAGCTGCATAGAGCAAATCAAAACAAAAAGCTACTGTAATATAGTGCTATATTATAGTGCTTGGCGCTTATAGTATTACTATAAGTGCCAAGAATCTTTGCCGCTTTGTGTCACGGAGAAAAGAAACACTTGCGCTGTGCCTGTCAAATCTATTGCGTCCGAGGGAAGGTTAAAAATCCAATCCGTTGGCATCATTTTCTGATAACTATTTACATTGATTGCAATTCCAATGATTGGAAGCGCGCAGTGGTATAATGACTTTGCAAAGTCTTCCGCGAATGACACCGCAGAGAGGTAAAGAAAAGCCTCTGGTTACCTCGATATCGCCACCCTCTCGCCCCGACTTCAAAGAGAAAGGGCTCAAGGGCAAACTCCTGGAAAACTTGAAATGCCAGAACAGAGTTTCGGCCTCCCTGCCCCACCCACTCACGACAGACGGTTGAGACCTCAAATTTGCCGAACTCTTCCTTCCTCCCCTCATCTGTCCCAGAGCTCCGTGGACCCCACAGCCACGTAACCACACCACAATGAAAGACCCAGAACGCCTCTGTTGTCTCGTACCAGCCGTCCTGAACACCGTTTTGAACTCGACACTTAATTGTGGACTAATTCAAAGAGCAAGCCAGTGTACTAGACTAAATTAGGAAAAAAGTCAAGCTAAAAATTTACAAATATTTATTTCTGGAGTCAAAATTAGTCTCATCGCAGGATATAATTTCCATTTCTTCCAAGGCACGTTAGTAGAAGAGAATCTACCAGAAATAAAATACGTTGAGAAGAAGGCTGTTAGAATTTACTCGATAATACATACGATAATATATGTGATATTTCCTCGGACTACCCTCTGGGTAAGAAAATTGAATTCTGCCGAGGTTTCGGGATCCAACTCAGATCAGAAGCCTTTATAACGGGCGATGAGATTCACTTACTTTTACTTCTGTGGGCATCCACATGCAAGTCTATTTTTGGCCTAAAAAGTTATCTCCAGATTCCTCTCTCCTCCGCCGTGTCAAACTCTCCCCCAAGTCGTCTTTTCATGTCTTCAACTACTTAGTCATTCCATTTTAGTCTCAGTCTTCCTCCTGGGTGCTTTCCTTCTGGTTGACATCTCAACATCCTTCTAACTATTGCACCCTTCTTCTTCCCTTCTAAATATTGAATCCTTTGTCTTTATTTGAATTATTTTTGGTTAGATTCCTTTGTTGAAGTGAGAGAACTGGGTTACCCAAGCTCCGCAAATTACACCTTTAGCATTACTGATGCGATCGGTGTTAATTTCAACGATCAAAGTTGAATGATAAATGCCATAAATAAATGTAAGGGCAGAGAAAATTCCATATAGATCGAAAATTGAGGTGCATTACAGTTTCATCCGCTAAGTGAAAAAATTTTAATATTTAACCACTAATTATTATACAGATAACTAGAAATTGGGCAAGTGATAATTATAGGCACAGTTCAGCTGTATTCGGCAATTAAAACCTATCATCCAAATACAAGCTCCGCAAATTACAGTTCGATGTGATAAGTTTTTGAGAGTAGCCAATATATGTACTTGAACTACCGCTATACTACCACACTATGGATACCACTTGCATGGCCACTGCATTTGCTGAATAAATAAAATCTGTCGCTTAAATAAGCTCCAGGGAAAATATTTTTGGAAGTAATCGAGAGAAATTCACCATGGTTGATTCGATAACAGTCACTAAATTAGATAAATATAATTTAAAGACGGGAGATTCAAAAATATATTTTCCCATAACCGACAAAAGAACACTGCGTATGCATAACCTGACCGTATATTACGGTTCTTTATTCGCTAAGGGATAGCTTCATCATAAGAGAAACACATAATATCAAGAGTGGAGGGAATCAGTAATCTATTCTCTATATTGGGTTAAACGGAATTAACGCCCTGAGCGGAGGTATTTTGACACCCAACCTTTGCCATTTTTTTGGATATTTATAAATCATACCAAAAAACCTCACGTACACAAATCCCCGGCCACTTACGGGGGAGCTATGGAGCTGAAAATTTTCAAGGAGCCGGAGGACTAAAAACGCTTCGGAAGAAAATTCTGAAAACCTCGACTTTCGTCTCTTTACTCCTCCCTCGAAATGATAAAAATGGCAAAGAATACCTAATTTTGGGCACATTCCTACACTCAAATGTCTCTAACTCCGAAACTGAAACCCTCACTGATGAATTATTTATTAACTTGAATGTAAAAAATTTGTTTAATTCGTAGGAAATGCTTCTTATTTCCTCATATCCAACAACGAGACGGTTTTGCAAAAACCCACCGAGGTCGATGTTTCGATATAGAATTTTCGGGAGACTGCATCGGGTGTTTTAAGGATCCATTAAATCACGCAACCCTCCGAACACTAATTTTACTCAATTTATTTTCGATGACTTGCAAATAAATTGCAGGCGTGAAATTTGATAGAATTATAGCCAACTGAATACATTACTCGTAATATTTTACAAAGCCGGAACTTCCCAATAATTTCTCCAGGATAAAATTCTGAGCTCCATAAGGAGACCCCTTAGCAAGCGTGCGAAGTGTCGCGATTTTATTACATGGCATCCTCTGCAATAGCTACTATCAGAGTGACACTTACTTTATTACTACAATTTGTGGTTAATAAATTATGCTGTGGAGTATTTGCGCGTCAAGCAACTTTTGTAAAGCGTACAGTGGTCACAAATCGAAATTCGTCAGACTGAAGTCCAAAATATCTTGGCGTCGATAGCGAAGCGTAGTGCTCCACCGCTGAGCAAGCCAATGCCATGCGAATTTCGCTTATTCACTGATAGCGGGCAAGCTATAAAATTCAGTCTCTCATGAAAAATCATCACAAGAGCTCTTAGAAAGTTATGAACTTGATAAAACCACTCCAGGATGGGGAGCAATTTATTCTGAGGTAGTTAAATCGTAGCTCAACAAAAGACGCATACATATTTAGACAACAGTAAGCCACAACCTCACTACAATGCATTAGTAACGATAATAATGTTAAAGTATAATGGCACGCAAAATGTCTGAGTTCTTGAATAAATTAAGAATTATATTGTGTGAAATATTAGTTTCCGGAGACCCAACTTCTCTCGATCCCTATCAACTCCTGCACTAATTCAAAAAAGCTGGAGGAAAAGGGAGTTAGGGACAGGGCTTCACCAAATTACTATCGATTTCTCCAAGGACTATGCCTTCCACGGAGTGGGCGCGATTGGCCCTTTTACGCCGTCCTTCTGCCCACCCCATCATCCAAATTCTCCCCAACATCCCATCTCCCACATCGAGTCAGCCAACTTGAGCATCAAAGTCCTCCCTCCCCCTTTGGCAAGCTCTTCTTCCAAGAAAAATTCGCCACCCTTCATCAAGCCTCCACGTAGGAGCCATTCATTACGCCAAGATATCCCACAACTATGCACTGTTCCAGATGGAATCTCCGATATACCCTGTATGTCCCCTTTTGGGATCATTATTGGAGTAGAATTTTAGACTAGGTGCCTCATAAAGCACTCTACGCATAATCACATGAACCACAAAAATAGAAGGAGGAATGGCTTTGAAGTTGCCAGAAAACAACTGTTGTAAAGTTTCTATACGGCTGATAGAAAGAGTTCTTTACAGCTGACAAAATTGCTTCACATTAGTATCGTATTATCTCATTTAAGTTCCAAATAAATTGATACAAGTCAAACACGCATGATATCATAATAGCACTGTTTTATTTTCTAAACTCATTAGAGCCTACACCTCGAGTTTGTTTCCAAATAGTAGTGAGTCTCGGATATCACCATAAACAGAGAAGTTAATGGTTGAAACGTGGCTACCGTACATTGATAAAGATTAGACGGATAATCAGAGTGAGAAATGTGAATACCTATCTTAAGAGGAGTATGAAAAAATCTACAGGAATCCCTAAAAAATACTAATCAGCCGCATTATAAGATATGACGGCTTGGGAAAGATATTCATCCAAGTTAAGTGTACAGGAAAAAAGGTAGAGGTTTTCCCGGCGACATGCATGGACCAAGTTATAAAGTATGGAATGAAAGATTCCTTTGCATCAAAAGATCAGTTGAGAGTGAAATCTAATCGAGGTATTCAAGAGAGAAAATGCAATTTTCTACTTTTTTATGTAAAATAAAAAAAAATTAGTAAAAGAGGAATATATATTTCATTAACCATAATGGAGTAGGTAAGTTCTGCTATAAAAATGTTTCGTTACTCAGCTTAGACATGTTTACGTCTTTTACAGTTATAAAAGTGGCAATTTATATATATTTAGTTAACTATGCATAACATTGTGTTCTCGGCCAGAATGAAATACGAAAAACATTGCTCCATTCAAAGCAGTACGCAAAGCAGAGACTATCTTAGAAACCCCAATTAGTAAGGGAGGATAATCAGTGCAAGGAAATCGCACATCAAACTTTAATGGAATAAGGAAAAATAACGTGCGGACAAAGATGGCTCAGGATGACGTGGGATGCGGGTTGATGAAAGCTCACGATGCAAAGCAATTGCCTTTGAGGGAGACATAGACGGTGCCGAAGACAAGGGAAGTTGTGCCTCAAGGCTCATCTACGTATGTCCTTCATTTCTTTCCTCCATCAAGGCTAGAATCGGAGTTCACGGCCAAAATTACATCCTCCGCGAAGTCCTGAGACTCGGTAAATTTTTTAAAGGAAACCTTATTGGATGACGTGCAGTTTCCAAGTCTCCTGCGACAGCCAGCTTTAGTCATTCCATCAGCCGTGACTTTCGTCGTATGTCTGCAGCATTTATTTTCCAAAGCTTTCGTCTCCCCTTCACGCATTTATTTATTTAGCGTATCGCATCTTCCAGTGAATTTTCTCAAAATATTTCTGTACACGTGAGGTATGGCCTAGTTTAGGCGCGTTCACGGCTGTGATAAAAGTTTGAACCATTGCACTAAAACGTTGATCACATTGGATTAGTTATTTATACCCTTTCGTTAAAAGTAATTAGAAACTAAGTGAGTTCTCTGAGAGTAATGCTTAACCCAGTTGCAAAATATAATTTTTTTCTATATTTACTCAGTTTAATAACCATTCACGATCAAAACCTTAAATATTTAAGAAAGTTTCTTTAAAGCTTTAAAAAAAAAGTTCAATATATGCATGTAAGAAAGGGAAATAAATTACGTGAGTAATCACTCAACTGCGGGTATATGGGTAAAAATTACATCCTCGCATCCCAAGGTTTTAAAATCTGTGCAAACGATGAAATGAAAACTAGCTAACTCCGATTAACTTCTACTAATGAGACTTTACTGAGTTAAACAAGATTTTCAGATAATTTTTCAACAGTCTGTTTTTTTTTATTTTCAAGTTTGAATATCGGGCAAGTGTTTTGTGCTGTGAGACGCAAGAGCATGGAGAATTTATGAACAATTTAGACGAGACTTTGAATGATTATAGTATGATCTGAAATCTCAATTAATTGCCCTGTTCAAAATTGTTTCAAAATATATTGACAGTCAATAAAATACATTACCGCAACTACTAACTGTTTAAAGCCACAAAAATATGAACCTGGATGAGAATTTACCTACAATCATAGTGATTCTTACGTCCCACAAATTGAGAAAAGTCCGGCGACTAAACTAGCTAGCCGAGATAACGCTGATTTTTACACAATTCACAAAGTTGTTCCACCGAACTCAGAAAAAGGCGAAAGTCACATGATTAAAATGATTTATATGATTACATGCACGAATAATTTGAATCCATAAAACTAGTGTTTTCCACAAAATTTTCATCCCAGCATATTGTTAAGAAAAGGATTACAGCCCATATAAATTGGAATATTTCAGTATTGGGTATTGGAGATAATTTAAGTAACGAATTTCAGACCACATTTCGTTCGAAAGTTATCATTGCGGGCTCGTGAGAATTTGACATTGATACCACTGATTTAATTATCACAGAAAGGAATAACATTACGTTCTTAATAACGCTGGCATCTGAAATAATTTATGGAAAATATCTACGTAAAGAACGTTTTAAACAAATGAAACCCTTGCAGTGAACACAATAGGATAAATTTTTTTCATAGAGTGAACCTAAATTTTAAAAAAATAATGCTAAACATAATTTTTTACGTGTGACCTCTTTAGGTATTACCCTGAAACAGGGAGGCAAAGTAAGGTGTTAATGTATCCTCGCAGTCATATAATCCGAGAGAGCTGAAAAATAAAATCGCCCAGCATTTTTCGTGCAAAAGGACTACCATATACAGTAGGGCCATAAAATATCACTCAGCGTTGAGTAATGGACTAAGACGACCGTTCGTGAATAAAAAGAGCATCAAGTAGATGGCTTTAAAGGGCCTAGAAACAAAACTTCTTGAAAACCTTGAGCCGTAAAAGGGAGACGGCAAACTCGGCATTATCACCAGCGTGTCCTTCAAAGCGCACCGATAACGTGAATCTCAGAATATTTCGTTTAGGGAAAGATCGCGTCCCGTAGTATTTTTTCGTATCACAATCCCTTCTCTTCCAGTCCACGAACGAGGGAAAATGGATTTTGGAAAAGTTACGGGGAGATATGCAAAGGGGACCCTGGCGCGGGATACACTCGATCCTCCCGGATTAGTCTTTCTGATTCATCGGTCGAGAGAGAAACACGATACAGTGGCGTAATAGCACGGACGCGGGGAGCGGGAGTCTGCGCATTTTGAAAGAATTCGAGAATTAATGCCCATTAATCGCATTTTTCCGCACAGAAAGAGTACGGGCTGGGAAAAAATATAGCATTTGAAACAATGAAGGAGATTCCACAGGCAATAAAGGATGAAACAAAATCGACTGAGCTGTAATGAAAGATATGGATCATTAAAATCACGTATACACGGAAGATTTAAAACATTCTCATGATCGGTTGTATATTGCTCATATTCGAGGTAAATTGCTAATGCACAACCTATTGGTTAGAAGTTTTCCATGAAATTTTCGGGGTATGTATATAAAATCTTTCTCAAAATACGCATGTACTTGAAGGTGGTCATTATAGAAAATGAACGATTATCCAGGTATTTCCCGCTGCAATTTTGGAAAATAACTTTGAGAAAAGGTCCTTTGTGTAACCAAGCGAAACTTTTGCTAAACCGCAGGAGACGTTGCAAAATTCACATATTCTTTGAAAATACTACCTTTCTTGATACGAACGCATCACTTCCGATCTATCAGTCGTAATTTTTCTTTTTCCGTAGGCATTGCTATTTTAAAACATATGCCATTATTTTGTTTATTTTTAAAGTGTGTAGAGTAAGCCTTTACCTACGGTTTCGTGTTTTCAAAACATAAAAATTCCAAATTAAGTGAAATTTGCAAAAAAAAAACTTCCCAGGGTCTCGTCTTTCAAGAAACGAATGATCACATAAGGCCAAGAAGTTACGCAAACTTATAAACAAGCCTTCAATATTTTGGAGACGATTGCGATATCCTAACATGGAAATTGTCTTTCATTCCAATCCTGCTCAAGTTATTTATTGTAATTTTGACAATTTACCAGCATGATTCAAATGTTTACCCAGTTTATACTTTCTTACAAACGGGTATTCAACGAGGTAGATAATAGTTAAATCGCCTTGCGTGAGGTGGGGTAAATCAGCAGAGAGTTTTACGGGGTACACATCTCGTGTATTCATCTTCGTAGACGATAGTTTAGCCGATATTGTGGCTGGCTTTTTAAGGCCATTTTAGGGAAAAGTGGAGGTATGTAAATTTATGCATGAACATGTAATATGTGGGTATAAAATACGGTCAATTACATCATACTGTGTATTTTAAATATCCCGCAAAACACTCCTCTCCATACTTCTGTCGTCTCCAATACGTTAAATAAACTACTAAAGTGTGCACAAGGATTCAATTCCATTACATCTCATTGGGAGTGTAAACAGGGATAAGATAAATATGAATTGCGATAGGAAATATTTGCGTCAGTTACTGCAATTCAAGACAATTTTCCATGATTTGTTTTCCGGTTTGGGTGAACTCAGCAAGAATAATTATGAGTGCCAAGACACTGAAAAATCATACGATGAATATTGCAAATAACGGCATAGGTTAAAAGTAAATCGAGTAGTATTCCGGGACCTATTAAGGTGCATCGAAGAAAAAGAAAATCATCCAAAATGATATTTACTTCAGGTTAATACTGACGGTACATCGATATTGACATTGATATACTGCGTCGTGCATAGTTCAAAACAGAAAAAATGTAACAAGATTAAGACGTGGGGTTTTTTAAGCTCCTTAAAAAAATGGACGGCCTTACATGAGTGGCAATATTAAATAGAATCGACTAATTCATGAAAAAAGACACCTTGTAAAATCTAGATGTACCTACGCAAAACGAAGGTCCCAAAAATGTCAGCCAAATTTGAAAACGCTGCATCAATATTCTTCCCGTTTCCATCGACCTACATCAGTAGAGGTCAGAGAGGCATGCCACCATGCCCACCTGCATCCAATGTCCATTTTTATGTGACCTTCTTTATGCAAATGGTAGCCGGGAAAACAAAGCAGAACGGTATCGATGTGTCTCGTTCGAAGTAGCAAGGTTGAAGCTGTTCGGAAATTACTGCTTCCGGACTTTGCATAAATGCAAAGGATCAAATGCACTCCAACGGTATAGAAGAGAAAGGCAGATTCACGCTGAATAAAATGAGGAGAAATCAAAAATATAAATTTTCAGGTGGAGGTGAAAAAATGTAGCATCATTTGTTGTAGGCACGGCGCTAGGTTATCATGGGGCCGATTGTTAAGTTATAGCTGCAGCATAACCTATTTAGTCCCGTAACTAAATAAAGCCAATTGGTATTAAAGAAAAATAGGAAGACAACTCTATTATAGGCAAATAAGTAAGAGAAAAATGAGTCTGAATGCACCATAAAGTTCTTGCATTATGAGTAAATCTCCCAGCGAATTGGTGATATTTATGTTTATATACTTTTAGACTACCATAACGTAGTCCACTTAGACTTTTCTTTGATAAATGGCCACATACAATGTATCATTGGCCCTAAGAGGAACGTCATCAGCAAAATACATTCATTACCGTTTCATGTCATGCGTATCTGGCTAATAATGGGGTACAATAGATTTTATAGCTAAAGGTAAACTCTCTCCACCTCTGTCTTAATACTTGGGCTTGATAATAGACTTTTGACAGTGTACAAGTGAATGAAAACGACTGTAAAAGAATTTAAGAGAGATAATAGAGCAAATGAAAATTTAAGCAGTTAATGTTAAAACGGCTTATGACAGTGTAATTTCCAATGTTCAATACTTTACTAAATGTATAGTGTATCGATTTGTTAAGCAAACCAAATAATTAAATGACAAATCAAATCGTGCATATTTAGGGTGCAAATAAAAATTCTAAGTTCTTAAATTGGAGGCCAAAATAATTCAACCTATTCTACTTCGAATCTTTATGATTTGAAAATAATATCTATTAGCACCAATTTCGAACCAAAGAGTTCGAGAAACTAATAACATAGAAATGAGGAGAATAGGTTTTAGGGAAGTAGGAGGAAGAGAACACGTTTTAAATTTTAATAATACGGAGAACAATACCTGAAGCCTACCTAATGAAGGATAATAATAAAATGCTTTTAATTTCCACGGTTCTAAAATAGCTTCTTAAAGATCAAAGAACTAAATAATCTTCTAATGAATCAACGATGATTTTCACTTCTAAAGACGTCTATATACATAATACACCTTTTGATATTTCCTAATATTGCCCAAACTACTTAGAGAATAAAAATTTTGTTGATCTACACCTTGATGCATGAATATTTTTCTACCAAAATACATGGTAAAAAGGCATAGTCCGGTTTAAATTGATTTGAAATGACTGGTGAGATGGGCGTTGAAAAAAGTAAACTTTCCAGAAGGACCGTTATAAAAATGTTACTCCCATTGGAAGCTAACGCCGTGCCTTAGCGAAGCTGTTCTAATCAGAGCTTGTCCAACCACTGAGCGCCAATCTAGGAGCGTTTTCGATGGTACCCAAGAGAGCAAGTTCTAAACTATATCTCCACTTCTCATTAATGCACGATAGAGTTGCATCGACCTCCCGCGACTGAGGCTTCCACAACAGCTGCCACAAAAGTCCGCTGTTAAACAGGTGGCCTAATGGACGAAGAAATTTGCCGTAGCTGCTTCTCCCGGAAAAAATTCAATACACTCCCTCGGGAGCAACTAAAGAGCAGTAATGTCAGTATATCTAGTCGATCCTGATTTCTTTCACGGATACACTACCTTTCTGTGAACATTCAGTCTTAGATTAAGTCCTCATATGAAAACTTTGGGGACACCATAGATTATACTACCCCGTAGCATTATTTTGCATTAATTGAGCCGATTCACGGATAAGCATTAACATCTATTTTAAAGTAATGAGCTACAATTTAGAGAAGTTTAATCGCTTGTAGATCATTGCTCATATCGAACTTAGGTAGTAGTACACTTTTAGAGAGTACTTGCATGTTTTATAATGCTTAAGAAATCGAAAGCAAAATTTTTCAAGTCCATTTTCATTTCCAACTTCATACTGCTTTTGAGCGTTCATTGATAGATTAGCTTGCTAGGGAAGACTAAACTACTATCCATGCAAATAAAACCCTGTTTACTTTTGCTAAAAATCCTTACTATTATTACCATACTAAAACCATTCATTCCACGTAACACGCCAAATCATTAAACATCGAAAATTTAATAGTCTTCGATTCACTATGATTACGTACAATGCATTATTTTTCCATATAACCTATTATTTTCCATCAGAAACTTATCAAAAATGTTGTATTTGTGCTTCAATGAACGTATACTTTTCAACGCCGTTTTAAAATGCTTCATACTGTAGAAATTTATTTCTTATTCCCCAGAATATTGACATTAGTATGATAGAATTCAACTAGAAAGCAACTTTGGGTAAGGGTGAATAGGGCGTTCTACCATAGTATCTGAAATACGTCGCCATAAAAAGGCTAGCAGATAGGAGATCAGAATGGAGAGCTGCATCTAACCAATTTCATGATATCTGGCATGTGATTTCGTTTAAAAGTAAGAACGCCTCAAAATAGGGACTGTGACCCTATGGATATTATCCGTCGTTAAAAAAAGTTCGTAATCTTCAAAGAAATTTGTTAAATTTCTCGGAGAGAAATATAATGTCAGTAGTGCAATAACTTTTTAATGAAGATTGCCAACAACTACCAATCATACTTTGATAGTAAGCAAAATGAGTTCATAGATGCAATAGGTTGATTTCAAATATCCTTCTATCCATGTCTAATAGTAATTTCGCATACTCCTGATATTAAGCGAATTACCCACGTTAAAGTAATATTGAAAAAAAAAATGTTTCCACTCTGTAATAACTTTGTGCCGAAAGTGCAGCTTACATGAATGCTAGCAGTAACGATTTTATTTAATACATTTGCGATTTTTGATCGCCTGAATTATTTGGTGAATGATGTAAATCTTCGGTCAAAAATTTTTCGTTTCTCGTACTTCCCATTCCTCGATTCTCATATCTCTTTCTCCTTTAACCAAAATTCCGTTCTCTTATACATATGTCAGTATTAATACTCTCCCCATGTAAAATCTTCTACCTTTCACTGCCCCACCCCAAAGCAGTTTATTTTCTCACAAAATGTTCGACCATCAAACGGCACATAAAAATATGTTTCACCATCCTTTCATCTTCCATATCTTTTTTATGCAATATCCATGCCTCATGAACATTAAAAGCTGTATTTCACACCAGACACTTCCATTTCATTTTCTCATCATATTGCAAGCCAGGAATATCCCCTCCATGGGTATGAGAGGCAAATAAAAGGACTGATCCCATCCCAGCGTATACTGTTTATTCCAAAAAAAATAGGGGGGAAGTAATGTCAGTTCCATAGTAAAATTTCCGACCGATCGAAAAACGGATCCTTCGCCTCGTTTTGTCGTTCTAGATTTTTTCGGTACGGAAAAAAATCCCGAGACTCCATTTCTTGATTCATGGAAGTCTTTGATTATGTACCGGAATAAATGTGGAGAGATTCAGACATACTCCCTCATTCTGGTATTTGTTTTATGCAACAATGATGTAAATTTTTATCACATTCGTTTTACAGGAGTAAGTGCAACGTTACAACAATTAAAAAGGTGTGGTACTATTTCACACAATTTATTGAAATTTAATTGTGCGAAAAATTACCATACCTATTTAATTGTTTACCTACAACGGATTTTCAGAAAGTTAAGCCTGAAACCCTCAAGTTTATTGCAACGTTTCAGCTAGTTGCATTATAGCATCTCGTCTTTTTAATCGTACCTTTCCAAAGGTTTAGTTGCTCAATATGTTACTGACTACCTAATGCCGCGTAGCGACCATGATAAATTGTGTGCCCACATGAGTTTGCAAATCTGCTGCTCAACCTCACACATCCTGAGTCTCCTCAAAACTTTTTCTACAACTATTCCTCATACTTTTGATGTGCCGGACCTCAACGTGCGTTAACCTGTCTTTCAAACCTATCTTTCACCTCGTGCGGTACGGAAGGCCACCACGCTGGTGCGTGGAGAAAGGTGGAGTGCCGTATGGATAGAAAGATAAAATTCTCCCAGAGAATTTCCCAGAAAAACACACAAAATACAATGGAAACCAGCGTTGTTGGTCGGTGAGAATTGAGGAGCCTGAAGGGCTGGGGCCAGCGCTTTTTTGAAAAGTAGACCGTGGCCTCAGATTAAAGCGATTTCCTTCTTCGAGAGGGGACGAAAGCCATCCATATCAGTTTCTGAGGGATAGCGGAAGAGTGCGTGTGACATAATTCAGCCCCAAAAAGTCTGGGACACAATGGAAGGAAGGAAGGAAGAGGGGTGGGAGTTCTGCAGGGATTAAAAAGAAGAAAAAAAAAGAAAAACTGAACACATCCCAAGAGGATCCCTTCGACGCGGGGGACCGTCGCCCTGGTAAATTTTAACTTCTTTCTTGGCGCGAAATGGTGCGTTGCACTGCTTTCTCACGCCCGCGCTAAGCAGAATAGTATAATGCCCTGGGAACTTTGAATGTGGCCAAGGTTAAAGCAACACTAGACCCCTAGGCAATCATTCGAGAAGCCGTCTTCACTAAAGCGTCGCATTGCAGAGTGCACACTTGACCTTGAGTTAAGAGATATAAATATGCTCAAGGAGTGCGTTATTTTATCGCTAAATTTTGGGTGAACGCCTCACTCCCGCTTCAATGAGCTTATTTGGTGACGTTTGTTACTTTTTATCAGTGTTTTTAAATATTTTACTGGTTTCAAAACTTTCGTTATCTTGAAATTTGCAGTGCATGTAACGCAAGCTTTTGTCACCATTTTGCTATGTCTGGTATTCAAACTTTACCACTTTTTTCTTGGGGTTAAAATATTTTTATTTGTAATAGGGTAATCGTTAACAAGAATTTCCTACAATCGTAAATTGCTTGAAAAATATAAATTCATTGACTACAAGTCAAATAACATGTACGACATGACAAATGGGAACATACAGTTGGTGATGCGGAAAATATCCATAATGTTAAATAAGATGTTGAAGAGATGGAAAGAGAGCAAATGAAGCGAGGATGTTAAACACGTGGGTGATGATTGGGGACTTCTAGAGGAGATAAAGAGGAGGTCGAAGTGTTGAAGATGTAGAACACATTCAGCGGCAATATGGGGAGCAAGAATGGAAAAGACGATAATACTGAAATTATGCAAGATAACTCTTAAAATGGAAAAAATAGAAACTTTATTTGTAGATATGAATATGTTATGCCAAACTACAGTAAGGGAACTCGTATTCGCCAGTATATTGAAATTG
Source organism: Ischnura elegans (assembly GCF_921293095.1). Classification (NCBI taxonomy): domain Eukaryota; kingdom Metazoa; phylum Arthropoda; class Insecta; order Odonata; family Coenagrionidae; genus Ischnura; species Ischnura elegans. Next base: position 89,725,371 of record NC_060246.1, on the reverse strand, counting down.
GTAAGAGTTAAATCATAAGCTGTCGAGTTAACATAAGTAGCGAGAAAGCTTTGACGAGAAAACATTTTTTCCATTGTTTTTTTTCCTAATGGATATTTTTCAGAACATTTTTATGGATTTGTCTACATTAACACGTGAAGGAATAGTTATGCATTCAAATAGATGCATTAATCTTTATGAACATTCTGAATATTCATCATACTGAAGGTAAAATAATTTACGCATGCAACGGATAGATTAAAATGAATTCAAAACGGGATTTTTCTGTACTTGGTATACATTTCGGAAGGTTTTTACTTACTTAGGGTGATCAATATCAATGCAAGAACTTTAACCATTTTAATTAGACATTTGCGTCCAATTAGCCTCGTTTTGAAAAAGGCACAAACGTGCGCTTTAGGTAAACATAATTCTTTAAGCTATTTCTGAGCGTCTCATTAATACGCAAGAACTACCATCATTCACATTTTACGGCCTGTCTTTATAATTTAGGAAGACCGTAGGGAATTAATCGTTAATAAAGATTTACACGTAGTTGTCCCCATATTCCCAGGAGAGTCTGGAAGGAAATGCGGCCTAATAAGTCCTTTATTCCAAAAAATGAATGCTAATTAAGTTTTAAGCTCGATGATTCTGATTTAATACAGTGAATAAATCATTGCCATGCCTTAAATTATTTCGATCGAATTAATTTAGAAAATTCCATTCGATAACTTTTCCTACATTCAATTGAAATGAAATCACGCTAACGTCAACCATATTATATCTTGCAATGAAAATATGCAATTTCTTCAATGTGAGGCAGCATTTTAATATTAAATTAAGAAGTGTAGTTGAATTCTACTTTCATTGTAGCAGGAGCTTACAAAACTAAAAAAATGTATGTCATTTCCTTCACACTGGAAATTTATGAAAAAAAATAATCAACTGGTATAAAAATCATGCATTACTATTAAAATTCACATATAAATTATTTCAGTTTTTAATAATGTTGCCTAAGATTATTTAAAACTGAAATATTATTATTATAGAATATAAGGAAAATAATTCTACATCAAAATATGATTGTCTTTAATAAAAGTACCCATAAGATAAAAACTTATAATAAATTGAGTGCTTTTAACTCAGTAAAATGTTGGTAGATATTAGCTTTGTAATGCAACTGTTTTCATTTGCTCACAGTGTGCTAATTGCATGAAATAACGCAGCACACTATGCATCAAGGTTGAGAAATAAGTCAAAGATTGTATTGCCATAATGTTTTTGTCGTCAATCGGTATTCCAGTGTATAAGAAATGTTACCATCGAAAAAGATGCCACTTGAAATGCAAAATATTCTGAACCAATTTTTGTTTTCAGCCGGTTTACTTAGTCACAAAATTAATGGATCCACCAGCCAATTTGTCGTGAATTGCGCACATCTTACACGCATAAACTTAAGTTCTAAATTCCACTCACCTTGACCGAGACTCGAATCAGCTTTCGTACGATAGCGCAGATTAATTAGATTAAGTCAGCAAGGCAACCTACTTTCTAGTTAATCAACTTGAATTATGAGAGGTGGAGTCTTAGTGCTTGTTAATAAATCTCGTATACAGAGTTTTCACGCTTTGTAAGTCTTATGATAGAAGTAAGCTATGACTGCAGGTAACCTAGCATAGGCTTACGGGTGATTTCACCATACGTTGTTTCCTGAGGTTTAAGTATTAGGAAAATAACCACTAAAAAAGGCAAAAGAAAGCATTTAAAATGACTGGTTGAGGGCACCCGAGTTTGCAACACGCTTCGTGAGCTTAAAGAGCACTTGAAACAGTCTCTCAAAATGTTGGTGCAGATAAGCCAATCAACTCTAACAAAGGAAAAGTGAGATAGTAGTATAGTAACACCTTAAGAGTAGGGTGGTTAAAGGTGATTTAGTCGACTATTTCCAACTTTTTATACCTACCTATGTAACAGTCTCCTCCGATTTTTCCGCGAAACCACATTTTCCGGTTATCTACTTATTACATTATGATGCACTATTCGAAGAAATATTGCTCCACTATTCTTTTCATCATATGGTTTACAAGTCAACATTTATCCTTTGTTTCAGTCTTTAACTCAAAAATGTGAAATTTTATTCAAATTTTACTGCTTGTAAAGAGGATAGTTTAGCTGTCAACGACAACTGTAACGATAAAATCAAGAGCATTACACATCTTGAAGGTAGGTGAGTGGTTTGCTTAAGTTAACGAACTACCATATGGAAATTCGCCCTCTCAGGTTCATCTAAAATTGGTAATAATAGTAGCGTATGTTATCGAGGACGCATTTATGCCGAGTAAGTTCTGATGAAATAAGTTTTTTCATGAAATTTCTACCAAATTGATTATTTTAAGTACATTTTTGAGGACTATTTTCATTTTTAAAGTGCCGGTATGGTTATGGATATGAATGTATATGTTGTATTTTATGATCACTCTCCATAAAGAAAATAAAGTCATTTACACACGTACTTAGTGGAATGCAAGGATTTAAAAACCTTTTTTTTTCTACATGGGATACATTGTGCAAGGTTTTAAATTACTGAGGGTGAACAATGCCAATGCAAATATGAAAACCATTTAAATAAGTCATTTTTGACAAATTAGTTGCTCTAGCTTACAGTTAGCATCACTGTGTCAACATCTTTTCGGGCATATTGCATGCGTGCACCCATTTTACTCACATTTTCTTCAACCCAAAACCGGCGCAGGAAATTTGTCCTTCGCAAAAGAATGAGTACTTGAGAATTGCATTATTACATACACTTCTGGAACTCTCGTCCGATTTGTCAATTTGCGAGACCAAAACTATAATTAATAATGCATTTTAATAAGCCTGGTTTTGCATTGAATTTTTCATTCTTCTTAGCAAATTAATGGGACAATATTTTTTTTCAATAACCCTTCAAATGTACAGCTTTTATAATCATTAACCTGATATTCCAACTTTAAGTGCAGAATCCAATGTCCATTTCCTCTCCACCTTACGTCATATGAAGTAGTCTGTCGCAAAGATTAACCCTTTCCGGGTATAGGTGAGCCAGTGCCCACACCCTAGCCGGAGAAAAACAAAGCACCTACCGGAATCTAAATACTTTGAATCATATTTCTGTCGAGGAGCTCACATTTCCTCATTCCACTGCAGCACTTTGATATTGAAGTCGTACTTCACTGGCGCTTCATAGGCTAAGTGATTTTTTTCAGGTGCTCTACTCCCAGAAGTAAGCTGTGGTTCAATAGGATGGCGAACCCGAGGAGACAAGTCTTATTCTTCAGTAAAAAAGAAAATAAGGACTAGCTTCGAGATAACAGCTGATAAATAGGACCTAATGCATACGAAAGAATCGACACTATCAATAGCTGAACTTGAACATCCATTACATGCTCTAGGAACAAAAGGTATCAGACACATGAAGCTATTGATCTCCCCTTGGGCGAATCAATTGTTTTCTTAAAGAGGTAAAAAATCATGCCCTCTAAGTGCAAAGAATTCACTACTCAGTACTCACAAATAGCATCAAATATATACTTAGCTAGCATTTTACTTTTTGTCTCTTTCTTTTTAGTCCTCTGACTGTAAATATTTAAACACTTAAATTACTTCGTGACTGAATAGTCTTTAGGGTACAAAATTTATGATTTTTAAATAGGATTTTAAATCTTAGTCTTGAAACAATTTTGACGATACGATAATTTTCATCGTATGGAAAAATTAGTGAAGTAGAGTGGAAAATTATAAAACAGTCAAGAAATAAAATTAAAACTCGACTATTAAACTATTTTTAAATAGTATATGATACTAGAGGCTGCTAAGCAACTATCCTTTAATTAAGATAGCGGATTTCCTGATATCTTCTAAACTTGTGAAGCCTGATAAAATTAATTCCAATTAATTTTATCAGGCTTAAGGGAATTATATCGATGGAATTCCCTTAACGAACTTCATAATATTCACTAAGCAGGGGAAAAAGTAATCAAAACCGATATCTACTGGAATCTCTCTATTGGATTGAGTTCAAACTCTCACATTTATAGGCACTAGTGTGTTAAATTCTGTAAAATTTCAGTGCAAAATCCTTCCATTGGCGTTAAAAAAAATCCTTTAACATTTCATGCAAGTCCCAATGCGTGTATGATTGGTAACTCATATGCATTCAAAATATATAATACAATAAAAGTATGGAATTAAAGTGAGTTCAAGTGCAAAGGACACGTGTCAAATATCCTTCTCATAAAATCAAGCAAGAAAATTTTCAAAAAACAATCTAATATCACTGTTGAACACTTATACATCTTATGTTCCCACTCATATGGAAACTAGGGATAAAACGGTAAATTGAACGTGAGGGCACATAACGCAAAATAGAAATTGAAATGTATTCCAGAATCAAACCATAAAAACTTCTTCATATACTAAATATTTGGGAATGAAAAAAATGATTTTTCAGTATTTCTGTACGTGAGTCAACTTAAATAAAATATTTTTCAGTTAAAAAAAAACTTATGCGGCCATCGAGGCAGTTCGAATTTTAAGATTTGGCTGCAGAAACCGATATCCCTAGAAGTCACGTGTTGGCGAGTTCCATATCTTGGCGCCACATGAAGACGGAGGCTCCAAATGTTTCCATAGGAGGGGTGGTGATTTGAAACTAAGTGAAAGATTCCAGGTGGATTGAACTAAAGTCTTGACTCACCCTTTGACTGGCGGCATTGCGTCTTCCACGTTCTTCTTGGGGGAGCCAGTTTCCAACGCCCAAGTTGAGGGACGAAGTTTTTGGTGAATTACTGCGCATTAGTGGGTAATCGCACCTACGAAAGCAAGAAAGAAACATCTTTAAGGACCACGAAGCACTTGGCAGAGTTAAATTACCCAACTACCCTCCGAAAATGATGGCCGAAAATTTGTTCCCATTTAATGAGTATCAAAAAAGATTTGATAAAACTGATAAAGCTCAAAATGTTACAAATAAGTTAAACCATAGGTATACTAAGACACGATCTTGATGCCTTTTGTAGACTCACGATATTTTTCCCCAACATGCACTACGCTACACGCAAGATTGCGATGAACACAGTAGAAATGTACCCCATATGAGCACACAATTCCTAAGACAGGCTGCTATTGTTAAACCTTTCTGCGGTAAAAGGATCTGATGCGAACAAAAAACCAATCTTTACAAGTTCTAATGATTTTTAATAACAGGATAAATGATGATCCAATGTGGCACGTTCTTTATCGATACGTAATAACTATTTAGCATTTTTATTAATGAATAATTTTTAAATAAATTTAACCTTATAGATTGATGAAAAAAGTAAAAATCTAAAAATATCGAAGAGTCATTATCATATTGAAGAGTTATTGAAAAAAAATAAGGAGGGTATTTTAGTTTTGAAAAATGAAACTATGACAATTGACACTCTGGTACATGTTTTATGCTGGCTTTTATGTAAATATATTTTAAAATATATAAATAAGTTAATCATTATACTGTAAGTAAATTGTAATCACAAATACGATTTAAAGGCATTTTTGATAGAAATAATCCACATCATAGTCTTATGTTTTTCACCTAAGTAATATTTCTGGCCAGAGAACTAAAATAACTTCATTCATTTACAAAGGTATGAAAAATCATCATCAATACATTTAATTGCCCAAATGAACACGAAAAAACCAAATGAGACTAAAAATACAGTACCTACTAATGTATTTTCGTCAAAAAGATACGGAAAATCAGAGGAAAATAGTAATTGAAAACGGAAATAAAGAACACTTCCTCACAGCGCTTCTTTAACTTATGATATGATGATATGTTTCACTGAATTTGACCACTCGTTTGGTCACTCAATCATCCATTTTGTAACTATAATAAAATTCATATGATTATCGTATAAAGTTTAGAAAAATACTGTCTTAATACATTGTACGCACTACAAAGTTATGAACTTCAGCCTCAAAAGAAAGAATGTAGGTAATTCAACCCTTTTATTTCCCTCGCATTCAAAATCAAGATAATACCAGAAATAAATTAAGTACCGCTCCAAACAGATAACCAGCAAGATGACTCTTTCTAGTCCAACTTCACCCCTACTACTTTTTATACCTCACACATTTTACTTAGGAAAAAAAAACGTCCCCGTTGCACGATGAGAAAATAGCCTCTGCCCTCTTAACAGAGCAACAAACGATCTAGAGCAGCCAGCTCTTGAAGGTTAATTCATGCCCACCGGAGAAAAGATCACCATGGACCGAACTTACACAGCTATGGAAGCAATCAAGTGAATTGCACCTTTTCCAGCAGAGCGGGTAAGCGAGGGTAGGAAAGGGCGGCGCGGCTGCGGCCCCAAGCGTCATCCCTTTTGTAACGAGAATAAAAACTGATGCGGTGAATGAGAGCATGGTGAATGGGGCGATAAGTTAAAGCGGATGAAAATAAATGGGAGAGTTCCGGAGAGGGGAATTAAAAAAGATCGGCGAATAAATTGGCGAGCGAGAAAAGGGAAGGGGAAAACACGGCATAGCGAGAAAGTTCCGCAGAGGAGAGGAGCGGATGAATAAGGATAACTCCGAGGAGGACGCATTGGCGCACGGGGCTGTAGCATAATAGGTACTGGATTAACACGCAGTGGACCTCGCATATCCGGTGCTGTCGGAAAATTTTTCAGGAGAGCTTTATCATGGTTATATTAGCTGTGATAAAAAAATTCCATGAACACTGACATTCTGCTAATGATGAAATATCTATTCTGATATCAAATTGCGGGTGCGCAGTCAAGATGAATACCGGAATTCGGAAAAATTACATGATGCTTCATTGTTTTTATCACGGCTCTAACTGAAATATTATAAACTGCTGTATTGAGTAAAAATATCGATGAAGTAATCAATATGGTACAGGGTTTTACTTATCATTTACATTTTAATAAAAAAGCGATGACAATTTAACTATCGTTATGCACTAATTTCTTGCTAGAAAGCCGTAGCGCGCAGTGGTTCAATTCTTCTGAAGTTCATAAAGAAATTGAAGACTCCAGAAAACGTCTCGAAGATAAATGTGATGGGGAAATTTTTAATGACTTATAGCTTTAAAGTCTGAGTTCTAGCATATAAAGCGTTAGTTTGTAGGTATAATTCTTGGCATTGGTAAATAATTTTTAGCCTATAATCATTTTCATTCATGAGTTCTACTATTCTGTACTTGTTCTTCAGAGAGACAGTCGGAGTATGTTCTATTTTCGACCCTTCAGAAGGGGAGCCAAAGGTTGTGCCTCCAACCATTGAATATTCTCCTGCCTTTCACTCAGACTTCAGTGCCATTTCAAAGAATGAATTTCTAATTCACCGTTGGCGATGACTTTTGCATCCAGACTAAAAATAGCCTAATGCCGTGATATTAAACAACAAGCCTATTAGGGATACTTTGAACCATTTGGTCCTTTGTATTTGTCGGACGGAAAGTCAATAATTTTGGGACATGAACTCATGATTCCCAAGTTGGCGAGCGTAGTACCAATCCCGCCGCTACGTAATGTGCGAAACTATACGCCTCCAGATTCTCTATAAAAGAAAGCAAATGAGGATTTAATAGTAGGAAACAACACCATGAATGGGAAAAGAAGAAGTGATGGTAAAAACTTGCGCACTGGTTTTTAGAGTAACGTATCAAAGCGATTATAATAACTTGAATATCACTTGACACTCAACGTTTCCTATAATCCCTCTTTCTCAATATGGCATCTGATACAAACGATCCTTGGTTTTTATATCTGTCTTCAAGGCGCCAACTCTACCAAAAATATTAAAGAGCGAAAAAGTAACTAAAACCAACAAAAAATGAACTCCAGAAAATGGAACAAAGACAGCTTATATGTAAACATGCATAAAAGTGATTTGAGGGTCATTCATCATAGGTGCAACAAGAGAAAGTCATGATAAATAAGAAAGTCACCAAATTTCGGAACTTTGAAAATTACAAGATATTGTAGAAAACCTAAAAAAATCTCTATCAAAACGGCACACAAATACGCAGGGAATAGAAGTGCAGAAAAATCACTAGATGAGGTAGAATTGAGGAAGAAGAAACATTTGAAGTCGATCTGTGGGCATAAATAATGATTGCCTCGAGATAAAAACTTAAGATACAGAACGATAGGAGAGAGGTAAATCTAAGGAGACAGGCAAAGATTCGAGGACCCTTCCGCATAGAATAAGGTGAAAGCCAAGGGGTAAAAATACATTCGAATTGGAATTCTTCCAGAGAAGCGAGGAGGCTTGAAAGCATTCCGGATCAATGATTCAAGTCTCGAATAACTTTCAAGGGAAAAAAGCTTGATAAGCCAAGTCACTTCCATAACATTGGTGGGAAAGGTAGAATTCCTCCTTCAAGTATTACAACCAATACATTTATTTTCTGTTTCACTGGCCATAGGTATAAGGTTTGAATTCTCTGCAAAGTGCATGAAGGCCACTGATTAAAACTCATCGTCGTGAGCAATTCAAGTACTAGCTGTATGCGGTTTGCTTTTCTTTAATTAGAGAAAGTAAGTCGTTGGTAGGATGGACGCTTGATAAAGCGAAATGAAAAGCAATAACTTCATCGTCTAGTTTTATTATCATTGAATAGAATTCATTTTCAACTTCTAGGTATTTATGTAAAGGAATAACAGACAGGAAACATTAATAATAAATATTTGAACGAACTGAACGACAGATCAAATATTTCTATTTTATAGCAATAATATGGTAAATGCCCTGTGTCGCCGCTGTTTTTCAACATACACAATGAGGAGATGGTAAAAGAGGCGTGGGATCAGTTGGAAGCTGGAGTAAAAGTGGGGTAAAAATGATGTTTAAATCAGTTAGAATCGCAGATGATCAGGCGTTGACTATCCAGTCACCAAGGGGACTGTAGGCTCTAGTGGATGCTTTAGATGAGTGTTGCGAAGAGTATGGGATGCGGATTAATCACACGAAAACCAACGGCCATACGGCTTTGTAAAACATCGCAAGCGAGGAATGTGAAACTCAAGATAAAAAGGTAGGCGGGGAGAAGCTTGAGCAGGTAGAGCATTTCAACTGTTCAGGCAGTACATTGGAGGAAAACGGATGCAGTGGTAAGGACATTAGTAAGAGGGTTGCATTTGCGAAGGAGGCGTTCATGAACAGGAAGGAGCTTCTGAGAGGATCGTTGTGTATGAGTTTAAAGAAATCGTTAGTGAAGAGTTTGATCTGAAGTGAAGTTTCGCGTTTCGCGTTCCACGTAGTTTGTTTCCACGTATTCCACGTTTCCGCACTTTAGTTCTCTACGGTAAGGAAGGAAGACGAGAGAAGATTGGAGGCATTCGAGATGTGGCAGTGGCGAAGAATGGAGAAGGTGAAGTAGGCGGAGAGGAGGAGAAACGGCAAAGTGCTTGACATGGTGGGTGAGGAGAGGCAGATTTTGTCTCCGCATCTCATCTGGCAGAGGTCAGGAGGGAGATGGGATGGTGATGTTGAAAACGGTGTTACAGGGTAGAATGTTAGGTAAAGGAGGGAGAGGAAGGAAGAGGATAGAATTTTTAGGTAGATTGAATGAGAGTAGCCTTACAGTGGATTGAAGGGGGCAGTGCTTGAAGGAAAGGGAGGCGCCCATAATGCTTCTTTAGCACTTTCCTTGGAAACCTTTCATGATCGGTAACACATGGAAACCTTTCATAATCGGTAGAATACTGTAATAATAATAATAATAATAATAATATGGTTAATGACAAAATATGTCCGATAGAGGTCCAAAAAGTAGTTCATATATTTCAAATTATTAAATTTTTTCCAAGAACATACATTTAGCCGCTCAAACTCCGTTTATCATGTATATTTTCACTAATTCCATCTATTCACATAAGTAAATTTTTCCACTAAAATTTTTAGTCTGATTTGCACGTGCAACAAACAGCCCTATTGGAATTAGAATTCCAAGGAAGTTTGACTGGACATTTTAGAGTTCAACGAAAGATCTTTAATTAAATTTTCCACTGACAATCGCATTTTACACAGATTAAGACCATTGCGCAATCGCGCAGTATGAACAGGTATATACGAACCTAATATAAAAATATACAAAATACCTTAATGAATCAGCAGCATAATAGTAACGCTATGTTGGTTTTATCGTTATATGCTCTTGATTTCTCAATTATTTCGATAGAAGTTGTGTACAGTAATTAGTAATTAATATGCCCACGGTCGACCTACCTAATAATCTTACTTAATAATGTACAGAGAGTGATTTCTTTTCGCACACAAGAGAAAAAAATTATTTTCACTAGCATTCCACATCCTCCAATTAGAGATTTTTAAATTAAATCATCAATGTTTATTTCAAATAAATACAAATGCCCTTGGGTTCTCAACGATAGACTTCCCTCGCAGATAATTATTTCCGTTTTATCTGTTGTTTGATTACCTCTTTTATAGCAATTCTATATTTATCTCCACATTTTAATCCTGTAACTTTGACAACAAGAACTACGAATGGTGGTGGCAAGGAACAAAAAAAGCGTCTTTTTGCAACAAATTACTGTTTTTGACATGGGAAATCAGCAAGTGAAATCTTTTGCCAAATTATTTTATAACCACCGTTTCATAAGTCCATGTAAAGTAAGCAGAGATGTGATAAATGAATAAACTAATTCTTAATACTTTCCTAGCAAAATCATGTAAATGCATTAAAATCGTACCTTCTATTGATACGTTAATTTTTTGGAATTAACTGGTCTTCTATGAGCATTACTAAAATTCGACCACATCGACAGAGGAACATGACCTAAGCAATCAAATAAAAAATCACATCGCATTGTGTACTAACAATATAATAAAAGCAGTCCCCTTTGAAATATAGCAATGAAATGACCCAGAGAAAGGCCATACCTCCAAGTAATTTGAGTTATCGGAAACGTCTCGAAAGCGAGTTAAATCGGTAGCTATAAACAATGTATCGCGAATTTTTCGGGTTGGTTACCTACATTTTCACCTAACCGATTAACGACGATAAAGCTTTTAAAAACTGCAACACGCGAAGCATAATTTAATATCTCTTGGTGGCTTAAAGGTTCCCAAATTTTTCCGTTTTTCGAGGAGTAACATCTCTATTCATAAGTAAAATACGTAGCTTAAAGTTTGATAAATACACATTTTTGGTCGATACTACCATCATTTTTTTAAATAAAATAGACTCAGGTCATTTGAAACACTGTGGACGATTTCTCATTCAAAATTATTTATACATGTCGATGTCAAATTTAAGTATAAATCACGACCCAGAAAAAAGTAAATTTTTGAAATTGAATCGAAAGGGTGTCACGACAAGCCTAAGGTATACCCAACGAAAAAATAAATGAATGCCGTCACGAAGCGAGATGATATATGAATCAAGCATTCATAAAGTCAATACACGATTTCAATCGTGATTTACAACCCGAAATCTAGAAAATATAGGTTTGCTAAACGATTTATCATGATTTATGATTGACTTAGAAATATAGGAGATGTTGTCGGCAGGATAAGTAATTACAAAACCGAATGATAAAACATGAAAACCGTAAAAAAGTAATTTACAGAAAATAAGATTAACTCTATAAAATAATCGACTGCATACTAACTTTTCCCTTTTTCCAACACACTCCTTCCCCACTCACTCTCTCCTTGACTGATGAAGTAGCTGCAACTACGAAAGTCTTTCAGTTTTATTTTTTCCTAACAACCTATTTTCCAACGTTTCCCAAAAAGGTGGAACGAAAAACGTAAGTAAAACCAAATAGAATCTTTGTTAACACCATTGCTTATGACTAGATTTTCTTCGGTTATCTTAGAAGTACACATGATGGACTCGATCAAATTTAACGTTTCGATTAAGAGCTCTACACACTCCATTGCACGTCAAAGAAGAATGAACCACGTATTTTCCCCCTCACTTTCCTGATGTACCATAAGAAACGCATATATAATGACAATCCGTCTAAACTCGTAGATGAAGCACACATTTTACCAGAAATATAAGCCAAAAATCACGATTCACATTCCAAACGAATTTCTAGTAACACAGTTGAGAGAAAGTAATTTCCCTTCGAGTAATTTGGGTGATTGGAAACGTCAGGATATTCCTTGCCGCTAAGGAGCAAGTCTTATCGAATCAAAAGTCTTCTGATCACATTTTACAATTGCCATGCCATTACTTACTTAATGCATAATTTTCATATTTGATAGCATATTAACGAATAAACATTTTTTTAATCCATCTCAAAGCTGCCAGTAAAATTCAAAAATACAACCATAAATTTAGCGGTAATCATGAACAAGCCAAGGAAGCTTTAATAGAATATGTTCCTGAATTGAGACGAACATTTTACAGCGTTAGCAATTGGACGACTACCGATGCTGGAGAGGCAATTGCCCTCTCCGACCTGCGGAGGGGAGTAATAATGCTAGGGCGTCATTGGAAGTTGAATTTGTATCCATAATCGTGATGTGGTCGCCGATGCTTTCGGGAAAGGATACTTCTCCAAAATATGAATGGACATATTACCGACCACAAAAGAGAAAGTGGCAATTTGGAGGGGTGAATAATTCGTTATGACTACCACGGGCATTGGGCTGCGTTAAAATAATGTGAACATTCGATGTGTTATTTTTATTGTCAAGGCCACCGAACGTTACCACAAATTGGGGCCATAATATCCTGGTAGAAATATCCAAGCACACTACAGCTCGCTGATTAAGAATGTGATGACTGGCGAAGCATGTATCTTAACAGAACCGCGAAATGGCATTTAAATAGCAGATCACTTGAAAATTTACTGATAGGTAGATTTGCATCGTTAATAATTATGTTGGCAAATGAAAATAATACTAGCCAATGGAATGATTAGCTGCATCACGCCCGCCTGAAATTTAAAAGGAGCTTATGTATGATATGTTCCTCTTATAGAGACGGACATTAATTTGCTTTACTTGTACACTGAAATTACAAACCAAAAGTTCATAAAACTGAAAAAGAAGCATTAATATGCAAAAAAAAGAGTTAATTTTTCTTGTATTTTGTTTTTTTTATGTTCTGTTTAAGAACCTGTCTCAAACCGGTCGATTTGAGAAAAGCACAACACGCGATAATGTATATAACCGATGAACTAGAACGGACAAAACTGACTATAAAAAATACACAGAAACAAATACAAAAGAGACGCAATAACTGACAGACGTCTTAACGAGATGACGATGCCGAAGATAGCGGGTTTTATTTATTTAAAAGCGTCTAATTGATGCATTCTGAAAAACTCAAGATAATACCGTAAATTATCAACTAGTAGAACATCACGAAATGAAATGCCAATTGAAAAAGAGCTATAAGTTTCGTTAATGGGTTTTTTCCGAGTGACTTAAAGGACCCGTTCATGGGACCTTAATAGGCGTAACTCCGATTACAACATTCAGGCCTAAAAAATTCATTATTTCACTAATCACAGCGCTGACTGTGCATCAATCAGGAAATAGAATCAACAGAACTTCCGATAGTTCATATGCCCGTCGATAGATATAACTAACTTTTTTCGATTTTTGAAGTGAAAACTTCTTTAGCGGCGTTAAGCACTTTTTCGGGATGGGGAAAAAGTATAGAATTCGCCTGAGCGTCACCGACCCGACACCGCGATCGCTACAGCGAGATAAACATATGTATAGTGTGTATAGTGTATATAATGGTATAGGTTGCGTCACCGCTATACTTTTACATACTGAATACTGGCATCTGTCTGCTTCTAGTTCTATACTTTACATATGTACTTTTTCTATACAGTGCGTATTGTTTTGTAGACTGTTAATAGAGATTAATATATGCACTTTGTTAATATATTGTTAATATATAGACTGTTAAAGTCTTTTTGTTTTAAAAATATTAAAATTGAAAATAAAAATCTATAGTGTATATTGTATAAGTTCATCAAATATAAAGAGCTCGTGCATGAACGTGCAGAAGAGTGTACACGCTATGAAAATACAGGTCAGTACAATTTAAGGCAGTCTCTTTTATATGCATAGTGAACAATTATAGGTTTAAAGCATATTAAATAAAAGAAATAAAAACATATTATATTTTAATATATAAATGATGTTATTTTCTATTCATACACATCGTATTTTTAATATATATTTAATAATAAACAGTTTGCTGAAAAAATAATTTCAATTTTTGTTGACAAATGAGTATTACTGGAAAAATTAGTTCTTTAATAATATTAAATCTATATAAAAAATAAATGGGTAGTAATTATTTCAGTTTTCACTTCTGCCAGCCAGTCCCACGGCTGCCCCGTTTTTTTTCTATTCCCAAGCTAATGCCTGTTTTTAGTCAAATCACGTCGCTTCAAGTTTTTTGTGAACGAGCAGACGCTTCTTCACCCTCTCTTAATTATCAAGATGCAACAGTAAACCCTCTCCCTGTCTTCATTTATCGCCTTCCGGCACAGTTTAGGAGAAAGCTGCCGTCTTCTCCGCCACCGTACACCAACCCTAGTTTTATTTTCGCCCGATGCGCCTTGTTCCTTTCCGTTTCCAAAACCCTGTTCCCGTAAAACGTTTACGATACTCGGTTTCATGTGCCCCGTGCTCTCGCTCCCCACTCATCAAAATTTTCTGGCGGATACTCGACTCCGTGAATTCATCTTCCACCATCCCGCGAAAAGGGAGCCACGAGATGAAATGACCTTTTTTCAAATAATTTTGAAACCTTAGAGTCTTTCCCAAGAGTACTTGAAGAACTCAACTTTAAAAATTGTCAATTTTCACAAATTCTTACACACGTGTTTGCCTAAGCGCAGAATGGAGTGAAAATTTGGCATTAGTTTCGTCAAAAAATGACTAAGTATGTGTACTACAGTTATTTTTCAAATAATAAATATGACCGAAGTCTTGAAAAAGTATTCTTTTCAAGAGCAAGACGTAATACAACTCTTAAATTAACTGCTTGAAAATTGAACTTGAAAGCATGTTAGCAAGTTTCCGACGTTTCCAATCGCTTTAGTGGAATTACGCCGCAGTAACGTTTTTGTCCCATGGCGAGATGACCTTGAGAGAAAGATTGGAAGAATTAGGTCAAACTACGACAGTAGAATCAAAATGACGCAACTCGTATGAAACAACTCGAATAAGGATATTTCAAACCTACGCTCAATAAATATTTGAAATAAATATTTTCTCGGATGATTCAAACTGAAATTGGTTATTTAAGCGTGATTTATCCAGGAGAACAGGTCAGCGGAAACTCTTGAAGTTTTATAACACATTTCAGATACCGGTTTTCAACTAGTAATTGACGTAAGACAGCGGCAGGTCCTTTCTCTAGGAAGTTGAAAAACGTTTGGAAATACACCTTCACTTTAGCCAATCGAAAAATGAATTTTTTCCTACCGGTATAGTCTTAATGAAGTTCGGTAACAATGTGTGGGTGCAACTGGTGCTCTCGGAAAATTGCTGAATAGAATTAAAAACATTTAAAAATAAATCACCTCTTTAGAACGATTTTCTACGCAAATTCTTTAGGGGAATAAGAATAAAAGTCATCATTTAAAACTCAATACACATCTCCTGCGCTTCCATTAATGATCAAAATATATAAAAAATCGCGGACGGTGCAATTGCATGCATAGTTTAGAATCGGAACGATATAACAGGGAATGACATCTACTGCACTAAAGCAAGATTACTTTACCAATGTGTACAAGAGAATAACCACCGTGGTTATATTGGAAGATTTCCATAACTGAAAGATTAAAAGGCAAACGAGAAATTAATAAGAAAAAATTTTATATCACCAAATAAAGAGGCAATTAAAGAGACACTCAGGGATCCTCACAGATAAGAAAACCCTCTCACGGAACATCGGCAGTAATAAAAGCCATCGAAATAAATTACCCGACGGAGACGGACAGGGGAAAAGAATCAAGTAACTCCGAAATGAAAGGAAAACACGAACGCAAGGAAATCGGAAAATGAGGATTCGAATGAATATGAGATGTTGATACACCGTAGAATTTCAGCAGATGAGACCGCCCGCGGCAAGGCAATTTCAACCCCTTTCAAAGGGCAAATATTGCATGTCCAAAACCTTAGAAAAAGTTACAAGATGGTTTCATTGCATATAAATTAAGAAATAACTTGAGACCGAAAAAAACTTAGAATTTGAAACCAAAACAATTAACGTAGGTATAAATTTCAATTGTAACACTTTGATCAAAACTTATTTCTTTGATTGGGTGGCAAGCCTCCATCATGGGGAGAAATCGTTCAGAGATATCATTCTTATAAATTACAGTCATCGACTGCTAGATCATAAATTAGTTTCAAAAAAGCAACCCATATCGAAAAATAACCATTTCATCCATTTGAAGAACTGTGTTATCAAAAGGCAAGGTAACCCAAATATGAAGTGTATTAGTTAACTATAGGTGAATCGCCACCTTGTCTCGAATATAGCTCACTCACTGGTTAAACCCGATGATTCGTTTTTGTAAGTGAGGGTAGAGCTCACCCCGGACTAAGCCAAAGGCCTATGAATTTCACAAGTCCATTCCCTGGATTTCAGAAAGGGATAGTTTGAACCCCTCACCCAGTGCTATATGCATGAAGTAAAATTTGTATGTAACTATAGAAGCATCGCTGCCTTTGCTTGAATATATGCCTCCCATCATATTCATATAGCCGTGCGCTCCTCAAGAGAATGCATGCATTTTCATCTTAAATTCGAGGTGAGATGGGCGGTTGAAAACAAAAAACGAGCTAACTCTAAAATTTCTGTAGGGGGAAAGAAAATGTCTCCGTCAAAGGCTGAGAGGGATGGAAAAAGCACGTAATTTTCATCGGTGAGAGAAAACGAATTGATAGACAGGGCGGGGAAAATACTAAAAATTGATTTATTTACCTATTTCCAAGAACAGAAAAATTAAAAGACAATGGCATATTTAGTATAAAATAAAATTGAATGTCGTTAGATATCGATCACGGATTGAATCTATTCCCTCTGCAATATTCAGTCGATTATACGTTCAAATCCTTGCATTTCCTATTCAATATTAGATAGGAGATAAATGGTTTGAAAAAAGTAAGTGCAAGACGCCGAAATTTCTCGTAAAGAAGAGGAAGTGCCTTCACTCAAGGCTGAGATGAGAAAAAGAACGTTTTTACAGTGATGAGGGAAAAGAAAGCGATGACGCTGGGTGGAGAATAACGACTATGGATTGGTTCACCAATTTAGAAAAAAACAGACATTTAATGTCAATGCCACATTTTGCATAAAATAAAAGTAACTATATTTGGATAAAAATTTAATTTAATGAAGGCCTACTACCATATTCAGCCGATTATATGTTCTCCCTCATAGAACTGACAAATTCCCATCCAGTATTTAAGGTGAGATGAACGGTTGAAAACAAAATAAAATGATATTCTGAAATTTCCGGAGGATAAATGGAAGTGTCTCCAATCAAGTCTGACAGGGAAGGTAAAACATTCTTGTTCTCATCGATGAGGGAAAACGAAGTGGCCAACGAAGCAGAGAATTACCAGGGAAAATTTTCTTTTTTTCCTATTTCAGGGAACAAAAAATTAAAATACAGCGCCATATTTAGTATAAAATAAAGGTAACTGTGATCAAATCTTCACCTAGGCTTGAATCTTGTTCTCCTGTTATAACCACACATTTTGCAGAAAATAAAAGTAAAAAAGGTTCGGTTGGAAGAAACTTTGGATTTAATGCATGATTGCCACTCCATTCAGCGGATTACGTGTAAATGTGTTCCTGGGGAATGTAAAAATTTCCATTTAGTGCTTGAGGTAGGATGGATGGTTGATAACAAAAAAATATAAGCTTAAGAGTCTGCAATTGCTGGAGGAGGAATAGAATACTCCTAACAATATACATAAAAATAAAATGTTTTCACTCAAGGCTGAGAGGGAAGGAAAATAAGCTATCTTCTATGAGGGAAAATGAAACGATTATCAACGAACAGATAAATTATTTTCAGTGAGAAACTATGTTTCGGTTAAAAGTAATCTTGTCTTTACCCGAGGCCTACCACCATGTTCAGCCTACTCTGTATCCTTATATAAATATATATAAATTATAAAGTCCCATTTAGCATTCGAGGTGAAATGGATGGTTAAAGACAAAAAAATAATACTTAGAGTCTGAAATTGCTGAAGGAGGAATGTAAGTGTCTCCGCTCAAGGCTGAGTGGGAAGGAAAATGCACGCCAATTTCATTGAGAGGGAAAGAAAAGGGAAGCGACGGGTGGAGAGATCAACACGAACGGGAAAACAGGGCGGGGGAGAGGGAGGATTCATAAGACCGCGACGAAGACAGAAAAAGGAGGAATGGAAAGGTTGAGTCGAAGGGGAGCACTCAGCGACGACGAAGAGGTCGGACGAGTGCAGGTCTCCATTTGGAAGACAAATCGAAGGGAAGGTTTAGCATCAATAAAGAGAGCACTTGAGGCATCGAAAAGGGAAAGAAAGAGGGAAGGAATTGTGGGAATGGAGGGTGGGAAACATGATAAGTCGTAGCGGTTTCGGAAATGCGCCTCGGAAATCGTCACGGTGGGGGAGGAAGAGAGAATGGCCGTAAGTGGATGATGAGGAGATCAAAAAAGGGAGGGACTGGGGAGAGAATATTCGGAAAAAAATGGAAGTAGCGATATCATGGGTTTCTACCAAAAAAGATTTTAAGCTATTTTCGCACAGTAAAATGTCTTCTCGCAATAGGGTGGTTTCCTATTATTTTTTTATTGCCTTAATCGAAAGATTATTACTCCTGGAGTATGCATTTCACGCTTTTAGATTTTTAGATGACGATATCTATTTTCCGCGATTATATGAAAAGTGAAAATTTTCAAGCGCGCGAAAACGCGACGGCTAAGTGTGATTGCTGGGAAAAACCCGTGTGACGTCGTTCTGGCTCCCGCTGCCGCCGTGTGAGGCCACCTAGGTGTGAGGATTTGAGCGCTGATACGACGCAGGATGCTAGCAGGTAGCAGAGTACCCTGCCAGCTGGTAGCGCTTGGCTTAAATAAGGATTATCGAAAGAAACGAAAGAAACTTTCCGACCATAGGCAGTTTTAATAGGTGATTATTAAGACATGTTTCCCTGAGCTCTGTGACTCATGCATGCATTGGTAATCTCAGATGATGTAAAACTCCTATCTACTCGTATAGAAACTAGGTCCCTGTGACGTCATGTGGAGTGGCATCGCATGGGCGCCATTCTGGCCTTTTTCAAATGAGGTTAGAATTGGCCATTGCCATTCGTTTAAACTGGGATTTCTAAAACCAAATAATTGGTATATTATGAAAACCCTATTGGTGGGTAACGAATCGCAATCAATGCATTTCGTTTTCTTTGATGAAGTAAACTAATCTATTTTGAATATATCTAGGTGTTTCGCACCTAGGGCCCTTTTGATATATTTTTAAAACATATTTTGGAAAGGAATTCATCGAGCAGTTTCCCTAGAATTATTACAGTATATTCTGGAGACAATGGAGAGAAATGATGTAATAGGTTTGTAGCACAATGGAGGTTAACCTATTTTCGCCCAGGAAAATATCACCTTGCGAATTTAAAGAAATTTAGGGGTTTCTTTCCCATGGTCTTTTTTATTCATCCTTCACATATATATTTTTGTAATGAATGCATCAATCTGTTTCCTTAGACACGGTGGAAACACAACCCTATTATCTCATCAAAATCTTATCGGGTCCATTTCTACCAGGATAAAAAAGGATCAAATCTTCAGAGGAAGCATAGTTTGGGATGATGGAAGGTTAAAACTATATTTTCATTTTCCTTCTATTACACTTGCATCTTATCCACAGACAGTAGGCATCCGTATTGAAATTCAGATTTAAACCCGCCTATTTCAGCAAGTGGGATTATTTCTATTAGCAACAAAAATAGACTAATAAACGGATTAGGTTAAAAAACATTAATCAACGTACTTGTAACAATTTGAAATCACCATAGCATGCAAATTTCATAAGAACCATATGGGTACGGTGGGCGGAAATGAGTTAAGCTCATGGTATACTCATGAATTCATGAATGTATTACGTATCTATTGAGGAAATGTTAGCAAAATTATATAATCTTTTAAGGAAAGAACTATATTTCGTTTGGATTCATGCCAATGTTCATGGTATCCCCGACCTAAAAAAGTCCACAGCAACCCAGGCAATGCCTCCTCCATGGCTAGCGTCCAGTCCCTTTGGTCAGTGTTGTGTGTGCTGCAGCAAATGCCCATGGTTAATCGTCTATGAATGGAAAAAAACTCATAAAAACTAGCCTAAAATAGTAGGCACTACCATTTACTCCACCAAAGAAAAAAGAGCTCAATTGAAAATGGATTTTCCAGCTTACTCTTTTAAATTACGTATTAATAGGAATTTTGGCATGACGAAACTACAAAACAAAATTGCTAAGGAGAAGTGCGCAAATACTTGATCTTAGCAACCAACTATATGATTATCACAAATGTGTGGATTTTGATGGGCAATAGCGACGGTGTAGAGGTTTGAGTTAATATGACGCTCGAGGATTTTCAGCGAGATAAATGTAGAATAATATATGGCGTGTTAACTGGCCGTAATTAAGAGAGTATGTAGTTTTAAAGAGGAAGTAGAAGTTTATATTAAGGGATTTTTGGTACAAATTTATTCGTCAGCTCATTTATATATGAGTATACTGGGAGTGAAAAACAAGAGCGCGAATTCGTGGCACAATTTTATTGATTGAAAAGGTTTTATTTCCTTTTGCTGCCCAAAAATATCGAAAGATTGTGCACAACAAGTAGCTATGCCTAGGTTTTCGAATACAGATGGGAGCCCTTGGGACGAAACTGGCATTGAACCGGGTACTTCCAGATTCAAAATGAAGCAAATCATCCACCACACTAGCCTCTTGCTGATTATATGATATACATGGCACTAACGTGCCCACGGGCAAGAAAATAGCGCGAAAACCAGTTGTGGGTCAAATGACCCCTAGCCGTCCTTCTAGGTATAACACGTCGTAAAAATTTAAAACAAACCATTATTGTTAAATTTTCACTAATTTATCAAAATATAGACCAAAATGAACAAAGTCAAAAAGTTTCAAAATTTAAAAAAATATTTTAATAAGAGAAAAATAAATTTGAATTCTGAAAATGGGTCAAATGACCCCTGCCGTCCTTCTAGTGTTAAGGAGGTGACAATGAAGGATACATGAATTCACAAATTTTGCGTTAGTCTGATGCATAATTTCTATGGATATCTCTTTAATATTGGAAAATTTCGGAGTGCTTCATAATGCCGCATTTTTTTGTCGAGGACATATTGGTTATGGGAAATGCATAAATGAATGCGTGGCTTTTATGTCCATCATTTCGAGAGAGTAGCCTTTTAAATTTCATTAAAAAACGAAAACGCATTCCGATGTATCCTTTCTCTATTATAATGGTAACTGCAATATTTCAATCTTGCATCACCATACGCAGGTGCTGAAGTGCTTGGAGACCTCCAAGGTAAATTGAAAAGTTTTGCATTGGAATCTGGCGTCACAATAAACCTGCTCATTTATAGACGCAATTCACTCAAAAAAGTTAAAAGTTTCGGAGGTAACATTGAAAATCAAGTGTCTTGATACCGCACTTTCATATGCATTAGCATTTCTTTTTTAAAAAATCCAAGGTGGGAAAACAGGGGTACGAATAATAATCTGATGCATAGAACAATTTATGTGGAAATTGTATTTCATTAACTGCGTCTATTAAACCCCAGCAGGCACATGTTTCATAAATTTCCTTTATTGCAGTTTTATTCTGCTGCACTATAGCGTTGCTATTTGCGGTTACCGGGATTCCAATAGAAAAGCAGAAACAAAATTGGGTCATGAGAATACCTTGCAAACTCGTAGAGGTCGTTTCAAATCCCATCGCATTTTTAAAATAAGCCAACTGGGAAATTAAGAGCCAACGGAATGAACGCAGTAACATAACCTACAGATTAATGCATGAAAGATGCGAGAAAGATGATTTTGCTGACCTGACTTCAGATTTCACTTATTCCTACCACTCTCTATGTCCACACCAGCTTAATAAGGGTGGAATATATAATCAAAATTCTAATCAAAACTAGACTCAATGAGAGTACGTCCAAGAAAGGTATTAGGTCCTTATGTAGCGCCTAGAGTTCCACTAGAGGTTCATATCGTCTGATTTTCCTATTTTTCTTAGTTTCTTAAAGTTATAACAGACACCAAGTTTCTTAAAACTATAACAGACACCAAGCACACAAATATGAATCATATGGTGGTTTTTTGACTTATTATTTTACATAATATAATATTTTTTGAAGTACAGAAGACGGTTTGGCGTAGGAATAACTTATGCGTTAGAAACTTTACTTCTAAAACCGACGTGATAATCATTTGCACTTGATATCTCTTTAACATACAATAATAGCACATTAATCCATTACGACCTGGATATACGCATTACCCTCACAGGAAACACCAAATTTTCTATTAAAAGCAATTGTGGATGAAAATTGGCGAATGTTCCGATACCACTGCTCTGCAAAAAAATAGTTCAAAAAATGCCCCGCTACAATTTTGGGTGTTTCTGGCTAATTTTGGGTCGCTGAATCCGAAAATGACCTCCGTTTTTTTCTATCGCCCTCCATTTTTACGCAACCCCTAAATTGGGGAAAACAACCCCTTATATAAACTTATCGCTTTTCAAGTGACTTTTACTAATGTTATCTGCTTCTGATTGAAAAAAAACTTACGTTTTAAGGCAATTAGGGTCAAGAGAGAGACAAACTTCACTGGGCTTGAAAAGATTTAGGGGGTGAAAATTGAGAAAAAAACTTTAAAAAACATTAAAATAACTATTTTGCTTCGTTTTTTATGACATATGATATGGTAGGTATTGGAAATTTTTTTACGTGATGAATACACTGTTCACTATTTTGTAAGGATTAATATAACATAAAATATAAGAGGAGAAGGGGGGTATACGAGTGATACCACACGTATACTCCCCTTCCCCTCTAGGAAGTGGTAAGAAGATCTGCCAAAAAAATCTGAACACAAATCAGATTTATCAAAATATTATTGTAACAGCGTTTGGGGCCTCATGATTTGGCTTCGTTGTCCTCCTTACTTTTAAAGTAAGATCTGAGACCTTTTCATTAAATACATTGCAAAACGTTGGAAAATACATTGTAAATACATTGGGAGAAATTGGGAAATACGCTGTAAAAGTCATTCACCTCATGTTTTGACACGCTTGGACACGTTTTAACGTGTCTTCATGTGTCTGGCAGTTGCACTTGCTGATGATCATCTATGAAATAAACCAGTGGTCTATTCACACTCTTGAACACTGTGGAACGCTGCAGTACGTGGTGTTTCTAGAGTTTTTCTGGGAGTGCGGCACCGACAAATAATCGTGGTCCATGATTTCCGCAACGTAAACAAAGATATACGAGCAACGAATGTGTCTGAGTTAGAGTGCTTCCAGGCGCGGCCGCCAGGGGCGCTGGGGAGAATCTTTGCATCGCCAATACATCTTTATATTCATCTATAGGTATATCTAGTATAACAATCATAAAAACCTAAATGAGGACTTGCCACTATTATCATTATTCGAACTTTATTATAAACTACAAAAATATAAAGTCATAATGTATGAAGAAAAACGTTTTCCGCGATCGTTAATAGGAAGAAAAAAATGAAGCCTATAAAATTATCGTAAACATAAGAACTTGATGGTGATAATAATCAATCCTTAAGTTTCCATAGCTGGTACGAAAACAATTGTTAGATTATCTTCAACACGTTTTATGGCGGTTTATTTTCAAATGAAAAGGATCAACGACACGTGCGATGACAAAATAAGCGGACGAGCTTAAAACAAAACGAAACAAGCGCCAACACGCTCAAATACTCGCAAAATTCGAGTAGGTACTCCAGAATTCACCACTCAATTCAATAGCCCAGCATAAGCAAGGACGCAGTTGAGCGGCCTTCGCCTTGCGAGCATGTGTTCCACGACCGCGTCCCTGCGGCTTGTTGCTCGAACAGCGCAGGGTATTCATATTCATTGAAACCAAGTGCCTACTCTTCCATTAACTCCCCGGCATTATAAACATTCCGCGTAGTACTAAGAATACAGCGGTCAAAAATGAAGCCACCCTGACGCCGCCATTATTTTCCAAGCTCTTTAAAAGCATTTGGTGATTGGGAGAACTCTACTCGGAAAAATAATAAAAGCACCTTTTTACAATATTACAATTATCATCCTCGGCATCATCAAAACACAGCAATAAAAATGGGGTAGATACATACAGATATAAAAATATTAAATGAAATTTAATGTAATCGCCTTTTTCACGAGGAAAACCGCCAATATAAAAGGAGAGGTCTATTTCAGCCTTTCTTTTACATAAACATAAAAAAATGAAAACAATTGGTGAGTCACCGTAAACCTCGTTATAAAAATGCAAATGCGTGCATGGGAATTTTTTAAATTTTTTATTCTTTCCGAACGCCCAGTTGTATCTCTCATATCCCTCGATCTCAGGGGACGAAACGGAGAACAAATAACGGATCCCGAGAACGAAATACTGCGAGGATTGAATGTAGTCGTTGAAAGAGGGCGTGAGTAGTGGGTGGAACAAGAGAAAGAGGATACGGGTATTGCATGCCATGGACACATGAATAAATGAAAATTTAATTTCGGGCAGAATCTACGCTCGTCCAAGCAAAAAAATTGATACCAAATATATGCTTAAAAAATCCAGTTAGATTAAACAGTATATTTTTAGGAAAAAAATTAGAACAAATAAGGTATGACAGAACAAAAGCAGGGAAATATTGGACATATTATGGGTAAATGCTAAGGTATTGCTGGCTCAAAAAATATAATTCGCCTTGCTTCAAGCTATCCAATGCATTGAGACACGAGTACCGCTAGTAAAAGGTTTCTTCATGTAGGTACTGTCACAACGGATATGGGAAAGTTAGCCGTAAAAAATGGGTATCGATCAATCCTTTGAACTAAGATTGCCATAACACATCGCTGAGTTTCTCAAGAATTTAAAAAATTTGCGTTTAATTTAGTAAGCCTTGGTGTTAATTTTTAATCTTTTGGTATTTCCCGGTACAGGGTCATATAATTAATCTTTTTTTCCTAATTAAAATGTCAAACATGACTTGTTATATACTCTATTCACTGATATATTCAGCATTTAAAAGACGGACCCCATTATTCGAACCTAATCACATTATTTCGCAACAACAATGTCAATTACTTAATTCGATTACTAGTGCTTACAGCGTCTCCACTGGAAAAATATGCATCTATCATTCCAACGATACTCAACGCATCACATCGAGAGGAAAAAATACACATTGCTACGACAAAAAGCCATTAAAGCGATAAACAGCTTGATTATTGGTGCATCAAATGTCTAGAGCGGGCAAATACTTTGCCCGTACCTCGAAATTTCCTCGTGAGCGCGACTACAATATTTTTTTCCGTTTCCACTCGCTTCATTGGATAGGGTAGAGAGGATTTCGCAGGGAAAAGAGAGATGTGAGCGAAACATCAAAACCCTGAAAACGCAGCAAAAACTGTCGCGCGCTTAGACTTTTATAACGTATCCAGTTGGAGCGCTCGGCAAAAATAGGGTCAAACACAAAGGAAGCAACACGCGAACGTAGCCGTTTGTCCCTTATCTCTCTTCATGTATACCTATATTCCCATACTCATTCGGCCATCGTCGTACCTGCCTGCTAGTCGCTACTCCGGCTTAAGTGAGTCCCACCTCCCGCCCGCTCAGCATTCCATCTCCCGAATTTCCCCATTCGACGCTGCACTTGCCGCAGAGAGAGAGAGAAATCGAGAGAGAAAGAGGCGTTCGATCGGCAGAATTGGAATGCACTCAAGCTGACGACGACGCCGGAATATTTGGCGGGAAGAGAGTTGGCACTCGTCAAAACGAAGCAGTGGGCGGGTTAAAAGCGTTTACTTTGATGGCAAGGACTTCTCTCTCAGAGAAAACAACTGATGATTTTCGCCTCCAAAGACGAAATCACGTTAAAAATATGGGCTCAATTGAGAGGGTACCGATATGGAATCAAAAATACAATCCCATTCGCCATAATCACCATTGCTAGTAGAGAAACTTTGTAATTTTACGTAAATTTTGTGGATTGTTTTGCATTTTATTAAGTTAAGTCAATTGCGTAAAGTCACGCCCGAGACAACGAAGTTACCAGTAAATTTAAGGTGGTTGGAGGAATTTTTTTGGATAATGTACCGATTTATGTGAATATTTGCACTGAAATTTATTCCCCTGGTTACTTCTTTAAGCAATGTATCGCCTTTTTATGGATAATCATATAAATATCCGCACAAATATATTTAAAACGCGTGAAAACATTCTAATCCTAGTAATATGATGATGTTTTAATGAATTAAGAATGCCATCAAGCGGTGGGAGTGGACGGGTAAAAAGCATTTCCTTTGGCCGCAACAATTCCTCTCCCAGGGAAAACAACTCACATTTTGCCCCGCCAAAGAAGAAACTACTCTACGTTTGTCATCTGAATTCAGAGGGCAACAGTATGGAATCCGGGAAAATACCATTCGCAACATCACTGTTACGAAAATAATAAAAATGGCAAAGAAAAGAGACTGAAACCTCCCTAATACTGAATATTTTACTGAATTTCACTAGATTATTTACTTGCACTTCAGTCACATGGATAAACGGCTTAGATCAATTGATATAACGGCTTATCCCATTGCGTTTGAACACTACTATTACCTACTTGGTTCGACGTAGTGTTTCCTTGATAGTGCGCAAATTTGTGTGATAAATTTCACACTTATTCATTTTGTAACACCCCAGGGTCAATGCAATACAAATACAATTTATTGTGTTAGTTTTAAAGATAAATTTTATTAAGTAATTTTTTGAGCATTAATAAGATTAATCTATAAATCAATAATAAAAAAAACATTTCTAGTGAGGATAATATCGAGAAAATTAAAATTTTCAAACCTAATAACTCTATTCAAATGGCAGCGGCAAGAATTGGAAAAGTAATATTCTTATCTCTACACTCATTTTCATCAACATCATTAGCGTTATGGGGATTAGAAATATGCTAGGTAAAAGTTAAAAAACGAATATTTTCGAAAATTTCAATATGTTAGTAAATAATTCCACCCATATGAATGAGCAGTGTGGCGCAGTTTCTGTCACAAGATGGAATGGACCGATGGATAGGTGTCCGACTCCCAATCGGACGGTCTCTTCCAGAGAAATTCCAGAATATTCGAGTAAGTTCCGGCGTGGTATTCGAGAGAGTTCGCTGATAATATGTAAGTAAGTCATGTCGGCTACCAAATCATTCTGTATCATGAAGTGGTAATAACCGCTCCTCCACCGTTACTTCATAAACATTTCATTCAGCGTAGAAATCGCATTACAGCAGTGCATTACACAAAAAAATATTATTTACTAATGTATTGAAATTTTCGAATCCACATTTTCCAGTTATTGTTTTATACTGGCATTCGCCAACAACAGCGTTCTAATTACCTAAAACAACGAGGTTTTCTTCACCCTTTACCTGTTTGATTACTTCCGTGACATCATCGTAGACGTCTTCATCATCTTCATCCTCATAGTCTGCCGTACGAATGTAAATTTGTTACACTAGGGTATATACATCGGTAAAGCATACAAATTTTTCATACATATCCTTTCATTGTATAACAAGAATCTTTTTAGACACATTCCGTAGCTCTTTATAAACATTATCCCAATCCTAGAAGTACCATTTAGAGAACATGTGTGTATAATCCTATAACTTCTACGCCAAAAGTTTCCCTCTTCAGGCCACTTCATTTCGCTGATTCCTGGCACGTCGATATTTAATATTTGCAATTCTACCTTAAGATTTTCTAGCTTACCGCAGATCCTAAGCGATCTCACGTTCCATGTTCCCATCCTCAAATTATATCACGGTTGACTGAAAAATATCCTCTCGGGTAGATCCCGCGAATGGGCGACTAGTTTAACTTCGGATTATTTAACCTGAGAGAATTTCATCATGTCCGTAAAAAAATTGGAGTGGCTGCGTTTCCTCGGGATGTAAATATGGTGGTTTTCCCTTGCCTTCCACACTGTGGTGCTACAACCTTTGAATTAAATTTTACCACGCCTGCAGTGAAATGCGTGTGGCTGTACTGACCACTGTGGTTTCCACCTCCACTCATATGAGGAAGAGCTGCGGCCCTTTCTCCCGGGTGATGTGAGGCATAATTGTTACCGGCCTCTCGTCACCAAGTCACGGCATCTTCACAGGCTTAATATATCATTTAAATGTCTTACATTACCCTGGTATGGACCCATACCACCTCGTAACGCCGTCGCTTTTTGTCCACGACTGCTTATTTGACAAGTAAACTCGCTTATATCGACCCACCTTTCGTAACCCTTTGGACGCACTCGGTGGCTTAAAGCTCAGCCGCAAGATTGTATTTCTAAGTAGATAAAATATTAAGAACCACTTTTTATTACATTATCTGCCTCCCCTGAACGGATATTTCAAGAGCTGTGTAATTTATCCTCGCAAAATCTCTCTAAGACTTGATAACATATTTATTAGGCAATCATCTCCGTATACACATTGAAAGGAGTTACAAAACTTTTACAAGAATTCTCCTAAAAAAAAGAAAAGAAACAGCATACATCATTCTGGATACGTCACGCGGCATACGGAATGATCAATAAAGTTAAATTGCAAATTTTAACGAATACGCTACTAAAAGATGAAACTGGTGGTCAATGCCCTTTATTATTTCTAATTGTACACAGTAACGATCGATAAAAATCCACTCTCTGAAAATTATGAAAAAAGTGCAACTGAGCGAAAATGTTCATAGTGAAATGCGTGATATTCCTTTTTACTCTATTCCTTTTTATCAATGCTGGCAGCAGCTTTTTGAACTCAATATAAATAAATTTTCAACACTCAATTCTAAGTGCTACTGCATTGCTAAAATCATTTTATCACTGCATGATGTGATGCAATGATGCATAAACCTACTACAATACCCAATACCCTAAGGAAGAAAGGTTAAGAGCAATTACAAATTATTTCAATCGTAGGATTTATTAGTGCTATATAACTTCCCTGGATTTCGGATTCTGCTGTTTTTAGCTCAAGCTTTCGCCGTCGTTGCACGTGGCATCATCACCGAAGAAATATGGGCAGGCTATTGTAGCTACTTCATTCAATACAACACTACACAATATTACACAAAATATTACTTTAAGCAATGTATTTTACACTACGCTTTCAGACGGTGAAATTTATTCTTAGTTAGATTTTATGTGCTGTTTCGGAAATGGATCATGTCGAACAAAGTAGGGTAGTCTCACAGTTTTCGCCCAGATGCACTGCTGTGACTCAACTCCTAATTTCACCTGTAACCACGACGAAATCTTGACCAATAAATATTTATATAGGTATATCAGTAACCGAAATCCCGTGAAGAAAAAAAATCTGATGTATACCTTTTAAAAACGCATTTTTTTCTCCTAGTAACACCTTTATTACGGCTTTACCACATCCGATTTTATTATTATAATATAAAACAATTGAAAACATTAAAAAAAGGAGCAAAAAAAGAACGCTAAAATTTTTTTATAGATGCAGTTAAAAGCGCAGGTATTGTGCCAAGGTTGAAAATAAGTCTTCGTGCGCGTGGTTATAATAAATGGAATATAAATTTATTTCTAGGGCAATGCGACAATAGGTTAATTACCGCTTCAATGAAGTTCCCAAATTTTCATCGGAGGACCATGAAAATGGGCACATGTATCACTTGCAGATGAATTCTCTAAACCACACAATTGTAATAGTCTCTGCAGTCTATGATACCAATTCACAGCCAAAATTAAATGGAAGTCACACACTATGCTCGGAATGGCATTGGCCTTGGCTCCTTCTGCTCCCGTAAAATCGCCAAATTAACCTTAGTTGGTCATCAAAACAACTGTGTTGAACACATAAGCCATCCCCGCCACGGTTAGGACTCTTATAGGTAGCTATTTCAACACATTATTACACCTAAACTGTAATTTACTGAGCTAGTGATTTTCCCTTATAACAACAGTTTTCCGGTGAACATTGGAGTGTGTCCAACTAGGTATGGGGAAATTAAAATTGGCAATGCATCTAAAATATAGCGATATCATTGAAATAAATTCAATAAACATAATACTCACGCGATTAGCTTACAGCATAGTGCTGAAGTCATGACGAATATACATGTATATACCATAATTAGGCACCTTAAGCATACATTGAGGCAGTAAATTTCTTCATTTATACGACGTTTTTAAGATTTTTTATCATCTATACAGTTTTATTCGATTAACCGGGTAAAATGATACTAAGTATCTGAATTCTCAATTTTAAGAGGATGCATCCCTCCCGTTTGACCGGTCTTTTTGTTTTGCTAGTTTAAAACTGAAATTATCATGTTGAAATTTGCAGGGAATGTACAGTAAACCCTTTTTAACATTTTCCAGCATATTTTGGACTTTTTATTCTCTCAGATGCAAAATATTTGTATTTCAGCTACGGGATACTACTAAAAACCATTTTTTCTATTTAACTTGAATTTTTCAAGATGATAACTTTAGTTTAAAAACGGTTTTAACACCATTTAAAAACAAAATTGGCCCTGACGAGAGGAAGTCTAGCATACTATTAAACACAGGAAATATATAAATGAATTGAGGGGGGTGAGAATCCGAGGGGTACAAGTGATTTTTGTTTTCTAAACAGAGTTAGGCACAGAAATTGATAAAATAAATATACAAAAACTTGGTGGCCAAAGGATGCGAGCAAGTATCCGTTTTGTGCTGACATAGAGTCGTAAATCTAATGCACATCTAAATATCTATTTTGTCTCGTTAGTTTTCTTTACCTAATTTTTATACTCACCTATGTTTAAATAATTTAATATGTAAAAATAATCACTTTTATCTACTGACCTCTCATTCTTCAATTTTCCAACGCTTGAATTCTATTATATAAGATTTGGAAGATTCAACTACATTCACTTTTCTCTCCTACGCATTAAGCTTCGTAAGACCGCATGGGATACGCGCAGTTACGAGTCTAGCTTTACATATCCTGTGCGAAGGGAAAATCTTCCAAAACCAGAGCCCTCTTCCGACGCGGAGACTCCTCGTAATTTACGCCCGGTCCGACAATAGAAAGAGGGAGGCATAACGTTTGGCGTACGCTGGCTATCCCCTCCAGCCGCTATAAGCCCTTCGCCGAGATTTTGATAGAATGTGAGCCTTTTGTGGAGGTTGAATACCCTGCCCGCCACTTGGTTCCCGTTCAAACGAAGGGGGTCAAGACCCCCAAGCCGGGCGAGAATTAAACAAGGCTGCCCGTGAAAGGCAGGAAGTCCTCCGCCTTAAATTTAAACCTAGGCTCAAAAATTATAACCTTACTCGTGTTAGTAACATGCTCGGCTTACACGTTCATCCCAGAAGATATTGGATGAACAACGGCGAGGTGAGGGCCGGACAGACATTGCCGGGAAAGTTTTGTATTTACGAAAATGGTGACCGGTGAAAGTGTACCTCATTTGCGAAACAAATTAAAGAGCACAAATTGAGTGATGTAAATGAGTTTTTGTCAAATAGACGTGTGCGACATAATGAAAACGGAGACTAGCTGGGATATTAGGGGCTGAATGAAACGGAATGTGATTAAAAAATTTAACACACTTTTGATAAATGATACCTTTAATTTAAATCTTCCTAGTTTTCACTGCCTTCTTTAAAAACGTGTTTTTATTAAATTATATCCTTATGTTCTAGCAAGCACAAGGTAAATGATTTTTAAGAATTTTTTTCTGCGTTGACTGCGAGAAATTTTCAAAATAATAAAATGAATGCAGCTTGAAATAGGATCATTTAATCACTTCTGAGCCTATTTATGCAAACAATGTGAATTTTTCGGACATTAAATTTAATATTTAGCGTGCTAAGATGGGTTAAGGGAAGTGTGTTGTCAAATAAATGGCGTATAATTTCGGTGGACTGTAACGAAATGAGAAAAATGGGAGCTATTGTTCAAGGTTTATAAACGAGCTGATAAAAATATTCCTGTCACGTTCTCCATCATGGAAGCAGATGCTAGTCCCGGCAGACTTTCCCCGCAGGACATCGTTTTAAGTGCACGTATTACCTAGATGTGCTTTCCTTGTTAAGTGCTCACGTGGGTCAACTGAAAAATGGCGGTTGAATAATTCTCTTCACGGAATGATATACTGTTCCATTTTTATTACTCATTTGCTTTTTCTATGGTAAAATTATGATTAAAATAATAGTAGTTTATGCCGGTATGTGAGGATGCTAATAGAATAGACTGACCTCTTTGGCTAGATGCCTAGTACTAAAGTGAAACCGGAAAATAAAATAAATGAATTCAGAACTAGTATAATTCAATGCCCGGACGAAATACACATTGGTGAATCAAAAGATATCTGCTTTTAATCTATTGTTCTAAACAAACTCCTACCCATATGAGCTTTGAAAGCCATTAAATTTTCAAAATTGCATGTTTCCCTGGAAAGATAACCTCAGGAATTCAATTCCGATATTAGAATTCGTAAGGGAATAGACTTAGATAATGAATACGATTTTTGGATAATCATTACGGATAGTATTTTTAAAGGCAAAAAAATTATGCAATAGCACATCGGTAGAACTCAACTATCTTTAAACCAATTTCTTTTTTTAACACAAGCCTAAGAAGTATCAAAGTCAAAAAATTTTCTTACACATAGATGTTTACAATTACGTACGGACTAATTTTCAAAAATATCTACTATCGACTGGTAATTAAACGGAGGAAGACACCAGACTATTAGATTATCCTCTCAATTATTCCCCAATAAGGTCAAAATATTATCATAATCACATGAAAAATAATTGCTTTACCTTAAGAAACCCGGAATAAATGATTGCAATGCTAGGTCAAAATATTATCATTATTATATGAAAAATAATTGCTTTACCTTAAGAAACCCGGAATAAATGATTGCAATGTCACGACATAGCATTTAGGGCCGAACATGAGAACATTGAAAACCGAAAAGATAAATAATACGACCTTGGTGCCGCGCGAAGCGCAGGGAGAAACGCTCTTATCCAGAAGCGGACATGCGCTGGTAACAGACAAAAGACTTGCGCCTTCCGGCCGGATTTAGACAACAATATGAGCGAGAGCAATGACGAAAAAGTCAGGCATACGAACGCCCAAGCATAAGGACGTAAACTACGCCCAACATCCTGCGCCTAAAACGAGGTCGAAATGCTATTAGGCAAAGGGTTTAAGTCCCAGCGCCACGTCCTACGTCTCCCTTTTGCCATGCGAAATGAGGGATAAGCCATGCTATAACCTCGGGAACCTACATGTAGTAGGAAAGAAAAAAAGACCAGAAAAACGGAATAGGTAAGGTCCCTGAATTTCCCACGCTGGTTGAGGACGCAGGTAACGAAATCCCGTTTTCCATTCAACAAGATAGCACAAAGGAAATTCGCTCGGACTGCAGTAGCCTATTTCTTGAAAGAAAAAAATTAGTAAACTGGAGTATACTTCTACAAAGAGGCAATTACCCGGAGAAGTTTTCCTTGAATAGCCACGTAGCTTGCCGCTCCAACTGACTGTTATTGCGTCTTAGAGAATCATTAATTCAATCCTAATCATTTTACGATTTAACTCTCGTAAAAATATTGGCTTTAAACGCTACCGTAGTGTTTTATTGCAAACTATAGCCTTTATTTACGTATCTTATCGTTCATGATTACACCTCACCCAAATGATAAACGTATGTGACTTTACAGACGTCGTTTTCTCATAAAGTAGATTGATACAAAATATTAGAGCATCAGATAATTTTAACTTTCTACTGCTGCTCATAATCATATCCGGAAAGCAATGTTGTAATTATAATCATTCTTTTACTACGGTATAGGCACTATGTCATTAGACTGGCGCTTATTTTTTCAAAATGATCCGATCAAAGTATTCATTGTCTTAAAATGTGCAAAATGGTGAGGGGAAAAATGTAAAAAAAAAGTGTCAGGATCGAGCGAGGTCGGATAGCCGTGCTTAAGCACGACCACCGAGATAGAAAACCTTAGTTTCCCTCCCTCTTTTAACTCAGAGTGTACTTTACATTAAATTACATTGACAAATGAATCATATGGCCCCCGACTTGCCATTATCACTCATTCTAGATCCACTCTGGTGGCATCTAAGGGGAAGGACAGAAGATCAACGGGACTAAGGAGTGTGGTGCGAATCAAGGAACGCGCGCCTTGCGTCAGGGAAGGTGGGGGCATGCGGCGGGCATCTTGAGGCAGCATTAAGGCAGGAAGGAATTAAAATAGGACAAAACTGTTGAAATATTTGGCCGAAAGAGAGTGTTAAATCTTAATCTACGTTTAATCCAGGCAGAAAAACCCAACATTCTCAATAACTGAATTAAGGCCCCAAATGCGTCTTTAGGCCTTCTTCATCGTCAAATGAGCACAAAACTTTTTTTTTTAATTTCTCTCACCATTTTCCGCATTTTGAGACCAGGACTTTTTTTAATCGGATCATTTTGAAAAAAATAAGCCCCGGCCTACTACGTTCTTTTTGGCAGATGTTTTTTTAAAGTCCTACCTTCCACAGCAAAGATAGGAGGAAAGCTAAAATCTCCTCCCTATTTCACAAATAACCGCCAGCATTTCATCAAACAATTACAGCCAGAATTACTGCCAGATATTTGGAAGTTTATCAATATGGCCTCTGATTTCCATGTGCCTTATCCTAGTTCCATGCTCTCTCCAAGTAAGGAGAAACCATGTATATACAGCTGGTAAAATAAATACTCCTGAGGATATATCCCTCGGCTTTTTCCCTTGCTTTCTGCTCTCTATGACTCAACGATAGGAGTGGATCATTCTCAAGAAATAGCGGACTGCCTTTCCCTTGCCACTACTCCGCCTCATTCTCTTCCTCTTAAGTGCAGATCCACCCCACTCACATAAAACTATCTCCTCAGACTTACGCGCCGCGCCGGAACAACAGCAGAAGCTGACCCCGACGAGTGGGAAATCTCAAATACCACCTTTTAAAATAATTGCCTTTTGAGAAATTGTTATCTTTAGCACCTAGAAAGGCAAAATATATTATTCAATAGCCCAAGGGTTGCATCGAACTATCCTTCGGCCAACATTTTTTACCATAACTCTTTGCCATAATAAATCCAAAAATTTCCATACACATATTATACACATATTATTCGACCACTACACTCCGTAAAGCCAATTACTCGATTATAAAAGATGGAGAAAAAAATATGCCATGAAATTTTAACTCTTGATAGCTGATATCAGTAGCAATCAAAATTCCTTTAAAAACAAAATTAAGCTCATGTCTTCGAATGCTTTGCCTGCATCTGCCTTTGCCTTTGTCCACAGGACTCAGCAACAGGGCAAACTCACGACTAATCGAAGCGCTTGGCTCCAAGTTTCTTTTCTATAAAAATTGGTGCGTTTTTGACCAACAAATCATTAGTATTTATGCCTTCAGCTACCCACGGATGAAATTTCGTAACATATTTATTTCCATCCTGATATAGAGCTTTGAAAGTAATTAATAAAAACCTGGTAGATTTTGAACTAATTACAAGAGATATGATGGTGTTCTCTTGCTGAAAAAAGATTACGAAGCGAAATATACCTCCGCTTTATTCTGTTATCTTATACTTTTCTCTGCCCACACGATTACATTGGATCATTCTCAAGAGATCGCGGAATGCCTTTCCCTTTCTCATCGCACAACTTCAATCTTCATCTTCTCGCGCAAAGATTCACCCCACTCGCTTTAGAAAAAAAATCACCCCGCAACCTTCCGCACTGGTATAGTAGCTGACCTTTGCGAGTAGGAAGCCTCAACGATCCCCCATCCCCTTCATCGAGCACGGAATTGCAACCCGTGGGGCAAAATTACCTCCCTCTATCTCTCTCTCTCTCTCTGGCCACTAATAAACCCCCGTCCATCCCTCACTCTAAACCCTGCGACCCCACTCACGTCCAATCCTTCTTTTTATTATTCTCCTCTCCCTGGACGCCACGCCGTTCCGTGCGCATCCCTTCCTCGTCCTCTTGATTCACGAGCATCCTTCTGCGTGAAGGGCGCCTTCATTTCGGTGACGGCCGTGACGTGTTCTCTCTCGGGGCTTGGCGAGCGCGAGAGCTCGTTTATAAAGGCGTGGAAAACTAGACCCCCCAGAGAACATTCGTTACAGTGAAGAGTACACTGTACGCAAGGACTACAGTGAGGTCAGTGCATAAAGCACAGGTGAGAGAAATAAATGCATTCCGTTGGCGCTGTCCGCTTGGCTTAAACGCTCTCGCGGTCATCAACAGGTAAAAGAACAGCAGGAAGAAGTATGGGGAGTAAATTGTTTTCTTAATTTCATAATTACTAGTTTAAAATATTTCATCTGGTTTTCTGCTCAGAGAGTTTATAAAATAAATATTGTTATTTATAAGCCAAAAACCAGCGTTCCATATGTAGTATAATGGGATTATTTTCAAAAATTTAAACGAAGTATTTAATTGATTCCAAGCTGTACGTTATGATTACACAATAATGACATATTTTTTCATTAAAAAGCATATCACAGAGGATATATGCGGATTGACTTAATCGTACAAAATGTGAATGCGGCAAAGATTAAGTCCATTGATGAGCGAAAAGTTCACTTTTCTCTCTTAACTAACTAATAGAGAAAACAGTATTAGTATTCAACCAAAACATTATCCATGCATCATTCAGAATAGTGAGTATATAAAATACTAAGTGTTGAGATTTTACACCCTGAAAGCTTGATCGGTTGATATAACTCATTGATCCGAGAGTAGTCGTTAAATATCTAGGCCTACCTAAGAGTTCTAAAGCGATGTGTGTGATTAGGTCTTAGAATTAATAAAAAAAATGTGTTCCGTAGAATATTTCCGCTATGCCTGATCACTTCCACGGTCATCAACTGCTAAAAATCAGAGTATTGCTATTAGAGCGAATCAATACATAATTATCGTTCAGATTTAGAAGAATACACCCAGCTTACTAGATGCATATTAATTTTAATGGTGAAAGTTTTTCTGAAAAAAAAACGATTGAAAAAGAATACCTACTTGATTTTCAAACACCGTCTTAAAATTAAAAAAATAGCGGTGAATTGCCATTAATTATTAATTTCTATTAATAAATAGAATACGTCAAGAGCAATTTCCATTTTGTGGGTGAGCATTAACAGCATAAAAAGATAAAGGTGAAATTGAATTCCCACGAAAGTATCCTCCAGATCCTATTCCAATCTAGAACTATAATATCAAATCAACTAAAAGTAATTACTCAAAGTGAAATGAATTAATTTTAAACATAGCTTTTTTTCGTGAATAAAAGGTCTCAATATTCAATGACTTACTTTTCTACAATATTAATATTAAATACTCAAATAAAAGAAAAATTTTCACGCTCTAATTCGTAAACCAAAGTAGATAACCCAGAATTCTGATCATCTCCCTCTGCGGTAATTTCCGAAAAGATATGTCAAATGTCTCTTCCGAAATAATCTTTTTGTTCTTCCACCTCAATAACACTACCTAAACCAAAATTTATATCTTTCTTCTTCCTTCCACCTAATCATTTCCGCCAGTCCACACATCAAAAGCCTCTCTTCTTCTGTCGTACTCTCGACTCCGAACGGAATATCGTACCCTCCATTCGCAAACAAATCTCAAATATCTTATAAGCCGCAGAGCTAGAAAGAACTGAAACTTATCACAGTGATTGAAATGCAGCTATTCCCATTCCACCTTATGCAGTCACAGTTAAGTTCGACTCTTACCCATTCCGTTTAATTAAATCAGGTCCATGTGGATCCAAAATTTAATGAAGATAAGCGATGCATCGCGAACTTTTCGAGTCTTGAATGGATGCGTTACAAATATATATTCGTTAAAATTGCATACGATGAATTTCATTACCCATCGTTACCAACCATTTGACTTTGTTTTCAAGGTTTTTTAAGCTATTTTTATTAAAAGCTCTCAGCTTTCAAAAGATTTACAGCATTTGGGCTAATAAGTTGATTTGCGTATCATGCATTTTAATAACACCGGCATAAATTTTAACAAACCAAGACGATTCTTCACAGTGTGACAATTCCGGCTCATCTTGCGTAGCATCTTCGAATATAACCGTGGAATTCTCACCACTTGGATCCTATTATCTCATCTGCATGTATTGAATTGTTCATGGCTGGGAATGAGAATGGGCTTATGGGCGCCGAGCGTTCTTAGCGTAGTTCTTAGCATTAACGATGCATTTCATCGATTTGCCGTACGTGACTGCACCTTTAATTATTCAGCCAGTCTTTCGGTACCTCACCATATCGCATATTAATCAATCGCTACAGGGGGTAATTTGGACATTCCGCATCCGAAGCAATCGGTACTACTCCAACAACGCAATTACTCAAACAACTACTATTCACAATATCTAATGGGTAAAATAAAATTAATAAGCAAATGCTTTGCATAATTTCTTTATGACCACAACAAAGGACGATTTACCCTATTATCGACAAATTTTCGGCTTCTATGAATTAACTGGCATAACATGTTAATAGCAATAAAACAAAGTTCATAAAATTATGATGGTATAAATTAGGTGTTTCACTTTTGAGGCATGAGTTATACCAAGCTCTTCCGTGGCGTCAAGTATCAACTCTATCTTCCTGGTTTCTGTCCCTTCAGCTGACTTTGATAAGAGTAGTTTTTCTCTTATCCTGAAAAAGTCCCGAGCTCAATCTGAGAACGATTACAGGACGTGAGACAAAATTGTTTGGACCTTACAAATAAGAAACTTATTTTATGAAATATAATTTTATAACTCTAGAGATCCTCTTAGGAATTAGTATAAATGGACCAGCAAAATGATTACCCTGATAATTATCTCCTAGTAAAATACCTGAGGCCTGTAAGACCGAGAAGGTCACACTGTTTTGAATTATAAACCAGTGTTTAATGTAAAATCCTTGATATCAGTGGAATGGAAATTTTTCCCGCAATAATGTCTATAATCAGCACTTCCATTGTTTTAAGAAGCATTAAATAAACCACAAAAGGACCAGGTATGCAAGAATAAACAGGATAAGAACAGAGTTTTCTCCGGTACTGGAAAAGTCCTCAGCTTCAACTGAGAGCGACTACAGGA
The DNA here is from genome assembly GCF_921293095.1 of Ischnura elegans. NCBI lineage: Eukaryota > Metazoa > Arthropoda > Insecta > Odonata > Coenagrionidae > Ischnura > Ischnura elegans. The sequence continues at coordinate 89,685,893 of NC_060246.1, read as the reverse complement.
CAGAAGACAAAACTGTTGTCAATAAAAGTCGACTGATGTGAAGGAATACCAAAATTGTATTCCAAAAAGTTCAAATCTTCCTTATCAAATAATTTCCCTTCATAAAGCTGCCAACAAATTCCAACTTTAGACCACAAATATAGATGTATTTAACAACAATATTTTAACTCCAAATCACAACAGCTGTTAGTTTCTACATGGTGATAAGAATTGATCTAATTGAATACCGAGATGGCTGCTTCTACACACCGGCACAATTCACACCAGAGAATATATATTTTATGGAATTTTATGGCCATTAGCATACAGGAGAAGAAAATTCCCATTCCTAAGGGTGAAAATCAATGCAGAAGTAGGCATAAGCTTCGCCAAGGATACCCGCATTCATCGTCTAATTATACAAATGGGAAACTATACTGTGAGCCCCTTTCTCAGAGTCATTAATATTGAATAGAAAGACGGAGAAAAATATTCTATAGGGATAGAATTTTGGCACCAAACGTTGGTTCGTTGAATTATCGTTCGTCGAAAACTCGAACCACGTACTTAATTTTCTACTAGATTACCGCCAGAGATTTTTTCTTTTGATATTCATATTTTTATTTTATTCATATTAAATAGGACCGTTGAATTATAGTTCGTAGAAAGTGGAAACCGCATACTTAATTCTAAACTAGATTACCGTCAGAGATTCATTGCTCTTTTTCTTGTGATATTCATACTTTTAGTTTTCCAAACCACTTTTACCACACACGCATGTCATTAAGGCTACCAGGAAATTTCATCTCCCCAATATAACGATAGTAAAAGGCAAATATATGCACATCGACGTCAAGTTTATTGGCACAACTCCATCTCAAGCATAAAGTGCGATCGTCACTGATTAGCTCATATTTTTCATAGGTTATTAATATAGCTTTTCCTGAAAATGTTATAATCCGGATTAAGATAAAACTCATAGTATACACGCTTAAATGCAAAAATAGGAAGCTTTATTCGCAAATACTGCTCGGGTTCATGGATTTTACGCAAATGACGTCCTTTTTCCTTACAAATTACGAACTTTAATCGTGATTACTTTCCTCATTGTACGTTCCATATCCTTATGCGGATTAATTTATGAAATGTTAGCAAGATGAGTGATGAAAAACAACAAATAATATCTCATATATTTTGTTTTCAACCCATTGGGCACAAAAACATCGAGGAATAATATTTCATCCACTATCCCGATACAAATACTTGTAGCATTTAATTCCTCGTCCTACCACTTTCGTGGTAAATCCAAATAGAAAAATATAATCCTAAAAGATTATTTTTTTAATAAATGAAGCATCAGCTATTTTTATACACTTATGAAATGATTAAAATGTTGAAACTTCTAGGAATATTTTTTTGGTCCTCTTGAAGGATTTACTAAGGCTGCTTATAGTGGTTTAAACGCTGATTATTGATATTTTTCGAGCCAAGCTGAAGAGTGCTTCCACTGGTATCAAGTATTCAAAACTAAAAACTGTTTAAAATTCAAAAAAAGCTAGGTTTCACTGGATAAACATACCTACTGCATGTCCATTTCCACTTATGCCTTAGAGGATCTTTGCAGGTATTAAGTAATATTTCATTGCTGCAAAGTTTTTTATCTCTAAGGCTTCATTATTACTGAGGAAAACATATCGAAAAAGATACAACATATGATTGCATTCATTACAAAATTGATGACTTCTTTTTCAATGAAGTTTAACTTGGAGAAAATTAAGTATTTTCATGGTAAAAGGAACCTGCTTCTAATTTTCCACGGAAACATATTTTTATATTGAACTAATATCACAAAGTTTTATCTATTCACGGTACTTCTCGAAAGTTTGCACCATTAATTGTCACGTTCAATTCGAGCAAACACTTTAGGCAAAACGGCAAGAACCGTTTGCTGTATTGAGTTGACGAAAAAATTTCTTTATGTTAGCAGAGGCGTGAAATAACTCGTTTTGCAGAGAAAACTTACTGAGAAATGCATATGCAGAGGTAAAAAAAATATTTTATACTATATATTTAAATTTCAAAGCTTGTAGTTGATATGTTCACACGGAGACTGTCAATCTCTTCCGACGGTCTCTTTTATTTAATTCCAATATTTTTATGCATTTATATTATTATTTGTAGCTATTAACGCTGAAGATCTACTCATCTTCACAAGATATGCACGATATATCTAAATTTCCACACAAGCTATTAAGATATCTTCACGGAGATTTCTTATCTCTTGCTATGGTATAATTTATTTAATTCCAATTATTTCTACCAAATTTATCTCATTTTCGCAGCTATTGAGGCTATGGATATACTCTTCTTCAAAATATAATAGTTTATATCCTCATTCATTCAATCTCCTTCTTTTGGCTTCAATCTCATGTCCCCCTGGTTCCCTTTTCAATTATCAGCCAATTCCCTCCGATATCTCTAAATTCTCCAGACAAAAGGACCGGAATACCATCCCTTTACGAGCAGCTCTAATGGATTGTCCTCAACCACCGCATCCGGCGGAAACCTTAGACCCAAATCATTTCCTAGGATAAAAGGCAAGGGGATAATCCATGATGGCTATCTTACATGGTACGGACGGTTTCCCAGAAAGCTCACCTAAATAATCCCTCAATAGTGATGTATGATTCATACTCAGTGTTCACGATAATGAATCTTATGACCCCGAAGAAGACTCGGTACCCTAATTTCGCCTTCAATGTTCCAACATGGATTCCGCGGAAATTGAATCGAACTGTTACGACAAAAATAAAAATTTGCAAAACAAATAAATTTAGGAATTTTTTCATCCCGTACTTTATATGCCAAGCAAGTTCTCAAACACAAAGATACTAGTGGACCCAATCGCTTTCACCACTGATTTCGCGATATTGGCGCCATTAGGTTTCGATTAATCTGAGACTAAATGTGCGATTGCAAAGTTTTTCAAAAGTAAGTGTTTAAAATACTAGTCATTTCCGTTATTAGTTTTCAAAAATAATGTAAGTATATTCTATTAAGGTATAAATCTAAAAGAATGCCCCACGTAAATCTGTTCCTTCAGTGGAATATTCCGTGACTTGATTGGTTCTTTCAGCAGAGGCTCTAGGTAAATATATTATCTTCCCTTAATTTATCTTAACATAGCAAGAACTAGAATGTGGTCGAAGAGGAAGAAGAACGACGAAGTGCTGGACATGGTGGGTGAGGAGAGGCAGCTTTTAGATGAGATACGGAGGAGACAGAAGGTATGGATGGAGGGAGTACTTAGCGGGAAGGGGATGTTGAAAATGGTGTTAGAGGGTAGAATGTTAGGTAAAAGAGGGAGAGGAAAGAAGAGAATAGGATTTTTAGATATATTGAAAGAGAGTAGGAATACGTAGTTGAATTGAAGAAGGCAGTGCTGGAAGAAAAGGGAGGCCCTCATATTACTCCTTTAGTACTTCATGGAAACCTACCTTAATCGGTAGACTACTATAATAATAATATTAGTAGGAACTATCCGATGCAGAATTAATAATAAATAGGAGTCGAACCTCGCTTAACGCCAAAGTGGACCATGACACCAAGACGTCAAAATGGCTTTCCTGACCTTCCCTAATTCAACGATTCGGCTCACGTAATTGGAGCGAACCAATCAAATTAACACCCTGCATCCTGGGTATTACGAGCACGTTATCTTCCCGAAGGCGTCTCACTTCCTCCCCGTTAAAACTGCACTTATATGCTTAGAGCATTATTCCTATGTTCATAATCTAAGTAACATTCATAATTATCTTATATTTCTCTTTCAATACTATCAGGAAAGTACTAAAATATGCTATATCCACAATAATTCATTAACTCTCGACCGGTTTTGATACAGTGTAACATCTTCTGGTAAGGCGAGGGGATAAATAATTGTGGAAATAGCGAAGCTTTAAAAGTAACTGAGGCAGGCTGAATAAGAGAGATAACATTACTGTGACTTGCTTGCACACCTCTGTACATTTGCTTTACACGGAGATCGTCCACATGGAGGGGAAAGGAGCAAGACTTGACACGCAAGAGCAATTGCAAATCGTGAGAGAAGGAGGCATTTCTTCAATGAATGAACAAACATTAATTGGCTAATCACCGCTCATTGACATCCCATTCTCCGAGTACAATGTCAAGTTAATTCCCCAATGACACATCTCCCCCCCCTCCTTCCTCAACCTTCCCCACCCACTCATTCGAAGTATAAAAACACAGCTCCCGATCTTAACAACTCAATATTACACTTGAGAATGACCTGACGGTTTCCATCTCTCTTATTCATTAATTAATATCAAAGTTTTATTTTTCCTGATACTCATAAAAGAGTTCCATCAAGTAACGCCTCAAACCATTCTATTTACCTTTCAATAGACCCATCATGTTATCGCATTAGTTTTAATCTCGCCTCCCCACGTATCTTGCTCGGAATGCTACTTGAATTTGAAAAAAAATATTAAAATTTTTGACGGACCTGGGAGAATCAACATACGAGCAGCCACGGTGCACTCGTCAGCATTCTCGGGGCAAATCAAGTGGAGGGCGATACGGGCACACGAATTAACAAACCAGCAACCGCATGCGGGACCCGCTAAAAAATTAAAAAAAAAAATACAATATGATGATTATCATTTTTTTCCCCCTTCATATTCGCTGCCTTTCTCTCATTCAACGTTATCCATGCGCCGCCATTTCTGGCAATTCAGGCTAGGAGTGCCTCTCGCACACCTCGTTTTCCCCACTAAAAACTTTCCCCTCTTCCCTCCTCGTTTTAATATACAAGTACACGAGGGAAGCATTCTCTCGACACATATACATACGCTACCCTGACAACCTGCGGAACCATTCTTTCCTCCATGCCTCTCTTGTGTTCTCTTTCCACGCGCCCGGATCTTTATAACTCCCCTAAACACTCCCGTTCTTCTCCTTTCACAGCCCTTCCGCTTTCTCCGCCCTTATCCCACACCCTCATTCCTCTCTATCCTCCTCCTAACCTCACGGGGTACATTTTAGCGAGTCTCTTTTGTCTGCCCGAGAATTTACGCGTACACGAGCTTGGTAAGCCCACCGCCCAATTGGCTCATTCGGTTGGCGCTGCGTTTCCACCTCTCTTGAAGGGGCAAGTCCGTTTCCCATATTCGGCCTCTTGCTTTGATTCCTCTTCCTCCGATTCCATCTCGCCTACAACACTCTTGCAAGCAGGAGCGTACTTTGAGGCGATGCTTATAAGCGATGCCTTATTAGCATCAAAATGAATGTAGTGGAGAACAAGCCTTCAAGAAAACTTGTTTTTGATGGTAGACGAAAATATGGGAAAATAAAATATCGGCATGACTAATTTATATTCGTAGCTTTTATTAAGGAATGCGAATTTCCGCAGTCCAACCGTAAATGGTGTTATGTAGAGAAACATGCTGAGACACCTGAGTGGATATTTACAAAATACTATTGAATTACAATTTGTCCCATTGTGACCTGTACTATAGACAGCGGGAGCCAGAATTAATGCATTCAAAAAGTTCCTCAAATTACTAAACTCGAAGGTGAAGGACAAATTTAGAAGGGAAAAATTAAATTTCTTCTTTGACTCTTCAACGGAGTCAAGTAGTTTCACCAATGAGCTGAATTTGCATCTTGGAGAACGGAAAAAATTCTGACTTTTGGCTAATAAGGTCCAACCACGAGGGGTATCAGGTCAATTAATAGCGACAACAAATTTACATCAATATTTTAATCGGTCACAGATACGCATCCCACCCAACTTCATTTTTAATAGAGTGCCGATTCACAGCATTCTTTTCGTCAAAAGAGAAGATAAAATGCGATTCCTTGCCGTATATCGTTTGAACCAGCCTAACACCGGGGTACAGCGCTTCTCTTCCCATACACATGACTCCTAATACAATATTTAGCTTATATTCGCAATTTAAATTAGAATAAGAAATCTAAGTTTCAAGAAGTGTCCGCTATTACTCTTTCTCCTAGATAACTACAAATGTTACCATAATTTCATTCAGCAAAGTGCTCCCTTCTATTGTTTCTTCAGATAAAAATTATATTTCAGTCAAGTACCTTTAAGTCTGAAACACATCATACGGTTGGGCACTTGATGATCATGAATGGGAAATGCGGAAATTAGCATTTATGCGGGAAAGCTACGTAGAATCTTTATTGTTCCTATATTTCAGAATTTTCTCTGTTCTGCGACGAGTCCGTTCCTATCACCATCATCAGAAGCATCACCTTTCCTTACTCACTTTTCTTCCTCACCATCCAACCCCACCAACTTCAGCTCCGGCAGTAAGAATGCCATGTAAGATGTCTTCCACTGGGCGAGAGATAAAAGTGGCCACGCCCTGTGAAGGGCACAGGAGGTTAAGGACCCTATTAATTCCCTCGTAGCCCTTTGGCCAAGGTTCCGTGGGAAGGGCCCAGGCCATTAGGTGAAGGATTAGTAGAAGGATTAGGTATAGGTCTATAGCAAAAAAGATTTTATAAAGTTTGTTTCGTAATTTTCTGTTTCACAGCTCCAAAAAAAAGCAACTATTTAGTTCAATTAGACTTACCTATAATAATGGGCTTGTTTGCCATTATTTTTATTACGGTCAATTGCAAAAGAGTTTAAAACAAAGAGACGCTTGTTGCTCCATTATTTGAACCGTGGCCTACTTTTCGAGCAATGAAAAATTGATGGCCCGTGGCCCTTTCCCAGAAAGCTTGATGACGGCGAGAACTCATTCCGAGCCCGTTGCCGTCTCTCCAATATCTATATAGTCGGGCATGAGCATCATGTTGTTACTTGTTGTATACACTCTTGTGAGCGATTCCTTCTCTCGATAAAACATTTCAAGCACGAACGAGTAATTGAACTAAAACTATTATGACGTCACCAAGCCAAGATAAGTGGGCGTCAATCTTCGCGCTTTTTTTAAATTTTCAATTACGACTGAATAGCTGATTTGGGAAGATTGTTTCTTCCTCGTGACTTGTTTTGACTCTTCCTAATACCTTATTATTTTACTGAATGAAGATTCCGAGTTGGAGAGAACGGCCCCTTCGGAAGAAAGAGTGGTAGCTCACGGCAGAGAGGAGTAATGGCGATGGAATGCGGCCCAGACGGAGAAAGGGAGGAGGACTAGAATGGTTATGAAGGGAGGGTTTCCGATTGCCCCCCTCAAGAAGGAATAATAGTTTCGTCATAAAGATAAGATGGGGCCGGGAGGGCAGGTAAAGAGAGGGCCGAACGTACTCAAGTATTATCTGCAGTTGCTCATATACATGCACGTATACGTTCCCCCCGGTTGAAGGGCTAAAAACGAACGCTCGAGTTAAGGGCACGGCTAACGAAAATAACGAAAAGCATTCTCCAGACGGTGGCTAGGTATGTTGCCACTCGTATTGCATTTCATTTGTTTAACAAACGGAAATTAATATCCTTCGTGATACGATAAATAACATTCATTTTTTGACTAGACCAAATCAAATATTTACTAAATTACCATTAAAGATTACAGACAGTAATGCATCGCTATGAACTATTCGCCGCGCAACAAATATTTTTGAAAACCTAATGAAATACCTCAATAAATTACGACCGCTTTATCCATGTTAAAAAAATAAGCAATAAATTAACCGAAGAGAACATTTATCGTGAGATTCCACAACTAGTCCTAGCATTCGTAGGATAAAAAATAGCGTAGAACCTACCGACACTAGCGGAAAAAATTTTCGTAACGTTTGAAGCGTGCAGCGTCGTCGTAGTCATTTAAACCATACATTGTTCAACCGTGTTTTACTACCTTAAAATGTGAACCATCTGAGAAGATAATGATAGGACGAAGGTTTCTACGATGAGGGTTTTATCTCGGCAACTTTCTGGGGTTTTCTTCCGCGTCAGTTGGCTTGTGGAGAACAGTTACGCTGGGTATCCTGCGCATGTCAGGTGGAAGACTGCCAGCGAAACTTTTGTCCGCAGCCAACTGACGCGGAAGAATACCCGAGAAAAATGGAAAGATAAAGACGACTTCTCGGGATGAAAAATAACATAGATATAATATGGAATGGAGAATTAAGCTCGGGAAAAGACATCGATGCGGCTCAAATACAACTGAACTCTATTTCAGTACTGTATGTGCGGCACTTGTTTGTAATGGAGCATTGGCGTGGCGAGGGGGATTTCGTGGGGTAAGGACCCCACCCCTAAATATAAAAGCGCAGTTACTTTGCATCACAAAATAAAACCAAATGTTGAAATTTACAAAAGATTTCTTTGAAAAATGAAGTTCTTTAGATTGTGGAAAGTGTTAAAATTAGTTTAAAACCCTCTACTTAGCCCAGGGGAAGAAGGGGATTGTGGCCTCACCTCTGCCAGGTATAATAAAAACTAAGTGAAACCCAGAGCAATATGTATTTTTCAAGCTAATATTTCGTTGAGTGCTAATATTTCATTAAATGTTTCCCAGATTATTTCCATAAAACCGGCCTTAAGATAAAATATGGCATAATGAATCGAGCTTCAATGGTACGAGCACTTCATCAGAGTAATGAAAGATGGCGTTAGCTACGAGTAATTTTTTATAAGCACCCTAGAGCTGTACATATTTTATAAGCTAATTTTTCAAGTGGTAACATTTCAATTAATATTCTCCATCTATTTCCATAAAACCGACCTAAAGATAAGATAAGGGAGCAACATGACTCGAGTTTCAACGGGACGGACTTGCGCCTCCTATGCACTCCACTTGACACGAACTGCACTGTCTTCGTTTTCCCTGAAATCACGCGTCGACCCGCGACCCTCACTCCTCCATCTTCAAACCTCGCCTCTGCACGTATCCACGAACAGTACGTACATACATATTCCCGCCTCTCTCTCACTCGCTTCATTCTTTGCCTTGGCTGCTACACTTTTCATTTCTGGCCGGCCAGGCCTCTCTTTCTCCTCTTCAGCCCAGTCACTCCCTCATGACTATTCAAAAGCGAGGCAGACGTGGAAAGAGGAGAAGGGGGAGGAAGAAGAAAGGGTCCACGTGCTCCCAACATAACGGGGATGTGCAGAAAGGGTACGAGAGCGCGCGGAGGAGGGGTAAGCGGCCCGGGCCGTGGAGAAGGATATTTTCCAGGGTCAGAAAAAGGGATATCATTCCCGAAACTCCCATTCACCCTTTTGAATAAGTCACCGCTGTCATTAGTTTCCGATCGAAAAAAATTGGCAACATTCCAACTCTCCCATTTACTTCCAATTCCGGGAGGATTCTGGGTAATTACTCGCTCAGATCCACTCCCATATACGGTAAAATGGGGCAATAGTTCCATTTCTTTCGTGAATTAGTTAACACCAGCGCATGACGGATCAATCGGGAATCGTTATCCCGTCGCAATCGCCAAAAGTTGAAGAGAGGGTGAGCTCTAGCAGCCTCTCCAAACCTTTATAATCTCTTTTGCGTCGTGATAGGTCCTCCGTATTGGACTGTTCAGAAAATGTATGTAGAAGCAGATTAAAAATGCAGGGGAAAGGGGCAGGCAGGAAGTTTCATTTTAAAATTAAAATACGTTTGCAGGTGGTCATTAAAATAACTATGTCATTATTACGAACTCTCTCACGTGCCCAAATTCGAGGCTACGGCGAGGCACCTTAAAAGGCGAACTACGGAAACCTTTTAAAGATAACGTTCCCACATGCAGATAAAACTTAAAGGGCACGTGCTCTTATCGTTCAAAGTGGGCTGAAAATGTGAGCACTATACAAGGGATAACATAGTATGCTAGTAGCCGCAGAAATACTTAACCGCACGAATTATTTCTCTCATAACCCTATGAATAATAAAGAGAAAAGCAGTGCCTTCCATTAGGAACCTTGAAGCTTTACAGGCAATTTTCGAGAAGTTGAATAAATGAAATAATTCATTACAATAAACATCTCCTGCCAAAAAACTTCTTATTTTTGGTGAATAAAATTCCCTTGAATAATTTGCGATCTTCACACTGTTTTATTTTCCACGAGGCTTTGTCCACATTCCATTCGGATATTCAATTAAAAATATAATTATTTTAAAAATGATTGCAACTTGCATGCCAAAAATATATCAATAAAGCTCGTGTTTACACACGTGGACTTTTGATATTCCCAATTAATAGACAAAGGCGTTACATACTAAATTGTAAGTTGAATAATTTCCTCCACCAATTTATGATATAGCAGACTACTTATAAATACACTTAAGTTGCAAAATGGAGAGCCAAACAGGCTTTTCAAAGCCAATTCCTCCAACATCAGTGACGTTGAATACATAACTTCTTAAATTTTTATTCATATTTCTTAGATGAATAGAGTTAATCTTCTCACTTCTAATTACGGAGAAAATAAGAAGTAATATAGGTTGTATAATTTTTCATATGGAGAATAATTAATGGTAAAACTGATAATACAATCGATAGGATAATATGGTAAAAAAGACCAGAGTCCAGAGCTTTAAAATGACAAATTTGTGAAAATTAAACTGCATTGCAAGAGCATCTTGAACTTAAATTACCGCTACAGACAATTCAAAGATATTAATGAAACAATTTACGTAATAGCTACTCACAGAAAAAAATTAATTTCCATTGCAACTCATCTCTTCGTTTCTGATTACGAAATGCTAATGATCATTCAATAATGAACATGAGCATATCAAAATCAGGAAACAATGGCATGATAAATGATTTTCAACTACAATGAAGTAAAGATATCGATGTTACCGCCAACTTAGGATAACATGTCAAATTATAAAAATATATCCATTAAAAACATAACTTAACAATTGTATGACATGTTCAATAAATGCAAACGTCGAGGAAGAAAGTGTTAAGGTAAAGAGCCCTCCACTGCCCTTACTACATGAAATTAAGTTCTCTAAAATACTTTGAGCAGGCTTCATATAGCTTTTCCTCAGTCAACGATAACGTCATTTAAAAATCTAAAAGCTTGAATTACGTACTCCAGGAGTAATAATCTTTCGATTTAGGCAAATAATCGGAAACCATCCTAGTCTCCCTTATTATGTCCAGGTAACTTATTTTTTCTTGCAAATATTTTCTTCCTTTTTTTGTGTACGACTCCTCAATTCGCTAGCTCATTCTTCATGGGCAACTATAAAAATTTTTTTGAATATATGAATGTGTTTAAATTACTATATCTACTTTACTTTCAACACGCAGGAACTATTAAAAGGTGTCAGAGGTTGGGAAGTATCTTTTCCATCTATGGTCATGACGATAGGTTTCAAAGCAAAAATAAACGTGAAAAGGTGAGAATATTGAAAAAGAGAAGGTAGAGTGAGAGGCAAGCATTTTTGTTTCCAAAGGGCTTACTTCTTTCGATATTTCTTTTCTCGGTCTTCCACTCGGATGAACCATTCCCTTGTTGAGACATCGACCAAGAAAATCAACAGTTGAAACGGTGGTGTACTTTTCCTTATTAAACACACAAAGCGTTTCAACTCGCTGACAAAAAGTCATTTTCATAGGTGCAACACTGGAAAAGCTCTCTCTTATTTAAAACACGTTTTTAGTTACTGAATTTAAGGTAAATTACCCCAGTATTTCAACGAGGGAGACCCTTCACTACAGGAGACCCTTCACTACTTCCTTTCTCCATGAGAAAAATAAAAAAAACGCTAATTACCTTTGAATATCTGCATATCATTTGATAAAAAAACAGATGAAAGACATCAGCAATTCAAGCATTCAGTATTTTAAAAAAATGAGCAAAATCTCTCGGAAAGCCATCACTATGGCGCTGACACAGAAACTTTACATGCCCTTTGTAAGAGAGATATGAATAATAAGATTAATGTGAGCAAAACACTGCAATGTGCAAAGGCGTTTGCGCATATAAACATTAAAAACTATTTTTATATTCATCACAGCCCCAGAATATGCTGGCTATATGACCTCTACAATTTTTGTATGGAAAAACAAATATTAAACCTTATAATAGCATTCCTTCCAATTTTCAGGGAAAAAACACTGAATACTGAGAATATTACTTAATGTTTTTAAGCATTAATCATAACAGTTTCATGCTCAAAATTTAAGAATAAATTTGTCAGTTAAGCAGAAAAAGATTCACCCTACATGCGATAGTTGATCGTAATTTTCTTATTATAAGCGCTCTTAACCAGAAAAAACAAACTGAAATTTCGGTGTCAGAAATCGCTCGTAGAGCAACGAAATGGAACGATCAAGTAATGAGGAGAACAATATTAAATATGAAGCTTTCTTTTATAACAATCGGAATGGAGTGATATGCACGCGAAGAAAACCATCAGCAGAGTTGTGTCAAAAAGAAATTTAACGATTACATTCTGAAAAAGAGCATAAATTAGGGTTCAGTAAAACTTAATGGCAGTGAACATTTAGAGACAACGAGGCAAATATAGGAAATAAAAGCACTGAAAATTAATTACAGAGCTTGAACGACAAAATGAGGAAACAATTTTGAAACTCTTTCAGAAAAATTAAAGTGGAGCTTGAAGTTTGTTTCTGCTGCTCAAAAATTCTTCAAAAGTTGCCAAAATGCTCTTGATAAGCAAGCTGTGGGCTCTCAAAGTCACTGAAAATGGAAAGGTACACGTTTTCGGTGAATAATGTTAGGCTCTCGTTTACCAAAAGGAAAGTTTCAAGCTGGTTAACTTAAGATGGAAGAGAACGTTATAGGTGTTCCGAGATTTTTCCGTCAGTTGCATCAAAGGGGACTGAGGAGTGCTTTCGAGAACCACGTGACGCGAAGCATTTGAGAAGTTTCCTCAGCTGCCAAAGGGTCTTGCCTTCTACCATCGACTGGCACACCAATGGCTTCATCAACAGCCTCTAAGCCTTTCTCTACCTACCTAAGCGAGAACTTTCCGTTGGAACTGCTACACAGCGTGATCTGCAATGCGTCCATAGAAAATGAGAACCCTGAAACAAAAAAAAACTGGTCCAAACGGTGAAGTCCACGATTACAGGGGAACAACTCCAATATCGCAACTGAATTTCCAGCCCCAACCCAAATTTCCAGAATACTTCTGGTTCGATGATAAGTTAATTCACCGAATACTCATGCTCAAACAACACTTTATTTTTTAGCGAACATGATCTCGAAATTCAGGAGAATACCCAGAAGTAAAAAGGGAGGCCATGATAAAATAACACAAATGGTACATTCCACACTTTGAACACAAAACTCAAAAACCGACCATGGTTTCAGCACATTGTGTCATTTTCAAAGACCTAAACCTTGAAAATGGCTCAATGTGGTGATACCATGGCCGGTTGTTGAGTTTTGTATTAAAAGTGTGGAAGTTACCATTTGTGTTCTTTTATCATGAATATATCGAACTTCCAAAAAATTTAAACGCCTGAAACGATTTTATACGATTAAAAGGAAAGGTTCCTAGGACCTACAAAGAGGTCGTCTTCAAAAACAGGCCTCCATCAGAGGAAAGTGAGCGGAACCACTCAATTTCAACCTACATGGCTTTGTAGGGGGAACTCATATATGTAATCCGTGCTTCTAAGACCACATCCTCACTAAAATAATATCCTTGGCTTTGCCGGCGTACAAATGGAAGTCATTCTTCTCGTGTTCTCCACTGGTTCAAATTACGCATTTCCGATGGATATTATAACATGGTGGAGAACCTAAGAGAAATTCTTCCCTTCATACTTCCTCGCATATTAGGAATTTATTATATAGGCATTATACGCATGTAAGGAATATTTGTCGCATAGACTTGAAGAAGTTAGGAGTCATGCGTATTAAGGAAACATTTTCGGATGAGAATGTTAAAGAAAGGTGTTTTTCTCTCTCTTCCATCCACACCTTGAATACAGCTAGTATATGGAATCCGGAGCGTATAGCCTTAATCCGTGAGCGGAAAATACATGGGAAAACAACGCGATTCGTCAAAAGCTGCTACGGACGTACAGAAATCGTTACCCATATGTTAAGCGAATTATGGTGGGAGCCGCTAGACACTCAGAGACTGCGTGCTGGGCTTAGATTGCTTGAACAATTGAGATTATATATTTTTAAGAGCGATACGGAGAATGTTATATTATAGCTCCACTATATTTCCAGGTCCGACTGAAGCGATAAATTAAGAGATGTATTTTTCCGAACGGATAGATATGGGAATTCGTTTTCCCCACGAACCACAAAAAGGACTTTATTACGTGCCCGTTGTAATTTTTTGTTTGAGCATTTGCTTATTATATGTAAACGGCTGGTGTCCTAACATCCCCTGCCACAAGCCTTTTTAGGCGGCTTGCGGGGTAGTATGCAAATACAGATTATAGTAACCGTAGGTGAAAAATGACGCTGGGTACCAGTTACCACGAATACTTCTGCCAAATCCAGGCAATTGTAGGAAGAGAGATGACTCCAGTAGGTGAGGCAGCAACGCAGAATGCCTAATCAACCCAATTTCCACACACGTATTTTTTAGTGACTTTTTCTTATATGCCCTCCTATATCTTCGAGAAAAAAAATATTTATCTTTAGCACTCTTATCTGGAAAATAATTCAGCGATAAAAAATAACTACCTGGCAGGGATATTGGTAAATAAAGAATTAAGTTTGCAAGGTTCACTATATATATTTCAAAAACGTGACCCGGGTTTCGTAACATGGTTACGTCTTCAGGTGAATCGATTATGCATGCTTTTCCTTAAATTTTAAATCCAGTGCCACTGTAATGACATCTGTCTGTCGGAAAAGGTAACCTTGAAACCGACGGTTAAATGAGAGTAATTAGTATGACACGTCATTTAATTGAACCACGCGCTGCAAACGCTCCCGGCAATTCACCCGAGAAAGTGAAATTTCATCATTTTCTCTCGATGCGCGTATTTTTAATATCTCTTTTACACTGACGCACCTCTTCAAAAATTAAAGATACGGGTCAAACGTGCATTCTTATATTTATTATTCACATCAGGCAAGAAAACCGCATTACTACACTTTCACATTTTTTCATTACCACAATTTCCACATTTTTATCAAGCTCATTATAACGGAGAGAGAAAATTCCCTCCGTGATAGAATGCATAAGCAGCTTTGTGTCATACCAAGATAATCGCCAATTTAAGAGTATACTGCGGACACATCATGAGGTTCTTTTAATCCTGGAGTAGCATTCAAAGCTTATTGCGGGTGGAATATGGGTCAAATTTTTTCACCGCTGTTCCCGAGTGTGATCTTATTCGCCGAAGTGCCTTAACTTAAGTGCCCATAAGTTCCTATAGGTATGCTTAGCGCCTATTTAACTGAGTTTTAAATTCAGTTCTATTTCAACTAGCTCTTTTATATCTGTGAAATATCTCACGCTATTTTTTCACCTCAATAAAATCATTCCTCTGAGTAAGTCTGATAGACTGTGACTTCTAAATCTAATCTTCTAATCACTTGACTTATAAAAAATTGAACGCAAGACGGTCAACGTTCACCAAAGTTATAACAATTATTTATACTAATAAACAGTATAAAATGTTTATTAATAAGAATACTTATCACTTGTAAACAATCTCCTCAACGCCAGAACCATTACTGAAAGTAACAGATAAAAGTTTTTCACACCTCACCTTTTTTGAAATCTCAAAAAATCGTGTTCACGAGTAAAACTAAGCATGGAAAAGAGAAAGTTTAATAATGAAACTATAGAGGGATTGATACTTTTTTTCGAATGCTCCGTATTCCTTGTAGCGAATGAACAAAGATAAAAAGGACGGAATATCTTAGGCAGTGAATAAATAGAATTCATTTAGATGACAATAATCATCAATTACACATGAGCACATTAGGTGATTATAGTTAATTACTTATGTAAAATATGGTAAGAATATCACAAGTATTCCCTCTGCTTGGCATGAACAACTCATTCCTTCAATGCGTCTTACAAATCCCTAGAGCAAAATGTCTTTCTGGGCATTCATACAAAAATTTTCAATGAATCTTGTATTTCCATTGACCACTACAAGTTAAAAAAAATAAGCATGTCTGATACGATAAACTTTAAGTTAGTAAAATTGAATTCTCAGCAAGCCAACCTGATTGATAATATGGGATAGCCGAAAAGCGTTATAAATATAATAGATATGGGTATTTCAATTCAGTGGGCCGTAACACATTAGTTTGATTTTAATAAATAAAAAGTTCACCACCTCATTAAAAAGATTTTTAAATAGGTATTAAGTCTTAAATATATTTGCAGCCATTCCTAATTTATCCGTCAACGCAACCCCTGCGACGCAACGCATGATTAAATAAATCAAAGCTACATTAAAATTGGTTAACAGAGTAGCATTTTGTATTCATGTAGAGCGCGCACAGATCTTGGGGTGGCATGCCACCATGAGTATCAATCGATCGGCACTATAAAAAGAGAAGGTAAAATCATCGAATAGGAATGAAGGCCATATTTTTTTCCTGAAGGTAACGACATCAGGGCAAAGGTTAAGTGAGTGACGGGAGCCGACTAATGGTTCTCAGCAGCTATTCATCGCCTGGCCTCGCTCCGTTGCGAAAAATTCCCCGTAACTCACGCACAGCCAGGAAAAAAAATGAAGGCAAGATCGCACGGCAGGCACTCTGTTAACCTCTAGTACCATCTCGTCGAATAAAAAAATCAACCATGGTGCAATGAAGCAAATTCCTATTCTACAACTTTCTGACTGGTGT
Source organism: Ischnura elegans (assembly GCF_921293095.1). Classification (NCBI taxonomy): domain Eukaryota; kingdom Metazoa; phylum Arthropoda; class Insecta; order Odonata; family Coenagrionidae; genus Ischnura; species Ischnura elegans. The sequence goes on along the minus strand of NC_060246.1, from coordinate 89,669,158 downwards.
AGCAAATTACTCTGGTAAATGCGATAAAGGAGTTTTTTTGTGGAATCCAACCATACTCAAAGAGTGATTTACTAGCCGATCAGAGTCCGTAGTTAAGGAGTAAGCAATCTCATCGGAAAGCACAACGCTCGAAGAATAATCTGAGGTTGGTCCTCCATATTTGCATGAAAACACTTAAAAATAGCTCATTTGTAACATTCAAAAATACACGGAGTCACGAGTTAACATTTTTTCTACAACGCAGAGGGCATGTGAATGAAAACTTTCAAGCATTCGCTAGTGCGTTCCATAATGTGGCTTAATTAATATTTAAAAGCTACATTCAAATATAGCGGACCTCTCTTTACAGATATTACGGGTAATATTCATTTTAGAGATGAAAATGTACGACATTAAATCATCTTGATAAACGAAGATTCTGAAGCCTATTTTACACAAAACAACAAAAAAATATGGCGTAATGAAAGTACAAATATATCCTTCCCTTTTGAGTATTTTAAATTCAGAACTGTACCATCGCCAACTCAAAGCTGAAAAAAGGTGAAAAAAGCTGAAAGATTGAGGTGATGGTCTGCTACGACACTTTCCGCCGAAGCTATAAGCCCCCTTAAAACACCATTTTAACAAAAATTTTATTTCTGTGGGATTTTCCGAACACATTGTTTGATTTATAGCAGTATACAAGCAATAAAGTTAAATTATTGCAAAACTTTTACGGCGTATCACCTCATTAAACGCGGTAAAAATAAAATAATCATTGTTTATAGTATATTTTCAAATACATAGTTGCGTGCTTACCTCACTGCCCCAAAATTTACTTTAACAATGTCGTTAACCGAGACATTTTTATCACAGCCACGTCCCAATAATATTCTCCTTTGGATGATACTCTACCAGAGAGACTTAGTTTCTATAAGAATTCCTTTCAGCAACTCCAACATCCACTTTAAGAAATCATAAGGCACTTAAAATACCTAAGTGATTCTTGAATCATCCTAATTTGACAAAGACGTATGAGAGGCAAAGATTTAGAGAAACATAAGTAAAAATTGTTACTTATTTATCACAGTCATAGGTAAATAATTTTCATTCATACATATTTAATAACTCAACCTACATGGTCTTCGATCGATCCACACCACCAAACTATCTGCTCACTCTCGCTGGAAACCTCACCGACCACTCCGCATAGAGCTATCTCTCTACAAGGCGGCGATGAATAACACTGCTTAGAAGACGTTGGGTTCTCGTATCCATCAAATCCATCGGAATACGCACGAATAGGCTGATTCCTACGGCAAGTTCAGCACTGCAGTACAGGGACTATTACGGCAACGGGCTGAGAGCAGCGACCATTACCTACCAAAGCTTTCTTCCCTTGAATTGGCCCTTGAGGCCACTACCAGCACATAACTCCAGAAGAGCCGAGCGCGCTGCATGCTCCAAATGTGCCCTAATACTAACAATTCTCGGCTCGAAAGAGGTTGGCACTTACTTGAACGGTTAGAACGTCTCAAGACCCTGATTCTTTCGACATTTATGTCACATTTTCACCCCATTACATTTCTCTCCTATCCTAGTTCTATAAGGGTTAAGGGAGCGAATGATGTCGAGTTGAACCCTTGAAAGAACTAAATTACACTGGTAAGGGATTACTGAGGTGGAATTGAGCAAAAATTCAAGGCCCTCTCATGCTTTTTCAGATATAAATATAAATTTGGAACCATATAAGAACCAAATCCGGGTGGGTCCTATTGAATCGGTATATGCGCTTACTTTTCCAGTCATGACATACCAGAGGAAAGTCTCTCTGCTTGTAGAGTCCGCAAAATATGAAATAAGAGATCATTAAAAACAACGGAATAAAACTGCATATTCGAGTAAATAATATTAAAAGGTACCTGTGGGGAGAGAGGTTTTCAATGGTTTGATTTATGAATTCATTCAATAAATTACATTAAATATTAAATGCACAGTAAAGTTAAACAATTTGGAATGCAAAACATTTTCACCTTCATTTGTTTCCCTCAAATCACTCACATCCATGAAAATATTTTACGCGCCGCGGTTGATAGCATCAGTTATCACGAATGATTTCCTCTCGAGCTCCGACAACATTCAGGGATGGCATTCAGAAAGCCTACAAGGAATCAGTGTTAGATCGAGAAATTCGAAACTTTTGCAACTATGCACAACTAGATTAAGAATAATTCGAAGAAAAAAGGCTTAGATTAATCAGGTAAAATCAGCAATATAAGTTTCGCTTACGGTAGACGATGACAAAATAAAGGGAAGAAATAATAACCTAACATGGATATTTTATAAGAGGGTCGCTAGGAAGTTGGAAAAATATTCTTCAGCAAAGGATTGACACATACAGCTAACAAGGAAAAAAAAAGGTAGAATCATCAGCGTAGGAAGAACCACGAAAGAAATAAATAAGCACATTGCCAAAGAAGAGGGTAATCTATGGGAAGGAAAAAACATCTTCGTCGACGAGAATGCGAGCATTATAAAATGGAAACTAGCGGGGACTTCTCTTTCAATTATTGCCTCCGTTACATTGTGTAACTTAAGAGATAAGCTGTCCGCCAGGTCCTCACTGGCGTATGGCGCTCCTCAGTTCCCCTTCCTCTCCTATACTTTACTATAAGGCAGTCATGCTACTTAAGACTCTGATTGAGAAATTTTGATGTTCAAATGAGCCCTTGCTTTTTCCAGTCGATCTTTTCGCGTCTTCATTTTTTCATATTTTTCGTAACCTTCATTATATGCTTCTTGTTGCTCACTCGAGAATTCCACTGTAATTATCTCAACGAGCTCTTCCTTTGAACGATTTCACCATGAGGAGGCCTTTTAATCTGAAGTACCCTCGTCAGTGGCAGAGAAGCATGGATAATAAACGCTGAAGAAAGGATGAAATTGAAAGATTTTGAAACGTGGCACAAGAGAACGATATTGAAGATCAAGTGGACGGTTTGAATAACTTATTTACATCTACATAGTGGCCTGCAAGCCAGCCGCACGATGTTTTTTAAGAGATTTTACTTTCACGAGGAATTCCATTAAAGAGGTAATGCATTTGACAGATTATATCACTGTGAATATAATTTGACAGCCAATAATTAGTAAGCTTATAACCCCATTCACGAGCATGCAACATTCAAGATGATCCCAAGATTAGCACAAAGGGTTCATAAAATTTTACGCATAGGTAATAACGAAAAATACAAGCACTTTCATGCAAAGTAAAAACATGCCAACGGTTACAACCTTATAGTCAATAGATGCTATATAAGAGCAATGGAAAATATGAGCATTTCAATGAGACGTCTCAGTAAGTGGAGTCATTAATTTTATTAACCGAGACACCGTTGCTATTCTTGATAGTACGAGGAAAGATATACATTATAAATATATTTATTTTTTTGCAGGTAATCTCCTTTATTTTCTTTTCGTGACTAAGTTTACCACAGTAAAGCAACAAACGAAGGATATTTTTTACGTCAAAATATTTTCTACATATTATACCTTTTTATTAGTTTATAATTTGCTCTAAGCTCTCATATCATGATGTCCTACGAAATAAAATTGCAGGGGAACTACATAGAGGAGACTCCAAGCCCGTCCAGTAGAAGCTTCATTCGATTTTCAAAAATCCCCGCAGCACAGCGATGACTGCAGATAGATCCCTGCATAATCAATGTTTGCTAAAGAGATTAAACTTTCACGAGGAATGCCATTAAAAAGGTAATGCATTTGGCAGATCGTATCATCGCGAACATAAATTTCGGTTGACAGCCAATAATTAGTAATCTTATAACCCCATAAAATTCGATCCCTCTGCCGTCATTTACACCAGTGAGTGACGACTTTTTCCTACCTCATTTCCTACCTCATGCGTCGTGGGCAGCGATACATTCTGTGGCCGAATAAAGAATACTCTTTCATAATATTTGTGGGTAAACCTTAAGAGCAATTGCCTATGGACACTTACTGAGGGGGAGGAGGGAAAATAATGAATATTTACAGCGAACAAAGTGGGAATAAGTCATGAAATAGTGATGATTCATGTGGGACGAGTCAATTCGACCGAGTAGGTAATGTGGAAGTCTTAAGAAAAGTTATAGAGAAGAGAAGCCTCATAAAAACCTTAATAAGAGAGGAAACAAACTTATAGGTTACATCTCGAGACATGATGGCCTAATGAAGACAATTGTAGAGGGACAAGTGGATGACAAGAATCGAAAAGGAAAGACCTCGAACAAAAAAAAGAAGAGGTGAAGAATATATGAAAGAGGAGAAATATGTAGGTTTGAAAAGAAGAGCTAATGGGAGAATTGAGTGGAGAGCTTCGTCAACCCAATCTTAGGATTGTTGACCAATGAATATGATCGATTTTTACTATTCAGTTTTCGACTAAATTCATATCGATGGGGGGCATCCATTAATTACGTGAGGCGTTTAGGAGGGAGGATATCAATCCCAAGAAATCTCACCCAATCTCACGTAGGGGAGAAAGGGGTCCTGGCAAGTATCACGTAATTTTTTTCCGCAAGAAAGAGTAAAATCGCGAGAAACTGGGTTGAATCGAGCAAAATGTGTTTCGCTATTAAAATATGCCTAAATTCTACGCAATGATATCTATTTCGGTTATGCGAACGCCACAAAGTAGCACAGTAGCTATTCAATTGTTTAGCTACCAGCTAGCCAAAAGATGGGTATACCAAGGTACACAAAACGTATTTACTCTGAAAATACGCATTTTGAACAATCTCATGTGAGATTAGAGGGAGAAGGTCGAGCCAAATCTTACGATATATCACTAAGGGGGGTCATAATTCGCAAAATTCACCTCAAGTAATTAATAGGCGTCCCCATAGTCCAAACAGCGACAACTTAGCGTATACGAATGCGAATATGACAATGGGGGTCAATCGCTTCGGAAGGGTAAGGAGACGGAAGCGACGCATGGCAGGTAGAACGGCCAGCATAGGTTGCATTCAGCCGCACTGAGGAATCATCCCTGATCCAGGAGCAAGTGAACAGTGCAGGGTTATGGCACTGATAGACTTGATGTCACGGAATCGATCGCTCAAGAGTTTAGCGAGCGAGGAAATCATTGCTAACATCCCATCACCACGGAGAAAAAGGGAGAAAAACTAGTATAAGTTACGCTGCATAGTGAATCATTCGGAGCTCTACGGGGACTAAATAGATAACCATTTCTTTATCGCACGAGTTCTTTAACTGAATATGAAAGAAATAGAATATACTATCTGATGCGATCTGGGAATAAATAAACGGAAAATGGGTGAGTAGGGTTGAATAAAATTTTTGGCCGCTTTTCAAAAAGCTGCGCAACGTAGCAACAAGTGCAGAGCTATCCATTTATAACCGTGTCTAAAAAGTTATAAGCTTGTAGATAGCATCGTCACGAATATAAATTTTGGTTAATATTCCTAATTATAGATTATTTTCCCCTGAAATTCGGATCCCACTGCGAGCGGCGACATTTGTAAACACACTTAGCTCGCGGTTGGTGGCAATACATCTAGATTAGGATTTGAGAATACTCTGCGGTAGATAGCGAGTAGAGCTCTGTCTCTGAGTTATCATGATTTCATAACCAAGTGATCATTGAGTAAAACGCCACTGAATGTACCCATTGTGCTACAGCGTAGAAAGGGAATTCTGCGTCAAAAGAAAAATTCGTCTCCATGGAAGGCAGATTAGGCAAGCAGAAGGTTCTCCAGAGGAAAGACACTATAAATGTCTCTCCGTCTTCCCACCGGGTTAGGCACTCCATTTCTGCCGACGTTTCGGAGAAATACTTTTTAATTGGAGTTCCTAACCTCGTGGGAAACCTGAGAGACATTAAAAACCGCAATTCGTCAGAAAAGGATCAAATCCTTCAGGAAGAAACGAGGTCCTATCCATACCTCACTTGGTTAACAGCTGAAGGAATTCAACTTCATGAAAAGAATATGATAAATGTTCAATGAACGCAACTAAACCATAAACATCTATCCGTGGGTGCTACGTTTTTTACCCGCTACAACCGTTTCCAAGAATTTCAGTCCCGAAATCTACCACTGCGTATTTAAATTCTCTCTTTCCTAGCTATTTACTTCAGTTCTATAAGGCTCTTTTGCTTGGTGTCCTTCTGGTTCTTTCTCAATAATTTAAATCTAGCTCTTCCTAAGGGTACATCTCATCCAATACTTCCCACCGTTATATTCCTCACGTAACTTTTGACATGACCTATCCACCGAGTCTTCACTGGTGCTCCGCAGTTCCCTTGTTTCTGTTACGCATCATTACCAGGCTTCCGTTCTACTGAAAACTCTAATTTGCCCAAACCAGACCTTGCTTCCTTCAGACAGATCCTTTTGCATAATCATTTCTCACATTTTCGCAGACTTCATTTTGTGCTTCCTGGACCATACCGCGGTTATCACTGTATTCATTTCAAGGAGCCCTTCCTTCAAACGCTTTCACCATGAGGAGGAATTTTTATCTGAAGTATCTTCTTCATTTCATCGGCAGCGAAGCATGGATACTTAACGCTGAAGAAAGGATATGATTGAAATTTTTGAAAATTGGTATAAGAGGAGGATGTTCAAAAATTGTACCGTTTGGATAACTATATACATCTACGTAATGGCCCGTGAGCCAAATCTACGTAGGATTTTTCCACTACGTGTTTGGCACGGGGTGACCAATCAACAGCTAAATGCGGCGTAAGATAGGGTTATAAGGTATTTTTTTTTATATACTGCGTTGCCGAGGGGGAAACCCGAGGTCACTGCTCAATTTTGTCATCAGAAAGCTGTATGGTAGATACATATTTTTGGGGGGGAAGTTAGTAGAATGATATTGAGTAGTCCTGAATTTCCTCAGCAAATATGTAGGCAAGAGTGAAGATTTAAAGAATGCCGGCACTAGCCACGGTGATATCTTTACTGAGTCACCCGCGCCTGCTTTTTCGTCCCGGTTCTAGTCCCGGTACTCTTAAAATTAGTCAACAGAGACCACCTCTACGTGGCCCAAGTTCGAGTTTTGCTCACCGGCTGTGGCGCTGTGGACTGCTTGTGCCATCATATGCTCAGCAGTCCATACCACCTCGTCCGCTATAGTCCTCAAATTTCCACAGGGAGCTTTTTAGGTTAGCTCAAATTTCGGTAGCTTAATTGGCCAAAGCACTCGACCGGAAATCGGGGAATCCGGGCTCGAAACCCGGTTAAATTGAATGATTATTTTCTCTGTGGATTTTTCGCTCCGTGAATATTTTAACCCTTCAGTGGGCGCGTTAAATTTTTTAACGCGGTTTGGCGCGCGGGCCACACAGGAGACCCAAATTCAATTTTTTTCCGTTTCGTAAATTTTTTGAAAACAAAAAATTTAGACTTTTTGTAATTTTTAGTGAACTTTTTGCAACTAGGGAACGCATTTATAATTAAGAGTGGAACAAAATACACTCCCACCAGCCCCATCCCCAGCGAAGGAGGCGAGAAATGAGGCCACTTGCCGAGGTACCCATAAAAGTAACATAAACGTACCGATTAATATTTACACGTCAAAGCAGACAAATATCATAAATCATTTGATGCTATAAATGATGCTGAAATAAGAATGTTACACAGTCGCCAGGGCCACATGTGTGCTCCTGCCATTCAATCGCTATTTATTGCTAATATCGTGCCGACTTCTATCAAACTATGTGGGGTTTTTGAGAACTAAATAACGTGCAGCTACTGAAAATCACATGCATATTATGCCATCGTAAGATGAACGGCACAGGAATGAAACACTGTGGGCCATGAACGTAGCCGTCCCTCCTAATAAAGGATTAAACGGCAGAGAGGAAGCCGAGTTATACGGCCAAGTTTTAAATGCTGGCTTCACCTGCAACAATAATTTCTTAATGGCACGTGTGATTTGGCTCAAAATGAAAGAAATAGAGAAATACTCTCGAAAACACGATCTGGGCACAGAGATACGGAAAAATGGATACCGGGAGCAAACGAAAAGAAAAAATGATTTACTTTTCCAACAGTTTATTTTCACGGTACTGCTAGTTAGGACGCTCTTATTCTCATCTGATGGCATCTGAATATAACGCCGCTGCGTCGCAACTAGTTGTGCCGTGAAAAAATAATTGGTGGAGGAGTACATTTTTTTCTTTTCGTTTTTCATTTGATCAAAATGAACTTCCACAAAGTTGAGCTGGAGACAAAGGAGATGATATGGATTCTGGGGTTGCTAAACATTTTTGGTAGTACTTTGGTACCTATCCAATGAAAAGGTTTGCAAATACTAAATTGTCTGATAAATCTCCAAGACCCTAAAAATTTCATTTTAATTCGATGTATACGCAACTTTTAAGGGTAGGTGGCGAGAGTCGTACCCAACTGCTTTCATATGTATTTCAAAATCTGTCTTCCGTGCTCTTGGCATAAGCATGAGGTCAGATAAATAAGCAATTAAATGAAATAATTATAGTTGAATTTTAGCATTCTATTATTAATAAAATCAAAACTTTCGATCACATGGGGCACACGGTTAGTATTTATAGCTAAAGAAATACGGTAATTAATTCAAATTGTACTAATTAAAATTTCGAATGAAAGGGTTAATGTCATTACCCAAAAATCATTATTCCACTTGAATATATAATGCCTAAATACATAATTAACACTTTTAAATATTGCTAATCATTCTTATTAGCAAGTTCACACAATTCATATCCATTTTACTTTCACTTTAGCATTATTTATTCCATAAATAAATTCTTTCCTTCCACAGTTTTTTTCGATTGAGAAAATTAATATTTTTGAACCAATTTCTGGCACACGACAACATCCAATGATTGCTCTGTGAAAGTTTAACAACTGAAGCTCTGCATATGAGGGTCGTTAGACTTTCACTAATGATTTATTGAAAAGAGTGTACGTCTAATTTCCTTTCCATTAAAACGTCGACTGTAACTGACAGACCGAGGACGAAAGGAACACTTCTATCGAATCCATGACTTCGCAATCATTCACTCACGTATTTGACGTATTCATTGACAACTGATTCCATTCGCCGTAGCTTCGTCATAATGCATTCATCCGCGAATAGCTGCAACCAACACTATGAAGGAAATATATTCCGTCCAACGCTGCTATATTAATCTGAAAGAACTGTTGAATATACCATCTCGGACAAACTACGATAATTAGCGACTGACCCTCAAAATGACACGTTTGTTGACCTTCCGTTACCCTACGTCCATAATTCGATTTAAGAATAGCAAAAAAACTTCAAAATATCATATCAAATGTCGCCGTGGTAATTTATCATAATTAATAGAAAACAGGTTAGTGATTCAGTAAAGAGTGTACATTTTGATATAAATTTGTTTACGTTAGACCTGATTTTCGCAGCTATCCTCGTAAATTATAAATCACTCCTACGCTGAACCGAACAAATACCCCGAAGTGACATAGCAATCACCTTAAATTAATGCATTGTGATATATGATACATTTATATAAAAATGGAAATAATCACAGTATGATGAAAACATGGAAACAAATAAAATCAATGGTATAAGTTTAGACGCAAATACTGAAAAAAGATATTTTGAGTTTTGAAGAATTTATTTATTCTACAAATATTCATGCCACAAAAGTAAAGAAAGAAATTAATCCCATTGCTACATAAGAATAGAAATAAATTAATCCCAGGAAATGAACACGCTAAAGGTACTTAAGAGAGCTCAAATTTCCCTACCACGGGACTCCAGCAGTAGTTAAGTAAGCATGGGTATCTATCTCAAACTCACAAAATTCACGATGATGTATTTTTCCATAGATTTCATCAAATCATTCGATTCCAATATTGTAAAGTTTTTCATATTCTTAATGTACATGGCAGTCTGAAACAATCTTAAATCAACGCTTTTAACCGCTGTATGTCCTCTGAACATAGTATGGCCGAAAATTTTATTTAAGCATTAATGTTATTAACTAAGGAAAACGACAGTACTATCTTTTTTACCGACCCCAAAAAATGGAATAAATGTGGTTTAAAATAGAATTTTTCTCCTTTACTGGCCATATCAAGTATCTTGAACACCTGTGTCCCTTCAGTTCTTCAGCTAATAGCAGTTTTTAAATTTTCCCTCCCAGTCTTGAAACAGTCACTCTATTTTAATCCCCATTTCATCATTTCTTAATCAATACCCTCAACTAATTTCCGTTTCTCTCCTACCACCGGCAGCAGAAATTGCTTTCTTCCTTTCAAAAGTAGCAAAACTGAATTAGCAACTTCATTCCACTTTTTTCAACTCAAATCGCCTTCTTTTTCTTAACAGACTTTCTGCGAACCCACTTAAAAATTAATTTTGGAGCGAAAAAAGAACGTCACTTAAGCATAGTGATTTCAATAATTAAATAAAATGGAGTTCACTAAGTTATTTCTCCAGTTTCCGTTAGCTGTACACTCTTTTCCGACACAGATAAGAAATAGGTCCATTTTTCATTCAAAATGTGTATTTCATTTTCTGAGTAAGTATACCTATTTATTGAGCAGAAAGTAGGAGATAATACATTCCCAATGAAGGCACGTCTGCACTTGTTATGTTGGTATCTAATTAGGCCAACTAAGTTTTAACTCCCCCTGCGGCATAATCAAGCTGATACTGGCGTCATAAATTCTTCTTATTCAATATATTATACAAATAAAGCAAATAAAATGTCAACTGCAGTATGAAAATCTCATTTCATTGAGTTTGCGGACTAACTGAGAACAAATTAGCATATTCTAAAGCAATTTGAAGGTAACTAGCTTTATATTTTATACTCTACACTCCAGTCTTAAGTTCCTCAAAGTCAAGACTCCGGAAGCCAAGTCAATTCTGCAGCTACAGAGTAAAAATTAAAAATCGTCAACGTGGTTGCGTAGAGGACAATACAATTATTTTAATAAATTCCAGGGTATGTGGCGATATTTATTTCAAATTGATAACAGGTAATAAGTAACAATAGAAGGCACTTCTGCACTGTGTGAAGAGTTCTCTGGATAGAGTCACAGACCTGAGGAGGATGGCCGAGTCGAACATCGGAACGTCAGTAATAATACAGTTCCTGACCAGTTGTCAATCCCGAGAACTCTTCACGCAATCTATTCACCGTGAAATCACTAAATATTATTTTTCTTCTGCACTTGTCACGTGGGAATCTAATTAGGGCCACTCAAAACCTCCCTTACACATAAAAAAATCAATGTGATGCCGCGGTCAGAAATTATTTCGTAAGTAGAACAATAAAACTGATCAATAACAATCAACCATAAGTCACTTCAAAAGCTTCTATTACGCGAAACCCCTTTGAAATCGCATTTTCCCCCTGCATCAGTGTCCACTTTACCTCGTCTGGGGCCTCTAGCCCTGGAAGATTCTAACGTATGTAGCGAAGGCAGAATTCACAGGTATTATCTTAGTCAACCTAAAGCGAAGGGAGATAAATCACAATTCAAGGTGCGTCATGATTAAAAACGGGATGGAAAAAGGATCTCGAGAAAGATTGATGGCTTATATGGGTGAGTAACTATCCAGATAATACCTTTTGATATCTATGCTTTCATTTGGCATACGGACATGGCAATGCATCGAAACGCACAGTTTCAACCATTCATCACTCGGCGAAAGTAGCCAGAAGTCATGTCTTCACTTTCACTTAGCAACACTCACCTGAGAGAACAAATGAAAATTTTTTTTAGAAAACCCTATCCTTTTTTATTTCAAGCTAATCAGTGATGAGAGGCTTTTCAATCTGCGAATACACTTGCCTCAGCTTCAAGCCTTATCCTGAAATCCAGATAGTCACTCAGTTGGAAGCATCTATTGAGAGTGACAGCAAATCCTCATGTTTCCAAAGGAGTAGGAGTCTCAACTTCCTCTACAGACTGGCAAAACAGCTCCGTACTCGCCACAATCCGTCGGCTCCTACTCTGTCATCTCCGATTCCGCGTGTTTGACGGAGAAACGGGCGAAGAGCCCGCACTCTGGAGGAATTATCGGAGATCAGTTATCATCACGTTAGAAAAGGAAGCGTTCATGAATCGGAGAGAGCTGATGAGAGTATCGTAATGCAAGGTGACATCTTCTGCGGTTCTCCAACGGGTGATTTTGGAGTTGATTTTGATGCTAATATTGAAGCAACTCACTCGGTGGTAAACCTGAGAATATAATGCGTAGTTTTCCGCGGCGTTGTCTAGATGATGTCTCCATCCTTCTGGGTTTCACCGCGTGGATTCTCTTTGCTACGTCGCAAAGAAAGTATGGAGTCAACCTGAGAATATTTCTCCATAACAATACACCGTGAAAGAACATAATTGTATTTCGTTAAGTAAGAATTAAAAAAAAAGGTTGTTGAAGAGTTAGATCTGGAGTGAAGTTCCCTACGGTGTAAAGACGTGGACACTTAGGAAGGAGGAAGAGATAAGACTGGAGGCATTTGAGACGTGGGTGTGGAGAGGAATTTAGAAGGTAAAGTGGACGGAGAGGAGGAGGAACGACGAAGTGCTGGACATGGTGGGAGATGCAGCTTCTAGTTTAGATTCGGAGGAGACAGAAGGTATGGATGGAGCGAGTATTTAGCGTGGAGGGGATGTTGAAAACATTGTTACAGGGTAGAATGTTGGGTAGAGAGGGAGAGGAAGGGAGAGAATAGGATTTTTCGACAAAATGAAAGAGAGTAGGCCTAAATGGAAGACTGATGTCCAAGAGAGGAGGGGTAACTGCCATAATACTTCGGTAATATTCCACACAAATCTATCTTATTCGACGGAATACTTAAATAATAATTGTGATTGAAAATCGAGTCATTATTTTTGTAGTTACGCAACGGATGCTGGAAAATACCTGTCCTTCATTTATGATGCGCGCGCATCTCACATTTTGGCACCTTCCCCTTTTAGAAGATTAAACAGTTTATCACATTCGTATACAGCACGTTTGGCGGTAATATGCTAATCTAGTAAATATGCCTTGCGAATTTGAAACACCTCATGAAGTAAATAAGATGTATGAATCAGCTATGCGTATTAATATTATAATCAGATTTATTATACCAGATGTAAAAAACTTTCGATGAACAACTTTTTTCTTCGTTTTCAATTAAACGAATAACGAACGACTGAATCCAATATAAATCTGCAATTAATAACCGACATAAGCCTTTCAAAAATAAAAGCTAAAGGTGCATGAATGAGTTTTTATACTCAAAAAAACAAGTTAAATGTAAAATTATTAACACGCAACAATAAAAATTTGATTCAAAACCTATTAATAAAAAGTTTATTTGTCCACAAAAAAGTTAAAAAGGCTTACGGTTTTTCTGCTTGCAGCATCAAAATTTTGCATGGGCAGAAAAAACCTGATGATGATATACTTTTTAGTCTAATCAACACCAATTTCCCAGTGCGCCAAAATTTACTACCAATAAAATGTTTACACTTACCTTTCGTGCGTATTTTAATTCTCACAAAGGCGTAAAACTGATCCCCACGACCAATGGAGGTCAGCATCCACTTTGTGGGTTACATTATGAAATATTTATGAGAAAATAGAACTATAATCAGCGAAATAAACAGGAGGTATTTAAGGGCTGTAGAATCAAAACCGTTTTACTATTTTCGTAAAATGGATTGCCACATGCCTGTCTTTTGTTCCATGCAGTGCAGTTATGATTAACTTTTAACACAGGGTTATTCCCTATAAGGGTAAATACTTTTTTATAAGTATTCTAGGCACATTTTAGGAACATTAACAAGTTTATCAGGCAACTTAGAATTTCTCGAAAAATAAGACAAATAGCTCTTTTTTGAAACATTAATAATAAAATGCGTGTTGAAAATTATTTTCTCACACTATCCACTGCCATTAAATGGAAAAATAAAGCTAATAAAATAGATCGTCTAATAACGGCAAAAATCAACAGCCAAATGATTTGGTTAACGCTCAATGCCTTGGCTCAGAAAATCAACAGGAATTACGCTGTTTGGTTTATTAGTTAGGTGACTGCGCCTTTAATCTGGGTGTATTTGCTTGCGGATGCGTTTACCAAACTTCTATTTCTTGTCTTCCATGAAAACATTTTTGAGCCTGAAGGCCATTATTTTAAGGGCATATTGGCATTTCATTTAACTTGCTTGGTCCATTCTTGCTCAGGATAGAATGTTATAGAAACGTTTCGGGGCATTCTCAGTCAGAATTTCAAAAAAAAACTGTAAAATATTTTCACTAGAGAACTGTCAACAGATGAGGATATTTTTGAATTACAGGAATGATAAACTCAGAGTAGTATTCACATAATTGTTCAATAGAAAAAATTCCCCAGGAAGTGGAATCAAACCACGGACAATGGCCACCAGGCTCACTGCGCAGACCACTACCTAATCCACGTTACTTAATTATCTTGGTAATTTTCCAATGACAATCGAAGGAAGGTAATCCAACATTTCCCCTTGGTGATTTAAATTGATATCTTTAAAACAGGTATTACCTCCCTTGTTAATTTAACAACAATGAATGAATGTATATTATTTATGACCTCATATATTACTTGAATTATTGTTTCTTTTTTTATTTAAAATATAATATGTAATTTATATAATAATGATGTAATATTTTCATTTTTCAAATATTCATGAGCTCCATGAAAATTATTTTTGGCAGTTTCTTTTCTTACCTAATTTAAAATAAAAATTTTAATTTATATATTAATCTTAGAATATTTTCATTTCTCAGATATTCATCATCTCCATGAAAATTATTTTTGATATTGTCTCCTTTCTGTCCAATCGATAATCTTAAATAAAATTTGTCATGTAATTTCTAATTTATCCAACAATTTATCATTTCGCTCTGCTTTTTTGCGACTTACACTTACTTACGAGAGGAATAAAAACAAGATGAACCGAATGGCGAGTGAGCACAGTCAGCAGAAGGAGGTCAACGACGTGGGTGAAAGTGAGAGAGAGATTCAAAGGCAAAGAGGCGGATGACTCAGGCATGTGGATTTGAAGGAAGAGGGCGGCACGTGACGACTTCCGCTCGAACGCACAGACGAAAGGGAGAGATCTGTGTCCACATCGGAAGAGAGAACGCTTCAGGGAACATATCAGGGAGGAAATACTAGTATATACCAATTTCTGAATACGAAGAAGCGTAAAAAATTACGGTGAATAAGCTTAATACCCAATAGTTACTTTCATAGAGAAGAAAAAAATTTAAAACGAGGAGTAATATTTGCAATCGACGAAAACTTTTTCACAAAGTAGTAGTTGGCGGAGTAGTTTCCAGGGAATAAGTGAGGATTTCCCGTTTTGTTTTTCATTGGTTTTACAGATTTTTTAAAGCGGAAATACTGAGATAAGTCAGATATTTTACCTTCAAATTTTTCCTCGTCTTGCACTAAATTCGTATCGTACGTTGAACTAGTGCTGTATTACGATTGCTTCAGGCTGGCAGCAACATTAAGTTTTGCTCGGAATGTTTTCAGTCTAGTTACGCCTCAAAGGCGCGGCGTGGTGGCGGCAAGGTGCGGCGTCTCACTTGTAGAATAAGGGAGAGACGCCGACCTGGACTTCGGTTAACAAGCTGCTTTTCTCTCATCCGGGATATACGTCGCACGGAATAAAAAATGATTTCAAATTCATTATAACACGTTTCTAGCAACGCTAAAACTTTTTAGTGCCTATACTAAAGCTAAAAATTGTTTTGTGTTGTGTAGACTTTAATTATTTGTGCACACATTTTGAATATTACTATGCTAAGTTTGTAGGCAAAAGCAGTTTTGACTTGAGAAAGGTATAACTTAAATTAATTGCCTTACACTATTTTTCAACTAGTATTTTGGAAATCTAAAATAACTCTAAATTTAAGTCTTTGTTAACAGAACTTCTACGGTTCAACTTGTATTTTTCAATAAAAATTGGATAAATATAGGTATCCCATGTTAGTTATTTTTTGTTTTTACGTGTGTATGTTTATAATATACTCACATAAACATAGCTCTATTTTTACAACCCGCGTTTCAGTTGCATTAAACTCGTAGGTATGTACCATTAACTTGAAAAATGGTAAAACTATATCAAAAGTATTTGCATGTGTTATTTTCTTCAAAATTTCAATAATGCGACAATTTTTCTTGTTTAATGGAGCGGCGTATCACCCTTATAGGAGCGACGTGTCACCCGCAACATACGGGATAGACGCCGCGAGGTAATGTTTTGCAAAAATAATTCTTAAAGCTAAGAGAAGAATGACATGAATATATCACGTTTTTTTGTGTACCTGAGAAACAACGGTAGTCACCATATTTACCACTTAGTTTAATCGAAAAAGCAAAATTGGGCAAAATATAGTTATTTTACAAAATGTGTGGCATCTCTCCCTGATTTGCCATAGACATATGGTTGCTGAAAACCAAAGGTCTGTGGTTCCCTGGGAATATTTTCCAATGGCAATGAATGTCAATTTTACCAGCGCTTTCATATGGTAGGCCTGATGTATAGAACACATGAATGTGGTGGCAGGAACGGAAGGGAAGGAAACAAAGGTGACAAGAGGGAAATAATATGTATTCCGATGGCATTGGATTGAATCAGCGAATTGGAAGAGCGGGAATCCCAGCCATGCATCCTTTTTTTCCTAAGAAACCCTTAATCCTGATCGTGAGCAGAATTATAACGATGTGGATGACCTAAAACTGTCCGTCATTTACTCTGGCACACCCCGGAGGGAAAAAAGGATATTTTTCCCGAAAAGAAATACACCATTTACTGGTATAAAATCGACATTTCACCTATTCCAATGTCTGGTGTGCAAGGAAGCACAAGATTTTCAGTTCTTCAAAGAGCGTTGTAAGAATTCTCATACGATTAAGGAGCTAACAAAGAGATTTTTTATTTTTCACAATTGCTCACGAAGGGTATGTTCGTGTTGACCTCGTCAGGTTGCCGATCGTAAAATCGCAGGTCGAAGTCAGGCGAAGTCTTAAAAAAGAACCCAGCGGTGAGAGGTGACCTAGAGGGCCTCGTTCCGTGGGGGTAAGAGATTCACACACATGACGTTTGGCCACCTCCTTTTCAAGCATAAACAAATCTTCGATTGGCAACAGTAATTAAATGCTTAAATACATGAAGTTACGAATATTGAAAATAACGGTTGGACGAAAAATAATGATGAAATTGGCCGGTGGTAAATATCTTTCCATTCTAAAGCCACCACAGTCTTTGTAACTATCAATATTACATGAATTATAAGTTCTCAAAATATGAAGTAATCAATCATAGGTGTAACAGTGGAAAATCTTTAGGTTTTAAAGTTATAAAATGAAAAGGAAATGCTGTCGTAACAGCGCACCAAAGTCAGTAGTTTAAAATGGAGTTTAGAGAGTAGTGAGAGTAATATAGATAAACAGTAGGGAAAATAATTATTATCTTTAAGCGATTCAAAGCCAGGCATAATTTGTGGAGAAAAGTAGTCAAAAATTATTTTATAAATGAAAATACGTAGTATCAAGATTCCAATCATGAAATACAATTGCCAAAAATTGTATTTGATGCTATTATTGAATTGATAGTAAAGAAAACAGTGATAATATCTTTGATTTGCTAATTACGAGCATATAAAACACGTCTCTTGTCGAGATGCAATATCTCATACAAAATAGGCATTTAGGTTATTTGGACATTTGGAACTCCCAGGAGAGCAGGGCATGTAGCGAGACAGTTCTAGCAACCGCAGGAAGGCTCGACACGGGCAGCGAGGTGAACACGCGAAGCACGGCGCAGACGTCGGCTAGGGTTAATTAAAGTCTTGGAAAGGAAGCCACATCATTCCCTCTTGAGAGGGATTTTTAGAGCTGCGCGGGATGTGCTTCCGAGGAAGATTAGGAAGAAAATTTGCGAAGTAGTCTTCGAAAGACATTAGAGCGCCACTAAGTATTCCTAAGAGTGGGAGTACTGACTACATCATCTAGTGATTAGCTTGGAAAAATTGCAAAACCGGCCTCCAAAAATTATTCACAGCATGTATTAGGAAGCTCCTGAAAGATAGTTTTCTTTGCTAATATATAACCCCAATTGCGTACACAAGTCAGTTTCAAAGTCTCATTGTAAGAATAGGACATTGGTTAAAAAATTGGCTGAAATCAATATAACTCATTACTAATATCCAAGATTAATTTTGAAAAGGAAATGCGGTTAGACTCGCGATTACTGATATTCTTAAAATATCAAGATATTAAAAAAACAACAATTTTCTTACCAGAAAAAAATGAGCATTGCGATTATCCACAACAGCTGCTATGCGACAGAAAAACTCGGTGTGTATACGAGTGATACACTCAATTTTCATCGCTCTGAGTCACCATCAACTTTAATAATGCATTTGATTCCCATAAAATTTACAAAAATATATACCTAGTGGAATTAAATAAATATAAATGACGGAAAGGATATTTCTAAAAAAAATATAGGAGAATAATTATGGCAATGCTTATTAGATAATGTTTTTCTCTACGCAAAAGATACTTATTTACGACGCTCTTTTCAGAGGGTAAATTCTACTTCTTAAATATTATTAAATCATTCCCTCCATTCAACTTAGTAACTGAGCTCCAGTTTTAAGTCATTTAATTTCTGATACTTCAAAATTGGTGCATTTATCTTGAATGGAATGTCATCATGAATTTTCAGGTTCCACTTGAAAACTTGATTGACTACAACAGTCGAGACGACGGTGATCGACTCTTTCACATTATTTACGAATGTGATGTGCAAGCTATGAAAGCGATATACAGATCATGTAGTGGAGAGTAGTACGTAAAGGTCTTATGTGGTACCTGTACAATTTCATATATTTATAATTGTACAGTTCCATCACATCCTACTCATACCAATCAGTTTTTGTTTTATACAAAGGCATCAACATGATAAATATGATATAAAACCATTAATAGTAAGAACTCAAAAAAGAATTTGTGATGAGATTGAGAATTCGTATGAGCCGCAATTTAAAGGCCCCATTATCTTCACAACACCTCAGGATACAAAATTAAATAATACGGCTGCGTTGAAAAGAAATCACGATCAAACTAAATAAACGTGGAAAAAAGCTATCTTTCACGCTATTACTCATACCACCAAAATTTAATTTTGATTGAATGCGTTGCCTGATAGGAAAATCAAACTATTGAAAACCTTCACGGTAATAAATGCAAATTTAAATCTCTTCTCCAAAGCACACCGATGGAAATGATTGCTTGGAAGTTTCACGTAACTTCGTTGTAGAACTGAGGAAAACCATTACGATCCCACTCGGAAGATTGGTCCTCATTTGTGAAGGAGTGGGGAGTAATTTCAAATGGAAACCAAATCCCTTCATAATAACTTCTTCCTCAAAACCGACCTCATCTATTTACTCTATCTCGCTACCCCACCATATCACATACATCGCCTCGCGAATGGATTCGATTGTCAATACAAATTCATGAATAATGGAAGAGAAAATTTTAACGTGGAATCAGAAAACTCTCAGTTAAGGGTAAGAGCCATGGACGAAATTTAGGAATATCCGACCTGAAAGATGACATTCGCTATGCATATCGGATACATCAGACTGGTAAAAGCCAAAACTCGGGAAATAAAACATTTGTCTGCTACTAAAAACAAGAAGCTACTCCTAGGCATCATAGATATTATTGCAATTGAAGCTTATTTCACGGAACTTCAGCAATAGGGTAGTTTCCTTCATCAAAGAAAACGAAAGGCATTGATTGCGACTCGTTACCCACCATTAGTGTATTCATAATATACAAATTATTTGGTTTTAGAAATACCGCTTTAGACGAATGACAAGGGTCAATTTTATCCTCATTTGAAGAAGGCCAGATTGGCGCCCATGCGATGCCACTCCACGTGACGTCACAGGGACCTAGATGCTATACGAGTAGATAGGAGTTTTACATCGTCTGAGATTACCAATGCATGCATGAGGCACAGAGCTTAGGGAAACATGTCTTAATAATCACCTATTGTAACTGGCTAAAGTCGGAAAGTTTTATTCATTTGATAAGGTATTAATAATCCTTATTTAAGCCAATCGCTGCCAGCTAGCATGGTACTCTGCTACCTGCTAGCATCCTACGCCGTATCAGCGCTCAGAGCCTCGCCCCAAGGTCACCTCACTTGCGGCAGCGAGAACCAGAACGACGTCACACGGAGTTTTCCCGGCATTCATACTTACCCGTCGCGTTTTCGCGCGCTTGAAAATGTTCACTTTTCATTTAATCGCAAAAAATAGATATCGTCATTTAAAATCTAAAAGCGTGAAATTCGTACTCCAGGAGTAATAATCTTTCAATTTAGGCAATTAAAAAATAATAGGAAACCACCCTATTACTAAAGAATATGATCAGTCACTGTCGAGGAACAAAATGAACCTTAGATAATTTAGTAACGAATACCAGTCTTTGATAATGCCTTCGACTCTTTCAGAACATTTTCTCTCTATATTCATTTTTATTTGGCGTGCAAGCTAGCTATGTTAGATACTACGCTAGATAGATGCTATGCAGATAGCCACGTGATAATAATCAAAGCTATAAACCATATTTACACTCTGTAATTTTATGTCTATTTCATAACCCAGTGTCTCAGATATAGACCGGAACGACATTTGAAATACCCAAATCTTTAAAAAGAAAGATATTTTAAAAATATTGATCAAATAAATTATCCTGATTTAGCTCATTATCCAATCCAAACCATAATTAAAGCCAAAACTTCGATTCCAAAAGCATTCCAATTTTTAAAAACTTATATTTAAAGCTATATTCCAATAAAATCACAATTTAGCAAAATATTATGCGTATTTATCGTATGTATCCTTAAATTTTCAGTTATGCAATTTTTATTCTAGGTATTGCCTTAGTCTTACGCATTAACTCTCGCAACAGCCATATAAAAAAGGAGATTCAGGAAAATATTGATTTTGTCCATCATTCAGAGGTAATTGAACATATTACCAACAGTTGATATACGATGTAATATAAATACGTGAAAAGATTAGATAGATTTCTTCGCAGCTACTTTACCATTCTAAAAACTAGTAATAATATTGGTCATTCAAAGGGAATAAAGCAAAATACGATGATTTTTTTCACAGATAAATACTAAAATAAATATCACTCGTACTGCTCCCAATTAACAGGACATTGATCATGACCCGAAAATTACATGAAATAAAATCGTGACTGATTCCGGGTTGATTGTATTTCGCTTCTAAAGAATTTTCCTAAACAAGGTATCAAAAAGAAAATCCATTTCGTAAATAGTTCCATTTCCTTCGCTGAGCGCTTGGACCACTAGCCTTCAGCGCACCACATTCGATTTCCGAAAGTAATACAGCATAAGCTCAAATAATAATATGAAATGCAAAAATGTAATATAGCTAAAGACTGCCATTTGGATTTGCCGTTTTATTCATCAAAAATTCCTTTTTTACAGTCGAGGCGCTAAAATGGATCATCTGCAGATTTTGGACAGTTTGCTCAAAAAGGACTACGACAGAAGAGCCACCCCAACAAATCAATTCAGTAAGTGTTATTCGGAATTTATTTCTAATGATTAAATGTATTTTATATCCCTTTTGGTTTAAAATTAATGGTACTAAGATTAAATGTAAAATTTTTGACGGTTTATCCAACACTTGTATCAATAAGATTTCCCTCATTTATAATTTCATTCGCAAGAAGCGTAATTTTAATCGTGAATCCATTACCTCACTGTCTTTGAGCCATAATAAGCAAGGTATTTTTCCCAAATTCTGAAAAAATATTTCATTAATTAAAAAATCCTATTTCACAATTTAAGAATGCGATCCGTTTAAGCAATGTTGGAAAAACAGGGCATTCCCTAAATGACAGATCAAACGCGTATTTCACGAAAATATTTCATTCCCCCAGAGGAAGTAGTCCAGGTCAAACCTAAGGTACACATTAAGAAACATTAGTGACCTATTTTTGACTTCGGTATCCTTAGTTACACATTTTTATTCCATATTTCTTCACTTTTGACCAAGTTTTCAGAATAAGCCCAACACAGTGCCGTGGATTTCTGGCTGGCTACCCGGGCGCTCAAAAATTCTTTATGTCGCGAAGCGAAACAGAAAAGAGAGAAATATATTCTGGGTCGGAAATGAACGCGTATATCTGATCAAATCTCGAGCGTCCAGCTACGGGAAGCCTCACAGTACAAGTAACCTTGCCCCCTTGCGAGGAAGATGAGAAAAACGACCTCGGACGTCGCAGTTTTTCCGCGCCGTTGCAAAATTAAAAAAAACAAAGGAGCAGCGAAATACCGAAAGGCGCCACACCCGGACCGCGTCGACTGCTATAAAATCCTAAACTGCCGCATAATTAATTTCCTCAATTTCCTTCCAGGAAAAATATTCAAACGGAGAGAGAGAGAAAAAAAATAAATACACAAATACACCTCCTCCGAGGAAGAGGATGACCATTCACATCTTTCAATCACCGGGTAGACTAAACTGCCGCGGAGGAGGCGACTTCCCGGCGGAAATTAAAACTTTTGCCGCTGTCGTTTCGTCGGCGCAGCCATGCCTTCCCCACCCCCTTTACCACTCGTCGAAAGGGGACGGACACGGAAAAATGGGAGAATTTCAGCGGCTGCAGGACTCCCTTTCCTTATGAGGGAAAGATGGCAAGAAACGTGAGGAAAATACGCCCACGAAGCGTCTCGAATGTTTCATAGGATTCCTGTCGTTTATGATCCACTAGCTTGCATATTACTCCACTTTTACCTTTCCCGCAAGAGACTCGACTGAAATCACTTCAAGCCTCAAAGAATCAAGAAGGTATCCTCTAATATATACAGGTAAATGCACTTCGATCCTTAGTTATGCGTTCCAAAGGTAAATATGAAACTATTTACTACAAAGAAAAACATGGAAAATGTCATTTTTGCGAGTTTTCCTGGTGGAGCAAAATATCTCTTAGAGAAAATCTGTCCGATCTAAACACATTTCTCTTGAGATTTGGGATTTTTCCCGTGCCATTCTTTCCGTGAAAATTAAATGCTTCTGTTCGATTAACATGATCGGTTAAGACTTTAAGATTATTTCTAGGAAAATTTATCAATAGGTGCCTGCCAATCTTTTGTCAATATGTTCTTGGAAACTGTTTTGAAAAAATCGCGTATTCAACATTTACTGTGTGATTAAAAACGAAGGACAAAATACAGGACTTACTCGCTTACAGGTTTTCCTCGTTTATTTAATTAACTACGTTCTTTCCTTTCTATCACCTGCTTTTCAAACATCATCCTTCTTTATCACAGTCTCACTTTACCCTTGCATACATAAAGAAATCGAACAATAAAAATCCTCATCTTCATGTCAGTGAGCAAATTTCTTTTCTACGATTTTTATAAGCATCGCGGCAGAATAATAATCAATGAATCAATGACTTCCCATCAAGTGTCACACCCTTACCAAAAATATTATTTTCCATTTGCGGAACAAATATATACTTTAAGCATAGCCTACACTAAGATCACCTTCAATGAATCATATGCCATTTCCAATATCGTGTCTTTAGATCAAAGCAATATCAATAAATAAATAAACTAATATTTCATTTGTTAAATGAAAAAAATTAAAGGAATTCAGTAAAGAGTGACTCATCTTCAAATATTTAGGAGTTAAAAAGTTAGTCCACAATATTTCACCAAAAATTTCCTCACGATGTCCCTGAGTTCGTTAAATTCAGAGGTAAAAATATGTTTCTCTTCGACGTGAAATGACCACAAGATGGAGAGACAATGTTATAAAAAAAATGAAAGATAAATGACAGTGTTAGATTGGATATAGAGGAGGTGAGACAGGGATGAGGGGTAGACATTTTAGCTTCGCAACGCGCAGCATTAGAACATCGCCCTTGGGACCGCACTTGGGACATTAATTTTATTCTTCCTCCCTGCTGCAAGATATCGGGAAAACTATGCGTCGAAAGGACAGAGATGAAGTCTTTCGAGTGCCCCGCCATTTTAAGAGGCAATTTCGAGCGAAGCACTAGCTTTCAAAGACCGTAAACGTTGGAGTAGCTCTGACATATTCCGAAGAACCAAATTCCCAAGGTTCGCGGTAGGTGAGTCGAAATCCAGGGACGAGCGACGCAGGGCGATCGCAGAGTAAGCAGATTCATCACTTTGAGACCTCTATTTATCCCTTGCTTGACTCTGACACGGCAGCCGTCAACGTGATATAAACCATTTATTTTGACAGGAATCCTTCCTGGAAACAAATTCTGCGCTTTTATTTCTGAAACTACAAATTGTATTTGACTTCAACTGGTTAGTTTTATTGCTGAGTTGGCCCTAACTCACTGAAAATTCTAAGTCATAAAGTTTTTTGCCTACAATATGCACCCACTAATAAAATCAGATTGATTTTATTTCGTCAATGATAAGTATGTATTATTATGTAAAACTAATAAATACATTGTAAAAAAAATCAGTTGTTCGAAGTAGGAAAACAACACTATGAATTAATAATCCCTAATGAAGGTGAGTGACTTCACTTAAACTTTGGCGTTGTTCTTCATTTATGATTTATTAATTTCTGACCATCAATCACAAAGGAACGTATGTGAGTTAAGAATATATTTATAATTATATAATTATTTTTTACCTTAGCCACCTGTAAAAAATATCCATAATGTTTAAAATAACTTAAAAAGCTTCATTAACTAACTCATATATTTTTTTCTTTGATTTTCTCTCCTTCAAATTCATCTCTACCGCCAATGGTCTCAGATACCGTAGAGGTCACCGCAATTATGCGAACACTTGATACCTAATCTTTTCCGTTGTACCTCAACAAGGTATTCACTCATTCTAAGGACGTACTTTATTGCTGAGCTGAGTAATGATTTTTAATCTATTGAAACATTTAAATGAAAACAGCAATTAGATATGATTTCTACTTTTTTTAATTATTCATTATAAAATCCTTAACATTCCTAAAATAAGCTGAATATGACCTATAAATAGAAGGCTTAAGTAGATAAATAAAATATATTTTCCGCGTACTAATCCCCTCCACCCGTCAACCCCCTCAGAACCTTATTAAGGTTTCAATCATTAGGTAATTTTATAAAATTAAGTTTGATTAACGAAACAATCTCTATATATTTATTGTTTACAAAGGAGTCGAGAAATAATTAAATGAATATAGTTCATTTTCTATGGTTTATTTTAGGAAAAAAATTGTCATCAAAATACAGTGAACATGTTAAAGCAATTCATAAAATAAACATGAGTCAGCGTCTATCAAAGCTAAAGCTACACTAGCACACGTGTGCTTGAGAAAATTTCATCAAAACAACGGAAAAGATGCAAGAATTTGCTTAAGTGCGTCGACGGAAAAGAGGCTCTTCATCACAACTCGCCTCTGTTCGCATGATGCTCTGGATGACGGAGAGCCTCGTTATGTTGATAGCGTCACACCCTCCATGTCTCGCCTTAGTCAAGCGCGATCCCCGACCAGAATCGAAAGAGATAGAGTAGGAAATTATCTCTTTTATGTTCATTAGGAACTCTAAGTCATGAAGCCCTGAGAACAGAGTATGAACGCAACCTCAAAAAAAAAAAATCTCCCGCTACTCGGCGAATCGCAAGGGTACTACTATACGGAAGGAACCCGATCGAAGTCCAAGGCCACACGCTCGTTTGCCCGGAAACTCCCGGAAAGAGAAGAAAGAGGAAGGATTAACCGGAGCATACTGCACCCCTCCACGCAGGGACTATCAGTACGCCTCACGTTCATCCACTCCGCGAAGACTTTAGCCCTTCACTCAAATAAGCTATCAGCCTGATTGAGATTAGAGGGGTAGAAGGATGGGAGGAAGATTTGAAATGGACGTCCCGTGAGATTGGCCGCCCTCGAGTTTCATCCAGAATTCACCTTGGTGCAGATTTTTAATCCTTGCAATCAGTGTTTAATGGGTTCTAGAGGGAAGATGATCGACGGAACTGGTGCGATAAATATAATTTCAAGAGCAAGTTTGTTATGGGTGGTGGGGAGAATGAATACGTTTCATGAACGTTTTTACCGAATTTGGCTTTCGAGCATTTTTTTTCATACAAGACGGAATGCCATCGTCGGTAATCCAATTTTCAAAAGAAATGTTTTCACCGACTAAAAAATGAAAATACTTCTAACTGCTAAACATTTTTTATACCTCGAATATTGAAATCTACCTTTCGGCCATTAAAAAAATCAATGAATGGGTAGAATTTGAGTTTAAAATATATCTGTAATGTGAAGATACCGTTCTCTCAATAAAAAATATGAATGATACATGAAATATAAGAAATGCACAAGTCACATATTTTGCCCGTGATGAGATGGAGAGAGACAGTTTTGCCGTTCTCATAGTTTTTCGCGGGTTATTCTTTGCTCTTTCGACCGTAGAAGCTAAGCGTTTGCGTTTAAACATTATTGAACGATTCACTGTTGTAGTTGAATAAACAATGAGTATAACAATGTATAACACTGCCCTATGGAGCTCCGGAAGAAT
Organism: Ischnura elegans; assembly: GCF_921293095.1. Taxonomy (NCBI): domain Eukaryota; kingdom Metazoa; phylum Arthropoda; class Insecta; order Odonata; family Coenagrionidae; genus Ischnura; species Ischnura elegans. Next base: position 89,642,499 of record NC_060246.1, on the reverse strand, counting down.
TTCATACAAATGACTAAAGTTCAGCGTACTACCTTTTTTGCGCCGATAGTTTGCTCGAGAATGAATATCACTGCAAGAGGTTATCCAATGACATGGTTGCATGAAGAGGAAATGATTAATGAGAGGTAAAAAAATCTCGGTAGACTATTTTTGAGTAATAACTAACTTAACTTTATGTAAGAATCTAGTTTTGATGGAGAATTTTGGAAGTAAGGAAAAAATGACGTCTTAAGGAAAGGTCCAACGCTTAGTGTTGTCTGAAATGGATCTTGGGACAGATTAATGATCCCTTCAAATCAGCGTTCAGTGAGAATATTGAGCAGGGTGATCATAGACTCTAAGTATCCATAGTATTGGATCGGAGTCGGATGAAAAGCTAACTAACTTACAAAGATTAGTTTGTGGGAGAATTCAACTGAACTTTTGTAATTTTTCCTCCGCCTTGCTGTCTATGGAGACGCGGGATTACGATCTCCGATCACATAAAATTGGTGACGCTCACATTCGGTTACTTTCGAAGGAAGATGAGAATCGAGGCATGAAAGGAAGTAAAAAATAATGTAGATAATAAGGAGTAAAAAAATGTATTGCAAGCGCAGAGGATCAAAATATTTGACACATTTACACATCATTAATGAGGCACAATGTGAGAATAAATTGGAATAAAAATCTGATTTCCAGAATTATTTCGAAAAATGAATTTTATCACAGAAACAAACATCTCAGTTTTTCAGCAACATAAGCGGCGCGATTACTCCCAGCGGCTCAATTTTGCGGTCCTTCAGAAATCCTTAGATGTGGGGATAAATAGCTTAAGTGACACTAGTTCAACTCATTAGTAATGTATATAATAATCAATGTTTACTTTATATATAAAGTAAGAAAAAATTCAACAGTAAAAATGTTCACTACAGTCACATGAAGCAGCTGTACATTCCCTGTGCTGTCTCATTAGCAGAAATAAAAATGAGGAATAGAAAAATATGCGTCATATTTAAATTGAAGTTAAATGCACAGACGTGGTACCTACAAACATGGAGAACACTATAATAAAAAATTACTTTTCCGTCGCCATCGGAAAACATAAATTCCTCTAATATTAAACATATGTAATATTTTGAACTTATTTGATAAGTACGTAACGGTTGTATTAAAAAATGTCACTTAGAGGAATCCGACAACTCGGAATGGCTTCCAAAGTCGGTCCTCACAGTGGCAACTTTTTCCTCCAGATACAACACAAAACCATTTCGTACATTAGACATGGTCAACAAATCATTCAAACTGATACTGCCAGCGCCACTTTTATGGGCAGTGAAAGGGAGACATACGCGCACACATTCCACTTATTGATCTTTCGTGGACCGGATTCTAGCCGAGGAAATGCCTACGCGTATCCCTGAAGTTATGAAACTGGAACGGGGGCTTCCGCAACACAACCCTGTTTCCGTTTCTATTTCCGGATTGGTTATCATGTTCGAGTTCTCGATTCAAACGACGGCTTTGCCTCCAATCCTAGATGCACTTACGCGTCGAAAATCCATGCAAAGATAGACCACATGCGTTCAGACCGACCGAAAGCCTAAGTCCAACCAATCATGGCCCATCATCCCTAAGCTCATCCGGCATAGTTGACGAGCCAGTAAGTAAAGTGATCCAATAGTAATTCTTTTATGCCAAGGAATACGCTATCTCAACCGTGGATTTGTTAAATTTGCTTGAAAGTAACAACTTGATTCATCAAATATGAAAAAGGAAAGCAAAACAACTTTTTGGAAAAATGTTCCTTTTTTTGCGAAAGAGCAAGGATATTTTGGTATTTGGATAAACTTGGATTTGTTGATTTTACTTTAAAGTCACAAGTTTATTCATGAAATCGGAAAAAGGAAAGTAAACAACTTTTTTTAGAAAATTTCACCATTTTTTGCGAAAGAGCAAGGATATTTTAGAGGACCTTGAGAATATTCCTCATCCATGGTAGACACCTAAAGTTACATCGACGAAACTTAACTATCCCAAAAATTCATCATAATTTCTCCTATAAGAAACCCAAGTACAGAGAAGTAACATGCTTCAAAATTTGGAGAAAATTAGAGAGTCGCGTTCAATTTAAATCGATATATTTCAAGCTAAAATTACTATAAATTTATAACGTTCCATATGAACAAAGGCATTTCTAACTACATAAGTTAATTACAGCTGTTGAACCTAGCAACACAATAACTAAGGATAAAGAAAAAATATGATAGTGCTACGGAATGATTTAAAAAGCTTATTTTTCCGGAATTATTTAAAATAATAACAGTTGCGGAACTCAAGCAAACATATGCTTTATCACCAGTATGGCTGGTTAATTCATGCTTTTTATCCTTTAAATTCATGGCGATAGTAACCAAGGGTAGGTGCCTTGAACATTTATACTCAATGCTACAACTGGGCTAGAGCAGTTTATACTTTTTCTATGGAAAGTTGTTCCTCATTACCACGAATTTTATGGAGGGAGCACGCTTAATTGGTCATATCAAGATCCGCTAAATAGCCGTATTTATGCTTAATTTGCATAATGGGGAACTTGCATGATTTTTTTTATTTCATAGGCGGACAGAAAATTATTTTCTGAATACAACAAAGAAAACCGCATGCAAATCTGAGTTTTCATTCGCGAGTTATTTAATGATAAATATAACGAATTTTAAAGCGCGGGAAAAACTCCCTCACCCCCCAAGCCACTGCCGACGAAGCCTCGATGACGTCAAAGGTGCCTAAACATCACGCGAAGCTATTGTTGTGATTGTTTGTAATAGTTGCCAGCAGTTGTGAGAGCTTCGTTTGTTAGACGTGTTGATTATTTTATATTTAAAGATAAATATCCGACGATAGAGGCTTGGAAGCCCTCGTATTTTGCATTATTTATAATATTAATATCTGAGTAAGGGCATAAAATATAAAACTGGAGCAGTTAAACCAAAAATTTGATAATTCCTAAATAACATCGTTGTAGGAGTCTGAGCCACGGCCATTGGAAGGGGGATACGTCAATTGTAAGTTGATGTTATCGACGGCATATCATTCATTTAAGTATGTAATTAGAACGATTTTGATGTTTACTAATGTCCGCTTAGCTTTTATATAGAATAACTTCATCCGTTTATTCGTAGGTACCGGAGAATTCGTCGTTTAGGACTGTCTGTGCTTGTATTATGGGGTGAATTCCAGTCAATGCAACTTTTGCTCGCTGATTGGAGACATCTAGGAACATTTTTGTGCCAAAATAGTGTTATTTTTAACGTAACATCTCCCGTTAAGCTACTGCTAATAATCACAGTGCCAGTGGTTGTAATGCACAAAGTTTGACAAGGTTGAAAAATATCGGCCAAGAGTTATCAGTGTTCCATCGTGATTGAATTGTAAAAAGTGCTATTACGCTATCGATAAATGTCTAAAGGCCTGGTTACACGGTACATTAGAATGTACAAGAATCTGTACATTTTTCTGAATGGTTTTCTGAACATATTCTTGTACATTCTCATGGACAAGATCCACGAGTAGGTGGTTACACGGTACATTTTTTCGGACACTTTTTCGTACATTTTTTAATGCGCAACAAATTATTTCAACTTCAAATATAAACCAATGGGGAACATGCAAACTTTTTTAAAAGTACTAGAACAATAAGATACCTCAAATGTACTTGCCGAAAATTTCGCGCATGAATAATGTTTTATAGCTGAGATATGAGTCTTTAAAAATAATCTTCATCGACTGTTTGAAAACACGTGACGGAGCGTGCGCACGTTACATCACGGCCTGGAATCCACTGATGACAGACTGAGGAAGTGGATAGAAAAACTGTCTATGTAGGGACTCAAACGCAAATTTGGCGAATATAATTGCTGCTTTAACGTCAAACTTCGGATTGTGAATATATTGGGTAGCCAAGGCGTTGTTGAAATAAATAAAGGCGATTGTTTGGGGGGCTTTGGAAAGACTAAATTAAAATAAGTTGATTGCAGATTGTGATCTACGTTACACATCTACATCATTTGCTTAATGTAATAAGTATATTGCAGCACGGACCATCAATAGAAAAACGTGTGAAAACCATATAAATCGTGTATCCCATAAAACCATATAAAGTGCCCCGACGTCAAGCGCCTCTATTTACTCGTCGGAGAGGTTTTTTGCTTGTGTTCGAAGGGACAAAAATAAGAGGAATAAGTGGTTGATTATTCACAGAATGGAGTGAAATACATTATCTATATTGTCAACGGGATATCCTCAACGTAAGTACACTCTTAAATCAGGGTTACCGCAGGATTTTATCAAGTTACTTATTTCACTTTGTAAACAACTCTATAAATGTACCTATCATTCTACCCATTGTAGGATCAAATTATAAGGAAAGTGGCCGTTTACGAGAATAAATACTGATTACGACTAAACCACGGTGAAAAATAAGGAATGTAATGGGCGGCCGGCCTCTCGTCACAAGGAGCCCCTAACAAGGAATATTCACGAAGTGTCTTTCGCCGATGTCGTTAAAATTTTGTTGGATAGTAGTGTTCCATAACAAAAGCACATTTTCAAAATTTCTCGTGCCCTTAAGCCTTGTGATATAATAAACAGGATATAATAAAGGCAGTTGAATTTTAGACTTGAAAGCGAGTGTGTCGTGGTTTCTCTCCATCCTTCTCCTGTGAATCGGCGCACGCTACAGGAATATACGAGAAATATGAGGCTTTTGGCAAGGTAAATTCAATATTTATTACCGCGATGCCCATAACGTTCGCTGCATGTCAACGCAACACGTAAAATTTCGACTCGCTTTGCAGTCGGTCTCGATTCAAAAACAGGAACTTGAGTAAATGCAGCGTAAAAAGCACTTGAAACTTATTTCTTTGCCTATCACATGCTTTTTTATGACCTTTTAACGATCATTTGGATCTCAATCTTGGACAATTCTCGCGGTTCATACATTCAGCGCATTTCCATCTGATCCTTCCTTTTACCCATCCCCTTTTCTTGTGTTCCATTCTTTCGCTACCCATATCCAATCAGTGAGATATCCAAGTCAAGCAAGATCATATCAAATCGAAATAACTATCGGGGCCGTACGTAAACAAAGAAGTCGCCTATACAAGCCAGATGAAATGAATGTGGCGTTTTCGTAGTCTGCCACCAGGTGACTCTGAGGTCAAATTGTATGATTGTCTGAACGAAATTAGAGCAGGCGTTCAGAAATTCATACATTCTTACATTTTGCGTGGTTACACGGTGCATTTTCGCGTTCATTCTGAGATTCAGACATTCTCACATTTTCTTGTACATTCTCATGTACCGTGTAACCAGGCCTTAACAGTAGTGTAAAAATTGTCAGTGGCGTGCTAATCTCCGTTGTTCACCGTAGATATGACATTTCACGATCACGCTATTGAAATAAAAACTGGGTGTGAAGTTTGTTATTCCATTATTTCAACGAATAGTAGTGAGAAATGTCACTTGTGTGGGCTAATTTAAGGGTTTAAATCAGTGAATAAATAGTTATATTCATCATAACGAGTTCTGTTATTGTAAGTTGTACGTGATGAATATAAGAATGTGATAGTGACATCCAGTTTTTGATAAGAGTATTTGCCTATTTCCCACTATATTTTTATGGTAAATGCTAGTATATTGTTTATGGATTTACCTATATCATTGAAATAGGTTGTAGCTTGTGTGTGTGTTGGCAGTGGAACCGATTCGCGATCTCATATGTGGATTGTGTGCAGACTGTTTTGCTGTGAATTCGTACCGTAGGACGGATAGGACTACCTTCTCTGTTAATCCGGCGTTGCCAAATTCAACAGCACAGCTTACTCTAATGTCAACAGCACAGCTTACGATCGTTATCCTCCAGCATTACAAGTTTCTTTTACAACTCGATTTGCCGCCGACGTATAGCAATAATTTGTCTTAACAAATTCCATGAGGGTCGTAGCATCAATTTTTGGTGTCCTAAAAAAAGGCTGGTGTCCTAACACCCCATACCACACGCCTTTTAGGCGGCTTGCGGGGTATTATGTTGACGTAAATGAATTTCAGGTGTACTATTCAAACGAGTGGCAACGTTATCATCCATTTTTCTGATAACCAAAACACACGAAGTGAAACGCTTGTACTTCATCATCCCGATGCCGCATTATTAATATCCCAAGTAATAATCTAGGCACAATAGCAATAGGAAAACTTGCCCAAGAATAACAGAACAAAATTAAGTGACGATGAGCGGCTAAATACTCCCTCAAAACAAATTTTACACCATGCGCTCAGCGTATTTCCCTACTCCCTACGGTTGTTTAGGCACCTATGACGTCACGCCTGGCCTCGGCAACGCTCGGGTGTCTTCGCGCAGTGGTCGGCTCAGAGAAATTTTTCTCGATTTTAAATGCAATTTTTTTTATTTCTTTTGATGTTGAATGGAGAAACTGAAGGTATTTTTGAGACCTAATGTATCCATTTGACTTATTCAAAATAGTTTTTAGAGCAATCTACGACCCATGCAAGTTCCTCATTATAAAGTACTAAACCTTAATTCCTACTCTCTCCATCCCTGCTCTCCCTAAAATCACTTTTCTCTCCAGTTCTCACCAGCAACTTTGAAAGTAAATTGCATGTTTATGAAGGGAATAGATAAAAACTAGTACTACGGGGCCATTTGACAAAAGCGTAAATAGAACACACACAGTTGTAGAAGGCAAATACTCAATCGGCCGTATAATTCTCCCTGCTCGTCCACCTTGCAAGTCAGAAATGTTACTGCGTTGGTGTGCGGGAAGGGGGAGAAATTCCCCGCAGGGACCAAACACCAGCCTCTCAACCGGAAAGCCCAAAACACACATAATTTTATGACCCTAACGATGTGAATAATACACTACAAAAGAGGGTTCTTCATTCGGCTTCTCTATCTGTTGTCACAGATTGTCACCCATGGGTTAACTAAAATCGCCACTCACGCCTCTGACGGATAGAACGATCCGAATTTCACGGGTATATAAACTAAAATTCGGTATGAAGACCTAGCTTGATTAAAATGGTATATTCCATCAATTTCATAGCTTTTAAATTCTATTCCTCGCGAATGCAAAACCAGTGCTGCAAATTTTTTGAAAACCGATTTAAAAGCGACCTCAGCAGTAACCTGGGATGGAATACCCTTCTTTAGTGAATTAAAATTTTTGAATTCGTTCATGAGTTTACATGCATGTTACTCCTGACTATGTGATCCTTAAGTGGCGCGACTTCAAGAATCACGGAAAATTCTAATTCACGAGGGAAATAGCCCACTGTGTAATGCATTATATCACTATTCGTTCCAAAATCACCAAACAAAATGTTAAGACTCGCCAAAGACTGGCTTTTCTCAAAAGAAACAATTGAAAATTTGATTTGATGCTATTTCTTCAAAACACTCAGTATCATGTACTGCATTACTATTTTCTTTTATTGGCATACACTTTTGCTATTTGATGGTGGCTCAATTCTGGTCCTATGACATTGGAGACCACCCAAAGCTCCTTCTCTTTGTTATATTGTATTCAGCTGTAAAATCAAAATATGGGGGTAAATAAATTATTATTTCCAGTTAGTAATTTTTTTCTTCAAAATGCATTTTTCTTCGCATTAAACCTCTTCTATATAGTCTCCTTGGTACAAAAAATTTCACACGGAGAGTTTATTCGGATAAAGCGGAAATCCAGAATAAAGATCGCGCGCAGATTCGACAGAAAACTGTGAGGGTAGGAGAGGAAACGTGGCGGCGCGGCGGGTTGAAGGAACATAAAAATGCAAACGACGAGACACACCGGTTGAAATACAACGAGGCCGAAGCGTCTTCGCCTGGATTTCGGGAGAGGGAGAGAAAAAAGCACGCACACTTTAGATTCCTCCCGGAAATAAAACCAAGAGCAATGTTTGACTTTGATTTTATCACATTACACCACAGCGCTACAATCAGCCAAACGACCCGGGACGTAGTTTCGGGAGAAAAATATATGTCGACACATAAAGGGGAACCGTTTTCTCGGAAATTCTTTTTTTCTTCCACCTCAGGCATCCTTGAAGCGGAAAATTTGAGGCCATAAGGAGATACTAGCAATGCTATGGCGGCGGCATAACATGGGAGAATGATGCACTATAAAGGTGTCGCCGCTGTCGTAAGATTCGATCACATGAAAGAAATAATGGTCTCATGTCGCTTGAGAATTATATAATAAATTGCCCTTCGTTGACTATGTTACCTGCTTCCTAGAATATATATAACACCACGAGGTGCCCTCAAAGAAGTGGGTACGATCCTCCTAGAATGTTTAGGAATGAGAGGATATATCCACGAGTTGCTCTCTAAGGAGTACAGATTATTTTCCTAGAATGTTTAGGAATAAAAGGACCAAAAAAATGAAATAACTCGAAGCGAGAAATGAAGGCCAATTATAGGGAAAATTAAAGTAAATTGCATTTCTCAAAGTAGCGTTGCATCGCAAATGCCACTAATGAGAAGATTTTATTTCATCCATTTCCTTCGTTTGAAAGGTAAACAAATAATCATGAATATACATTCTTCAAGTATACAGAGCACAAAATAAAGTTTGAAAGTAATTGAACTCATTTAAGTAAATGAGTAGACAAAGCGTGCAGAAATATTAAAATTCTAGTCTAACAAAATACATGCTGTGTCCACGTGCTAACCAAGATAAAAGCTGTTTCTAGAAACAGTCTTGATTAAAATTAGTGATCATAGTAATTATGCCGTCGGCATACTAATATAATGCTAAAGTAATTTTGTAAATTAAAATTCTAAATGAGGAAACGAAAATTCGAGGTTAGACTCATTTAAAAGCAATTTCCTCGCTGTGAGTAAATTCGGATGCAGGGTAGACGTACACTCTGCCGGGTCTTATTTTGAAATGAAAATATAGTAAAATCAACAATGAAATCTAATTAATAATTTCATGCACCCAAGATAGGCTTTAAGTGCCATTTACCTAAATACCAAGTACCTTGATGTTTGATAAGCGTCACAATGAGCGTGGGTAATTTGGGCACATAAAAATACCGACCAAAACACATTTTCAGGCAATAATAAACCAACCGCAACGAATATACTTTTAATGTTATAACGCATTCCACAGTGGACTAGTTTCCTCGTTAATTAGAATTTTCCGTGATTCGTGAAGTCTCACCACTTTAGGGTCATATAATAAGGGGTAATGTGTATAGAAAAAGTGCACAAAAATAAATTTTTAAAAGTTGAATTCACTGAAATGTATAAAAAATGAAATTCAATGCAAGAAACAAGAAAAAAAACGCTACGGGGGGCAGTCGTGGGACTGGCCGACAGAAGTGAAAACTGAAATAATTATTATCCATTTATTTTTTATATAGATTTAATATTATCAAAGAACTAATTTTTCCAGTAATACTCATTTTTCAATAAAAATTGAAATTATTTTTTTCAGCAAACTGCTTATTATTAAATATATATTAAAAATACGATGTGTATGAATAGAAAGTAATATCATTTATATATTAAAATATAATATGCTTTTATTTCTTTTATTAAATATGCTTTAAACCTATAATTGTTCACTATGCACATAAAAGAAACTGCCTTAAATTGTACTGATCTGTATTTTTATAGCGTGTACCCTCTTCTACACGTTCATGCACGAGCTCTTTATATTTAATGAACTTATACAATATACACTATAGATTTTTATTTTCAATTATAATATTTTAAAACAAAAAGACTTTAGCAGTTTATATACTAACAATATATTAACAAAGTTTATTACTATACCTAATAAGCCTGCGTAGTTGTATTTTTTAAATTGTATTATTTAAATTGTATGAGATTGAGAAAAAAATCCTCCCCGGCGGGGAATCGAACCCCGGTCTTCCGCGAGACAGGCAGGGATACTGACCACTGTGCTACCGAGGATATGACTCTAATTTTAAGACGGTAATGTATGTCTGGCTGTAGCGATCGCGTTGTCGGGTCGGTGACGCTAACGCGAATTCTATGCTTTTTCACCATCTCGAAAAAGTGCTTAACGCCACTAAAGAAGTTTTCACTTCAAAAATCTTAGCGTTGGGCAATAAGAAACAATAAAATAAGAATTCAATTTAACAGGTCGTGGTTCTAAAGAGGGGCCGTGAAGGCCTTCGTACTCGTCCAACCCGTTGGGTATTGATTCCCACTCAGGAGTGTCGGCTGAGGCCTTTTGGAAGTCTCAGAACATCTTTCTGAGATATATTTCTTACTTCCATGTTCTACACATTGAAAAACATACGGAATTTCAAGTGATGCGAGAAAATTTCAGAGCACGAATCAATGGCTCATGTGATTCAAACCGAGGGTTGGTTTGGATTTGTGGGGGTAGAGCACGCTTCGGATGGCACAGGCGTTTGGATTTCTCATATTCATGATAGTTGTATTGCTTAGGCATCCTTGTGCCAGGAGGATTCATTGCTTGGGGGTATCCGAAAGGCTCACCTAGGATTTGAACAGACCAGTAGACCCAATCGTTAAACGGTTGTTTATTTGGCCATTTTCCATACGTTTTTCCTTTTCCTTGCTAATCTAAGGGTAATTATGCATATTTTACCGTTATCTATAGCCACCGATGATGTTGACAATAAGGATAAAACGAACAAGTAAGACTAAATGCGCACCGCAATTGCAATAATGACGGCAGTGCAAATTATTTCGTATACGATATTTAACTCAATGTTTTCATGAATTGCCATGAGAAATATTCCCCTGGACCTAGTGGTGCCATGGCAAAATTAACAGTGCGGGAACGAACTTTTTTACGAGTCAAATATTACTCTGTGTGTATCTTTAATACTTGTTACGTTAGCATACTTTAAAATACGTTTTTGTTTTGGTTAAGAATGTATATATCTATAAAAAATTTTGAGTCACCAAAATTAGTAAAAGTATTATTTGACTATTATGTCTTTTCTTCACCTCTCAAAAAAATCTCAATTCCAAGAGCAATATGCGTGCATCGGCCATTGAACTAGTATTTCACGTCACAATATTTCCCCTACTTGAATGAAAATAATAATGCAATGAAGGCCGCGGATGCATGCTATGATATGGAGTTCAAAGCATCCGCCTTGAAATTTTCCATGAGCGCATTAAGAAGATAAAATGTAACAATATGCCTGAAATCATTATGCTAACAAAAATATACTTTCTATCCTTTCATTTTTTATCTTGGGAGGAAAAACTGCATCTCAAAAGCGAGGAATGACGACACCAGCACAAATTGCCTCCAAGAATTTCATAAGCATAAAATATTCAGTAACATATTTTAAAGCAAGCATAAAAAGCTCTTCAAAACCAAAATATTTTTAGCATAATTCCATACTAATTGCCTCAATTTTCGACTACCACGGTTGGCCTCCCTGAAATAACGGCCCGCTACACGCACGGCAAAATAATGAAGACAGTGAGACTGAAGCATTTAATGAAAAAAAGCAGTCCTTGCGCGTAATAGCCCGGCAAAAGCAATTCCCTTTAGAATTATGGAAATAACGTACGCAAGAAAGGCTTTTATTACCCAACGGAATGATTAATTTTAAATTTATCGTCATCGACGGGTCATGTATACGAGATCGTAGTCAATTATTTTATGGGCAGGTTCCAATTATACAGTGGCCATGTAATTTTGGCTATGTAATTTTCCATAAACCGACGATTAAAAACAAAGTAAAGAGGGTCTATCCCTCCGAATGAATAGATAAAAATATTGAATAAAAAATATCTGAAAAAGTTCTTTCCCAAGAGCAATTTGTGTACATTCGGCAGCAAACTAGCATCTCATGTCACAATATTTCGCCTTATTGAATAAGAATACAGCTTTTAAAGTACTTCGGAGGATTTCTCTTTTCTATATGCAAAAATACTACAAACATCTTAAGGTTGACTTTTCATGAGCAATGTACCTACTTACTAATCCAAAAGATTCCAAAGGAACTCCTAAATAAAAACTAAAAAGAACGCATGTTCATACCGATACCACAGTAAATTCATGGAAAGATATATCGCTTTTATTCAAAGTTTTAAAGGACTTTGCAATCAAGTAATCCGTTTAAACTACCTGGCTATATCTACTAGAATGCCTATCTGAAGTTACATACGCTGATTAGGATGATATTCTAAGAGCATTTCGTTGTAAGTTGCACTGAACAAGACTCCTCAAATAAGATTCATGGAGTTAACCAAAACAGAAATTTCCACGTTCCAATGTAGATGGGTTCAGAGATGGGTTAAGGCGATATCCATAAATGACAGAAATGGATTATTGTTAATTTTAGTTTATTAACATAAATTGAAGTATTCTAGACATTGGTATATGGGCTGGCGTGCGTATGACCAGAAAAACCTCAACCTCTTAAATTCATTTTTTCCTTATAGTCTCTCACTATTTTCCCCAAAACGCCGGAAAATAAGAGTTACGTCATGAACAAGAACGCTATAGTTTTCATTGCTTCATATCTTAGTTTAAGCGAATTTTTTTCTCATGAAGAAAGAATACGAGAGTTCATTCTGCATACGGAGATACGCCCCTAAATCTCGGAATTTTTAATGAAATAGTAACATAATATGTAATTTCACGGAAGAGTGGTAAGCATTAAAGCCTAAACGATAAGCGTCTCGCGGAGCACATGAGCGTGACTTAAACTAGTCTCCGAGGTATTTATATGCACCCATGGAAAGAAACGTCTTTCAGCCAATAAATAAAACTTTTCCTCAGGTCTTAAAATCTCACTTGTGCTGCACGCCCGATATCTCATGGAAAAGGATTTTCCGCTGCGCCGTCGAAGCGTGACGACACCAATGGAAGAGGAGAAAAGAAGACGAAAACAAGGCAGAAGGATTCAACGTAGAGTGTCAAAGGTAAAAAAGAAACTCTTCACCCATAAAGCGAATAGGGAGCAACTTCTCCTTATGTTGACAAGGGGGAGCGGCTGAGGACTATGAAGGTGGAAATTGCGGAAAGACAGTAAACCTTCAGAGTCAGATGGTGCACAAACACAAAGCCGGAATGGGAAGTAGGAGACAGAATTCGTGAGTCTTGCATTAGTGAAGGAAAAAACAACCGCCCACAACTCTCCAGCCAGATTATTAAAGATATAGACTTAGAATGGGCCTTTTCTAGGTGTTTTAAGCATGCTTCAAACGTGAACTCAAAAACTACGCGTTTTTCTTGTAAACTAAGCACACCGTCTACTTCGCGCCACTTGGCATAGGAAGGGGGAACGCGTCTGTAAACATGGTATCTTTACGTTCTCCTATTGTGATCGAAAGAAAATAATTTGAAACTATGTTTACACAGTGGTTCATCTTCATACTGCAGAGTCCAATAGGCAGTCGTTCGCTCCCTTGGCTCGCTGCAGAAGATTTTGCTCTCACAGCCAGCAAATGTAATGGCTTGATGATCGTCCTCTTCCCACTTCCTTTACAAGATTAAATATTCCTTTTGACGCTCGTGATCCACTTCTCCCCAAGAAACATCTTGTAACAGCTACTGATCTAAATGGGGGAACCATCACAGAATTTATGAGGTTTGTGACCGTTCACAGGCCTCGGAATGGAACTTATAGCACCAATAAATAAAATTTGAGTGCACTAATTAGATGCTAATATCAAGGATGTATCAAATGTAACCTTAATCTTTCATGTATTCCAAATCTATAATTCCAAAGCCTAAAAATTAAAACTTAGTAAACACCCCTAGAATCAAAAAACTTGTATCTACATACGCAAAACCAAAGAACTCGTATACCTTCACTTCATGAGGTGCTGGTGTAATGTTTCAAGTTTTCTGTTTCAGTTTTAGCCAATTGTCACCTAATTCAAGCTGATAAATGTATAAGCAAACCAAGACCGCATTAAGCCAAGATTTTGATTGAAAATACGAGTAAAATGAAAATTCCTTGAAAATGTTTACTGGGAGAGAAATAATTCCAGCCCGAAGTTTAAATTTCCTCAAATTTTCGTTTTTTTTTTTCGTTTTCTCCACCGCATTTCAGCGAGCAAGAGACTACACCTTTTGACATGGAGAGGACCAAAGTATTGTCTGACTAAAGTAGCGGTTCCCAATGCGATTGGCGTAAAAAAAGAGATTGGTCACTTCCAACCGGGGACTTTATATGTACCGGAGTACGTGACGGAAGTTTTCAAGTACGTACCGATTCCACCGGTAGCATGCCTTTACTTCGCACTACAATCTCGGACTTTTCCAGCGAGGATTTAATCTTTCCTTTACGCTTTCGTCACCACCTTCCGATCCAATCAAAAACGCCCTTTCCTCACAGGCTGATGTGATGACTTGGGAAAACCAAGACTATAGAAGTGCAATGGTGATGACGAACGAGTACTACTGCAGAGGTGACTGCACAAGAACACGGAGTGTTAGAAATTGACACGAGGCGAAAAGAAATGGATGAGAGGAGGATTCACGACTCTGCGAGAGGTAGGCTGGAATTGCAAACGTTTTACGCTCCTCTATGTGACATGTCCCACCAATACGTTCGGCCATGAGCGGATTGCAAGGTACGAGAACGGAGTAGAAGGGAAGTAATAAAGCAGGCTAAGGAGAGATGGAGCGGAGAACAGTTTTACACTCACTCGCCTTTGGGGATTATGCTTGTAAGTTAAAAAAAGAATCACACTTAGGGTGTGCTGAGGTAAGGATGACTGGGTTGAGGATCCGGAAAAGCTGACGAAAGGGATTACGCGGAGGAAAAGAAATACTACGAAAGCGACAGAAAAGGTTCGATGCTGTGAAGAGGAAAGTGACGTCTGACTCCAAAGCCGGGGAAATACGCGAGGAAGGGTCGACCGACTGGAAAGTTGTCAGGTATTACCGAAGCAGATGTCCTTCAAGGCAAGACGGAAAATAGCTCCAGAATTCACAGAAAAAATAAGTACGTATGAGACAGATCAATAAGGTAGACCCCAAGAATTGTGGTAAACAAGGATCGAAAATTGCTCTAAAAACCTCAACAGTTTTCTTTTAGACTCTATTTCCACTTCTTAGGGACATCGTACCACTCCCAAAATATACACAGGACTACACAGTTCCGCGAATTTATCATCTTCTTCTTATCTTGAGGATTAACATGCTTTGATAATATTTGGAGGATAGATCATACTACGGCAAGAAGAAGGTAACGGGCAGATAAGAGTGAGGAATTAGTGAAATATTTGGAAAAAAAATAAATCGATATATTGCCGTATGACGTGTGTTGGGGATTTATGAAAACCAGCGGCATGTGACGAAAATTAAAGGTGAAGTGTCTCTATGGAGTAATTTGAGTATATTTCTGTGGCTAAGTTCTAACAACACGTATCTCAAATTCGGCTAGTTTGAGACAGGTATCTTAAACAAAGCGTAATAAAAATAATAAAATACAACCAAAAAACAACTCCATGTTTGCAAATTAATGCTTCTTTTTCAATATTATGAACTTTTGGTTTTTAATTTCAGTGCGCAAGTGACAAATATTAATCGTTTTTTTGCTCTCCTGATAATCTGCTATTTTTGAGATACGTGTCGTTAGAACTTAGCCATCGATTTGTAGCTTCACTTTTGATATGGCAAGCATTGGGAAATTCTTCAGCCTGTGAATTACAAAATACTCTCCCTTTTTATGCTATTTCTGTGACACATCAAATCAAATCTTCCGTTATTTACTTGAGAGGTAACCCATTAACTTACCCTTTACTAAGTATTTCAGTCATGTTGCGCCACAAAACAGCAATGCCATTCTGACTGGCAAAGAAAGGCTATTTTAGATTATATTTTGAATGCATAATCTCATTGTGTTAGTAAATCACTGAATGTAGAATCTGAGTTTTTCCCGGCGTATGCTCTGCAGGAATATTTGTCGGGTTTCCCACCGGGTGTCGTGGCGACAACCCGATACGACACCCGGTGGGAAACCCGAGAAATATTCCTGAAAATCACTGAATCATTGAACCAAATCTAGTCTAAAAATATACAACGGCAAAATGATGAAGATTTTTAAGTCTTTCATTTCCACCATACTTTTACATGTATGGAACATTGGGTAGGGTTAAATAATCATCATAATTTATAGTCAAATCAGGGCGTAAATGAATTCATTCTGAATGAAATGAAGCCATTCTATGGGCCTCTTAAGGTAATACGTTCAGAGAAAAAACTACGCAAATACCATTCACAAATTTATTATTTACGAATAACAACCGTCAAACTCAGGCTGGAAGTAAAAATGGCGATAAAAATATGGAACAACATAGATTTGGAGCTATAAGTATTTATCCGTAGAAACCGTAAACTAAAGACGTTTGCTTTGATAAAATTACTCACGTTTTCATATCTGGCAAAGAAAAATCACTTTAAAAATAATCTAAAATCTAAAACACCACATGCTATCCGTCATAGCCCAGGTTATCAATCCCTGTTGCATATAGTGAGCAAAGAAAGCGATGCTTTCTATCATTTGAGAATTGACTCACGAAGACACAATAGAATCTTCTTGTAAATCTATTTTTAACAATGGTTGTGACCGATATGCAACAAGGAGTATCTAAGTGAAAAATCGCGTGCTACGAATTGTTACAGACTCATATTAAGAGCTAGATTTGCGATATATAGAATTCTACACTATTTACTACCATATTCAATCTGTTTCCTTTCTTCCATCCTCGTATGGCAACAACATATCACTCTTTCAACCAAGAACAGAAATCCACTGCATTACACACGGGAGGATTCGGTCTAAGCGGAAATTGACCCACAGCGAACGAACTCGGAACCTCAAGGAAACGGAAAAGTTAGATAGATCAGAAAAAAAATCTTTCGGTCTGTAAGGTAAAGGATAGTGCGGCGAACACGAAAGGGTATAAAATCCGAGAGAAGACGTATTAAGCGGTTGAGAAAAAGTGGTTCGCTCAGCTGAGAACACGAAATCAGCTTGAGCCAGATTGGGTATTGGGGGGATAAAAACAGTTACACGAACGGGGGTGTGGGAAATAAAGAGAGAGAAAAAAAGAAGTGAAGATCATTGGGCGTTTGGCATGGGATTGTATGTAGTAGTTTGAAAAGTTTTAAACAAAATAAGGGTGAAATAACCAGGAAAGTAAAGCAAGTGGGCTTCGTTCTCGAAGGAGGAAAAGTTCATGAAGCTGTTGTCTCAGTCCCGCAATCGTGATCAAAAACTACCGTTGAATTTTTTCTCGCATTCTTCAGACCCACATTGATTTCAGGCTAAAAATATGCGAGGAAATTAATAAAATCGTAGCGTTCAAGTTCGGCATAATCTCACGTCGAGATAATATTTTTTCCACGTGAATTTTATGCGGATTTTTACGGGTATTCCAAATTATACTGTCCCCAAAAGCATGATAGGGGTTTATCGATTCCTGTGACACTCAAGTGAGACTAGCAATTAAAATTGAATGAAGACCAAGTTTTTTCGTGCAGGAGTGCCAGGAGAAGAGAGGGTTGCAATGACTACAAGGGCATAAACAGAAATGGCGGGAGGATAGAAGTAGATGGAGAAGTCCCAGAAAGGGCAGAAACTGGAACGGAATTCGGATGTATAACTGTGTGCTTCATTAAATCAGTTCCTTGTATTTTAGATAAAATAATTTACTCTTAAGTAACCCTTTCCAATGTGATCGAGGGAACCAAATGAAACTGATTGAAAAGTTAATCTTACGGCGAGTTAATGGTAACAGAAGTAGTAGAAAAAGTAAATACGACCCGAAAAAGTTTCTCATTAACTCTAGTCCTAATAGAACTAGACAAATGCAATACGAGTTTCATATTACCTAAGATTTACCAGGTTTCTTGCGACATGAAGCTCTTATTTAACTATCCTCTATCTTATGTACAATGTACACACACAAACTCTCACGGCCTCCTTCTCCATTCCATTCGTCAACCGTTCAATATGATGAGCTGAAATGAGAATGGTTAAATAAGCGTTAAAATGAGTTTAATCCGTAGGCCAGGTTACTGAGCACACGGTAACTGTAACGGTTGCATTAGACAATTCTTAAAAGAAGGTATTTTTGCGCAATCAATCCAATGACAAATCTGCATGGTATAGAAAAATACAAAGACAATCTTGATAATATAATTTAAAAATCATCATTTAAAAACTGTGAAATAACTTTCCGTCACTTGCAGATGCCTCAAAATTTACCCAGCTTGGACATACATGTGTAATGTAAGCTTTACAAAAGTCGACCTTCACACTAACAATAATGTCTATCAAACTACTGTCATCCCACCCACTATTGAAATATTAAAGAATATGAAAGAAGCCTTTCTATGGCGATGTTACCATCTAACATTATTATTAGGGTATTCTACCGGTTATGGTAGGTTTCCATGGACTACTAGAGAAAAAATCTCGAAGCCTCCCTTTCCTTTCAGTACTGTCTCCTTCAATTCACTGTAAGGTCTACTCCCTTTCAATATACCTGACCATCCTATTATCTTCCATCCCCTCCCTCGTTTACCTAACATTCTACCCTCTGACACCATTTTCAACATCCCCTCCCCGCTAAGTTCTCCCTCCATCCAAACCTTCTGTCTCCTTCGTATCTCATCTAAAAGTTGACTCTCCTCCCCCATCATATCCAGCAATTCGTCGTTCATTTTCCTCTCCGTCCATTTCACCATCTCCATTCTTCTCCATACCCAGAACTCGAATGCCTCCAGTCTTCTCTCGTCCTCCTTCATCAGTCCACGTTTCCGCACCACAGAGAACTTCAAACTCTTCAGTAGCCTTTTCTTTGAATTCTTACATAACGATCCTCTCAGAAGCTCCTATCTATTCATGAACGCCTCCTTCACTAGTGCAATTCGTTTCTTGATGTCATTACTACTTCATTCGTTTTCCTCTAATGTGCTGCCTAAATAGTTGAATTGCTCTACCTTCTCAAGTTTTTCCCCACATACTTTTATCTTGTGTCCCATATTCATTCCAACGACTGGCTTTCTCTAATTAACTGAAACAAAACCACATACAGCTCTCCCATGCATTGCTCACGAGGCTGGGATTTAATCACTGGCCTTCATTCTCGTTTCAGGGAATTCAAACATCATGCCTATGGCCAGCGAAACAAAAAATAAACATCAAGGATGAGATGGAAATCTGATTAGATTTAATCTGAAGTGAGGTTATCAAATTTTCTAGAGTCTCACATTCCTTGCTCGCGATACCTTAAATGTAGGATGAACAGAGAAAATAAAGAAAAAATGCTATTGATGAGGACAGTGGCACAGCGAGGGGTTTTGGGGGATAAAACCCCCCACAGAGCCCAGAGAAATTTTTAAGTTTAATCCATGTTACTTAATGTATTAGTATAACTTATAGAATAGTGTAAGGATTAATCAAATATCTCTCATAAAGCGGTAAAGCTAGTCATTTTGAACCATTAATCTTAAAATTTTCTGGAGGAGGGCCCCCGAAACTCCCACTTTCCCTGGTGGATATACTATACCCCATCACCCGTAAGTGTTAGCTGCAACCCCCCCCCCCCCCCCCAAGCTTTTATTCCTAGGTGCGCCCCTGGATGAGGACAGAAGCTGATCATAGGATGTGCCAGAAATATAAAAAGGCCGATGGGACTGACCGCGGTAATGAAGCGTGGAATAAGGCTGAAGAAGATAGAACGAGCCGAGAAAGTCTCTGCCGGAGGAAAAGGGCTGCGAGAAATTGGGAGGTGGGGGCAGGGGCATGCGGAGAGAGAAATAAGGATGGCAGGCCATTCGAGCGAGAGGAAGTATAAAACTGGGAGTGCGTGGAAGTGCAAGGGAGCGAAGGAAGGAGATAAATCCAGGAAGACACGGAGGGCGATCGTGCGCCGATGAGAGTGAGGGTGAGGCCTCGGCAATCGCAACTGGATCAGTCACTCCGCACAGAGCGCGACCACGGGGTGAAACCACTCTTATTCCGTCTCATATCAAGACATACTCATCGCAAAAATTATTGAAAATTCGCAACATGCTGATGAAATTAACTTTTGTCGATAATAATACATCTATAACGGTAATAAGGATAATATACATCAAAACGCCTTATCAATCGCGACATACTCATCGCAAAAATTATTGAAAATTCGCAACATGCTGATGAAATTAACTTTTGTCGATAATAATACATCTATAACGGTAATAAGGATAATATACATCAAAACGCCTTATCAATCGCGACATACTCATCGCAAAAATTATTGAAAATTCGCAACATGCTGATGAAATTAACTTTTGTCGATAATAATACATCTATAACGGTAATAAGGATAATATACATCAAAACGCCTTATCAATCGCGACATACTCATCGCAAAAATTATTGAAAATTCGCAACATGCTGATGAAATTAACTTTTGTCGATAATAATACATCTATAACGGTAATAAAGATAATATACATCAAAACGCCTTATCAATCGCGACATAGTCATCGCAAAAATTATTGAAAATTCGCAACATGTTGGTGAAATTAACTTTTGTCGATAATAATATATCTATAACGGTAATAAGGATAATATACATCAAAACGCCTTATCAATCGCGACATACTCATCGCAAAAATTATTTAAAATTCGCAACATGTTGGTGAAATTAATGTATGTGTAGAATAATATATTTATGAAGGAAATAAGATGAGATACTTTAAAACATCTTGTCATAATCAACTGAAACGGGCATAATTACCAGTATCAATATTGTTTAAAATAGCGAGATTGTTATGATATAGAGTTATTATCGGGATAGTAATAATATAAACACTTGCTTTTAGTTAAATATTATCAATCCGTCTCGAACAGGAATATCCTAGAAAGTAATTGAGCTTACTTTTGCTCTCCTGAACAATTTTATTTCAAAACATATGTTATACAATAAACAAGTGAGATAAGGTGCAATTTTCATTGTGGCTCCATAATGGAACTTTCCCTTTGGAAAATTGAGGTTTCATAATGGATGTTCCTTATCTTTGAGAATGCTTTCAAGGAAAAAAATTGAAATCATTTTCGAATTAAAAATGTAGTAATAAACAAGGTAACGTAGAAAGTACAGCTGGATTGTAAACTAGAACTCAACGAGCAAACATAATGAAAAAATAGACTGAAGTAACGAAATTCCTAAGAAATAAAAATGTTCATATCATAATTCACTTCCAATTCACAAGTTTGTTGATCAGAGTTAGGTAAAAAATTGATTGCTTTCAGGGATTTGCTATTTGACTTATCTTTCGGTTTGAACTATTTCAGGAATCAATAAAATATAATTTTGCTCATATCTATTGGCCTTTGTAATATATTAGGGAGGGGAAGAATATTTATTGACTACATAAAATTTGCTCTTTTGAAATGTTCAAATTACACAACAATCACCCAGAGCTATGGCCAACATCACACACCTCTAATCCCTCAAAGCTATAATAATAAAATTACGTTTGAATTGAAATAGCATCTACCGTAGGATTACATCGCCGATAGTTTAATTTATTACCAGCATAAAAAATAATTTTGGGGAGGTATATTCATCCATTGAGAGATAATCCATGGAATAGGAAAAGAATAAACATCTCATCTCAATCATTAGGCATGCAGAAAACCACGAATTTCCACGAACAGCCATCTTTCTCGCGGTTGAAGTATTTAATCAGTGAATTGAACAAATATACCCAACTGTCAATATCACTCGACAACTTTGCCTGAGCTTACCATGATATTTTTGCAAGGAGATTAATCTCATCCAGTCCAAACGAGGAAAAAATGCATCCCTCGGCGAGCTCAACCAGTGAAGAGGAATTAAGAGGATTTATAAATGCTTACCATCGCTTTTTTAAATAATTAATTCCGGGAAGTTTCCTGTAATGTTGCCAGAAATAAAACTGTAAAATTTCCTCCCATGCCATCGGCATACAAAACTTACTAAGCTTTTTTTACATTTTTCTTCGATTGATGAATAATATTAGCTGCTTTCTCTGATTCGATACTCGGCGGTAACGACAACCTATACCATATTGATGCATTGTATACAATGCCAAATGTCTTCAATAGGTGACCTAAAGTTTTAGCTACAAGATCCAAGGCTTAAATTATATTTGTGACTTGAAATTATGAAAATTGTGCGCGATAAAGATATATCGTCATGACTTCACCATTCTTGAAAAAAAGTTACAAATATGTAAATGGTTTCATTCTATCATAAGAAAATTTCGTAAAACTAACATTCAAAGGAGAGAAAGTTATAAATATATTCATGTTACCAAAATTTTATCACACGTAAAATTGGTTAAATTCATGTGCATTGAACATGCTTGCTTAACGGCGTTTTGTATAAATAAGTGCACTAATAATATAATATCATATAATGAATTATGATCTCATTCACTCACATAAAAAGTATCACAATTACATTAATTGTGTCAGTGCAACACGATATACCCGGCCCGGTGAGGTGAAAAAATCCTGATTTTCAACGCCGAATTGCCCTACAGCGAGAATGGTGAGAAATACGATAATCTCACTTAATTGAGGGACTCGTGTGGCACGAATTGAAGGCTGATCGGTGGCAGGCCAGTGGTGGACCCCGAATCATAGCTCGTCCGTTAGAAACAGCTTCGAAGGTATCTATCCAGATTTTCATCGGCCTCTTCTGAATACGCAAAGTAATAGAAGTACAAATGTAATAGAAACAAGAGCAAATATCAATTTTAATGTTAACATTTTTCCTATTATAAAAATACATTTTCTTATGACTTTACATGTTACGGCAAAAAACGCAAGAGCCGCCACCTATATTCTCGTTCTGCACAACGATTTCTTTATTGCTGGAAGCTCGATTACTGTAACCTACGTCCATTAACCAGTTGGCAAATTCCAAGAATTGAATTGCCGCGGGCATTTTTTATAGAGCTTCGCCACATATTCAGCATAAAAATGCTTAATACACGAAGCATTTTTTAAAATTAGAGTACGCAAAGTATCCTGCCGGAATCCTGCAGGCATGTTTCACTACTATTCCTCCTGTAATCTAAAATGTTGTTACTTCACAACTAAAGAAATATGAATGACATAACATACACGAAATAAAATTATCTAATGACATCTCTTGCGGGTATTCCCAATGATTTTTTATTAAATTCCGATAAATCTTATAATGCTGATTTAAGCGAAATTTACTATCAAGATTTTCAAAATTCAAGTGTTAGAATCCTTAAAAGCTATAAAAGCACAGCAAGCCCATATGTAACCTTTCAAAAAGATTAGTAATGAGTAATTGAATATATTTTTGTTTCTTCTTATCAAGATACTGCTATTTGTTGCACATGCTACTCGGTTAAACACAAACGAGGAAGTAAAATATGACAACGCTATTAACGCACAAATTAGGAGTTTACTTTAAGAGAAACCATTCTTTCGTTGATTTCTGAATATCGAAAATTAAATATTTAGTAACTATTAATTAAAACTTAAACTGTGGATAAAATCCATCAGCAATAGTTAACATTCATTCGGTCTTTCACCGGCATGTGTATAATTGATGTTTATGCCGCTTGTAATTCAGATTCATAATGATGCCGATTGATTTCTCGAAGGAAATTGTGTCTCCGAACTTATCACTACCAACAAATTATTCATAACGCTCGCAGTTTATTCAAGGCTACCACTCCTTGAATAGAAACAGCGCTGCAGCAGTATCTGGTTCACCATAGCCACTTGCGTTCTACCTCTCAAGGACAAGCCTAGCATGGCAATTTTTACTACTGTCAGCTGAATTTTAAAAGTCTTCACCCTTTATCATTTACTCCGGTCACAGTGACAGCCACGTCATCGTTCCCCTTGCACTGTTCACCACATCTTCATCCTTTTTCTCCCCATTATCAATAGAAATCCGATTTCCATCCTCTCTTCACGAAGCCCATGTATACCCGACCCATTCGATAGGACACTCCGAGCCAACCTCTTCTAACGCCTTTTCCTCACACATACACTAAGTGTGTGGAGAAAACATACCCACCACCTGCTTTACTGCTGACATCTAGATTAACACGGCCCTTGTCCCTAAAGCACCAAACGGATTCCAAGAACTTATGTGCGGCCACATTTTCTAAAGATGAAAGAAACACAGTTTCATTCTTTTAATCAGAAAATTGGCAAGAAGAGAAAAGGAAGAATCTCGAATGAAATATATATGAAATGGGTAAAGATGGTTGTGAAAGAGAAGAAATGCGTAGGTTTGAGGAGATTAGATGACGGGAGAACTGAGTGGAGCGCTGCGTAAAACCAACCTTAGGATTGTTCACCAGTGACGATGATGATGATACTCGTGCTCAACCATACAGACTTTAAATCATCACATTTGCTGAAGTGTGATGATTTCAAGCCTGTATCGCTATCAATTCCACGAAACCTTATTACCTGCTCATAATTTTATAAATAAATGCTAATAGTTATAAATTATGGAGCGATTGAGTACAGGGGCGCAGCTAAAAATTAAGGTTATGGGGGGTTTTAGGCGCAACCAATACTTAGGTGTGTGGGGGTATTGCATACCCGTCAGGGTAAGCAGGAGTAGCGTGGGCCCTCCTTCAGAAAAATTTTAAGACTCATGGTTCAAAATGGCGAGTTTTACGGCTCTGAGGGATATTTGATTAATCCTAACACTATTATGTAAGTAATGGATTTAACTTAAAAATTTCTCTGAGCTCTGGGGGGGGGGGGTTTAACCCCCAAAACCCCCCTCGCTGCGCCACTGATTGAGTATATTGTTTTTAAATGAACAACGGGTATTTATGAAGATTATTTAAGCGCCATTGAATTGAAATTTAGATACCCTTTCTTAGCTGGTGTCATGTATGGACAGGTACAATTTCTTAATTTCAGTCACAGTGACCGATAAAACTCTCCTCTCAATACGCTGCTAAAGTGGCGGTCCATCATTACCAGCCATTTCTGGGCTCCCATCCACTGTTTCTGGCCTCTTTCTTTCTGTCGAGGGTGCTGAGGTCTGGGAGAACGTCGACCTCAATCGCTCGTCCCTCTTTATTTATTGCCTCGTTGATTGGAGCCACCGCTACAGGGTGTGCGGGAATCGGTCAGGAGGAGAGGCCGGAGGGTGTGAATGGAGGCAGGGGTGAATATGGATCACAAGGTAGTACCGATCTCGAAGGAAGGGAAAATTGGAGAAGCCTTCGAATTGGTTGGGAAAGGAGAGGGGAGGAGGGAAGGAGGTTATTAATGCCATTTCCTTCCTCCCGTCGAAATATTCCTCCTTCCTCTTCACAACCCTCTTCGACTGCTCTTTCATTTGAAAAATGAGGGGAATAAATTGAGAAATAAGTTTCCATACGTTGGAGAGGATTTTTTTTTCGCCCTCCTACCCAACCGAAAGAAAAAGGGAAACTCTTTCCTTCGCTCATTATTGCTCAATTTTCCTTCCAAGGAGCTCGATGAAATGGCGTCAAATGATGCAAAATTGGAAAATGATCAATGGTTGGAATGGTGAAGAATTGGAATAAGATTCGAGTCTCGTTAGTTTCCCTTCTTCCCGTCTAATTTGGATGTATCTGATTTTTCCGAAGCACACTGGTCGGAATTTTTTTTTTGTTGTAAAAGAATATGAAATCTGACATTTCAAGAGAAATATATCATCATGGAGCAAGAGGAAACCATAAGAGGCTATCCTTTGAATCGTTAATCTGTTTGGTAGTAATGTAATGCATGGCTGACTCCCTGGAATTGGAGACTGAGGCAAAAATTTAGATAGCAAGTATTCCAATCGATAAATCCTTGGTGCTTCTTGAAAATAAAAGGTATTTAGCATTAATTGGATGAATCTATTCCGGAATGTTGCCTGAATATGAAAGCTTATGCATTAGTTTCTTGAATGATTTTACGTGATCAATTTATTTGGAGCATTATTTGCGATTTTTATAATGAGTTATATCCATTGGGTCTGTCAATGGAAAAGGATATTTTTTCTTCGAAGCTTTCCGAATGCTGAATGTACCAACATTTGACTAATAAGATCCGAATATTCAAGCCTGACGGAGTTGAATTTTTCCATATCGAAATAAATACTTTGAATTTTCCACGATTATAAAATGTACTACGACCTACGTTTCAATATTACTATATCATCTACTCACTTGATCAAATACTGGTTGCCGCTATTATGTAAAAGTTAATGAATTTGTGGCACGAAGGTTGTACAGTATCATTAACTATTCCGATTTATAGCCTATTACCTATTTAATCCACAGCATAATCAAATGCATTAATCTATCAAGTTAATCAAGTGATTGCCCAAACCACCATCTTGCTAAGGTTTAAAATAAATCTGATTTAAATATAATACCGACTAATATCACCTGGCTTTAAAATCAATTTTCATATTGGTTGGAACACATTTTGGTTCTAAAAATCCACGGCAAGGTGTATGAGCTGCAGGAATATAAAATCCCTTAACATGAGGACAATAAATACTTCCACCACGAAGTGCACAATAATTTAAAACAGGGAATTCGATTATTTTCCGTACAAACGACTTTTAATCCGGCATAGTCTCCCGAGGGTACATACTCGCCCACGTTCATGACTCCTTTTTAGATTCAGGTGCTACTGTTTTCCCATGAAATTGAACAGCCAAAAGTTCTACTAAGCTGCCGAAGAATGCTATACCGACCCTTCAATTTTGATGTCCTGCGGGAAGGAAATGTCGTCTGAATTCCTTTGGGACCCAAGGTGAGGCGTAAAACCTAATCCCGTTGCGGTTTCGATCGTAAAAATTTAGCGACGTCTGGTCTACAGCAAAAGGGAACGAGTGACGCGGTAAGATCACGTTTTCACGAATGTTTCCGTGCAGAGTTTTATTTTTTATTTCCACAGGAAAGCCTTTCTGTGGATTATTTCTCGCCGCATGCAGGCCCGCCGAGTGGGGGTGCACATGATTCAAAAAAATTCTTTCCTTTCACCGAATACCCAATCGACATACACACTTGTCCCCTGAGGGAGAAAGAGGGAGAATAAAGCCGCTTTCCAAACGTGAGCGTCGCGTCCGACCGATCTGCGGATCACGTCTTTCCTCCGTCCTGCACTGGCGCGTCTCCAACTCTCATCCTGTGCCGTTCCCTTCCCGCGAGTCTACATCTACACACTACCACGTAAGACGCCTACTAAGGCGTGTGGCAGGGGCTGTAAGGACACCAACCGTTTACACATAAAAAGCAAATACTCAAACAAAATTACTTCTGGAATTTATAAAAGTCCTTAATGGTTCGGGGGAAAACTCTAAAAATATCTCCCTTTATTTATCGCTTTTGTCGGACCTGGAAATATCGTGGGGCTACATGATGTTCACAATTTAGCTCTTATAAATATCTTTTCTCAATTGTTATAGCATTCTAAGCATAACGCGAAGCCTCAGAGTCCTCAGCGCTCCCCAGCATAATTCGATTAGCATCAAAGAAGCGCCGCAGCAGTTTTTGACGAATCGTACAGCTTTCCTTTCTATTTTATTCATTTCACAGATTAATTGTTTCTGCACCGGATCCCATATGCACGCTGCATATTCAACTCCTTTATACCACAGGCGTTGTGCAATCGAACTTCTATGTGGTACGAGAGCCATGAGGATTTTCAACTATTGTATATTCAACTGCATTTGATTAGAGATGGTTGAATAGTATTTAATAAAGCGTAAAGAAATCCTCAAATATATACAAATAAATGCAGTTTATATGATGCGTTCCGGATCCTCGGCGTTTGGAAAAGTGATTAAGACTGTTGACCTACGTGGCTGAGTTCAACTATTTAGACTGACATCAATTAATGATTCTTGCATTTCCATGTGTAAATATATTGAGATGAAAATGTTGTAACGTACGTTAGACTCCCCGGAAGACCCAAAAATTCCTAGTACGTAAAGGCCTGGACCAATCAGTGCATCAACGCTTCATTAATAGAAAATAAACTGCCTTAACTCTTCCTCCTTTCTTCGCCGCCTCACATTTATTTAAACACAGAGCTCTCTTTTTTTCAAAATTCACGTCCATACGATGGAACGGAAATATGCTTAGTAACTCAAGAAACTATTATAAAATACATATGAATGTGAATCTGTAGACAAACTTACCCCAATAAACGACGCCAGCTAAGTTATTGAAAACTTTTTCATCACCTCTAAATTTAGGAAAAGCATGCTATCATCAATTAAATTCATGCGTCAGCCAAGAAAATTTAGTAGACTAGGCCCTCTAAAATACATACCAGCAACCAGGGGTGGATCCAAGTTATTTTTCTGGGGGTCACAAGGGTCTGATATGTCATCTCATATTTGAGATTAAAAACAAAATACAACAATTACTGTAGAAAATATTCTCTTTATTTTGATATGAAAGATATTAATTACAAATTAAATGATTGAGTCTCCGTAATACAAATCATAAAACGAATATAAAGATAACCGTATTAAAATTCTTGCCTATTTTTTAAGAGTCGGGGGGGGGCACGTTCCCCCGTGCCCCCCCCCCTCCCGAATCCACCCATGCCAGCTACATATCTATCGTGTTCCGGTAGATGCTAAACTAGGAGCTCTTGACCTTTCTACTCAAACTATTTTAAATGTTCTATCCCTGTTCGTTCAGTGTAACTTCATTGCGACAACAGAAAGTGAGTGGAAGTGGGGAGGAACGCAAGGAAATAGAGATCTATGCCAGTAGACGGCAGTGATAGACATGGAGAACCAGCCGGCCGTGTAGATGTCCTAGACTGCGCTGGGAATACTCTCATTCGTAAAATGCTGCATTTCCTACTCTCCGAAGAGGCAATTAAACTGCCGTATAGGACATTAAAATTTTTATTTCCCCCAGCTCCCTCCGTTAAAAGTAGCCTGGAGACGAAACTACATCTCATTGTCCTTCCATCTTTCCGTTTGTCTGCCCGGCATCAAATGCTCCCGCAGATTGACTTTCACGAAAGGTCCAAATTACACAGTTCATGCGACAGAAGAAATGTTTCATGGTCGAATCATACGGTATACTTCTTGCACAAGTAGTGTCACGCTTCGTTAACGGTAAAGCACTACGAGTAAAACTCTTGCCTTGCTAACCAATCTGAAAGTAATCATATTATTTTGTCTGTGATATTTTTTTGTTGCTTTCAAAGAACAACCTTAACGTGTACAAATGATTTCTCAAACACAATACAGCAGAACTCATGAGGAAAGAATAAAATAATAAAAACAACTCTGCTATTTCTAGTTTTAGTAGAAATAATCATATTTTCTGTTAATGGATAGTTCAAGATGAAAAAAATAAGCAAGTAAAAGCATACCAATATATGTATCGATTTTTACAGCCCAAAAAATTTAACCAACCGAATTTCTTGCCAATATTAAGTCAGAAACTTATCTAAAATTACCTCTATATCTATATATATAAAAGAAAGTCGAAAATCGTGTTAGTTAGAACACTTATAACTCGAGAACGGCTGCACCGATTTCAATGAGATTTGGTTCTTTGGATTCGTCTCAGGCGGGGTTAACATATAGGCCATTAAAAAAGGATAATTTCACAAAAATATTCATCTCTTTCCTATGGGCATGCTTTTAGGAGTTATAGTAACACAACAATTGATAAGTCGGTCAAAACTACAAATTAAATTATTTGTTTTGTTTTTACCAATTTATTAACTAAAATTCGTAGCAATATAACATTTTAATTACTAAAAATACTAAATATATTCAAAATATTGAAATTGTATTTAAAAAATTAAATTCGAGCTAATTGTAATCCCAGCTCGAGTTGACACTTCACTACCGTGTTTGTAAACAAATCTCCAAGCAATTGTTGACAAACGGTAATGTCCGTGTTCCTGTCGAGGAATCGAGTAGTTTTAACTCATAACCTTGAAATGATTGCAAATTAGTTTCAGCGGGAGGTGAGCTCATCAACAAAGAGTTCCAGAATATGATTGATCACCAAAAGAATCAAAGATGGTTGATTTAGCGAGCAAGAACGAAGATGTGGATGACTAAAACGAGGTAAATTCAAATAGTTCGTACTCTGCATGGATTCGAATCTTTTAAATGTGTAACAAAAGAAGACGAAATCACCAACTATCTATCTGAATATTTTAAGTCCTTGGACGTACCTGGCTTACCAAGGCACGATTTACAGAAAAATGTAGTTTCTGTGCTCATGATCTTTCGAAGCCTAAACCAACCATAACTATCCAACGGAACGTGTTTGATCATTAAAAAAATTGGTGATGAATGTGATTCACGCAACTTTACTCAAAGGAAAATTCAAAGGTTAGGAAGTCCTCATTCCGTAGATTCCATGATCTCAACTCATATGCCCTTTTGAGCTTAAACGTATTCAATTTACAATTCGTGTTGCATTCGTGATAACGATTAAAAAATCGCATGGTCATTCTTTCGGTTTTTGTGTTGTTTGTGCTCATGTGCTAATGAAAACCCATGATTTTCTCATGGTCAATTTAGCGTGCTATGTTCACGAGTCGATAAACCATCCTCTGTATTTCTTCCTTCGCTTCAAGTGATAGGGGGTTTTGGGCGTAGCTAATACCACGGGTCTGTAGGGTATAGAAAACTCGCTAAGGTAAGCGGGAAGTGTGGGGGCACTTCCCCCAGACATTTTTTAAGATAAATGGTTCAAAATAGTGGGTTTTGTGGCTGTGTGAATAGTTAAATATGTTTTGTTTGTTAGTGATCCGTCCCCCAAATATTAATAACAAAATCTTTCATTAAAAAATTCTCTAAGCTCTTGGTGGGGGGTTTATCCCCCAAAACCTCCCCTCGCTGCGTCACTGCTTTGCTTCGCTATATTTATTTAGCTTCATCCGCTTCATCTTGCGCCTGATAACAAAACAATAACTGTTGTTTCTCAGAAGGTGCTTGACGCAAGACATTAAAGTTTAAATGATTAAACCCGAATGTGTAGGGCTCACCGTGGTGCGTTTACGCATGCAGTACGTTTACGCAGTGCATTTTTTCCAAACAGAGATGCTAAAACTGGCGCGCCTTAAGTCATTTAATGCGAATGCTGCTTCATAGGGGCTTTTCTTGCACGATTTTGAGCATCAGTCAAGCGTCGGTCTGGGGTCGTGTCAACCTGCCCCCTGAATGGGCCAAGTGTATGCAACAGACTTGGACCTAAAAACATTTTTTTACAGCTAATAACGAAAATAGCCAACAACTGAATGCGTATAATTTTTATTTCATGAACTGCTTCATTAAACCACAATGCCCAAAATTTCTTAAGCTAAAACGTAAGAAAATTTGTTGAAAAAAATCCGCGTAAACGTGCTCCGATTCACCCTATGTAGATTCAATAAAGAAAATGTCTTTCTGACAAGCAATTTTGGTACTCATTTACGTAGTTTTATTGAATTTGTATCCTTATTTTATTATAATAAATTAAACATGATTAAAAACGATACAGCCGCTCCTGATTTATGAATGGTGTAAGTAAACTGTAAGTTCATTGATTGTTAGGCGGTACGAAGTTCGCCGGGTCAGCTAGTGGAATATTAAATCTAAGTTGATTACTATTAACCCCCAAGAGGCTTTTAACCCGATGTTTCAAGGTTAGTCCTCGGCGAAGTAGCCGACTGGACTTCGTTTTATTCGGTAAATTCTACCTTAAAGGTTACGAAAACACGCTCATTATTAGTTTCTAAAATACCAAAGAACAATAGAATTTCTCTCCAGTCCCGTCATATTTTTGTCAACGTAAGATTAGACTTCCATACGTAACTTCGCATTAATATTCTAATTACATTGCCAAGAAAATCAACACAGCTTAAAACTTCTCATACAAGGGCCTAAATATCAAGCTAAAAAGAGCTAGATATAGGTTTGAAAATAAAGCCTCTGCCTCCCTAATGCATCAGGTAATATTCGAATGAGTCTACCAGGTCAACGAAAGTCTCTTACCGTATCTATGATTTATCCTTTATCTTTTATTTATTCAGGGGGCTTCAAATTTCCTCTCCCTTAACAAAACAAACCGTTTGAATAGAACTCAGATGCCTTTTTTTCCCTTTCCTACCTTTTATTTTCCTTTTAAATCAACCTGAAATCCTTTAGTTTACATTTTCATCAAAGAGATAAAATTATTATCCGCAACTTTACACTGGGGATATATAAAATTATTTTACTGAAGCTTTATGCAAAAAAAGTAATTTAAAAAAGCAATAAAACTTAATGCAATATATATCATGTAGGTATTATTGCGAACAAAATTTCATGTGACCAAGTTCAAGGTCACCGTAGGCAAATTCCAGATTTCATCTGTTGAAATTCCGCTACACCATGTTCAATTTTTAGACTGCGGCTGTTTTACTGAATTAAAATGAATAAAAAGATATTTTCATTTAAAGTGGAATTTTCAGTGCCTTATTGCCTTAGGATAAAGCGAACAAGTAACTGAGATACCGCAACGGCCATAAGAAATCGCGAACAAGGACAGGAATTACGAGGTCCTCCATTCCAAGAGGAAGCCCGGCGGAGACGAGCGTAAGAGCGCAAGAATTTAGAAATACTTAGGCTCAATGAGGCAGCGAATCGTTTTATTACCAGGACTCTGTGCTGCAGGAAACGGTCACCGTGAACATGCCCAGCCAAGGAGAAGGAGAGAGAGAGAGAGCACATGAAAATAGCCTCTGGGCATCACCAAACAAACTACAAAGCTCGTTCTCGTTGTGCTTAGAATGGTCACTCTGGATTGCCTTGAATCCAGGCGAGCATAGCAGATGGTGGAAAATCTCAAACAATAGAAGGATGAATTTGAGAGATTCTAGGGCCGATTTAAAAAGTTTATGCCCGCTCTTTCCCTACGGTGGCCAGGAGAGCTCTGTTCCAGACGTCGATGCTCTCTATAAGACACGCTAAATGCTGCGCGCGGAGAGAAGTTCACCGTTGCGGTCCAGCGCACCTTTTTCCACCCAACCACCTCTGTCCTTCCATACTGCAACGTCTCGCACCCATTACAACGGAGTTTATCTGCTTATCGTCAGGAATATGCAATCTGGCTTGGATCGTCTCCTGAGGAGCAAATCGAGTTGAAGCGATGAGGGAAGTGAAGACAGGATTAAATTAAGGGGAAAGACAGGATTAAATTGGAAAAAATACGATAAAACCGGAATGGAAGAAGCTGAGCCGTTAAGGAGTCGCAAAGTGCGCATGCAAAGGGCCGGGAGTAAAGAAAAAAAGGCGGGAATCGGGCATTTAGAGGTCGCGTCGCATCCTATGCACCGGTCGTATTTCGTCTGTATTCGCAAAATGTCACGTTTGAAAAAAGGAGATATTTTAATATTTCGAGCCACAGGATAATGTGGACTAGGGTTTACACTGTGCCCTGAGCATTTCAAGTCGCAGCATAATCTTTTAATCAGTGTGGTCCGCTAAAACATCAAAATCCGCCGCGAATTAAACTGGTCGAGCGGAAGTGATGCGTCCTGCTAAGTTGGATATCAAGTTAATGGTATGCTTAATACGTGAAGATATTCTAGGAATATCGCTTTAAGTTTTCTTGTATATTTCACTATTATTTATGCCACTACTTTTTTACACAACGCGACCCGGGTATCAATGAGTTATAACAAAGATAATAAAAGTAATTTTGCTAAAGGCTTCATATGCAACTGCCATGGGAGCGATTTTAAATTTAACATTTTAAAGTTATGCAACGACCGCCGTGAATTGGATTCTAAAGAGCAGTTGAAATTTTTAAAAATTATTGAGAGTCAGGACAGCGCTCTGATAAATGAATATCTTTACCCATCTTTTTACCCTATTCTGGCACCCGTTTTAAAATTCATCTCTTCCTCCATTAGGCAACTAGGTAGCAATAATAAGATAAATACAAGATAATTTGCGCTTGATGATTCTCAATCCCGGGTTCCGTTATGTAAAAAAGTAGTGATTTAAGTAATAGTGAAGAATCGTAGAAAATTTATAATGGAATGCCACAAAGTTAATAATGAGCTAGTGAACCAAATGTAATACCACAGAAGAGATATAGAAACATCACTAGAGAGAGGCTACCACTTGTACTCTGGGTGACAGATTGTACGCTAATATGAACGTGCATACTCGCAATCCTCCATTTTCAGGAGTGAGTTTTTCTTCAGTTTGAAAAACTATATATTTAGCTATCTTCATTATTCAATACTTTCTCAATTAGTTTTAGGGTCTTATACCATCGTGTGAATAATGGAGAATTCGAGAATAATTAGAAACATCATAGTTGCGCTAAGTATCTTTGTAGTTAAAATTAAAATTCTAACATGAACTTTGTAGCTTAAAAACTCTTGCGATCAGCATTTACAAAGATTTTCGTGGATTTTTGCTTCAAAATTGGGAAAATAAGGAAAAAAATACTGCGAATAATGAAACAATATATCCGAGTGAGGGTGCAACGATCCCCCAGACTATGCTCTTTTTCTATCTTTGAGAATGGTCCCTCACTGAGTGATTCAACGTGAAGGTTGGTTAGCACTTAAGAATGGTAGCAGGCAAAAGCTGATTCGAATACTAAGAATAGGGAAGTGCACTAATTTTTTTTTATTGCTGAATTTGAAAGTTTAGCCTAAAAAAGAAACATTAGTATAGTCACTTTTATTCCCTGCAGCTGGGGTGTGCACTTAAAAACGTTTTGAAAGTCGGAAAATTTCATGTTGCGCTGAAACACAGTGCCTCCATCTTGATTGAGATGTGACGTCACAAGGCAGTAGTCACCAGTGGAATACCGCTGTATTCCGTCGCCTTCTTTAGCGCGGCGAGAGTTTCCGGGAATCGGTGGAGTTAGCTTCCTAAAACTGTCGGCTAGTACGGTAAACATGAATTCAAAAAAGAATTATAAATGATTTTTTGTTCCAAATTGCATCTCGACGTTGAAACGAAAGCCTGGAGAAGATATTCATTCCCGTGCCTAAAGCATAAGCCATACGGAATAAATGGTTCAAGGCTGCTCCTGACTCTTACCTATCGATGATATTCTGTTTTGAAGATCATTTGA
Source organism: Ischnura elegans (assembly GCF_921293095.1). NCBI lineage: Eukaryota > Metazoa > Arthropoda > Insecta > Odonata > Coenagrionidae > Ischnura > Ischnura elegans. Next base: position 89,607,382 of record NC_060246.1, on the reverse strand, counting down.
AGGTATTGTAAGATCAAATTGATATTTATATTATAATTATTTACTGAATAGGTACCTCATTCATATCAGAAAGTGTGTTGAGTCAAAATATAGCATCTTCCGCGTAGACCTATGTAATGTATAAACTGAAAGTAGTTTGGTTAAAGAATTATGGCGCGACTGTTATTTTACACGACCAGGCAAAATGCGTCCATTGCCCATGATATGTGCATATATATAACAAACGATTTTTGTTAAAGTTAATCTTTATTTGTTGAAATTAGTACATTTATTGGTGATACAGATATAAAGGTACACGGCAGGTCGCGCGGCGTAATCTATTCTCCACTGGTGACGGGTTCCTCTAGCTGATCTAAAAAATTAGCTACAATACCTCGAACTTTGAAAACTCGCAATATAGGCAGTCAAAGTACATTGTAGGAATACACGAGACCATTCTAGCCCAGAATGTACGTACAATGTTGAAATCCTTGGTTTTCGAAGATTGACGTATTTTATACGCCAGCGCGCCCGGTCCAGGGTTATTAACTTTTATTTCATCCTATTTGTTAATTGAAATTATATGTCGGAATGGTTCTTTTAGCACATTGGTACTGTGTAAATAAACTCCCCTTGGAGTAAAGTGAGTTGCTAGTGTTTGAGAAATATGGCATTTTATATTCGTTTTGTGTTCTTATTAATTATGTCTGTACGCATATTGCTGCTCGCCGCGAGCCTTTAATGGTATGTGCTCTTGCTAGAGTGGTTTTCATTTTTAATGCGGAAGTTGGTCAGTAAAGAAAGAAGGAAGGAAGCAAAGAAAAAATTAACATTTTAGCGCCCACCAACCCTTGTAGTCGGGGTATCTCTGCCTTTGATATGAAACTGCTTAAATACCTAAACGCCATTATTATGATTAAAAAAATTGACCACGATTGCTGCTATTAAAATTAATGATAACCTTGACGGCGTATGATCACAATGAAGACAAGAAAAAATTTTGCTATGACGACATTTTGAACCCTGGTCCTCTAGTAGGGCCTGCGTGAGAGTCGCACACGCTACCACTACACCACCTGACCCATCTGTTTAAAAGAGATATTGTAAATATATATATGTCTCGTAAAAAGTACCGCATGAAAATAAATTTATTACAGCCTAACTAAGGCCCTTACAACGGAACCACTACTAGTTCAGAGATATGTTCACCATTCCGTAGGCCATAAAAAATACGGCATTGAAAAAAGCCGGAGCAAGGTACGTGGTCTCCCCTTGTTAGCCTTAACGCCTCGCATTTCTATGGAGCGTTGAACCTGTCCTCCTTTTTCAAAAATTCAGCAATAAATACATCAAAGTTTGCTATACCATTTACAAATCGTCGGAATTTTCCTTCTCGCAACAAAGATTAACTTTTCTTGAACCCATCCTGGACAGCGAACCACTGCAACAACCAGCCAGCACGGAAATAAGGCTAACATCCCATGATTCTAGTTGCGAAGGGCGAACGTTCCGGCCGGCGTCAATACATAGGCAACGAGTAAGTCTTGCAGAAAACGTCTGAAATAGGTCTATTAGTTTGACTCAGATCTTACAACAAAAGTTTTGGTACGATAAACGGCATTGTGCCAAAATATACCCAGCGAAAAATAAATACCATCATCTATTTACTAAAGATTCAATTGAATAGCATATTAATATGCTATTCTCACTACTCTTTCCAAACTTGAAGTTGACGCGTAAATGAATATTCATATATTACGCAATGATGAAGTCATGTACTCAAAAGAGAAGCAGCCACATATATATTCTGAAGATATTTTATGACAGCAAAAAACGGATATCCTCAAATTCAGTAATTTTTCTATGCAATAATAGTGGTAGAACTAAACGGCGTAGAAGCCGCCTTCTGCTACTGCCTTGTGACGTCACGGCCAATATTCAACATGGACACCCGTTTTAGCGGCCTTTGAATTTTTCCACATTTCGGACGGTTATATCGAATCAAGTATTCACTCTTAGGATTTAAACTGTGGTTTTCCGACATTATGTTATTCTGAACTCTAATTTAAAAAATGTGTTTGGTGCATTTGAAACACTAGTGTACTTCCCTATTCCAAGCGGAAGAATGACTTGAAAGCAATGAAATTAATATCATTAGCTTTAGCCATATTTTCCGACTATATTCCTACTCGAAGCTTGAGATTGGGACTCAATACCTTATCGCACTAATACATACATGTGACTACGCAAAATTCCGAGATTCTTAAGACAAGTGAGACTCTCCTAAGGCCGAAATACATCCTAACCACTGGTAATACACATTATTCACCACTAAAGAGGCTCAAGAACCGAGGAGGTCCTTGATGAAATATCATATGAAACTGAAAAAGAATTACCGGTATATCAAAGATTTTCATGAATTAACGGTCTCAGGAATACACCTTGTTAAGCTACCGATGTCGGGTGCATTAGATCATTGATAAATATTTAAATATGGAAAAATTACACCACCTCTGACGTAAGACCTCTATGACTTATATAAGAGATTCAATGAACTAATCATAAGACAATATAAGGTAACCCACTACCGATTTATCTGTCTAGTATTTATCGATTACTAAATGAAACTTTGGATAAGTTATCAGAATCGCTGGCGTTGGGATGAGGCACAGCAGGTATACCTTAGGGTTGCGGGTTCTATTGCTCCTTGTAACATCGACCAAGCTCCCCAGGCAAATATGACTACCTACCAAAAATGCAAAAATAAATTTAATAATTTAGTTTTACCATAATAATTATCTAAACTCTTTCATTAAGAAAACCAGGCGGGATGATTTACTTTGTGAGGAGCAGGGCAGCATTGGGAACGTTCGGGGAGAGGAAAAAAGTTCCCCTGAATGCACTTTCCCCGAGTCGAGGCGCTAAATTGGAGGCGCTCTCTTTACTAGTCTTGCACTGGTTATCGCGGTCGTTTATCCAATGGGTCCTCCTGCAAAGGGTCACTGAGAATTCTCGATTTTTGAGACATTAAGCAGCACCTCTTTTCCACAAGAAATCTCCCAAGAGCACAAATTACAGGATTTTAATTGGATTGCTGTATATCTGGGTCTAGGCATCGAACAACGGGCATTTTCCGGCGGTAGCAACAAAAGAAAAATTTATATATCTGTGTGCACGGCAAATGGCGTAGGATCATATTACGATGGCCAGAGAACGCAGTTTACTGCTTTAAAAAAGGACAAAAGCTAGAATTTTACTCGCGAAAATATTCCCTGGAAAATAACTAACATAAGTCAATATGAAAAACGGAGTCTTACTTAAAGAGAAATAAGGACCAACTAACTTATCCCTTCAACAATTCGTGCAGCAACTTATTTATTTACAGTAACACTTGCTTTCATGATATGCATTGAAAGAGGCAAAACTTCACCACTTTCCAGCGTTATAACGCAATGAAATTCTAATGAGAGAAAGATATGATGACTTTAAATAATATCACTGAAAAACTATGAAAATGAACTCTAAGGCAATGAAATGAAATATATATATATATATATATATATATATATATATCATCTTCGTAAAAATTTGGAAAAGGCATTCAGGAAATAGCACCGAAAATCTAATTCCAACGATGGCTAAACCCCTCCAAAACGCCAAAAACTAACTTTTTATATCCTCCAGATTAGCCGCACAAAAATATTCCAATAATATTTGCTAAATTTAGGATTAATCGTACTTGTCATCTCTACGTTACCTCGGTATTCAATTATCTCAATGGGTTTTGCCTTTTAAATAAGTAATTATTTGGTTTTACCGTAGAAAGCCTAATGATGCATCCAGTTCCTCGGTGCAACAAATTCTCAGAAGCCGATACCAATTAACCAATGCCTAATTTATAGCCAAAATCTTTTTTTTTGTAATTCAAATCCCAACAAAGGCGACAAAAACAGTCTTTCGTCATTTTTACACGGAAGGCCAACTTGGTAACTTAATTATTGAAAATGGGAATCCGGGTCAAAAAATACTGACGAATCCGTTGTTTTTTGTAATGAGGTTTGGGCAATTTATGACATTTCTCATCAGAAAAAACAATACGCCAATCTGTGACATAAAAGTTTTCGCGAGTACGATTGGTTTTGATATATGAGAACAATAATTGGAAGTAATCCTCTTTGCATCAAGACAATAATGTTAATTTGGGATACGTATTTGCTATCGCAATTATCTCTCCAACACTAAAACAGAGAATTAGGGACCATAGGTCATGAATAGTTGAAACAATCGACCAATTAATTCCTTCTCCAATCACACAGATTCAAATTTTGAAAGATATTTTTAGGCAAGACGTCGTCACGACAAAAGCGGTGTGAGATTCCAAAAAAATCTAGTAAATTTCTGTTTGTTTCAATTAACTTTCTAATCATGTCACCTACGAAAACTTTCTGTTTTTACCTCATTAAAATCCATTAAATATATTCAATGGGATTAGATTTTCTGTTTGAATTGACTATGATCATATCTACAGAAAATTTCCATTTATTTAATAAACAATTAACCATAAAAATATTAATTGAAAAGATAAAATGTTTAATAATTAAAACTACCAAAAAAAGAGTTTTCACAGGAAACCTTTTATCTGATTTGTATCATGAAATACACCACTAAGGAGGATAGAGGACGAAAATGTGGAATATAAAAATATAACAGGAAAAACTATGACACTGGAGCTGCAATAATTAACCGGTTAATATTCCTCATTTTTAACATGTTTATGCTGCGTTACAAGAGTGGCCCTCTCAGGAAATACGAGAACCGACCTAAAGAGGCACCGAAAAATAAATTGAATTATCGAAGTCCTTGAAATCAGTTATATTTTTTAAACAGTTATTTACGGAACACCATATTTCTCGAAACACATTAAACTCTAACATTACATCTCATAGCTGAATTTTGTGTACTTCAACGCGATCATAATTATTCAAAATCACGGAGAAAATTTTATTTCGGGAAAAGCATTATTGCATTTTCCTACTAATAGTTTTGTCAGGGCTCACAAGCCTTGCAAGATGATGCTATGCATCCGATGGTAACAATAATTTTGGCCAGTAAACAGCTTGTATTTAGCTAAATAAATCTCCTAGCCCATTATAATATAATTAAATCGTTTAAAGTACCATTAAAAAACAAATACGAAAGCTGAAAATGGTAAATTGAACAAGCATTTTGGATTGGGAGAATAGAAAAATAGGGGAACAATGTATTGTTCCTACACTGCGCTCTATTAAAAAAAGTTAGATTGAGATAATGGTAAATGGGTTATATCAGAGGGAGAGAGAGAAAAAGAACGATTAATATCAAAGTCACTCTGCCCTCAGAGAAACATAAAACACTAAAGCACGCTACATTCATTTAAAGCGTTAAAAAAAGAACCAATAGCAACAACTTGAATACTCAAAAAGAGAAAAATTATGTAGCCCAAGCCAGAGGGATTAACGTCAGACTGAGCTTCCAGTAAAAAATAAGTTATAGCAAGAGCAATAAGTCACTTGAACGTTTCCCTTCTACTTTCAAAACCAACAACACATCGAATGGGTTATGACGTCGAGAGAGGAATAAAAAAGGGATCATTGAAGGATCGACGGCGGAGAGAGAAATTCGAGAGGAGACATTGGCACAGATTGGCTAATCAATATGCGCTGCACAAAGATGAAAATAAAAAAATAACTCTGAGCCTATCGAAGGTTAATGGACAGACGATGTATCAAAAAGAATAATAAAACAGCAGATGGGAGCGTAGTCGGGAAGTAGGGTGGAGTCTATGGATCACAATATAAAGCATCTGGTCCTTGGAAAAAATATGCATGGAGAAGGGCGGCTGTTGCATTACTTGAAACGAATTATCGCTCGGGTATAAAAATTTTTATGCAATTAAAACAGCACACTGCCTGCAACGGAAGAGCTCCTTAGTAATGAAGTATATTATAGCACTACTAGGTAAAGTGAACAGGAAAAGCAAAAATAAAAAGACAAAAAATATGCATGACATCTATTGAGTAATTCAATCCGGTTGGATGAATTTCTTTTAGCGAAGAAACAACCCCTTTCGATTTGAAATGACTTTACGAGATAATATTTGATGGAAACGAAAAATTGCTACTCATAGTTCAAAATTTTTGACGATTCATTAAACGTACTATGGATTAAGATGTAAATTATTTCATTATACTGGATATAAACTCTCATTCCTCAAGGTCAGTTCATTCCTCATCGCAATAAACCATTATTAACCATACAAAATGAAAACTAAATAAGCAAGTGCCTTGAATATCTCTCTTTTAGCTACCAAACCAATTGATTTGAAACGAACAATTGATAATGGCTTTCATAAAATATGGAATTAATTATGTTTACGACGCATCTAACATTAATCTGGAAATTATGACTGCATTCCGTCCCAATAAGCTGACAACACATACTAGTTCAGCATGATCCCTGACCCAAAAGCACTGCCTGAGATCCGGAATAGAAAAATGATCAAACTGAATTGTTTGAGAACACAGACCAAGTTCATAAATTTGGAGGTTTGAACTGCGATAAAAGGGAGAGACAGAAAATTATGCTCGCCATCCGGAAAATCCTTTCCCTTGGGCTGCAACCTAGTCGCGGCTCGCGCGCTCCTACGAACCATAGAGCTGCACTGGCGGGATTAATTCTAAATTATTCCCGGTATGGCCACCCATACTAGATGGGTCGAAGGGTAGGATCCAGACGAAAGGTAGTCCTCGTGATGGTGTCACGTAAAAAGCACTGTTGGAACTGAAGTGGGAAATCCTACCAAATATCTCTTCCCTGAAAACATGTAGTTTGATGGAACGAGCCTCTAGCTCTCTTCGCACGGCTGCGGCGGGTACACATTCAAATCACAACCTAGTTCTTATGAAGTGCATGGAAACATTCAAACGACTGAGAAACATCATAAAGGCGAAGAAATGGAACACGGAAACCCTGAAGGGGACTATGAGGAAAGAATATCAGGAGCTAGAGGAGAATAGTATCATAGAGATTGAATACACATAGACTATAGAGGAAAGGTCTGCCCTTGTACCTATGATCTTTCGTTTTTCCTTTGTTAAGCGTTTCAATTTCCCTCCTTGACCTTATCAATGGTTCATCGACCTTCAAGAGGGAAAACTAAAAGGAAGGGAGTCGAGGGGTGTGTGAGAATATAATTGGCCATTGGGCGGTATGATACCGTGAGGAAATCGCTTGTGCGGCTTATTCTTGACGTTCGCCAGAGATACGCAACAATATAACCCTCGGCTGTTAAGCGGCCTAGCCATTCCTCTTTTTCTCCTCTATATTCTTTAATTCACTCTGGATCGAGTCTCGGCTTTTCAGCTTCGCATGCCAATAGTGGGGTAGCATTAAAATAACAATTGTCAAAGTGTCCGAAAACTCAATTGGCCTTGTTGGGATAGTAAGGATAAAGAACCCTTGTATATTAGAGCAAATAATACAAGAATGGAGGAGAGAAAGAAGCAGAAGAACGTGAGCAGTGAGCAGGAGAAAAGGATATATCGGCAAATAAATAATCGATTACGGCGTGAAACTAAGAAGGCAAGGGAGGCTTAGTAGAAAAGATAGTGCAAGGAAATTGAACATTTTCAGAAGGAAGGAGAGGTAGGCGAGTTTTACGCCAAGGTTAACTCGCAACCGGGTGGCAAAAGAGGGCAATGTCAAAAACTAAGGCAATAGATGGAAGGATGCTATCCGAGCGAGAAGAGTTTCAGAGTAGTTGGAAGGTGTATGTGGAGGATCTGTATAGTGATAGGAACATAGAAAGATCGGTATAACAGCAGGTGGAGATTATCGGACTATCAGCCTAACATAACTCGCGGCGAAAGTTATGCTGAGATGTTATTTTTAATAGACGAATGGAGGCGAGGGCAAATGAGTATTTGGGTGAAGATCAGTCAGAGAGGTCTTCTTGATGATATAGGAAGGAGACAGATGGTTTGGATGGAGTGGGTACTGAGCTGGGATGACATGTTGAAAACAGTGCAAGAGCGTATATTTATAATATTGGATAAACGAGGGAGAGGATGGAGGAGAATAGGATTTTTTTAAGAATGAAATGAGGGTGAAAAGTAGAAAATTGAAGAGGGTTTTCATTAAATGATGGAATACTGACAGTGTATTTCGTGAAAAATCCATGAAAAACTATCTTAATTGCTAGATAATATTAAATATATTCCGGGATAAGGAAACAAAAAAATCGTCCAGGAGAAGAAAATACCATTCTTCCGAGTTCATGCGGACTTCCTCGGACTCAACTTCAAACCTATGGTATGCTGAAAGCTGCAGTATGCTCTAATCAGTCATGAATTCTCTGACAAATCTGTCTTTGTATGGAAATTATGACTTGTGATACATATTTCCAATACATTGGATAAAATGAAAAGATATCGAATATTATAAGCGAGCATGATTGCACGCCATGGAGGAATTAGAAAGGGAAAGCGATCCGCGTTAGGAGTTAGTCCGCCGCAGTTCACGCTCAGCTTAATGAAGGCCTGATACATGGAGCCTGTTTTTTTCGCTTTGTCGAGGGAAGGAAACCCCGTCAAGGTGAGGGCTCCCGGCGAAAAATCCACTTTCACCCCAAACGACTCTCCGAACGCGATTTTCAACTGTTTAGGGAGACGGCAATTAAAAAAAAGGACCCTTCCGATAAAATGTGAATGAACGAGGAAAAAATATATTCATAAGCGTCTTCCTTGCTCGAGGGGCGGAGGTGGAAGGGGAAAGGGCAACACATTAGCAAAAATAAATTTATCGATGGGAAATGGAGAGGTGAGGAAAAAATAAATTTATATCCGGAGTTCAAAGAGAGGGTATACTACAGAGACAGAGAAGAAAACGCAACTAATTTTTTTAAATCATTGCAACCCTCTTCTTTTCACCCTTTTCCTATGGACCCTTCCCCAAATCAACACCGACTCGTGCTCTTGGTTCCTTGTTCACTTTCCTTTGTTACACCGTAGTATAGCAAGGCATGGGTAATGTTGGTTATCTTATGTTATGCATATTATGTGGGTTATATTTTATGCTATGGATTGAAAATACGTTATACTCCTTACATATTGACTTACTAAAAAAACAAAGTATATTTCAGTGCTAGATGTTACATTTACGCACGTAAAGTCCCCTGCAGAAGTTAAAAGTTTTCGCCGAATACGATGGCTTAATATTTTCTTCCACGTTTCTACCGGTGGCTTTGACTCAAATATTACGAAGAGTTCATTTCCCGCCCTTATTACAAGTTGAGCTCAAGTGTGCTTTCGAAAAAATCGGTTACATCCAAATTTGCTAAAATTTACTATTTTCAAAAATCAATTCATCGTAAGGTAATGGAGAGGCGATGAAAATATAAGTAAAACGTATCCGGAGAGGGTGGGCACTGCAGAGAGAGATGAAAAAGTAAAATCATTTTTTAAAAATCATTGCAACCCTCTCTCTCCCCATCTTTACCTCAGGACCCTTCCCCAATTCAGTGCTGACCCCTCTCCCTGGTTCTTTGTTCACTCCCCCGCCCTCTCCTCAAGTTTTTTTCCTCCCCCCTCCATCAGACCAACGCCCAATTCTCTCCGCCAACCCTCCAAACCTTTTCTCTTGTCTCACCACCACCAAAAAGCTCTGCCGAATTTTCCTCTTTGCCAGGGAAAAAAATCTGACACCCCTTTTCCCACAAGGTGACCTACTTCGCGAACTTCAACCCCTGCCGTGTTGAGCAGCGCAAAGGGCACGGAACCCGAATGGTTCCCGAATTCCGGGAAGGACTTGAAAAAAAAAATGTTTCGAAGCACGAAATAAGGCAAAGAACCAATTAACCCCGACCTAAACGACGTTTTATTTTTCGATATTAAAGAGCGAAAAACTCTTGACGACGCTCGTACTTCTGTTACTTATGAATTTTGATCGAATATTTTTTTTTCAATTACTCCGGTAGATTCATTAATGTTCCCAGATTTTTTTACACACCACTCAAGAATCTGCATATATATAACCCTGGAAGCAACAGATTTACATTTTTTCAACCGATATTCCTGTTTATTGCGAGTATTCCCGAATTAAATGAGCCCATAGTGAACCCTGTAGTATTGGTACGAAGGGATATCTTTCCCAAATAACAAAAAATATTTTCCGTCTTTATTGTTGAATTTAGGGCACATCTTTTAATCAAAAACTATTATCGACTATAAAGTGGGAGGACTAAACGAGAGTTCTCGATAAAATACGACCGCTTATTGCTTCCGTAGAATCAAAAAAAGAGGAGCGCAAGCTCTTAGAAACATAAGGAGACTCGATTAGATTCTCCTTCGTTTCGTATCATTCCCCAAGCGATTGCGCTTTCATACCAACTCCTAAGGGGAAAAAATTGTACCTGAAACCGCACTCTGAGGGATTAACAACTAATAATTTCATTCCAATCATAGGTGTTCCAACAGAAAATGCAGAAAGGTGCAACGAGATACCTCCTACCTCCATTTACTACATACATCCAATACAATCAAATTATTGCTACATATTATTCTAAAAAAAACTATTGGGCCGACATTGTTTCCTCGGTTCGATCAGTAAAATTGTTAAGAATAAAACTAAGTAATCCTTTAGATATCAATGACTTCTCTGCTCGTCTTATTATCCACAAAAATACATGGTTCTAAATGTAGATGGACTTCAATAATTAATATGACGTAGAAAAGGGATTCCTCTGGTCCGGTAATTACGATACTTAGTATGCATCACGACCTGATGATCCCGTCACTTCTCTTTTACTCAGCATTCCCATTGCTAAATACGAATCATATTCCCTAATAATATGCATGGCACAATTTTTGGAATTCATCTTCACACAAAGCACTGCACAAAAATAATAAGATCTGATGCGGTAGAGAAGTATTCAGAAGGCTGTTTTATCAGCCCAACGACAACCAAACTCACTCTGAAGTGCAGCTACTATGTTATGAGAAACTGTACATGCATCAGAACAATTAGTTTGCGGTGATAGAAAAGAACGAAACAGTAATTGGAAAAATTTTTGCAATCTACAACATAATCGTGATTATAATGACAAGTTGAGGATTTTTGGGGAATTTTATAAGCATGCTAACCATAGCACTGCGTACCATCGTCTCCCAATAATTCCGTTTGCAAGCTGAAAGGGGCACTCCACTTAGCATAACAGACAGGCCTTCCACTTGCGATAAGATTGGGAAATAAACTCATCATAATATTAGAGCCAAAACCACAGATAGAAATATAAAATAAAATACTAAGTTATCGAAATCGGCACTACTGTTTAGCTTCAGCAGTGGAATTAACGTACATGCATGTAGCACCAAACACTTATTATGTACTTAGTTCTTTTTTTAGGCGGTCGATACGTAAGGTGCTAACCATATTATCGATACCATACCATAAACCATAACCCATATAACATACGGAACATAAGGTAACCCATTCTATTATGCATTATTAATTATGGTGTAACAAAGACATGATTCTTTTAACTCAATAAATTGCTGAACGGCAATACCAGCTCGCGTTACATTACAGCGTCTGCTCCCCAATAAGAAATAACTTCAAAGTAAGGAATCCCAAAGAATCTTTTCCAAACATTAAGAGACAAAACAAACTCTTTCTTTGATCTAAATCGCTTCCTCGTAAAAACCAAACCTTTCAGACCTAAGGGATGAAAATAAAATTGATATCCAAGATCCCGCTCTGAAGGATTAATTACGGAATTTCATCCGGGGCCCTTGAGGGAACCCAATTTCATTTCCCATTATTAATATCATTAGCCCGATTATTGCGCGCTGATCCCAATCGATCCTGCAGACAACGTCTTCCCGAGTTCTCGCATTCTTCCCGACCTCGTGCACCACTCGTGCGAACGAAAATCCTCGGCGGACGATAGATATCTCCATCGCCAAGAGAGGGGGAGAGAAATTCTCGGGGGAGGCTTAGGTAATCACTCTCCCCTTTATAACCCCCGATTCTTTCTCAAACCGGTCCAATTTTTCGGTCCAGCCCACCTCTTTATCTCCTCGCGCATCTCAATTCTTCCTTTCTTCGTCTTGTGAACAAAACCAACCTTTTTTGCTTTCCTCTCTTCGCGATTTTTCCCGTGAATATCCTCACAATTCTCTCCTTTTTTCATTCCCTATTTATTCCATCCTTCGTCGATGCGGTACAGCCCCCTTTACATCAGGGCTAACGCACCATCTTCCTTGAGCTTAATATGCAAGAATGAACCGGTTGAACCTTCCCAGAATTCCGTCCGGAGAGCTTCTTCCTGAGACCTTCTTTTCTCCCCTTTGGATCGAGTCTCTACGAACAATCATTACTCAGTTTTTATTCTTTTTTATTCGTCTGATATCTCCTTCAACATCTCCTTTCCTTCCCCAGTGCCCTGCCTTTGATAAGTGAGAGGCTCTCCGACCACGGTAACCTGGGATCAGTCACTCAAAATTCATGCCGTTAAAGTAGGTATGCAAACTTGATAGAAATAAAGGGAGAAATAACTAACGAGGAGTAGCGAAGAAATCGAGGGAATGGATACAAAGATCCTGACCTTTGCAAGCTGTGGCATGAATGCAAATAGGCCGAGGTTATATAGACGTTGATATTTGGTATAAAGGAGGAAAGTAAGAGCTATTACACAGTGAAAAGTGATCGAGTAACCCGATATAGTGCACAAATACGACCATAGAAGCTATTTGAATATAGGAAAGATAGGTCAAATTTCGCACGGGAAACAAGATTTAATTATGTAGCAAGTGCTCTCAAAATCAATAGTTCATACGCTTTGAACAAAAAATTAGGAAATTCCTCTTTGAATCATTGGTGAGACATTATTTCGTTGAAATTGATATCAGTATGACTTCAATTTTTAAGAGGAAAATATCAGTCCGATAACCAAGTCTTAAAGCATAGGTTAATGTACGACATCTTGATAAGTAATGATGACATTGATGTTTTTCTGACGAAATAAAATACAAACCATTGAGTAAAACCTCCACTCAATAAAACTTAGGGGCTACCTATTTTAAACAGAGTAAAGAAGAGCATTAGATGGTATACACCCACAAGGTAGCGAAAATTAACCTCACTTATTGGGAAAATAAATGCCTGGCAAGGTACGTGATAAACATAAAACGATAGAACCAAGAGGAAAAGAATTGATGAAGTTCTTGTCACCAATTCAAATGAAAGCTCACATTTTAACAGAGTATTCCTTTCACTGTGAATAAATTGTATTGGAGGGTCACGAGATACAGTAAACCTGGAAACCAGTATCTGAATAAAAACTATTCTCTTCAAAGAATACCATGATAGGATCATGAAATTCACCTAAAAATGAGCAAAAATTCATGGAATCAAGTTTAAAAGCGATTTCTCACTCTATATATCAACGGGGGCATCGATTATTGTATAATCATACATTTGCATACTAAATTCAAATAAGTTTTCCTAATTGAATTCCTAGTTCCGAGTTTTCCACAAGGCAGCTGTGTTTAAAAAAATATCCAAATACTCCAACTTTTGCAAGTGGGAAACATTTCAGCGAGTGTTGGCAGATCTAAATGAGGATATCACAGGTCATTAAAAGCTGCCATCACAATTTTATCCTGTCGACTCAATCAAAAACACCAGTGTCCCTTGTTCTCCGAGACAATTTCAACGCACACAATCCATTTCCTGAATATGCCTTCCCTTTATGATTCTCTGCCTGATGCTTCCACATAGCGGATGAATTTATTCATAAAGGTTGAGACACCGCCAAGGTAGGTATTTATGGGAAAAGAGAGAGAGCAAACGATGAGGGATCCGAAAAATCCGAATCATCTTCCCCAAAAAGGGAAGCGATCGCTGACAGGAATGCCGGGAAGCATTTGAATGGATCAGAGTTATGAGTGAGAAAATGTCAGGAGGGAATTTTTCCATCCCCGTTCTCTGGATAGCTTAATAACGTGCAACGGGTAAGAAAACATAATTGACTACGTCAAAAATACCAAAAGCATCAAAACCTCTCGAGAGGGGAATAGGTTTTCGTATCGAAATGGAATAGCAATCATAAGGAGCGCATTACACGGGGGTAGCAAATCTTTGGTAAATCTTATTGAGAGGTGAAGGCTACGATGTAAGAGCAAGCATAATCTTCAATCATACACAACAATCCGAAAGGGTTAAGAGGACGTCCTATTTTAATGCCAATGACGTGGGTGGGATATTTCAATAGAAATATGAAAAATTATATCTAAATTTATCGGTCATATGCTCATTTATTTAACGCAAGGGTTGGTTAGGATTGGTGAGGGTAAATCTCGCCCCGGTCTAAGCCAAGGGCGTATAAATTTCACTAATTCAGGGTGTAAAGGCCACTCTCACTTTGATACCTCATGCGTAGGGGCATCCGAAGGCTTTACTCAATACCCGTCTATCAGCTGCAAATCGCTCAACCCACATAAATATACGTCGACGCGTATAATTTCTGTGAGACTAAACGTAAATTAAATATCTCGGATGCGTGGATAGTTGTAAAATTAAGAAAATTCATTAAGTATAATCGATAAATTCTTTTACTTATACCAGTTTATCTGAGAAATATAACAATGGTCATTCTCTTTTATGCAATTAGCTATAAGGGTATCGACGTATTTTAATACTAATAATCCGCGTTGGATATTCAGATCCACTAGCGTTAATATACAGCACTATTTAGCCTTGACTTATAGCTTATGACTTTAGCCTTGTATAGGGATGAACTTCAAGTGGGTTTAAAAAATGTATGATAGGTAACAAATGCCATAAAATTACCATACCATAACAAATGCCACGTTGCCTAAATGTAGGCTAGGTTGCTAGCCAGACAAAATAAACCATTTGACCCACCATATCAGTTGCAAATAGGGCCTGCACTAATCGATCAATTAATATGCCTCTCAATATATCACAGTATACAGGGTTATCATAAAACAATGGTGCGGTTTTGAGCATATCGAAGTTTAAATTAAAACAGAATTACTTTATTGACAATTTTTTTCGAATTTGTCACCTGAAACATTTTTTTATAGAAAATAAATAAATTTCAATATGTGCTCCCGTATCTCATCTAAAAGTTGCCTACCTCTTCTCACCCGCCATGTCCAGCACTTCGTCGTTTCTCCTCCTCTCTAACAATTTCACCTTCTCCATTCTGCACTTTTAGATGAGATACGGAGGAGACAGAAGGTTAGGATGGAGCAAGTACTTAGTGGGGAGGGGATGTTGAAAACGGTGTTAGAGAGTAGAATGTTAGGTAAAAGAGGGAGGGGAAGGAGCAGAATAGGATTTTTAGGTGGATTGAAAGGGAGTAGGCCTTAAAGTGAATTGGAGAAGGCAGTGCTGGAAGGAAAGGGAGGCTCCCAGATTACTTCTCAAGTGCTCCATGAAAACCTACCTTAATCGGTAGAATACCATAATAATAACAATAATGTGCGCTCGTAGAGGACCACGGCTTGACATCCCAACCGTCGGATGGAGTACTGCACTTAAAGAACACTCCTCAAGGCACTCAAGCAAGGATAGGGCTGCCCATGAAAAATCTCTGCCACCCAATCACTACTTATCTTCCCATGAATTACGGAAACCACTTTCTTTTATGAACACCATGTATAGTATTCATTAATTATTATACATTATTATAGGGAGTGATTACAATTATTAATTATTAATTTTAATCGCTCCCGACCCATTAATGGATATTAATGAAAGAATTCCACGAAACATTTCATCAACAAATATAAACGTAATGTCCCTGAAACCTTCTAGGAAAAAAGAAAACAGCCCTGACTCCGATGAGCAAACGCGAGATGCCTGGAGCGATGAGAAAATTTGAGAGAACGTGATAACAAAAAGGCACGCTGATGCATAAACAATACCCTAATATCTACACAAGTTTTCCTCCCCCCGGGGGAGGGAGGGAGGAAAGATTGTTTCTGTATAAACGCGGGATAAATTGAACTGAAAGAAATAATATATTCCGAAATTATTTCATGATGAAGTATTCAAAGTAAAACATACCGCGAAACGAAAACAAGAGAAAAACGAAACCATGAGATTATTTCGAACAAACTCATAGCAAGTTATCCAAAGGGATGTTACGAAAAAAGAGAACCATTTTTAATTAGTAAATATATGAAAAAATAGAGTATTCCTGTTTTTCGCCAAATCAAAGTAAAAAAACGCACAACAACATTCGTTGATAACCCATTTTTTCTGCCTTTATTCTCGGCTGCATGGTACATTGTCTGATTGCTAAAAAAATATTTAGAGGATTTTGATTCAAAAGAAAACGTATCTAGGGCACACCAAACACTGAAAGCGAACGCTGGATCTTTCGGATGCTTGAAGCGGTTAAAACATTCAATGCTAAAGCTAAGGGTGGATGCGGAAAATAATAATTTTTTGCAGAATGATACTGCGGAATGTGCAGATGGATATGCCTTTGTTTACTTTAAATCAGGAAAACATAAACAAAGGGGGGTCAGTAAACACACCAACTGGACATCTGAACGATATTTTACAGGTCAACTAGCAAGGGAAGCTCTTCAAGTGTCACCATCAGATTTCGTTCAAATTTTGCTAAGTGATAGAAAATGGATACGCATGAGGTGTGCATCTGCGCATTCAGCAGCGCTATCATTGTTTGCGAAATAATATCTTCCTGCAAAAAAACTATTATTTTCCGCATACACCCTTACCTTTAGCAATGAATGTTTTAACCGCTTCAAGCATCCGAAAGTTCCAGCACCAAACAAAATTTGAATGAGATCTGGCGGTGACATTAGAGGGACTACCCTCGTGGACCCATTAACCTGTTTCAGCCAAAACTATAAAATATAGACATTGCGTCAACACTTCTACGATTTCTCTTCTCAGCATATTTTACAAAGAATATAAGGTTCAAGATTAAAAAAGGTGGTCGTTAACAGACAATAGGGTGGTTTCCTATTATTTTTTTATTGCTTTAATAGAAAGATTATTACTCCTGGAGTACGTATTTCACGCTTTTAGATTTTTAAATGACAACATCTATTTTTCGCGATTAAATGAAAAGTGAAAATTTTCAAGCGCGCGAAAACGCGACGCTTAAGTATGAATGCCGGGAAATATCTCCGTACGTCGTATTTCTGGTTCCCCCTCCCGCCCGGTGAGGTGACCTTGAGGCGAGGCTTAGCGCTGATACGTCGCAGGATGCTAGCGGATAGCTGAGTACCTTGCTGGATGGTAGCGCTTGGCTTAAAAAAGGTTTATTAATACCTTATCAAACGAAGAAAACTTTCCGAACTTAGCCAGTTTTAATAGGTGATTATTAAGACATGTTTCCCTGAGCTCTGTGCCTCATGCATGCATTGGTAAACTCAGACGATGTATAACTCCTATCCTCTCGTGTAGAAACTAGGTCCCTGTGACGTCATGCGGAGTGGAATCGCATGGGCGCCAATCTGGCCTTTTTCAAATGAGGATAAAATTTGACCCTTGCCATTCGTCTAAACCGGTATTTCAAAAACCAAATAATTTGTGTATTATGAATACACTAATGGTGGGTAACGAATCGCAATCAATGCCTTTCGTTTTCTTTGATGAAGGAAACTACCCTATTATAATTAGGAAACAGTTCAAAAATGGACTGTTATGTAAGGGGTTAGCGAAAAGACTGATGAAGAGCCGTTATGATATGCAGCGATTCGCATGTTGGTGATTGGTCACCCCATGCCAAACACCCTACAGGTGTAACATTTAACACTTTCCCGGCGAACAACAAGTAAAAAGTCTTCATAAACTCTTAAACTCTTCTTTAAACTCTTCTTCTAATACTCTTCTCAAAGAACATCAAAGGCATTTCCGACTTGGTCAACCGGAAAAATCAGCCATAGTCGAGCATAGCCTGGATGAGGACCATATAATACGGTGGGATGACACCAGAGTTTTATGGCGATCTAATCAATTCTAGGATCGTTTAACCAAAGAGGCTATTGAAATAAGACTTGAGAATAAGAATGTTAACAGAGACACCGTATTTTTTATCAGCAACTCTTGGAATAGAACCCTTAAAAGAGTTATGCTTGCCAGAGCTAAGTCCACGCTGGTCCTCGGTCCTCCGCGACAACAATCGAGACTCGACCAATCCGGTCCCTCCTAATGCTGAGCTTCAACGGTCACTTCAAATTTTCTGTCAGTAGCCGTGAGAATGGGTAGCGAGTCGGTACCCGAAACGTCGGCGCTCTCATATAATGTTACCCGCGCGGTATCCCGAGAAGAGTTTTTACTCTAGAGGTGGCTCACAGGGATTTACGAGACAGAGACGTGGACGCTGAGGGAAAAAGAGAAAAGACTGTAGTTGTTGGAGATGTGGATTTTGAGAAGAATGAAGGAGGTGCTACACATGGTGAGCGAATAGAGAAAATATGTTCTATGCAAACCTACTTTGACCAATACCTATAAGAATAAAAATAATTCACTATGGCAATACCCATGCTGGACATAATATGATGCGGAGAAGGTAGAGTTAGATTTACTTCATCACTACTGGCATTTATAGATGAATTATAGGAGAGTTTTGAAGAAATATTTTTGTCTCGAAAAACGGACTTTTTCAGGTCATTCTCCCCACAAACCCAGATATCTCACTGTCTACGCAACGCCATACCCAACGCCCCTCACATGTGTATGTATTTAAACATCCCATTTCACTGTGAAATATTTCAACCCTGAACTCCATGTAAAAACTCTTCTCGGGATACCGCGCGGGTAACATTATATGAGAGCGCCAAATCTTACCCGCGCGGTATCCCGAGAAGAGTTTTTACATGTTGCTCGCCGGGAAAGTGTAAAATCTTACATACCTGAACTCCATCTCTCCCTCCTCACATTCACTACACCCATTGATTTACCAACCCATAAATTTACCCAAGTAAAGTATTCATTTGATTTCGGATAACATTTACAAATCCAAAAATGGTAACATTGCTTACATTATATTACAGTTTGTAAAGAATTAGCTAGATAGAAAGAGGCATCTATGCCCTATGAAAACCTGAATTTATTGCAAACATTATCATTTACAAAAATTTACGCAAATGTATGCCCGTTTTAATGAAAAACACACATTTTAAGTTTAAGGCGAATAAAATATCCCATGTAGAATCCCTACAGAATGATGACATTTCAATAAAAAAAAACGGATAGAACTTTTTATCTATAGGCTTCAAACACTTGATTAAAGCCGTTTTAGATATGATTAAGTAATTTATCAGCGTGTAATAACCCGAATATTTGGACAAAATCCTAGCGGTCAAGGATAATCATGAAGATTAGCAGAGAGGAATACGAAAATTCATCAATTCACGATATGTGATTCTAAATCTAAAATTAACCGCCAATGACGAAAAAATGCTGACGTCATCCAGTGGAAGTATTTGAGGGTAAACATTAGTGAAAATCAGGGTTGGTAATTGGACAAAATTCACTTATTCTACCACCTTCGAAGCTAAAAAGTGTCATATCTTCTGTAAAACAGAGTAAATAGGGAGTTAGCCACCGTGTCCGCAGAGGACTTCAAAGGAGCAAAGGGAGAGTGAATAGATTATAGGGGAATACTTGGGAGGAAATGCGATGAAGATTGCCAGCAACTGAGTTGGATGAAGAGCGCGGTGGTTGGAAGAGAAGCGATTAGGCAGAAGCAAACGAGAGAGACCGTTGCGCGCGCACATAATTAACCCTCTACCACTTTCCCACAGCAACATATCTAAACTTTAGCACGGTCGCTGCAATAAATTAGACAGCCTAACGAGACAGATTTGATCTTTCGGCAACCACCATCTGCAATCTTCTCTCTCTCTCTTTCTCAAGTAAAGTTTTACCGACACCACCCTCTCTGGATTTAATTTCTCCCACGCGCAACTGCCATCTTTTCTCCAATCCACTCTCCCTGCAATCGCGTCGGAGAGCGCTATATGAACAAGGGAATGGACGTTTTACTCCGCTGTTCCTCAAGTTTCGCAAATTCAAGTGACAACCGCAGCACAAGATTGCTCAAGCTCATCCCATCGGCCTTGGCCATCATTAATTACGCAGCATAATAATTCAAAACAAAGCCATTACCACGCCACGTCTCATACGGTACATTTTAATTTTCACCACAACCTTTGATGCTTCACCAAGCTACTCGTGTGATATGAGTGGGAAAACTTTTATTATTCAACAAAGATTCAAATTCATGGACAAAATATCGTTAAGCAGCGCTGAAGAATAAAAAATAGTCGTACGAAAATATTAGAGACTCCTATAGAGCATGATTTCCTGTCATGGATAAACTTCTGGGATGGACTGTGTCGTACATAAAGGGAAAGTTAGCTATCTCTATATTTTCTGTGTTTAGCCAATTTATATTTGAAAATAAAAGGGATAGTTGTGAAAGGAAATCAAATGATAACGTAATGAGCAAGCTTTAAGAGATATTAGCTTAATCACAGGTGAAATTTGTTATATTCATGAAATGAAAAAATAAAACAAAAATATGTTGCATGAAAAATATTTGGAATGCAAAAAATGTTCTTGGCATCAACATATTATTACATTTAATCTAGCGAAATGATTGACAATACTGAATTAGCTTATTTTTTTCGCTCTCCAAACTTTGTGCGTGGCGTCATAGCTAATAAAATACGTAAGAAGCAAAGTATTGAGGCATTATTCTGAGAGTTTCACGCAGCATCAGCAATGATACAAGTTTTGAAAGATAATACGTCGGCCAAAACGGAGACGTGGCGTTAATACAAAAGATAACGAGGAGAATGGGATGCAATTAAGAGACGTAACGCACAAAAGAGTTCCACGCACAAAAGAGTTCGAACTCCAAACACTCAATTGTTCGAATCGCCGAAAAATCATTTTTTTTCCTGTAATGCATCGTAACCCCCATGATGATCGTGCTTTCAGGGAACGCGGAAAAAAAGTTACCTTTCATTCATTCTCGTGGACTAATATCTCAATTAAATTCTCTCATAAAAAGCTACCCGCAAGCTTTCGTTCACCCGACCGTATATATTGGAGGCTGATATCTGAAATTGGCGGGGTGGGCAGGACGAAAAAAACTTTGGACAATTTTCATTATCTGCTCGGTAAAATTAAAACACGCTATTATGAGTTCCAGATGACGAGCTTCAAAAAAGCAGAAGCCATGGATAATATAAAAAAGCAAGCACTGGGTGGGGAAATAAAATAAAATCTACCAACTAGGCCAAGTAAATAGATCAAAGGATTACTATATGAGGTATTTGCATTTGCTTCTTATTCCCAGGATAGGTACATACGTAAAGTTCGGTACTGCGGGATAATTTATATTTCTACCCGAATTTCCACATTAGTACCTACTTTTAGGGAGATAATTTAAAAAGCTGTATTCCGTGCATATGATGGAATGCTAATGACAGGACCCTTAGCCACCTTCATCAAAGAGAATGATCTAGTTTACCTTGGCTCCATAGTTATCTTATATCCTCATAAAATTCGGGCCAAATTGTACCCAATTCACCTATGATTAAGGGAAGGGAATACCTCGAGATATTCAGAGATCCTTTGTAAACTTTCCTGAAAAAAAATCAAGGAATAAAAAATTCATCTTTCAACATCATCATCTTGTGGCACCCTTGGAAGCTATTTCTTACTGGAATGTAGATGGACAAGGTTACCTTACTCAAGGTGAGAAACGCTAAATTTCTAAGAAGTGGATGTGACAAACTGCGGCAGTATTGGATGTTAAATAAGAACTTAGAGAAATGGGATGCAGTAAGGCGTGGGTTCCCATACCTCGTACCTAAATCTAAGAACCTCTTATCTTAGGTATCTTAGTTAGTAAACCAAGAGCAAGGGCTTCCTAGTCCACAGGTATCAAGGTGGCAGCATTGCTCCACTTAAAATTCCCACTGATTAGCATCCTACTCACATCAGATGCTTGAAATTCTAAGTTATTCCACCAGGGCTAAAGAAAAAAAAAGACTCTTTCCATGAATAACACAGCATAGAGTTTACCGCCGCATATTTCGAAGTTGTATACTACACAGAGAGTACACGATATTATGGATAAAATATACTTTGAAGGTTCCACTTAAAATCTTTACCCACGAATTTATTGACGCGTTTCGATGGAGTTACGTCATTGTGAATCAAAACACTCGGTGTCGTCTTTAAGGATTTAAATTGAAATTTGTGAAAGGATATTTCACCATACAAAGGGTTCAATACACCTTGCCTGGATAAACCATTTTAATATCACATTTAATTTTAATAAGGGATTTTTGCAGAGAGAAGATGAGCATTGGTATATTTATGACGCAGAGGCTCAGTGTGCCTCTAGACAAACAAACATGACAATGGAGCCAAAGTTACTAGAGCATTTACAGAGGTATTAAGTTTTGTTTAATCCTTTACAACCACAAGCAATATCTGAGAAAGTGCCGAGACAAAATAGAAGAGTCTGAATGATAGAAGACTAGAGAGAATGATTGAAACCTAACAGTATAAACTGCCAAAATTTTTTACCTTTAAATCATTTCTGATAGTATGTCCTATGATGGCAAGAGAAACTCGAATCACGCCAACATGTACACCGTAGATGCACCCAAAAGCTACCTTGTACTACATAAGTACGGTATTTGGAGGAGGAGATCACAACTTTATGTCATTTAAGCCATACGGGAAGTGGAATGTAAGGAAGAGTGGAACGGGCGTCGATAGAAGCCTGCTCTTTCAGGAAAGTCGCATGGGGGACCAAGGCTTAAAATCTCATCCAGCGAACAGAGTACTATACTTGAAGTAGGCACCTTACACTCAGCTCTCCAGCAGAGACTGAGTTACCTCTGAAAAATTACCGCCAGAATATGAACCCAGGCCTACGGGGTGGAAAATCAACGGACTAAACTTCCACCCAAACGCCATCCTCCAAAATTTCGAAGAAAGATATACTCATGACAAGCTCGGCAGCGGACAGGTTTTTCTGAAGCACACGAAGATGAGGAAGGGTTGAAGGGGATGGAATGGGGTTATGCCTCGTATACCTTGTTCCCTAAGTTTTCTCATTATGCCACCCCCTCAAAAGTGGAGGACCCAGTGGAACGCGAGGGGCCGAAGGCCGCCGACGAAGGGTGAAGGGGTCCAGGCCCCGAGGGGGCAAAGATTGCGACGCTTTGCCCACGGACGCACTGCCAATATTGCAAGGCCCCGAGGGAGGGGAGCGGGGGGACTAAGGACACCGTGAGAGTCCCATCCCCCCCCCCCCAACCAGCCAACCAGAAAACCCTGGGGGGGAGAGGAAACCCTCTCTGGTAGCCAATGGGGGATCAAGTGTCCTCCTAAGCACTTAAAGCAAGAGGCAGCGGTCTAAATAGATGAGGGAGTCGACGAGGCAAAAGTTGGAGAAAATTAAATTTTTATGATGTTCCATATTTTATTTTTTGGATCCGCAAAAATGTATGTTAGCTTATAGGAAGCAGTATTGTTTGCTTCTCCCTTGAAATGTCTCTAAAGGTATTGCGCCTTGCCTTTGCCCGTTGAGAGAGGAGTCAGGAACTGCTATCGCATTTTGACGGAAACTGCAAGTTTTTACAGCAAATACCGTCAGTCATGGGCAAGTTAAAAATAAATTGCACCCACTGAGATCGAGGTTCAGACCGTACCTTACCCGTAAAAATGAAATTCCTACGATTACCTGTTATCGTATTTAAGGTTATAAACGAGTCAGGCAATAAACAACTAAAGTTCCAGTTGCGTACGTATTTCATGAAAACTTTTCCAATGAAAGTTTATTTCTCCGACCCCCTAATAGGCATGGAGAAATAGCAGAAGCATTCCTCACGACCCATGCGTTGCCAAAGAGCCATTTTCAACTCATATAATGACAGATCTGAGGTTAAACATGCTACATACTATAGTAGATTTTCAGTAGCTAAACCAACATATAACAAGATTACGTTTACGACGAATATTCGTATTACCAAGTATTTTATGGCCCAAATGATGATATTCATGGCTAAAAATTCAGAGGCTTCCGTGCGTCAATTACGATTTCATAATGCTTCAGTTCAGAGAAAAGTTTTATCAGAATAAGTTGTTCGTAAAAATCTCAAATAAATTCTAAAGCCTCAGAAATAAGTTGAGAGATCCAACAAAAACACGGTAAATTTGACCTACAACGAACAGAGAGAATTTTAAAAGAGAGAGACTTATTCCTCATTTAAATGTGAGAAGTCATCCCACATGAGTCCGATGCCTCAATACAGTGCTCTATAGCAATACATATTTATAACATTTTTACTAGTAAAGGTACACATGAAATTATTTTCTAGAAGACTGCAGTTCTCATCATTGAAGGTAGGATAAGTTGGCTAAAGAAGACAGCGGCCGTTTCATCATATGGTGACCCAAGTTTTAGCTTATAAAAAAAGAAGAAAATCTTGATGCAGATGCAGAAACTTATAGCTTTAATAGACATTGGAAAATATAACCTAATAGAAATTTATGTTTGGCAAAGAAGGTTGACGGTGTCATATTTATATTTAAAGAATAATGTAATATTTACGCTATAACCTGGTTAGTTAGTCTTAATATTATCACACGATAAAGTACGTATCTTGACACTTGGTAGCCAGTTACTTCCCCGTAGCCCACGACGAGGATATTCAAGAAAACCCTTAGAAACCACCTCTTGAAAGTCATTTATCCCTTAAATATACTTAGTCATGTCACACATACCACCGAGTCTTCCTCTATACATAATGGATGTCTACCAAACGCACTTTGGTTTACTATCCATTTTTACTGTCAAAAAATTTAGTGGTATAAAAGTCATATGCCCATAGCCATAATCAATGCATAAATAAAGGATTTTTAATGGTTAGAGCCTTAATAGAGCAAAACTATCGACCTTCTACAAAATCTGCATACCAAAATGTTAATTTACCAAGCGGCAATGAAAAGCGACCCTACTGACATTTAATAAAGGCCCCAGAATGATTTATTCTTCCTTTAGTGAGTTGTAAGAAAAGCAAAGAAAAATAAATTTGAAGTCTCTGCTATGAGCATAAATTATACTCAGACATATGTTCATGATGCTGTCTCTGATGCTTTCGGGGACCATGTCTTTTAAAGTTGTTAATCAGGACCAGCTGCTCAAAACAAATACCTTACGACGATAAAAATTATGCTGTACTATATTTATAGCATCTGCGTTACAAGATACCCCAGCATAATCGTTCACGACATTCTGTTCCTGGCTTAATTGCAAATAGGGAAGAAAAATCTAATCGTCAAAAACGAGAAAAGAGATAACACTGCTTGATTTTTTTTATTGGAGCAATAATATAATTTATACCTGTGATCGTAAATGTATTTTTAATCCAAAGATATATATAAGAAATTCTTACCGCTTCCGTGCTTTATTGAATTTATATATTGCTTTAAATTTTGTATATAAGCAGGGAAGACTTCATTGAGCCATACCTAATTTCTCTATAAGTACCATATGTTAAAAGAACGCTGTGAGGCGAAGGCGGAGAACTAAGAAATTTACACTTTTCATAGTACAACTAACTTTACTGTGGAACATAAATATATAAAGGAACAAATTTTCTGACCGCGAGAGCATATATAGCAATAAAAAATATTTTTGCAGAGATACCAAATGATCACGACATCGAAGCACCCTAAAGTCGCTAATGCTATACACCTATTCCAGAATCTTCCTAGTAGAGGTAAATAAGCCGCGTCATTTTTCTATATATATATATAAATTGGAATTTCATACGAAAATATATTACCATGCACATAAAGTGATTAGGAATGAATAAATATCAGCAATAAAATATATTTTTTCTTCCAGATAACGCGACAAGGGTCATCTGTGAGTTATACATACGGAGCTTTGGATCTATCAGTCCAGTCACGATGGTAAGTAAATAGCCCCTCCATGGATACCATTGCGTAGGAATTATATTATTTGACATCTCCTCTGTACTTAACAATTACTTACTTACTTACCTCCTTGGGACTACAGCCCGGTATGGGCTTTGGCCTCCCTCAAGACGCCTGTCCATTCTCTCCTGTTCTGCACTTTCTCCCACCATCTGACAATCCTCATAGCCTTTATGTCTTCTTCCACATCCTGCATCCATCTTTTCCTCGGTCTTCCTCTTTTTCTCTTTCCATCCATATTTCCATGTAGAATCTTCTTAGGCATCCTTTCTTCATTCATTCTTTTTACATGACCTAGCCAAGCTAGCCTTAACAATTACCTTCCTAAAAATTATACCAAAAACCAACAAAAGCCATCGCATCAATGCCGCTCGATTTGGTCGCAATTTACATTTTTCCTTCATTGCTCGAAATTTACGCAATCATCTTAAAATATTCAGGGTATACAGGCTAAACCCTTTAAATGTTTAAAAATTTACTTGTTAATCCAAGCACGAAAGTTTTTCCTCGGAGAACATACCCACAAATACATTCCCATATTTGCGGCACAGGAAAGTAGGCAGGCACCGGAAATAGTTCCGGCCTCACTTAGCGGCAGGTTTTGATCCACGGTTTTCATATTCATACTAAAACGAACGTAATTTATGATCCAAATACATTTAATAAAAATCAACAAGGATATCTGCAATGCAACACCCATTTCCTATGCCACAGCGAAGGC
This sequence comes from Ischnura elegans, assembly GCF_921293095.1. Lineage (NCBI taxonomy): Eukaryota > Metazoa > Arthropoda > Insecta > Odonata > Coenagrionidae > Ischnura > Ischnura elegans. The sequence goes on along the minus strand of NC_060246.1, from coordinate 89,580,603 downwards.
CACCCTAAAAACAGCACAACTGTGACTTGCTGAAATCCGAGGCGGTTGGTGTTCATTGAGTTAGCGTGGAGTTTTACTTCTCTTCGTTCCAACATGAATAGATCACTACTTGGCCAGAGCCTACTCAACACACTCCGGTTATTTGAAGCTGATAGCGTTAGGCTGTAAAAAACTTTTAACGTCAGGAAATCAGTCCGGTCGAGAACTGTTCTCCACTAAAACTTTTTTTACGCGGGGAACGAAGTTGCACAATGCATAACATGTTCACAAGCAGCATATTTTTCTCAATCGGGCGAGCAATCTTTATATATTATAGCAGAGGCTACCTAAATACCTTGCGTTCATAAAAGTCGGCAATGAGTTCATCAATTCAAGACAAGGCATTCATATAATTTGGAAATGCACATTTGTATGTTCATCAGGTTTTGCAATTATGTAAAATCGGCCTAAAGTACCCACAATGTGCGTTTGAGCCTTATCAATTCAGATGTGGCTTGGTTCCCTGCCTTCCACATTTCCGATATCCCTCCGTTCTCCACCTTTACTTGTATAACTCATCTTCTTCCTCTGCACCAGAGTCACGGACGCACACGCCAGCATATTTTTGCGAGACGTTTACCGCCAGATTTGAAGCGAAGGCTTAGAGCCACGTTTGTCAGAGGACTCGCGATATAATGCAAGTATGCACTTACGCGATACGGTATTATGTCAGTGCTCAGCATGACCGTGAGGTGCCGAGCGAATCAACTCGACGGCGGAGGGTCAACTTGCTGACTAACTATATTCGAGACCATCGAGGAGTGTCATAATGACGCTTATCAAGGCCCGTGGTATCAGAGAAATTGCAAGCCAGGGATTTTAGGCTTCCGTGCATGTGACTAAGATTTAAATTAGGAGTGTGCAAAATGTGATCGAATACCGGTATTCGATTTCCCAGATGGTATTAAATGGTACACCCAAGGTTCCAAAGTACCCAGGCAGGTTTCTGAGTTTTCGGATGAGAACACGACTATTTTTAACATTCTCTATTTCCTACAATAATACAGAAGTTGGAGCTTCAACGTTGGCCTCAGCTCATGATTGCTGCACAATCTTGAGCGCTTTTACATAAATATATTATTTCAGTCAGCCAGAACGCAATAGAATAAACGCGAGCACTTACCAGAGGACTCAATATAAATTAATAATTTCCTACCTTCAAATATTCTCCAAAGTGCCAGTATCGCCTATCCAAGTGAATAGCTTTTTCGTACCTCCAGTTTAAACTCGACCAAGAGCAGAAATTCCCATAAAATATTAAGTATTTTCCCTGTCCTGAATACGACTTGAATAATTTTTTTGGCTAAGTATTTCTGGGCATACAGCTAATTAAATTCTCGCCGCTGAAGAGTCTGCGGGTCATTTACTTTAAGTTCAGTCGATAATTTACCAAGGCAAACTTATAACATACCGTTACAATGTTAGTACAATTGATGGTTGAATGTTAAATACACACATGTCGTCACAGCTATTAAGTGCATCATAAACACATAAGTTAGGTACCTCATCTACATGAAACTCACCACCAGAAAATACACCGACCGGCTGCACACAACTCTCTCCGTCTCCGTTCGTACCACCTCCCTTGCGATACCTTCGCTTCATTACGCCCCCTTCAACTGCCAAAACTCAGCCGATGAAGGGAAGGTTACACTCACCAGCTAACTCGATGAGCGAGTTTCGAAAGAACTATTCATCAACTTCTATGTAGTACCCTGCAAGCCAGCACAGTACGCTCATGTCATCGAAACATCTGGTGTTCATTTTAAAAAATTAATCTAATTTTTTTAAAGTGCGCATAGAATAGTTTATTACTGAGCCCCATCTAGCAATTATCAAATGTCAGATAGTGGGAAAACTAATCCCTATACTTATCCGTTCGGCTGAATATCTCAACTATGTTATCCCGTCCGCCAACGGGCGACCTCTGGAATGATTTCAATGATTTTAGCAAGTGGGAGAAATCGACAACAAGAAAATTTCGCACGTCTCTGAACAATTAAATGAATGGATACAATAACTGCCATTCTATTCCATAATGATACCACAAAATAACAAAAACGAATGCGCTTGGTGTGGTTAATGCTGACGAAATATCATAAGATACCTACAGCACTTTCTCTAAAGCAAATAAGATTCACAGCAATTCCTTCAAAGTTAATGTTATTTAGTGAGTAAAATTTGAAGCAATGAGATTCACTGGACGTCCAAAACGTTATAAAAACAAACACAACAAAAACCAGAGTTAATCCAGATTGCATCACATTAAGCGTTTTCGAAAGCCTACATCGAGACTAATGTATTATTTTCACGCAAACAGCTCCATTTTCAGCGGAAACCATATGTAATTCTAGATGAGCACCGAACACGTTTCACAGATCTCACTTCGTAGTATGATGGGAAGATTTTTTAAAATATCGCTAAAAACCATAAGGCATGTCACATCAAATCAAATTCTTCGTGATACAGTAATTTTTCAAATTATTTCCTGAGGTTAAACAGCGGAGTGAATATAAACTGGGGCAATCGTTGCAAACACACTATGAGTCAGGTTTTAAAAACTGCGGAAGATTTAATTTTAAATGTTCATCGAATCATTTGGAAGAGTTGATTTATTACTAAATTTGAAAACAATGCACCTGGCTTACTTGTCCCTTTACATTTCTACATCTACATCGGTTCTAAAGCCTCATTATGTATAGTTTATGTCCCTTCGACCGCAATGCGTGATTGCTGATCGTGTAACAGAAAAGCACAACAATGCGGCATCCGTTAGAAGGCAGCAACTTTATTTCTCCGACCTAATGCCAGCTCCTGCCTTTCAATTGTCTTACAGTTATTCCTAGTGATTTCTTAATCATCTACTAAATTAGAGTGTATTAACGGTTAAAAAAACTAGAGTGGGCTCTTGGAAGAAAACATACAAAATGTATTCCTCATACCTGCAGGCCTTCAAGGTCTCAATTCATATCTTTCAATAGCTCGAATATGGCCCATCTCCTTAATTTTATTCAATTCAGTCAATTTTCTACCCCTTCTCCGTTTAATCATAGTATAGATATGCCAATGGTGGCTGCGCGGAAACCAAAAGCAAAGAAAACCGCCTATGCAACATTAAACCCCAAGGAGAAATGGAAAAGGTTTTATGAAAGCCCATCGGTAATGACTATGTGGACAAAAGTTATAGTCATAGGAAATGAAACGATCACTGAAGTAATATTAATCATCAACCAAGCATTAATCATCATAACTCTAAACAAGTTTCAGTCCAACCTTGAGGATGTGCTGAAACTGTGCTTGGAAGACTAGCGATCACGTGTGCGGGAATTGCACCAGTGATCATTTTATTCACCATGGAAAAAGTGAGGAGCAGAAATAATCGTAATAATTTTTGTTTAAAATCATGATACTTCTCCTTTTTCATGAGTATTAAATTAAATTCAAAAAAATCCATGCGAAATAAACGACATGAAAACAAACGCTATCGTTGCAGTCAGCCAAACAAATGCATCTCGTAACTTCGCCTTCTGCCTTTTCAATCTTGGTCTGACACATGCAGAAAAGCGATCATGTTCATATTTACTATGATCGTTTACATATAATTGTTCTCTCTATCACACCTTCACCTTGTTCTGAAATGCACGGCCCATCTGCACCATAACCCTCTGTCTTATTTCACCAGACAACTTGTTGCCCCAATCAACATAAACCAATTATGTACAATGATAAACGTGAAAATGGTACGAGAATTAATTTTGCTTCTCCGTTCTAAGTAATCATTCCACAGACGACCTAGTTTCGCTTCTACATGAAATTTCGCTTTAAACGCAAAGTGAAGAACGGGAAAACGTGTTTTCTCAGCAAAAAATCTATACGTGGGCTATTGCTGAGTAGTCACACGACCAGCCAGTTTATCATTAGCCAACCAGGGCAGCCTTATGCTTCCGCTCGTCCTCCTGCCTGCAGGCGGTCGTAATGACATAATTGAATTTCCCGGGTTGATTTAACGTCGAAACACACCAGTTAGCACGGAGGTCCTTCCGCAAGAGATACTAAAACTGTTAACAGCATCTCTCACTTAATCTGGTACGGCACGGCCTCTTTGACGAATACGCTTCGTTACGGCGGCTCCCCTTAGGATGGGCAGAGGGGCAAACTTATTCTGCTGAATGCGTAATTTAACAAATAACACTTTTAAAAAATGAGCAATTAAAAACTGATAGTAAAAAATGTATTAAGGAACAATGACAGGGCCGGTGCGAGGTTCCCTATAGGATTGCGATACCTCCTCTGCACAATCAAATCTGCTCATCTAGTCGGGCTATTAGATGAGCGGATTTGTTTCTGTGGGCGATTGTTGAGCGCTTGTGTACTGAAGATTTCGATTGAAGAACCCGATAAATCAACATCACGACAGCAATTCTTGAAGAAAATTTATGCTATTATAAATTCACAAGCCGGCAAATCATTCGACGCTACTTTTTCCATCTATTCCTTCTCACACACATAGAATAAAAGAAACAATTTATCAGTTAGTACTTACATTTGGGTATGCTCCTCTACGGAAGTGAGGAATAGGAAATGACAGCGACTGAGAAAGCAGGATAGAGACCCTCGTGATGTGGTGCTATAGAAAAATGATGAGGATTAAATGGAACTTCAGAGTTAGTAAAGAGAAATCCTTGGAAGAGTACGAGAGTAGAGTAGCCCCATGAAAACTTTGACAAGAAGACGGAACAACCCTGTAAGCCACATCTTGAAAGATGATGGCCTGATGAAGACAATCATCGAGGGACAAGTGTATGGCATGAACGGAAAACGAATACCTCAAACAAAATATATGGAACAGGTAATGAAAGATGTGAAAGAGAAGAAATACGTAAAAGGGAAAAGATTAGCTGATAGGAAAATTGAGTGGAGAGGTACGTCAAACAATTATTTGATTTGATGGCCGGTGATGATGACCTCCTCACACACAAACGGATCCTTTAAGGCGGTTCAGCTCTCATAATTGATAAAGCCAGGAATAATTGGCCAGTTCATCGTCATCGTTTGTAATAAAGGAAATTTAGCAGCAGTATTCATTGGTTGGAGACAAAATTCCATCGTTTAGATGATGCTACTGTACAGGTAGAATTTTTAGAGAAAGATTCCTGTAAAATCTGAAAAATAATTAGAATGGACACAGAGCTACTATGGTAGGATACGCCAAGATGAAGATTTCCTTGTTCACAAGATAATGAATGCAATCAGTTCACCTACCGAACTGGCAGAATTCTACACGAGACTCAATATTATTAATTTCCATACGAGGCGTCTAAGGTCCATCAGATATATTTATTTGAACACCACGTCTTTTTGGGGCATCTTACCAAAAAAAGGCTTTCCTTTTGCAGAGCCGTAGAAGTTCACAGGGTCCATACCACTGCAGGCCACATCTCATTGGACGGGGCGGGTCTCCATTTTTACTGCGGCAGGAGGCGTTTTAACCCCTTCAAAAATATTGCGGGCTAAAAAAAATTGGATAAAAGAAAAAGTTGACTGATGTGGCCCGCAGCGCGAGAAATACGGGGAAACTCAAAAATAATAAAATAATATCCACACCTCCGAGGCTTTCCCAAGGCCGAAGGAAAAGAAAAGTTGGAATATGAAATTGATGTGAAGTCTTAAAGTTTCCCCGTAAGAACTTTAAATTCACGTAAAAGATGAGATCATTTCCTCAGGCCAAGAAAAAAAAACTACAAACAAAACATCAGAGAAAGTATTTACAAAATCTCGTTTACAGTTTCTAAAAATAAATAGCGTTCATCTGATAACACGGCTACATAAAAGCTAATATTTTTACAAACAAGGTCATAAATACACAGAGAGTTTCCATGGAATATTTCGCGGAATTCTGCATGCATTACGTTTTCATGCAATATCTCGTATTTCACAAATTAATAAAACAAAAATTTCAGGTAATTTTCCACAAATTGCCTGATGACGATACAAAAGTATAGAAACCAGTTGTGGAATAACTCCTTTTGTGCAAATATTCAAATTCATTTTAATTTCATTATCTTAACGTCATAAATGCAGATTCTATAACTTGGTTAAATATGTATAACCCCAAACTTCAATCCATTGAAAGAAGTAATAAGGCTCAGCTTTCACTTATGAATCTTATTTCTAAATAAATCAACTCTTCACTGATATACTACATACATGATATGAAATATATCTCAACAGATTAAATAGCATAAAATTTAATCACCTTGATTGCATCGAATTCAGAATTCATCTCAGAATATACTTCTGCGGCCAATCTTGGATCTGCGCAGGAACACATATATAAAGTAATAAAGCAAATATTAGTTCAAAATCTAATTTCACTCACACACTTATTCCGCTAATAATAATGCGTAACAAGTGCTAAAGTCGAGGAAAAAGGTTTGGTACATGGTAACAAATAGGAAGCAAATTAGCAAATATCGAGACTCACATGTCTATGCTGGAATTATTTTGATTAAAGCAGAATAAAATACTTTACCGAATTCTACATGATAAGTTGTCGATTGAAAAGTAATTCAAATGAAAACAATGGTAGCCGTCAATTCCAAAGCAAAAAATAACATTTATTTAATTTTCGATGGAAAGAAGTCTGTCCATACTCAAAGCTATCACTTTGCCTTTTCCTCATGTATTAAGACGTTACTGTATGAAAACAATCAGTCATACAAAAATACCGAAGCCTAAAATATGCATAAAAACTTTATCTCAAACTCCTGCCTAGCAGACTTGTTCCGATTTGGGAGTAAATTATTCGTTAAATTTCGTCATCAAACAATTACATGCAGCTTACATATAATGCGGTATTCGATTGGTTATGAAAAAATCATGCTATCACTCTGCGTTGAAAACAATTTCTTCGTAGAACGAAGGGCTTGAATATTATTGCGCTACATTTTCGCTTGTCAACGAAAACTTCTACATGGGATATTACCTATTCCGCAAAAACTGTATCTAAATCTCCACTGTTATTAAACAGATTTTTTAGCAAAAGGCCCTTATCCTGTGCCTCTAATCTCGTGAGGGAAAACAAGAAATGAAGAATATAACTGCATATGTCGATGATTTTTCCCTACAGCAATCCAGAAGAAAGGGATGCATGCCGGTGGATAAGTGAGAACAAAACATGTAAAAAAATAAATGGAACAGTCATAAACTTTTCGCTGCTCTTCCGAACCCTACTGCCCAAAAATAAAGCCGCAAAAGGGGCTTCTGTGCTTTAAACATGTTTTAAGGCACTAAAAACAAACCAGACCGTGATATTTTATGAGATTCGGTTAACCAAAGAATATTACATTTTTATAGAAAGAGACTATTTTGAGCGAGAAATTTTCTAGTGATCCCGCCGTAAAGCAAAAAGTTAAGCAAGTTAAAAAAAAGTAACGACTGCTACGCTTAAAAACGAGGCCAACTTTATTACCGTCAAAGCAAAGCAAAAATATACTATTTTCCATTAAATACGAAAGACTATCAGCTTGCATCACCATCATATACGTTCTATTTCACCATAACGCATAGTTTATTTTGTATTTTATTTTTTAAGTAATTCGTGATTCATCTTGCTTAATAAAAACGGGTTTTCAAGTGGCAACGAGAAAAAATAACATATCGTTTTTTTTTTAACTCGATTTACAAATACGACTGCCGTTTGATGTGCTACACGCACAATGAGATTTATTTGCTAATTTTCCTTCAATTTTCATTAGTTCTTTAAAACTCAAACCAACCTCCCTGTCATACTAGTCTTGTCATTTCCAGATTGTAGTTATAGAGCATGGCTTCTCTTATTATTTTCTTTCCAAAGGGTTTTAACTGAAATATCAAAAAACGTCAATGTCATCACATCTGTCGTAGCTAAAAGGTCGTGTCTAAGACCGACTACAAGAAAAGCATTATCTTTTAAGCACAATAAACTTCATTTAGGATGAAGTTTGAACTTGATATAGGTTTATCTGGGGTGGTAAAAATGTGAATTGGAGAATAAAATCCTATTTTCACGGTAGAAAGGCTTATGGAACCTCATTAAATATCTAATAGATATTTTCCCTTAATTCCAATCATTTATCCTTATCTTTCTTCTTATCTGTAGACTGAAGCGTTAGATGCCATAAAAATTATATATATGAATGTTCCTGTGGAGAAGACCATTTCTAAGGACTCGGAAGCAATAATTTCAGTTCCACGGAAAGGTTACTTTAGTCAACCTTTTTCACTATAAAATCCTTTTTAAAATTTAACTATCGATGACAATGAATGATTTAAATCTTAGTTTGGTGTATTTCAGCTTTCCCTCTTTAAATATAGCACCAACCTCATAAATTCGTTAGCAATCATTGAGATCGTTTGTTATCATTTCCTATTATCCTTTTCCGAAGGAACGAAAAAATCCGCGCGAAAAAAAGAGAATAATGAAATTCAACTAAATCAGCCGTATCCATGAAATTTAGCTCATAACGGAAGAAAAGTACGAACGGGTCTCCTAGTTTACTGGTATTTCGAATCCACGGGAGCAAACATAAAATAATGTAATTCAACTAAATCAGTCGTATCCATGAAATTTAGTTCAAAACAAAAAAATGCGAGTCTACTGGTTTACGTTAAATACAACTATCCACGACCCCATTCCGACTGAGCCTATCTCTTGTGAGCTCCATAACCCAAAGCCATAATTTGTTCGAATTTATCGATTCTCCGACACCGGTACATCGCCATGTCCCTCGCAAGATATGAGCGCATACCGCTGACTCCCTCTCTCTCTGTCTTCTTCCACTGTTGAGTTCCGTCTAGGGTTGCCCACCTCTTGCGGGCCAAAAAGATTACCGAGTCTCTCTTTCCGTCAAACAGTAATTACGGAGCTCCGCATGCGGAAGACTAAAGAGGGCGCAAATGAAGCAGCGCTGCTTGCTGCTCTCTGTACTCCGCCCTCACAACTGATGAGAAAAAAATGCGCACTACAACGAAGCCACCGTCGACATCTTTCCCAGTGACCCGAATTGGGATCGCGATGGTAGAGAGAGAGAACTTTGAAATAAATTATTTATGCATCCCCAAGAGATTTTTCCCCAACATAAAAGACTTCTCTTAGGGGTGAAACGCCACCTAATCCAAAGAGCTTCATGGCCGCACATGAGGCAGATCTACCATTTTAATCCAGTGATTTCATTCCCAATCACTCGGTCCCATTAACATTATACCAAATCACAATTTTATTTCAAGGGAAGCTAAGGTTAGTCGACAATGAGAATTACGGATACCTAAGGTGGGGTGTTTCTTTTGAATTTCCTACTTGATGGCCAGAATGGTTTTAGGCCCGTATTCTTAGTCGACCCAATATAACAGGAGGCCCCTACATGCGTTTTTCAGTCCACCCTACATAAGTGGTGGGGGTTAATTCCGTCGCGTCGTCAAGTTCTCAGAAATGACGTAGATCAGAGTCCTCTAGATTGCTCTCTCGACACTACTCTCTCATGGCATCATGGAGGACTCTGACGTAGATGATGGCACAGCGTCATTTTTCCACTGTGGTTGCGTAATGAGACCCAACTAAGAAACTAACAATAAGAAGAGACGTGCGATAATTTGCGGTCGTTTGACACTTGATAATGTTTTTTGTAACGTATAAATAAAAAAACGTGTAAATATTGCAATGTTTTATTTTAATAATAAAGTTACATAATTCATTAAAGCACGAATAACCAAATTCGATGAAATCGGAAGAGAATGGTGACTTGAGAAACGAGCAGGACCATTGAATAGCGTGGTAGTATGAAGTTAACACGGGCAAAATAGGGCTTCATTGATTTCGATGGCACCTAAAATATGGCATGAATATTTATCCTACTTATGAAGGCTATTTGTCCATGAAGCTAGAACAAGCAAAACATGCATTACAGGTAGAAATATAGGTAAAATTCAGAAACATGCATTAAGGAATACATAAGTTACTAAGCTACACTACCAGTCAACGAACCTATTTCTAAGTCCAAACACTGCCGTTATTGTCTCTTAACAATCGTGGAAAAAGCGAAAATCTAAATCTATCTGTCCTTCTGGTCTATCTGGTCTATCTTTTTTAGTTTTATTTAGTTTTTGATTCAATTTATCGTAGCATGTTGGCGTTCGTATAATATAGCTAAAATCGTCGGAAAATAACATCCTCTTTAATTTACATAATACGTTAAGTCTAGTTTTCAATCTACGTTCATCATTCTGAACACATCCAATAAGAAAAATTATGCCTTTAACCATGGCTCATGAGTATCAAAGAAACGGTCAGCTGAGGAAAACGAGGAAAAATAGATGGTTGGCTGAATATTGCACATAAACCAGAATACCACCAGCTGTGAGGAATGAAGATTTATGCTCAGAAAGGGAGAAGAAGATAAAAACCAACCATGGGGGTAAGAAGACGAATGTGGCACAACATGGGGCTGATTAAACCTAAGATAATAAAATTGAAAGAAGCCTGGTAAGATGAACGTCTTAGAAAGAAAAAACTTAAAGAAATTCGACGAGAGCGAATTAAAAGACGAAGAATGATTTTAATGGGTAAGTAATAAAAAATATGTTAGCCAAATGAGAGGAGTAATATTTCTGCAAAATAGTGCTTGACCAATCTCAAATTTCATCATTATATTAAGATTACATGTCACTGTCTAGAGATTCCACCATATCCCATTTACCACGATTATTCATCGATTTTTAAAGAGAAGGAATAAAAAATATGGTCGCGAAATATGAGGAATACGTATTCAATCAAGCGGTCGATAACAAGCGTCATATAAAATCATTGAACCTCGAGTTAATGCTAACGTGTTATTAGCTAGGAGACCCACAGTATCCCGTATTGCATGCTTATACAACATCTGTTTCACTCCTTTAGTACTCACCAGAGAGTCTTCACGAGATTCAAGTCAGCAACAAGGGCACCCGTGACGCAAAATGAAACGGCTGTACGGTTTCCATAGGGTGGCCATGAGAGTATAGTGACCTGATGTCGTGACGGTACATCTTTAAAATGCGATGGGAAAATTCAAATAATTGACAGATACTTCTTATTATATGCATATACATTTACGCTGATAATCTAGGAACATTTTGCTTCAATTACAGCTTTTCTTGAAATTTAACTTTAGGCCAAATAAAGTAAAAAGAAGAGATCGAAGAAAAATTATGCCCCGGTATCCCCTTATCGAAAGTATCCCTTGAATTGTAAACGTTTGTAACATAACTGAGAATCAATTTCCGGGCAACGAACGAGAATATGCGAGATCTGTCACTTGTAAACACACATATTTTATTTGTATATTCGCATCTTGAATGGGCTAGACTTTAAATCAGTTTTTTCCTTCTCACGCCAGCCTTAAACTTATTTCCAGCCTCTCGGGGGAAGAATAGTGGGCTCGGAAATTACTTTATATCTTACGCGCGGCTCCCTTATGTGGAGGAGGAACGGGAGAATACGGTGTCTTGGCGACGAGAAAGATCATATACAATGTGTCACTGACTGACGCGAAGGAAAGTATGAGCGATGTTCACAACTATTCTTTGCTCACATCGCAACACTAAGAGAATACACGATTTTTCCTCGTTCTTTCAAGTAGAATTGACATAAAGGTAATTATTATTAAAGTATTCAACCTATTAAGGCAGGTTTCCATGGAGTGCCCAGGAAGAATAACGTGAACCTTCCCTTCTATCATGCACTTCCCACTTCACTTCGAAATAAGGCCTACTCCCATTCATTCTAACTGAAAATCTTATTCTTTTCCTTCCTCTCCCTCGTTTACCTGACATTTTTTCCCTCTAACACTTTTCAACATCCCCTCCCCGCTATGTACTCGCTCCATGCATACCTTCTGTCTCCTCCGTATCTCATCTGAAAGCTGCCTCTCCTCACCCACCATGTCCAGCACTTCGTCGTTCCTCCTCCTCTCCGCTTCACCTTCTCCATTCTTCGCCACACCCACATCTCTAATGCCTCGAGTCTTCTCTCGTCCTCCTTCATAAGTGTCCACTTTTCTGCACCGTAAAGCGCTACACTCCAGATCAGACCCTTCCCTAACCTTTTCTTTAAATTCGTACATAGTGAACCTCTCAGAAGCTCCTTCCTGTTCATGAACGCCTCCTTTGCTAATGCAGTTCTCCTCCTAATGCCCTTACTACTTTATCCGTATAAAGCTAATCATAATACATGATGCTCTTTAACTCACAGTGCTAAAACCTTAACATCAAGTCTTGTATTCTGAATTTAGCTCCTACCACGGTGTCGTCAGCTTATGGTATTGCAATTCAAGAGTTTTATACAATACATCAAAGGTATTTCTAATAGCCTCGAAAATCATTAGAAAAACAAATCAAATTACATGCACAGAAAATTTCTCATTTATTAGAGCACAGAAAAATATTTCATTCATGTTGCATTTCTAGGGTATGCGGGAATTCTCAGAAGGTAATGATAAATATGAAATAATTTTAACATTTCTCGCTACCCTATACTCTGGAAAAATCTGCATTTTCCTAGTATTCTACTTGCTATTCGGGACAACGAAGAGCTTTATTAATTTTAGGTACGTGGTGGGACTTGCCTCTCTCTCTGTTTCAAAATGAAAAAAGTCCAAACACGTGTTTGTGAAATGTAACCTTACAAAGAAGGCTAAAAAAATCTTACGATTTCACAATATTAAAAATGCTTGGAGGCTAAGTTATCATTTTTATGACATCACCAACAGTAATTATTTTATACCTTATGAATTTCAATTGTATGCTTAGGTTTGTCGCAATTCATGTTTCAAGATCAAACTAGGTATTAGAAACCTTAGCAATTCACGGAAAAGTATTTTTCGTGCTTTTAAAATTCGGTGTCCATAAAAACGAGTAGAGAAAAGTTAGAATTGATGCGATAGTTTTTTTTTCGTCCAATATTAATCTTGGGCACAAAGAGAAAATGCTGCCCCTTTTCCATATTTCAGTTAGAAAAACACTAACCAAAAATAATTTTCATTCCAAAAGGAGAGGGAAATTGCATTTCTCACGAATCAATTCTTTCACACTTTCTCAATCATTTCATTTATTTTTAACAGCTTCAGAATAAAAATTAATTTTTAAATATTTCAGTGAAAACAAGAAATTTTAATAAATACGGTATCAACGCCACGTGGAATGGTGAAAATATTCCAGAGAGGCTAATATCTCTTTGACAAGACTGGAATGCTTCTTCTGGGAACACGATTCGTCCTTTCGTTTTGCCCAGAAAAAAAAATTACTTAGATGGAGACAAATCATTTTCCAAGCAGAGGTATTTTCGCACATAGAGCGCATGTTCGGGGCAATTGTGATGAGTTTACCGCAAGCTACTCCGCGGTTATTCCCAAAAAAACATAAGGCTTGTGAAGGGTGTTAAAAACGTAAAAAACCTGAAAATAAATGGAGAGCAGTATTGAGGTCTCACTCATGCTCTTCATTCAATAACTCAGTGATACAACCAGATTGTTGGTTTGGATAAGAGAGGGTAGAACTCAACCCTTAATAAGACCTAGGCGATAAGAGGCGACATTAGAGCAGGGAGGGGAGCTCCTTCTCCGTTCCTGTGTCACGTAAATTTTCGAGGATGTTTGCTAGGAGACGTCTGAAGGCTACACTAGTCATTGTCGCAGGATGCAGGAAAATTTATAAGAAATGTACATTATTTCAAAGGAATGCTAAGGTTTCCTATGTGCTTTTCGTCATTTTAGTTAAACACTGGATTTTTCAGTGCCTTTCCTAAGATACCTCCACCGTTCACTCCTACGACATGAGTTTTAATAGCAGTATCCTGATTTAAATGTCTGAGTTGAGGAAATATTATAGCGCTCAGAAAAAATGCATTTCTATAAATCGTAATTGAAGGGAAATCAAGATGTATCAAGATATGCTATCACAAAGTACGACTATGAAATTTACATTTGACCATTTCACTTTACAAAAGCATTTATCAAGGAATTTCTACTACATTAAATCATCCATTGTAACGATATAAACAGCTAATGAAATACAGTTCTACATGAAACTCATACCTATTTTTAACATAATACTTCCCTCGAGGGTTTTTACAACAAACGTGTAGTTTGTACCGCCCCTTAGGGAAATATAAAAACCAAAGTAAATTTTTCTTCATCAAAAACTTCAGATTTCCATCTTTTTCAAAACATCTTTTTCTGAGACAATTTCGCAATAGGTTTATGGAGCGCTGGAGACTTGTTAATTATGCTAAGCCGTAACACATTCACAGCATTTTCTAACCTTTCCTACGACGAAAATCGGCATTAAAGTCATCCAATCGAAGGACAGCTCACAAGGTAATAAGATGATACGACTATACCGCTACAACGCATAGGACAGTGGGCACACTGAGAATGGGATCATACGCTTATCATTATGGACATTTAAAATTCAATTGGACTGACTAACTGCCAGATATTTCTGAAGTAATCTCTAAATTATGTCCAAAAGTAATGTCTGAATGGTTAGAATGCCAAAATAACTCAAAATCACTTATTTTTTCCACATTTGAAAAAAGAGTGAGATTAAGCGTCCACAGCCTTCATCCTCATTTTCAAGGTAATGCATGTGAGCATTTCCTTCATCACCCATTCCCACCCACGCCGTCTCCATTTTCCTACAAGCAGATAACTTACTAAATTCGACACGAGTTTCCCCTCACCAACAACTTCTTCCTCTCCATACCCGCCCAGCTCATTTATTCAACGCCCGTCAATTTAGTCTGTCCTGGAAAAATTTCCTGGATCACAAAGCAGCGAGAGCCTGATTATAGGTTCACCGCGCCAGTCCAGATTGAGTTTCCTGAGATATGAATAGATCAGAACTCATTTTCTTATTTTAGAACGGCCCCAAACCACCCTTATAAGAAGCATAAGGTCACTGTTAGCTGATTATGCAGAACAAACCACTCCAAAAGTTATGAAAAAATGGTATCCATAAAATGAATAGATAAATATACTTTCACTGATGCAGCATAAAGGATATAACCAAAGGCACCACAAAAGATGGATTTAAATGGAATGTTAATATGAAACGTTCCACTTGAAAGTACTTACAGAATGTATTGTAGGAGACATCAAATATTTCTTCCATCGCACCGGAAATGAGTTTGAACTTTGCAAATCTCACCTGAGGGATGGGTGTTCACATCGATTTATTGTGGGAAGCACACGTGAGGATTGCCTAATAATATTTTGATGAGAATTTATTTCAAGGTAATGAAGGAACCCTAGTTCTTCATCCCAAGATCAAGAAGATTAGGGGAGTAAATCTTCAAAAACACTATCACATATTCGGGAACGTGAATTCTACCCAATTATGAGAGACCAGAGTGAATAAAAATTAGTCTTCTTATTTTCCAGACCAACTGAAAAGCATTTATCTCAGTAAAACGCAGTAGAAGTGACTTGATCATTAAAATAGAATTAAGTTTAAAATAGAATTTTGACGATTGTCTAATACTTCTCTGATCCAGGAAAATTTTTCTTCGGTTTACTTACTAAATATTATTTTGTAAAGCAAATCAAGCCTGATGCTCGAATGCCAAGGTGACAATCTAAATTTGTCTCACCTCTCCTTACCACCAATAATTGCAAAGTGAGTAACCAACGCAGTGTGTCTTGGTATCAAGTTAACTTAAAACTCGTTTGCAATACGATTTAAAAAAACCGCAAAAAACATACAAAAGATCATTCTATGCCATTGTGATGATGATATGATGCCGTATGCCGCACTCGGAATAAGCAGAAGCCAATTTACTTCACATGAAAAAAATTTTTCTTCCTACAAATCCATAGCTTTACAGTACGTTTAGGTTACAGTGTACTGGTAGGGACATCGACAGATGAATTTTAAATGAGTGGGGAATTCCAATTTGAGCGTATTGAATTCCGGGGAGCCTAAACAAAATTGTGAAAGCATCAAGCAATAATTTATCATCCAATTCGCAATGCATTCCAAATTTTGTGATCAACGAAAAGAAATGTTCACTTGCACATTTTCCAAGCGCTCATATGGACATTGTGGGTGAGGAGAGGCAGCCTTTAGATGAGATACGGAGGAGACAGAAGGTATGGTTAGAGCGAGTACTCAGCGAGGACGTGTTATTGAAAACAGTGTTAGAGGGAAGAATGTTAGGTAAACTAAGGAGCGGAAGGAAAAGAATAAGATTTTTAGATAGAATGAAAGGGAGTAGGCCTTATTTTGAAGTGAAGTGGGAAGTGCATGATGGAAGGGGAGGTTCACGTAATTTTTCGTAAGTACTCCATGGAAACCTACCTTAATCGGTAGAATACTTTAATAATAACGCATATATACCAGCACACGCGGAAAGATGATGGGATACGAATGATTTTGTTTCGTTTCACGCCAGGACTTATGGAATCACCATTTCATTGTCAAAGGGTTCAATTCCTCTATTAAATAAGCAGCATATCCATGGCTCAGTTCTAACAACACGTATCTCAAAAATAGCAAATTTTCAGGAGAGCAAAAAAAATTATTTTTTTAATTGTATATAATATTAATTGAAATCAAAAACTAAAAACACCTAAAATTGAAAAATAAGCATACATTTGCTGACAAAAAGTTGATTTTTGCTTGAATTTTATTTTTTATTAACAGTATTAGCAATATTAACTCAAACCGGCCAAATTTTGAGAAACGTGTTGTTAGAACTTAGCCATCAATATGCGTTACTAAGGCAAAACATTGGTTTCACCATGACACAATGGGGAGCTCCAAATACTGAGGATATTACCCAAGCAAGTTATGTGAAAAAGGTACAGGTGAGCGTTGTCTGTTGACGAGGACTAAAAATGTGCAATATTAGATGGGAAAGAATTCAGTGTTCTTTATGAATTGTAAAGAAAAGTTTAAGCACATAGTGAGCTGTGTAAACTAGGCACAGCAACAATCATAAGTGGATCGCAGTTCATACTTGAATTGATGATAAAGCATTGCCAGGTAAGAAATTAAAATTTCACTGTGGTGGTGGAGGGATGTATTTTGTTTTGAATCAAAAAAGGAAAGACAGTGGCAGGTTCCACAATTTAAGTTCCACAATTAGTCAAAGAACCTGCCATTGTCTTTCCTTTTTTGATTCATCATGAAGGATTGCCATCATGTTTCACCTGACACGATTGGATATATTCTGTATTCTAAGGAACGTATTTTGAAATTACCTCGTATTTTGTATCGAAAAGACATTTTTTTAAATAAGTGTGTATTTGGTATTTAAAATGCCGATTTTAAGAGTAATTAGTATTTTGTATCTAAAACAAATTTGAGACGTATTTTGGCCATCTTTTGCCACTGGAAAAGTCATCCGAGATGAAGGAGGACGAGGATAACTGGAAAGGAAGGAGGGAAATATCTGCCGAGTATCCCCCTTAGGATCCACTCTCTCATTCCGCAATGGGTCTACCGCCGACACCGCCAAACCTCACGATGGCATGACGGTTCCCAGCGAGGGTAACCGCCGCTGTCCGGTGGCGCCCCGTCACGTCAAAGCCCATTATCAACAACTTAACGTTCCTCTCTCCTCCACCTAACTCCCGACGATCATTGTTTGCTCCATCTTATCCACGCCATGCGCGAGCGAAGGAATTGTTTCCGTTCCAAAACAATTCTAATTCGAGTTTCAGATCTGAGACAGAGAGAGAGTTTCCAAAGACGCGTGATGACTATTTTCGGAAACAGGTCTTGCCTCGCGTTCTTTCACGGTCGGCACGCACACGAGTCGCGACTCGAAAAGAAATTTATCGAACCATTATTTTTATTTAATCATTTAGAATTTTGGATCGACATAAACTTAATCACAATGGAAGGAAACTTAATAGTGTATTTAGGGCCAACGATTCCCATCCCACTAATCATCATCATCTAGGGGCGCAGCTAGGAAATAAGGCTAGGGGGGGTTTTAGGCGCAACTAAACCTGCGGTGTGTGGTATATCCTCCAGGATAAGCGGGAGGTGCAGGGGCCCTCCGCAGAAATTTTTATTTAAGATAAATGGTTCAAAATGGTGAGTTTTATGGCTTTCTGAGGCATATTTTATTAATCCTAACTCTATTTTACAAGTGATATTAATGCAATTCACTGATATAGATTTAACTTAAAAATTTCTCTGAGGTCTGGGGGGGTTTATACTTGTACCCGCCATACTTGTACGAGAAATTCGTTAGAAAATCTGAGGTTCATAATATACCTACCCGTAATCATAACATTGACCTCCATATTCCAAAACATCACACGCCTCATATGAACAAATCATTCATAGTAACCGCCTCACGAATATGGAACTCTCTCCCAGCCCAAATAAGAAGCAGTACAAATATCAATAGGTTTAAACACAGCACATATGGGTTTCTGAAGAATGCCTCCTTATCCCCAAGTTAAATTTCTTTTGTTTATATTCAATTTCTTATGTTCATATTTCTTGTTTATATTCACTTTCTTATGTTCATATTTCTTGTTTATATTCACTTTCTTATGTTCATATCTCTTGTTCATATTTCTTTTGTTTGTCACCTTAAATTTTGTAATTAGTGTGTTACATCTAAGTGCGATTATTTATTTTTTTGTCGAAAATATTGTATTGTTTTTTTTCATGCACTAGGCGATATGCACTGTTCACATTTGACTGTATATATTTACTTTTTTCTTTTATTTATCTATCTCAATGTGAAATGTAGAAAGCTGTACTTATATTTTCTCATGGGCCCCAGTGCCTACGAAAATAAACGATATTATTATTATTATTATTATGTGTTTTTTCTTAAATTTTCTTCAGTTTTCACTGAGTAGCTTAAGTGTTAAGAGCACGGGTTTTCACCAAGGTAACTCTTCACTATTGAATTGCGTTGAGAAATTTTCTCGTGATATGACAGGTTGAAATTATTACAGCCTTTTGAAGTTTGATGTAAGTATTTGGATGGAGGTTGAGTATTTTGAAACTATTTTGTATGTGTTTTGGGATGATACCGGCAGCTGAGATGACAATTGGAGCTATATAAACCTGTTCCATATTCCATATTCTTTTTATTTCTATTGCCAGATCTTGGTACTTGTTAATTTTTCCTGTAATTGTCTTTTCGACGTTATGCGACAGTGGCACGGCAATATCAACTATGTAGCAAGTTCTATATTTCTTGTCAATCGACACTATATCTGGTCTATTATTAACTATAGTTTTATCTGATTGAATAGGCAGATCGTAATAGATTTTAAATTCGCCGTTTTCAAGCACTGTTTCAGGGTGGTACACATAATATGGGGTATTATTATTATTTTCATTTTTCCCTCTTGCTATCTTACAAGGATTTTTCACAGTGAACGGACCAAGTCAAGTTCAGCTGTGTTTTGTTATTACTTCCGTAATTATTCTATTGAAAGGAACCGTCGGACAATATGACAGGTGTCCAGGATGACTGACTTTTGTATTTTTGGTAGAGTTTTCTCCAATTTTAGCTTTTTTAGCTGGTGTAGAACTTCGCACGGTGTGATTCCTGTTGTTGTTATCACTATTGGGCATATATCTACTGACTGCATCTTCCACAAGGCTTTGATCTCTGCTGCAAGTTCTGCATATTTGTTAATTTTGGTGGATTGTGCTTTCTGTACATTATGGTTTAAGGGAATTGTCACGTCTATGAGGGTAGTGTGCCGTTTTATTTTGTCTATTATAACTATGTCCGGTCTATTGCTTTTAATTGCTCGGTCAGTTTTTATTTCTGCATTTCTGCATTCCAGTATAGTTATTATTATTATTATTATTATTTTATATTTTTTTATGTTTTCACAGCATTTTTGCTGGTTGTAGGCGAGGTACGGGTATCACCAAGTACTCTCGTCTCTTTACTCTGTTTTGAAAAATTTTCTGACAATCCGGCAAGTATTTAAAATTGCTGCTTTTTGTATGGTAATAAACAAGTTTTTCGGCAGTCCAATAGTTTGAAGACCTTGATGGAGTGAATGAGGCACTACTCCTGTGGCGGAGATAATGATGGGTATTATGTGTACTTTATCTGATTTCCACAATCTCTTGATTTCATTTTTAAGTTCTTCATACTTTTCCATTTTGCTGGTGTAGGCTGTAGTGATATTATGCGAATGAGGTACGGTAATGTCTATCAAGTACGTTTCATTGTGAGTTTTATCTTGTACTACTAGATCAGGTCTATTGCTATGGACTGTTTTATCGGTAATAATTGAACGGTCATAATAAATCTTACAGTGGTCGTTTTCAAGGATGGTTTTAGGTGTGTACTTATAATAAGGAACTCCATTTTCTATGAGTTTATACTTCAGAGCTAATTTCTGATGCATGATGTTGCATATTTGATTGTGACGGTGTAGGTAGTCTTTTTGAGATAAGTTAGTGCATCCACTTGTGATGTGCTGTATCGTCTCAGAGGCATTATCACATTTTCTGCATCTGTCATCCAATAAATTTGGGTTTTTAATTATATATTTTTCATAATTTTTTGTTTTCACCACCTGGTCTTGTATTGCGATCATAAATCCTTCTGTTTCTGGGAAGAGTTGCCCATGCCTGAGCCATGCGTGCGATGCATCTTTATCGATTTCAGGGGCCTCCAGGGCATGAGGGTGTCTTCCGTGAAGGGATTTAGCTTTCCATATTGACATTTTACTGTCTATAGTAACAGTGGTTTCACTAACTTGCATACTTTCGTCAGATAGGTTTAACGGTGTGTATTTATTGTCTGCGTCACAGATAGTTCTCAGGAGATCCGAGGTAGATTTCTTGCTGAAAAAATATTTCCGTAACTGAGAAAGTTGTGAGTTGTGCTGATTCTTGATGTCTACGATACCCCTTCCACCAAATTTTCTGGGCAACGTGCTCCTCTCTATATTTGAGCTTTTATGGAGCATATTTTTCTCCGTCATTTGGGATCGAATGTTTCTTTGTAGGTCGTCTAGATCTGTTTGTGACCATTTGATTATACCAAAGGAGTATGTCAGGAGAGGGATGGCAAAGGTATTAATTGAATTAGTGAGGTTTCTGCTGTTCAATTCCGTGCGAACAAGTTTCTTGATTCTATTTTGGAATTCAGTCGAAAGTTTTTGCTTTATCGTAGAGTGGTCTAGTCGTCTTGCTTGTTGGAATCCTAAGTATTTGTAGGTATCTCCCTCATCCATGGCCTCTATTATTTGCCCATCCAGTAGTGGAATATCATTCCTTTGTACTTTACCTCGGAATATTGTGATAGTTCTACATTTATCTATTCCAAATTCCATGTTTATATCCTTAGAAAATATTTCAGTTAAACGGACTAATTGATTTAGATTATTATGAGATCCTGCATATAGCTTGAGATCGTCCATATAGAAGAGATGCGATAGAGTGTGGCATCTTGGTTCTTTTCCTTTTATTTTGACTCCATATTGAGTATTATTCAGGAGGTTTGATAGAGGGTTTAGCGCAAGGCAGAACCATAACGCACTCAAAGAGTCACCTTGAAATATTCCCCGTTTGATTTTGATATTATTCGTCTGCAAAAGACCCTCGTCAGTTTTTATGTGCAAGATGGTGCTCCATTTTTTCATCACTGTATGGAGACATTTAATAACTTCTGGGTGAATTTTATAGATGTTTAGTACTTCAATAAGCCAGGAATGGGGAACAGAGTCAAAAGCTTTTTTGTAATCTATGTAGCAACTGTGTAGGTTCCTATTCTTTTCTTGTATTTGTTTAAGAATAATTGAATCAATTATCAACTGTTCCTTGCAACCTTTGCTTCCTCTGCGACACCCCTTTTGCTCTTCCGTAAAAATGTGGTTCTCATCTATATGGTTGTTGACGACTTCTGTTATGCAAGAGGTGAAAATTTTATAAAATGTTTGTAGACAAGTTATCGGTCTATATTTTGATGGATCGTTACATGCGACTTCTTTTGGCAATAAATATGTTTTACCTTCCATTAAAAAAACTGGAATATTTTCTGGAAACTTCAAAAATTCATTTATATATTTCAGTAGATGCTTATGGCAGCTGGTGAATTTTTTGTACCAAAAGTTGTGTATATTATCACTTCCTGGACTTTTCCAGTTATGCGTTCGGCTAAGAATTTTTTCCAGAATTTCCATTGTAATAATGGGGGGAAGCATAGTTTCTATGTTTTCCGCTGCTGTTCTTTCATTTCTCATCCAGGTTGCATTTCCATTATGGGATGTATCATTCGACCAAATATTTGACCAAAATTTCTCCACTTCCTGAGAGTTAGAATTACTTAGGTTTTTATTTTCACAAGAAATAGATTTCTTCTGTTTGTTATTGCCCAATGTTCTGTAAAAATTTCGTTGATTATTTTCAAATTGGGAATTCTGTTGTTTTCTTCTTGTGCACTTATTATATCTGTTGAGTCTCATTTTTGTGGCTGCAAGTTTTTGCTTGAGGGTGTCAATAATTTCTTTTATATTTTCATTGGGCTTGTCGTATTGAGTGTGGGAACGGTATTTTATGAATGCCTTCTCAACTTTTTTTTTTAACGATGTACTTGGATTACCAGTCGAAAACTGGATTAAACGTGCAAGGTCTTGTCTTAAGGCATCCACTTTCCGTTCTAATCGGACTTTCCATTTTGGTTTGCGCCAAATGCGTTCTCCCTTGACCATCGGCGGTCTTGGCTCCTCCCCATTGTTGCCATTACTGCTATTCGGGACAATCCTGCCACCATTGCACAAAACAGCTGTGGCTGCTCCGCAGTATATAAAATCGTGTAGGTCTTGAAATGTTTTTTCATCACATAAATATACCGGTAATAGTTTTTCATTTATTATACTAATAATTTTTGCAAGCTTGACAGACGATTGTTGTTTGGGTATTCCTGGTTTGCCTGTGGGGTCTAGTCCTCTATACTTGATAAGGCACGTATTGAACTCATCTTCCACACGTTTGTACAGTGCCTCTTCACAAGTTGAAGCTTGGTGTTCTGTGACAACCGTGTCGATATTATCCTGTTGTTCGCCGCTGATGTTGGTCTCCCCGACGGCCGCGCCTGTTGTCTCGCATTCAAGGTGATTTCCCATTCCTGTGCTTATGTCATGTGAACTATTATCCGTAGCTAGGGAGTCGTAGACTTCTTGTTTTATTTTACTTAGCATGGGCTTTGAGATGAGGTTATTTCTGAATATTGTTCTAATTTGGTCGGATAATCTTTGAGGTGTTACATTACAGTTGGGGTACATTTCTTTGAATTTTTCATGCAGCTTTCCTCGATATGCCGTCATGTCAGTTTCATTATTTGTTACGAAAAAATACATACGCATGATTGAGCAGTTTATTTCATGGTTCCATTTCATGCGCATACGTTTACGGCCAGCTTCAGTGGTCTCAGGAAAAAGTGGATTCTGGGAAGCACTTTCAGCTGTCGCAGCCTGTGTAGGTGTTGGGGTGCTGCTTATGTGGCGGGCTGTATTTTCTTCGGGTCTCTCGGTCAGCACCCGCCTCCTCAGTGCATGACCACCGTCGGTTCGCATACTGTTACCTCCAGCGACGGCTCCAGAGGCACCCTGGCGATCCCCAGGCAGCGGCAGGCCATCCGAGGCTTCCGATTTAGTCTCCATCATTAAGAATGGGTATTGCCTTTTATACCTACGGCCAGGTACAGAGACAGCCGCCCCTAACATGGGGACAAACGCTGACCAGGACGCCGCCCAATATGGGATCAGACGCGCCTGGATTTCGGTTTCCGTTTTGGTCCGCGGGTGGTATTTTATTTCCCACCTACCCTGCATATCTGCCGAGCATTCCCCGATCCGCCACCTGGGGACGCGCCCGAT
Source organism: Ischnura elegans (assembly GCF_921293095.1). Classification (NCBI taxonomy): domain Eukaryota; kingdom Metazoa; phylum Arthropoda; class Insecta; order Odonata; family Coenagrionidae; genus Ischnura; species Ischnura elegans. The sequence continues at coordinate 89,556,670 of NC_060246.1, read as the reverse complement.
GGGGGACGGAAAACCCCACACGGGTATTATTATTATTATTTTATATTTTTTTATGTTTTCACAGCATTTTTGCTGGTTTTAGGCGAGGTACGGGTATCACCAAGTACTCTCGTCTCTTTACTCTGTTTTGAAAAATTTTCTGACAATCCGGCAAGTATTTAAAATTGCTGCTTTTTGTATGGTAATAAACAAGTTTTTCGGCAGTCCAATAGTTTGAAGACCTTGATGGAGTGAATGAGGCACTACTCCTGTGGCGGAGATAATGATGGGTATTATGTGTACTTTATCTGATTTCCACAATCTCTTGATTTCATTTTTAAGTTCTTCATACTTTTCCATTTTGCTGGTGTAGGCTGCAGTGATATTATGCGAATTAGGTACGGTAATGTCTTATTATTATTATTTTCATTTTTCCCTCTTGCTATCTTACAAGGATTTTTCACAGTGAACGGACCAAGTCAAGTTCAGCTGTGTTTTGTTATTACTTCCGTAATTATTCTATTGAAAGGAACCGTCGGACAATATGACAGGTGTCCAGGATGACTGACTTTTGTATTTTTGGTAGAGTTTTCTCCAATTTTAGCTTTTTTAGCTGGTGTAGAACTTCGCACGGTGTGATTCCTGTTGTTGTTATCACTATTGGGCATATATCTACTGACTGCATCTTCCACAAGGCTTTGATCTCTGCTGCAAGTTCTGCATATTTGTTAATTTTGGTGGATTGTGCTTTCTGTACATTATGGTTTAAGGGAATTGTCACGTCTATGAGGGTAGTGTGCCGTTTTATTTTGTCTATTATAACTATGTCCGGTCTATTGCTTTTAATTGCTCGGTCAGTTTTTATTTCTGCATTCCAGTATAGTTTGCACTCATTGTTTTCCAAAACATCAGGTGGATGGTATTTGTAGTATGGTTCATTGGTGTCCAGGATTCTATTTTCTCTTGCCAGTTCTTGGTGCATGATTTTAGCTACATTGTCATGTCTACTGGTATATTCATTTGCTGCTAGAGCCGTGCAACTTCCCATAATATGCTCTATTGTCTCAGATTGGTTCTTGCATCTTCTGCACTGATCGCTGTTTATGTTTTCTTTTAATATGAACTTTCTGTAGTTCCTCGTCAATATTATGCGATCTTGAATGGCCCTCATAAATCCGATTGTTTCCCCATATATATTCCCTTGTTTCAACCATATATTTGAAGCCTCTTTATCTATGTGTGGCATGTTTAACTGATGAGGATGGTGCCCATGAAGCTCTTTACTTTTCCATTGATTGATTAGTTGTTCTGTAGTTTGATTCGGGATGTCTAGTTCACGGTTGCTTAGATGAAGTGGTGTGTAGTGAGTGTCTGTTTTACATACTATTTCGAAAAGTTTGCATTTGACTCCTTTGCCATAGAAGTATTGTCTTAGATCAGCAATTTGCTTATAGTGAAGCTGTACAGCATCAAGAATACCAAGTCCTCCTTCATGTGTGGGAAGTATTACTCTTTCTGTGGAGCTCTTTGGGTGGTGTAAACAGTGTTTTGTAAGAAGGGTTCTCACAATTCTGTTTATTTCATTAAGATCGGTCAAGGTCCATTTGATAATTCCAAAGGTATAGAGAAGGATTGGTATTGCAAAAGTATTGATGGCTTTTACTTTATTCCGCCCGTGAAGTTCCGTTTTCAGGATATTTTCTATTCTGCTGCTAAGTTCTTTCTTTATGTTGTCTTTTAACTGTGTATGGGGTATGCCCATTAGTTGGGCAATGCCTAGATATCGGTAACTTTCGGTTTCTTTAAGGTTTTCTATTAAAGTATTTTCATCGAGGGTATAACCATCTGTGGCTGTTAGTTTTCCCCTCTGTAGATGAATGGATTTGCATTTGTCTATACCGAATTCCATTCTGACGCCTTTAGTAAAATTGTTAGTTATGGTTAGCAGTTTTTGTAACTGCATGGGCGTGTTCCCGTACAGCTTCAAGTCATCCATGTATAACAGATGATTTAGGGTGTAGTTGTTGTTTTTCGGGCTTGTGGCTATCTTAAACCCATAACCTGTATGGTTCAGTGTTTTACTTAGAGGGTTTAGACACATACAAAACCATAGAGCACTGAGGGAGTCGCCTTGGAATATCCCTTTGCGGAAGTATATTGTTCTAGACTGCTGCGTTCCATTTGCTGTGTTCAATTTAATTGTTGTTGACCATTTTTGCATTATCAGTTCAAGGAAGGCTAATATATTTGGGGCAATTTTATATATTTTAAGTACCTCCAGTAAGTAAGAGTGAGGTATCGAGTCAAAAGCTTTTTTATAGTCTATGTAAGTTATGCTTAAGTTTCGCTGTTTCTTCAGGGCCTGTTGCGTTACTATGGAGTCTATTATTAATTGGTCTTTGCATCCTTTTGAAAATTTGTAGCAGCCTTTTTGCTCTTCTGTCATTATTTTTTGCGCATCGAGGTGAGCTTGGATTTTATTGGTGAGTATTGAAGTAAGTAGTTTGTACATGGTTGGTAGGCAGGTTATTGGTCGGTAGTTTGCAGGATCTGTATTTGCATCGTTTTTGGGAAGGAAAAAAGTGCATCCTCTAACCAAAAACTCAGGAGTATCTATTGGTTTCTGTAATATATGGCAAAATATTCTTGCTATGGTGGCATGCAAAGCAGTGAATTTTTTAATCCAGAAGTTCTGAAGTTTGTCCGGGCCAGGTGATTTCCAGTTTAGTGTTTTTCTAATGGCCTCCTGAACGTCGTGTTCTGTTATTCTGACTGATGGCATATCTTTTACATCAGCGACCCTGTTTCGTTCTTCACAGAGTGTCTCGGTGTTGTTGTCGTGTGTATCTGTTTTTTCCCATAAATTAGACCAATATTCTGTTAAGTGTGCTATGGGGGGATATTCGGTTTGCGTTTTACTTTTTGCGTTCATTAAATTTCTATAGAATTGCTTTTCGTTCTTTTGGAAGAGATTATTTTGGCGCTTCCGCTCTGTACATTTTTTGTATCTCCTTAGCCTTTTAGAGTAGACGGCCAGTTGCTGCGAGTACTTATCAATTACCTCTGTGATCTTCTGAGCAGAAAGATCTTCCTCACGAGCAGGATAAATTATCTGTTTGACTTTTTTGAGCAGTTTTCTTGTATGTGTTCCTCTTCTATATTGTGTTAGCTGGCCCAGTATCTTCCGTATGTTTTCAATCCGATTCGTTAATCTTTTCTCCCATGGGGGAGCTGACTCAGTCTTCGGCTTACGTCTTCCATTGAAAGTGTCCACCATCATGTTTAGTGATATGACTGTGCATATTGCAGCACAGTACAAAAGCAGTTGAAGTTCTTCTATGCTATTGCAGTTCGAAGCTTGATTTGGAAGTATGTTATTATTGATGTATTCCATTATTCGAATCGCTTTATTAGATGTTGTGATCTTTGGAATGTAGGGTCTACGTGTGGGATCGGTTCCAAAGTATTTCTCCTTTGTTTCATAAAAATTGCGCAAGATAATTTTTTCTTCCTCATTATCACTTCCTTTATCCTGTAATGTAACTGGATCCATCTCTGGAGTTATTTCTCTTTCTTGTTCGATCAAGGTGTTGATACCTTCTGTTGTGCTCACGTTTTCCTGGTTCGCGTTATCACTTTCGATTTGTGCTTTGATTCTATTCAGCTCAAGATTGGAGAGAAGGTTGCGTGTGACTATTGCTCTTCTCCTATCTGCAAGGTTCTGTTCCGAGATTCTACCGGCCAATTCAGAGTGTGCATTTATAAATAACTGTAGCATCCTGGATCTATATCTTATCAAATCGGTCTCCATTTTAGTACTGATATAGTAGCAACGCATGACTTCTTCATTGAGGCTAGTAGTCCATTCAATACGTTGCCTGGGTCTACCTGCTTTTGTGGTTGCTTGAGTTCTATCAGGCAAAGCACGTTCAGCAGGAGAGGTAAGTGGTTGTTGGTTTCCCTCAATTTCGGTGGCAGTAGTATTTTCGGGTGTCCCGATGAGTGCCTGCCACAGCGCATTCTCATCACTGGTGGTCCGTATGCTGTCAGATCCAGCACCAGCTCCAGACCTGCCCTGGCGATCCCCAGGCAGCGACCCTTTCCGAGGCAAATTAATATTCTCCATATCCAAAATGTATGGGTGTAGCTTTTTATACCTACAGCCAGGTTTATAATGCAGCCGGTCCTCACATGGACAACAGACGCTGACCAGGACGCCGCCCAATGTGGGAACAGACACGCCTGGATTTTGGGTTCCGTTTTGGTCCGCGGGTGGTATTTTATTTCCCACCTACCCTGCTTATCTGCCGAGCATTCCCCTATCCGCCACCTGGGGACGCGCCCGATGGGGGACGGAAAACCCCACACGGGTTATTATTTATTATTATTATTCTTTATTCCACAAGATTTACTTGGAGGTCTGCCAGCGTCGGGCCTTGCCAAGACGCTGCCTCAAGTTACAATTCATTTAAAAACAATCTAACTGTTCTACATGTATCCAGTACTACAGATTTTTGAATGTTATATATTGTGTTTCTTTTAATTTTTAATTTTTCAATTCCAAAATTGAGTGATGAATGTATTATTCCTGTTGATGATATTACTATGGGGATGATGGTGACCACGTCCTGTTTCCAGATAGTTTTTATTTGCCTTGCGAGGTCTTGATATTTTTGTTTCTTTTCCTCGTATTTCTTCTTAAGGTTGTGGTCAGCCGGAACTGCTATTTCAATTATAAAGGTCTGCTTTTCTTTTTTTTTTATCCAGATTATGTCCGGTCTGTTATGCTGGACAGGTTTGTCTGTGTAAATTGTGTTGTCCCAGTATAATTTGTAATTTTCATTTTCTAGCACTGTAACAGGGGTGAAAAGGTAATATGGTTCATGATCCACTTTTAATCCGGTAACATACGCTATTTCTAAATAAATAATTTTGCATACATTATTGTGTCTTTTGGTGTATTCATTACCTACTAGATTCGTACATTCGCTAATTATGTGTTCTATCGTCTCACTCTTTGCATTACATTTGCGACATAAGTCATTTAATACGCTTCCGTCTTTGATTATATATTTCCTATAATTCTTCGTACCAATTACTCTGTCCTGAATGGCTACCATTGTCCCCTCCGTTTCCTTATATAGCTCACCTCTTTGTAACCAGGCATTTGATAGTGAGGTGTCTACGCATTCCTGATGAAGAAATTTGTGATGTATGCCATGTACTTGCTTGCTTCTCCATGTGTCTTCTAGCTCCTCTATTTTTTCTTCATCTATTGAATTGTCTCTGACATTAAGCTGGAGTGGTGTTGCTTTATCATCATTTTTTACGACTGACTTATAGAGGTTAGTCGTCTCGCCTTTCTGGAAAAAGTAATTTCGAAATTTATCTATAATTCTGTAATGTAGGCTCTTAATGCGTATTAAACCTCTACCACCATTTTTTCTTTTAATGTATAACCTTTCGACAGCAGCATTTGGATGATGTGATTTGTAATTTGTTAATGCTTTCCTTGTCAATCTATCTAGGTCTTCTAAATCCGTATTAGTCCAATGAATTACACCAAATGTATACGTTAAAGTTGGAACAGCAAATGTATTTATGGCTTTTGTTGTATTCCTGCTATTTAACTGCGTTTTAAGTATAAGTTGAAGCCTATTTTTATATTCTCTTGTGACTTTTTCCTTAATTTCTTTCTGTGGGATTTGAGTGTTCTGCAGTATGCCAAGATATTTATATTTTTCATGTTCTTCCATGTTTTCGATTTTTCCGCTATCTAAAAGAATATCTTGCCCTTTAACGTATCTCCCTTTATTAATTTCTAATTTTCTGCATTTATCTATTCCAAACTTCATACATATGTCATTACTAAAGCTCTCCGTTAATTTCAACATATTATTATTATTATCATTACTATTATTATTATTATTATTCTTTATTCCACAAGATTTACTTGGAGGTCTGCCAGCGTCGGGCCTTGCCAAGACGCTGCCTCAAGTTACAATTCATTTAAAAACAATCTAACTGTTCTACATGTATCCAGTACTACAGATTTTTGAATGTTATATATTGTGTTTCTTTTAATTTTTAATTGTTCAATTCCAAAATTGAGTGATGAATGTATTATTCCTGTTGATGATATTACTATGGGGATGATGGTGACCACGTCCTGTTTCCAGATAGTTTTTATTTGCCTTGCGAGGTCTTGATATTTTTGTTTCTTTTCCTCGTATTTCTTCTTAAGGTTGTGGTCAGCCGGAACTGCTATTTCAATTATAAAGGTCTGCTTTTCTTTTTTTTTTATCCAGATTATGTCCGGTCTGTTATGCTGGACAGGTTTGTCTGTGTAAATTGTGTTGTCCCAGTATAATTTGTAATTTTCATTTTCTAGCACTGTAACAGGGGTGAAAAGGTAATATGGTTCATGATCCACTTTTAATCCGGTAACATACGCTATTTCTAAATAAATAATTTTGCATACATTATTGTGTCTTTTGGTGTATTCATTACCTACTAGATTCGTACATTCGCTAATTATGTGTTCTATCGTCTCACTCTTTGCATTACATTTGCGACATAAGTCATTTAATACGCTTCCGTCTTTGATTATATATTTCCTATAATTCTTCGTACCAATTACTCTGTCCTGAATGGCTACCATTGTCCCCTCCGTTTCCTTATATAGCTCACCTCTTTGTAACCAGGCATTTGATAGTGAGGTGTCTACGCATTCCTGATGAAGAAATTTGTGATGTATGCCATGTACTTGCTTGCTTCTCCATGTGTCTTCTAGCTCCTCTATTTTTTCTTCATCTATTGAATTGTCTCTGACATTAAGCTGGAGTGGTGTTGCTTTATCATCATTTTTTACGACTGACTTATAGAGGTTAGTCGTCTCGCCTTTCTGGAAAAAGTAATTTCGAAATTTATCTATAATTCTGTAATGTAGGCTCTTAATGCGTATTAAACCTCTACCACCATTTTTTCTTTTAATGTATAACCTTTCGACAGCAGCATTTGGATGATGTGATTTGTAATTTGTTAATGCTTTCCTTGTCAATCTATCTAGGTCTTCTAAATCCGTATTAGTCCAATGAATTACACCAAATGTATACGTTAAAGTTGGAACAGCAAATGTATTTATGGCTTTTGTTGTATTCCTGCTATTTAACTGCGTTTTAAGTATAAGTTGAAGCCTATTTTTATATTCTCTTGTGACTTTTTCCTTAATTTCTTTCTGTGGGATTTGAGTGTTCTGCAGTATGCCAAGATATTTATATTTTTCATGTTCTTCCATGTTTTCGATTTTTCCGCTATCTAAAAGAATATCTTGCCCTTTAACGTATCTCCCTTTATTAATTTCTAATTTTCTGCATTTATCTATTCCAAACTTCATACATATGTCATTACTAAAGCTCTCCGTTAATTTCAACATATAATTTAACTCCTTCTGATTGTGGGTATATAGCTTTAGATCATCCATGTAGAACAGATGATTAATCATATGTGTCTGATTTCTATCAATTTTTAATTTGAATCCATATTTTGTTGAATTTAATATATTTGATAATGGGTTGACAGCTAGGCAGAACCATAATGGGCTCAGTGAATCCCCTTGAAATATTCCTTTTTTTATTCGGATAATACTACTTTGAATTTGACCTTGAGAGGTATTCAATACCAACTGAGTTTGCCACTTGCTCATTACTGCGTTTAGAAACTCCACAATTGAAATATCTATTTTGTAAATTTTTAAGATTTCTTTTAGCCAATAATGTGGAACCGAATCGTATGCCTTTTGGTAGTCTATGTATGCTATCAATAGATTTCTCTTGGCCTTTTTCGCAGTGTTCATAATTACACTGTCGATTATCAATTGCTCTTTACAGCCTTGTGATTTCTTTCTACATCCCTTTTGTTCCTCCGACAAGATGTCATGTGTCTCGATATGCTTGTAAATCTTTTTTGCCAAAATTGATGATAGTATTTTATAGATTGTGGGTAGACATGTAATTGGTCTATATTTATTTGGGTCCATTGTATTATCGGATTTCGGTTTTAGGTATGTTATTCCTTGTGTGAGGAAGTTTGGTGAGGATTCTGGGTTTTTAAGGACCTCGTTTAGACCAAACGCTAGACTTTTGTGGATGGATGTGAATTTTTTATACCAATAATTCTGGATTTTATCTGCCCCTGGTGCTTTCCAACTTTGTGTGTTTCTTACACTCTCCGATACATCATTTTCTGTAATTTGTATTGCACCCATTTCTCCAACTTCTTTCATCCTATTCCTCTCTTCTTTAATCCAACTTGCCCCTTCTATCCTTAGATCAGCATCGTCAGCCCATATACTCGCCCAATGGGATTCTAGGTCAGCAATGTTTGGGTGCTCCAAAATTTTTTCATTTGCTTTAATTAATTTCCGATAAAAAATTTTCTCATTGTTATGAAATGAGCTATTATCTGATCTTCTTTTGTAGCTCTGTAAATATCTCTTTAGTCTAGAGCTGGTGACCATGAGCTGCTGTTTTTGTTTATCTAAGTACTTGGCGATTTTTTCCTGATGATCTTTTTCTTTATCCTTTGTGTCCAATTTTTGGAATACACCATTCAATCTATTAAGGAGTTTTCTTGTTCTTACTCCTTGATGATATTTTGTTAGCCTTCCTATTTCTTCTCTTAAGCATGCAATCTTATATTGTAAGCGTTTCTGCCACGGGGGTATTCGTTCCTCGCAATGTTTTTTATTCCTTCCCGGTGAGTCAATTTTTTGGCAATGCAGACGCAGCACTGCAATAGCTGCACAGTAAATCATCGAATGTATTTCTTCTAGGCATGCATTATGCCTAACTTTCTTAGATATAAGGGAATTTACGGATTTTAGTATTTCTCCTGTTTGTTTGCTAGTCTTTAGCTTTGGTAACCGGGGCCTTGCTGTTGGATGAAGACCAAAGAATTCTATAATCTATAATCTATTATTATTATTATTCTTTATTCCACAAGATTTACTTGGAGGTCTGCCAGCGTCGGGCCTTGCCAAGACGCTGCCTCAAGTTACAATTCATTTAAAAACAATCTAACTGTTCTACATGTATCCAGTACTACAGATTTTTGAATGTTATATATTGTGTTTCTTTTAATTTTTAATTTTTCAATTCCAAAATTGAGTGATGAATGTATTATTCCTGTTGATGATATTACTATGGGGATGATGGTGACCACGTCCTGTTTCCAGATAGTTTTTATTTGCCTTGCGAGGTCTTGATATTTTTGTTTCTTTTCCTCGTATTTCTTCTTAAGGTTGTGGTCAGCCGGAACTGCTATTTCAATTATAAAGGTCTGCTTTTCTTTTTTTTTATCCAGATTATGTCCGGTCTGTTATGCTGGACAGGTTTGTCTGTGTAAATTGTGTTGTCCCAGTATAATTTGTAATTTTCATTTTCTAGCACTGTAACAGGGGTGAAAAGGTAATATGGTTCATGATCCACTTTTAATCCGGTAACATACGCTATTTCTAAATAAATAATTTTGCATACATTATTGTGTCTTTTGGTGTATTCATTACCTACTAGATTCGTACATTCGCTAATTATGTGTTCTATCGTCTCACTCTTTGCATTACATTTGCGACATAAGTCATTTAATACACTTCCGTCTTTGATTATATATTTCCTATAATTCTTCGTACCAATTACTCTGTCCTGAATGGCTACCATTGTCCCCTCCGTTTCCTTATATATCTCACCTCTTTGTAACCAGGCATTTGATAGTGAGGTGTCTACGCATTCCTGATGAAGAAATTTGTGATGTATGCCATGTACTTGCTTGCTTCTCCATGTGTCTTCTAGCTCCTCTATTTTTTCTTCATCTATTGAATTGTCTCTGACATTAAGCTGGAGTGGTGTTGCTTTATCATCATTTTTTACGACTGACTTATAGAAGTTAGTCGTCTCGCCTTTCTGGAAAAAGTAATTTCGAAATTTATCTATAATTCTGTAATGTAGGCTCTTAATGCGTATTAAACCTCTACCACCATTTTTTCTTTTAATGTATAACCTTTCGACAGCAGCATTTGGATGATGTGATTTGTAATTTGTTAATGCTTTCCTTGTCAATCTATCTAGGTCTTCTAAATCCGTATTAGTCCAATGAATTACACCAAATGTATACGTTAAAGTTGGAACAGCAAATGTATTTATGGCTTTTGTTGTATTCCTGCTATTTAACTGCGTTTTAAGTATAAGTTGAAGCCTATTTTTATATTCTCTTGTGACTTTTTCCTTAATTTCTTTCTGTGGGATTTGAGTGTTCTGCAGTATGCCAAGATATTTATATTTTTCATGTTCTTCCATGTTTCTTATTATTATTATTCTTTATTCCACAAGATTTACTTGGAGGTCTGCCAGCGTCGGGCCTTGCCAAGACGCTGCCTCAAGTTACAATTCATTTAAAAACAATCTAACTGTTCTACATGTATCCAGTACTACAGATTTTTGAATGTTATATATTGTGTTTCTTTTAATTTTTAATTTTTCAATTCCAAAATTGAGTGATGAATGTATTATTCCTGTTGATGATATTACTATGGGGATGATGGTGACCACGTCCTGTTTCCAGATAGTTTTTATTTGCCTTGCGAGGTCTTGATATTTTTGTTTCTTTTCCTCGTATTTCTTCTTAAGGTTGTGGTCAGCCGGAACTGCTATTTCAATTATAAAGGTCTGCTTTTCTTTTTTTTTATCCAGATTATGTCCGGTCTGTTATGCTGGACAGGTTTGTCTGTGTAAATTGTGTTGTCCCAGTATAATTTGTAATTTTCATTTTCTAGCACTGTAACAGGGGTGAAAAGGTAATATGGTTCATGATCCACTTTTAATCCGGTAACATACGCTATTTCTAAATAAATAATTTTGCATACATTATTGTGTCTTTTGGTGTATTCATTACCTACTAGATTCGTACATTCGCTAATTATGTGTTCTATCGTCTCACTCTTTGCATTACATTTGCGACATAAGTCATTTAATACACTTCCGTCTTTGATTATATATTTCCTATAATTCTTCGTACCAATTACTCTGTCCTGAATGGCTACCATTGTCCCCTCCGTTTCCTTATATATCTCACCTCTTTGTAACCAGGCATTTGATAGTGAGGTGTCTACGCATTCCTGATGAAGAAATTTGTGATGTATGCCATGTACTTGCTTGCTTCTCCATGTGTCTTCTAGCTCCTCTATTTTTTCTTCATCTATTGAATTGTCTCTGACATTAAGCTGGAGTGGTGTTGCTTTATCATCATTTTTTACGACTGACTTATAGAGGTTAGTCGTCTCGCCTTTCTGGAAAAAGTAATTTCGAAATTTATCTATAATTCTGTAATGTAGGCTCTTAATGCGTATTAAACCTCTACCACCATTTTTTCTTTTAATGTATAACCTTTCGACAGCAGCATTTGGATGATGTGATTTGTAATTTGTTAATGCTTTCCTTGTCAATCTATCTAGGTCTTCTAAATCCGTATTAGTCCAATGAATTACACCAAATGTATACGTTAAAGTTGGAACAGCAAATGTATTTATGGCTTTTGTTGTATTCCTGCTATTTAACTGCGTTTTAAGTATAAGTTGAAGCCTATTTTTATATTCTCTTGTGACTTTTTCCTTAATTTCTTTCTGTGGGATTTGAGTGTTCTGCAGTATGCCAAGATATTTATATTTTTCATGTTCTTCCATGTTTTCGATTTTTCCGCTATCTAAAAGAATATCTTGCCCTTTAACGTATCTCCCTTTATTAATTTCTAATTTTCTGCATTTATCTATTCCAAACTTCATACATATGTCATTACTAAAGCTCTCCGTTAATTTCAACATATAATTTAACTCCTTCTGATTGTGGGCATATAGCTTTAGATCATCCATGTAGAACAGATGATTAATCATATGTGTCTGATTTCTATCAATTTTTAATTTGAATCCATATTTTGTTGAATTTAATATATTTGATAATGGGTTGACAGCTAGGCAGAACCATAATGGGCTCAGTGAATCCCCTTGAAATATTCCTTTTTTTATTCGGATAATACTACTTTGAATTTGACCTTGAGAGGTATTCAATACCAACTGAGTTTGCCACTTGCTCATTACTGCGTTTAGAAACTCCACAATTGAAATATCTATTTTATAAATTTTTAAGATTTCTTTTAGCCAATAATGTGGAACCGAATCGTATGCCTTTTGGTAGTCTATGTATGCTATCAATAGATTTCTCTTGGCCTTTTTCGCAGTGTTCATAATTACACTGTCGATTATCAATTGCTCTTTACAGCCTTGTGATTTCTTTCTACATCCCTTTTGTTCCTCCGACAAGATGTCATGTGTCTCGATATGCTTGTAAATCTTTTTTGCCAAAATTGATGATAGTATTTTATAGATTGTGGGTAGACATGTAATTGGTCTATATTTATTTGGGTCCATTGTATTATCGGATTTCGGTTTTAGGTATGTTATTCCTTGTGTGAGGAAGTTTGGTGAGGATTCTGGGTTTTTAAGGATCTCGTTTAGACCAAACGCTAGACTTTTGTGGATGGATGTGAATTTTTTATACCAATAATTCTGGATTTTATCTGCCCCTGGTGCTTTCCAACTTTGTGTGTTTCTTACACTCTCCGATACATCATTTTCTGTAATTTGTATTGCACCCATTTCTTCAACTTCTCTCATCCTATTCCTCTCTTCTTTAATCCAACTTGCCCCTTCTATCCTTAGATCAGCATCGTCAGCCCATATACTCGCCCAATGGGATTCTAGGTCAGCAATGTTTGGGTGCTCCAAAATTTTTTCATTTGCTTTAATTAATTTCTGATAAAAAATTTTCTCATTGTTATGAAATGAGCTATTATCTGATCTTCTTTTGTAGCTCTGTAAGTATCTCTTTAGTCTAGAGCTGGTGACCATGAGCTGCTGTTTTTGTTTATCTAAGTACTTGGCGATTTTTTCCTGATGATCTTTTTCTTTATCCTTTGTGTCCAATTTTTGGAATACACCATTCAATCTATTAAGGAGTTTTCTTGTTCTTACTCCTTGATGATATTTTGTTAACCTTCCTATTTCTTCTCTTAAGCATGCAATCTTATATTGTAAGCGTTTCTGCCACGGGGGTATTCGTTCCTCGCAATGTTTTTTATTCCTTCCCGGTGAGTCAATTTTTTGGCAATGCAGACGCAGCACTGCAATAGCTGCACAGTAAATCATCGAATGTATTTCTTCTAGGCATGCATTATGCCTAACTTTCTTAGATATAAGGGAATTTACGGATTTTAGTATTTCTCCTGTTTGTTTGCTAGTCTTTAGCTTTGGTAACCGGGGCCTTGCTGTTGGATGAAGACCAAAGAATTCTATAATCGCCTTTTCAACTTCATTTTCAGCTTTCAGGTTCCTGTTTTCGTTTTCCCCCTCAAAAGCATTACAGACGTATGTTTCATTAACAGTGATGTCCGTGTCATTTGCAGGAGCATTACGTACAGATTGGTCTATAGCATTGATGTCCAAGGTCATGGCTTCGGCTGACATTCCCATTCCATTATCATTCTCATTACCACTATCAGCCTCCCTCTGGATATCCTCTTTTATTTGGTTTAATACTGTTTCTGGGATAAGGTTTCGTCTGATTATAGCTCTAACCTGATCAGAAAGTCTTTGTTCCGAGACGTTTGCCCAATGCGGGAATTGATTAACAAAGTTATTCCTGAGGCTACTGCGATAACCAGTTAGATCTGTTTCCAATGACGTTACCTGATAATATGTACGCATGATAAACGTGTTAATTTCTACAGTCCATTTTCGGCGTACTCTGGGTCGTCCTGCTTGCGTGGTCCCAAGACTGTTACCTTGGGAAGCACAGTAGGCAGTTGTGGCTACGAGTTCTTGGTTGCCACTTCTGTTTTCGGCTATCGGTTGTTCGGGTGACCCGATAGGGGCCTGCCTGTTCAGCCCACTATCACCACTGGCTCGTGTGCTGTCACTTCCAGCAGTGGCTCCAGAAGTGCCCTGGCGAACCCCAGGCAGCGACCTTTCATCCGAGGCTTTATGCCGTCTACTCATCTCCATAAAATGGGTGTTGCATTTTATACCTACTGCCAGGTGTTTTAACAGCCGCCCCTAACATGGGAACAGACACTGACCAGGATGCCGCCCAATTTGGGAACAGACGCGCCTGGATTTTGGGTTCCGTTTTGGTCCGCGGGTGGTATTTTATTTCCCACCTACCCTGCATATCTGCCGAGCATTCCCCTATCCGCCACCTGGGGACGCGCCCGATGGGGGACGGAAAACCCCACACGGGTATTATTATTATTATTATTATTATATATTTTTTTATGTTTTCACAGCATTTTTGCTGGTTGTAGGCGAGGTACGGGTATCACCAAGTACTCTCGTCTCTTTACTCTGTTTTGAAAAATTTTCTGACAATCCGGCAAGTATTTAAAATTGCTGCTTTTTGTATGGTAATAAACAAGTTTTTCGGCAGTCCAATAGTTTGAAGACCTTGATGGAGTGAATGAGGCACTACTCCTGTGGCGGAGATAATGATGGGTATTATGTGTACTTTATCTGATTTCCACAATCTCTTGATTTCATTTTTAAGTTCTTCATACTTTTCCATTTTGCTGGTGTAGGCTGTAGTGATATTATGCGAATTAGGTACGGTAATGTCTATCAAGTACGTTTCATTGTGAGTTTTATCTTGTACTACTAGATCAGGTCTATTGCTATGGACTGTTTTATCGGTAATAATTGAACGGTCATAATAAATCTTACAGTGGTCGTTTTCAAGGATGGTTTTAGGTGTGTACTTATAATAAGGAACTCCATTTTCTATGAGTTTATACTTCAGAGCTAATTTCTGGTGTATGATGTTGCATATTTGATTGTGACGGTGTAGGTAGTCTTTTTGAGATAAGTTAGTGCATCCACTTGTGATGTGCTGTATCGTCTCAGAGGCATTATCACATTTTCTGCATCTGTCATCCAACAAATTTGGGTTTTTAATTATATATTTTTCATAATTTTTTGTTTTCACCACCTGGTCTTGTATTGCGATCATAAATCCTTCTGTTTCTGGGAAGAGTTGCCCATGCCTGAGCCATGCGTGCGATGCATCTTTATCGATTTCAGGGGCCTCCAGGGCATGAGGGTGTCTTCCGTGAAGGGATTTAGCTTTCCATATTGACATTTTACTGTCTATAGTAACAGTGGTTTCACTAACTTGCATACTTTCGTCAGATAGGTTTAACGGTGTGTATTTATTGTCTGCGTCACAGATAGTTCTCAGGAGATCCGAGGTAGATTTCTTGCTGAAAAAATATTTCCGTAACTGAGAAAGTTGTGAGTTGTGCTGATTCTTGATGTCTACGATACCCCTTCCACCAAATTTTCTGGGCAGCGTGCTCCTCTCTATATTTGAGCTTTTATGGAGCATATTTTTCTCCGTCATTTGGGATCGAATTTTTCTTTGTAGGTCGTCTAGATCTGTTTGTGACCATTTGATTATACCAAAGGAGTATGTCAGGAGAGGGATGGCAAAGGTATTAATTGAATTAGTGAGGTTTCTGCTGTTCAATTCCGTGCGAACAAGTTTCTTGATTCTATTTTGGAATTCAGTCGAAAGTTTTTGCTTTATCGTAGAGTGGTCTAGTCGTCTTGCTTGTTGGAATCCTAGGTATTTATAGGTATCTCCCTCATCCATGGCCTCTATTATTTGCCCATCCAGTAGTGGAATATCATTCCTTTGTACTTTACCTCGGAATATTGTGATAGTTCTACATTTATCTATTCCAAATTCCATGTTTATATCCTTAGAAAATATTTCAGTTAAACGGACTAATTGATTTAGATTATTATTAGATCCTGCATATAGCTTGAGATCGTCCATATAGAAGAGATGCGATAGAGTGTGGCATCCTGGTTCTTTTCCTTTTATTTTGACTCCATATTGAGTATTATTCAGGAGGTTTGATAGAGGGTTTAGCGCAAGGCAGAACCATAACGCACTCAAAGAGTCACCTTGAAATATTCCCCGTTTGATTTTGATATTATTCGTCTGCAAAAGACCCTCGTCAGTTTTTATGTGCAAGATGGTGCTCCATTTTTTCATCACTGTATGGAGACATTTAATAACTTCTGGGTGAATTTTATAGATGTTTAGTACTTCAATAAGCCAGGAATGGGGAACAGAGTCAAAAGCTTTTTTGTAATCTATGTAGCAACTGTGTAGGTTCCTATTCTTTTCTTGTATTTGTTTAAGAATAATTGAATCAATTATCAACTGTTCCTTGCAACCTTTGCTTCCTCTGCGACACCCCTTTTGCTCTTCCGTAAAAATGTGGTTCTCATCTATATGGTTGTTGACGACTTCTGTTATGCAAGAGGTGAAAATTTTATAAAATGTTTGTAGACAAGTTATCGGTCTATATTTTGATGGATCGTTACATGCGACTTCTTTTGGCAATAAATATGTTTTACCTTCCATTAAAAAAACTGGAATATTTTCTGGAAACTTCAAAAATTCGTTTATATATTTCAGTAGATGCTTATGGCAGCTGGTGAATTTTTTGTACCAAAAGTTGTGTATATTATCACTTCCTGGACTTTTCCAGTTATGGTATCGGCTAAGAATTTTTTCCAGAATTTCCATTGTAATAATGGGGGGAAGCATAGTTTCTATGTTTTCCGCTGCTGTTCTTTCATTTCTCATCCAAGGCGCATTTCCATTATGGGATGTATCATTCGACCAAATATTTGACCAAAATTTCTCCACTTCCTGAGAGTTAGAATTACTTTGGTTTTTATTTTCACAAGAAATAGATTTCTTCTGTTTGATTATTATTATTATTATTATTATTATTATTATTATTATTATTATTTATCCCCCAAACCCCTCCCCCCCTCCTCGCTGCGCCACTGTCATCATCAACAGTCAGCAATTCAAAGATATGGAATTTTAGTTTTTTTTCCGGTGTACAGTTTGAAGGAAAATTTCTCAATTTTCCCACCAGTGGCTAGTGGCGTAGCTAGAGGGGGGTTCGGGGTGTCCGGATCCCCCTACCCCCCCAAAATATAAAAACACAATTATTTTTCTTCATAACAAAAATAAATATCGAAAAATCATGAATTTAAAAAACGCTTCTTCAACAAATAAAGTTTTTTCGAGCATGAAAAGTGCTAAAATTTGTTCAAAACCCTCTGCTTAAGACCCTATTATTCAAAAATTTCCCATCCTGGTTTTGGACCCCCCCTCCCCCGAATTAAATTCCTGGCTACGCCAAAGGTGGTTTAGGGTAATTACTTAGAACCTTTCAGAGATAGAATCAGGGAAATGATTCTACCCCTGAAGACAATGGCAGACTCAGCCGTTGAAACGTTGGGAGAAATTACGGAGAATCACACCCGGTGGGTAACCCGAGAAATTTTCCTTCAATTCAAAGATTGCTTTCATATACGTCTAAATACTACCCCGTGAGCCGTGTCGTGTAGCGGAGAGTAACTAGACGATTAGGTGTTTTGACGCAACTCCACTCAATCCTCATATCAATTAACCTTTTAAAATTTACGTGTCTCCTCTTTTTTAATCCTTCATCCTCTGCGGAGAGTAATTAGACGGTTAGGTGTTTTGACGCAACTCCACTCAATCCTCATATCAATTAATCTTTTAAAATTTACGTGTCTCCTCTTTTTTAATCCTTCATCCTCTGATCTTAGTAATTCATCCAAGGTCTTACTCTCCCGTTCTTTCGATCCACATGCCCTCAAACGATTGTTTTCATTAGATCATTACGTCTCATTATGTGGCCGATAATTTAATCCCGTATTAAAATATAATATAATTGTAGGGATAGAAGAATTAAAAACGTCGTGGTAAACGTGGTAACCACGTCGTAGCCATGTGAAAATAGCCAAGTTTTTTTTTCTTCTATTCCAACGATAAAAGATTTCCACAAAGGCACGCCCCCTTCTATTAATTAAAATATAATTGCCCTTTTCCACAGATATTTTAATGCGTGTGACTCAGCTCATTGAGTCATCAACAGGTAAAAGACCACATCACCATGGCACTTTGAGTGGAAACGAGTCGCAATCATTGGCATGGCTGTAGAAAAGAGAAAATATATTACATTTCATTAAGTCGAACTTCCACTAAATCTCGCCCGAATCAGTTAAAAGTTATGCCGTCCTCTTCTCAAGATTTCAAAGGACTACTGCTCTTCTAAAAACTTACACATTGCCCACATGATCTGTGTATTTCATCCACATCATTATTCTGTAAATATTTATGTCTAAAGCTTCCTTATTTGACTTGTAATAAAATTTAGGTAAGGCTAGAAAGGCAATGATGCATATTATTCGGACAGTTACACAAATTTAGATAATACCTCGAAGGTCTTACAAACCATCATGCATCGTTCTACGCCAACAGTTCAGTACTTATAATCTTGTTAATTGCTTTCCGAAGAAAGCCTTTCGCTTGAGCCAAAAATAACACATACTCATTCCCGTAAATCAACAGCAGAGTTCGCACTCGAATCCACAAACAAAAGCTTTGATTCCTTTTCTCTCGCTTCTTCATTATCCCACCGTTCTCTACAATGCCATTCACGGCCAATTAACTTGATTTCTATTCGTGAAGAGTAGAATGAAATGCTAAGACTTAAGGAATATTACTTGGTTCTTTCAGGTTTAACAAGGTTGAGCCCCGCAATAGCAGCTTCAAAACAGAGGAAAAAAAACATTATCAGAGTGAAGTAAGAGCTTTCCCTAGAATAATTTCTTACTTACCAAGATTCGCAATTAGGATTTGAACAAAAAGAATTTTCACCAAAGGGTCTCGGTAAAATACAAATTAGAGACCTTGATTTAAATATTTTGCTACCCCATTCAAGCAAAAGACCTTTGAGCCATGTGAATGCTTAAAAAAATGGGAAATAATTCTAATAACGCGATTCATCTACCATATTTTTTTATCAGAACTTTAATGACCATGAAGAATATCATTGGAGGATTTTTAGATATTACCTATAATGGAAGTAAAATGTTACTAATTTTTTATGTAATAATGTTACTAATACAAATTTACCTTCCTCTTCACGACCCTCAAAATATTACAGTAGGTTGTAAAAGTTCAATACCCTGGGATAGAACTCTTTAGTTATATTGATGTGGAATGTGAAGATACATAGCGTGCAAAGAAATCCGTAAGATTATTTTGATTGCTGCTATACATAAACTTGCAAAATATACCTCGTTGTGGATACGAAATCTCGACTTTAAAAAGCTGACACACCAGCAGTGACGTACATGGCATAACTTCCATGAGACATAACAAAAACAAGATAATATTTAACTGATCGGATGATGGTACTAGATAAAAATTACGGCTAACCCACAAATGGATAGAGATTGAAATAATCATTCAGTAATTCAACTGATGGCGTAGAACAGAGCTCAGCCCGGACTAACAATAAGCCACAGGGTTATGGTTTCACATATTTAGGGTCAGTTATTTCTCTACGTCACCTCGCATTTCGTGGTGTACTTTGTAAGGAGGTGTCTGAGTACATCATCCGGAATGAGAGCCCCAGTGCTCCTTGTTCAGTACTAATCTCTACTCCCATATGGATGACAAGATAACAAAAAACGTAGGGTCAAAAATATTTAAAATTGGAATCTCGAAAGAGAACGCGTGCGAAACGCGCATAGTAATCGCACGGATATAAGAGGCACTAGTGAAATTACAAGGAGACCCAGTAAGTGAAAAGAGAATAGGTAGACAGCAAATAATAAGAGGATAAATTTCGTAAAAATAAGTATTTAAGGCGGATAAAAAATCGGGAAAATTAGGAGAGTTACCTGTATTGTACCGGCTCCTAATTTGTACCACTTTGGTAAAACGGAAGGGCGTGGAATATTGAGACTTCTGTCGTGTGCAGCTTCAACTATGTCGTATAAGACGCCTAAATACCAGTCGCCAGCTTAGCCCATATTATCCCGGAACACATTTTTACCTATTTGGTAACTGATTTTTTGGTATGCTGCTCTATTTTTACTGCTTGCTATGGGAAAAATAGTTAAAAAAATCAGAACGTCGTACTTTTGCTGGGAGAGCCCGTGTCTTTAAACACACGGTGGGATAAAGCCCAGATCAGACTTGCCTGCGATCAATGTGAGGGTAGAATGCAAAATAAAAAATACGTGAGTTCTCTACACAATTTTATTTCACAAACAACTAATAAGACATTGTGTTTCACACTTATTATATGAGCCCATTTCTTTTTAAGCATCATAATTTGAAGTCATACATTTTCATGCTCAATAAAAACTTACACATTGCACATTAGAATGCATTTCTATATTTTACAGTAGTACAAATTACAAAATTTTCCATTTATATTTCGAAAATTTTTTGTGACATATCACTAATTGGACTGATATTGTACATGGTACTCCTTGAAGCAACAATCAGGGTGTACGCCCACATTGCACTTTTCACAAATGAACTTTGAGCTTTTACCGCAGTGACCACACCGCCGATGGGTCTTAATTTTACTTATCCAGTGATTATAACCATCAAACCTTCCATCTGTTATAGCTTGTCTCATTGTTCTTGGTGCTACTAATTTAGGCTGAGTATCACTTGACAGTAGCCCGATAACAACCTCTCTCAAAAAATCAATTTGATTGCTTTTCCGATTGTTTATTCGGAAAATATGCCACAAATTAACAATGCTGCTGTTCAGACAAAATCTAAATAAAGGCCAGTACCACTTGTTTGACCTTATTTTCACACGATACACTGCGCGCTGTTGATCAAATAAATCTACACCTCCCATGCCATGGTTATACATTTTCACAATTTGTGGCTGGCATAATTTCATATGTTTTTTATACTTTGAATTCCAACGGGTGCAGGAGCTAAGGCCGAATACAGTTTTTGAATCCATGTTTGTGGCAATAGTAACTTGTGCATTATCATGCCAGCGAATGAGTGAAATGGGACTGTTCTTATCAGTGATTGCGGAGAATGCACCGCGTTCCTCCTTGCTCACATCTACAACAGGGGCTCCTTCAATGCGGTCTTTTCTTATAGTTCCAATGCAGTTTATATTACTTTCTTTCAGTTTTTCTAGCAATGAAAGTGAGGTAAAAAAGTTGTCTACAAATAGCTTTGAACCAGGAGGAAGGAAATCTACACACATGGATTCTGTCACTTGGGCACCGAGAGAGATGCCTTTGGGTCTGTCTGTTTTTCCTGTGTAAACACTAAATTTAAGAAGGTATCCTTTTGAAGTTGTAACACACCATATTTTGTAACCAAAACGGATGGGCTTTCCTCTAATAAATTGCTTCATTGAATGACGCCCAAAGTATGGCTCCATACCCTCATCCAGAGAAAACTCACTACCGAAGCATTCTATGATCTCGGTAAATTTTTTATTCATGTGATCTACTACAGGTCTAACTTTGTAAATCCTATCAGTGCTATCTATCTGGGTGTTATCATTAAAATGAAGGCATTTGTGAATCAAATCAAATTTATTGCGGCTCATTGATCCAGCAACTAGAGAATGGAAAGTATCTCGTTTGGTTTCCCAATACATACGTCTGAATGGAACACAACAGTAGCCAGAAAGTAATAAAACGCCAAGGTATTTCTACAAATCATCCACAGAAAATTCGGCATTGGATAAACCTTTCTGAACAGCATACTTGTTTGTTTCTATACATATCATATTCACAAAATTTTCGTCCCAAACCCTCTTGAACATTTCCAAAGGACTTTTATCTAATAACTCTGGTTTTGGCTGCATACGAACAGGCTCTAAAGGTGGCATGTTATTTGTTTTCAGAGTTAATTTTTTCCATGATCTATCTTTCTTACGGTAACTACCTGCCTCTAAATGGCTAAATTTTTTATGAGTGTTGGTGGCCGAGCAAACATTGATTGAACTCTTAGCTACTTTCCTTCTCTTGCTATGACAATTTTTCCCATTCTTTTCATTAGACATATCAAAATCAGATCCAACCTCATTATTGTTTGAGCTTGTTGAGGAACAGTCATCAGAAAAAAGTGGTAAATCAATTTTACCGTGATTAGTGTCAAGACGTACCTCACCTAATTGGGCTAGGACACCTTTGCCTAAATCCTTTATGCACTCTGGAGTCTCACATTCTTCAGGTGCATCATCTTCATCAGAGCAGTCACCATCCCTTGCTGGAAGAATAACCACATCTACAGTGTTTGCTCCATCAATTTCTCGCCCTCGTTCATCATTGTCATCCAAGTTGTGGAGTTCAAATAAGATGTCTTCTGTGTTGAGTTCTGACCTAAAAGAGATCGGATATTTTGATTCATAGTTCTAAACACAGCTTGAGATGGCGTAATGACACCTAAAAACTATTTTAATGAGGAAGTGAATAAATATTTGCAATTCTTACCGTTTTCTGTTGTTTGTCGACATTGCGAAGGTGTTCTCAGGATCCACTGTGATGCACAGCAAACAAATGGATGAGCTAAAATAATTTAAACTTAGGAAATTTTTTGGGCAACTGCGAAGCACAGAACTTACGAACACTTGGTCTACAGCTGCCAAGCTTGCAAAACGCAATGGCAGGTACCCTTGGGTCGGTCCTTTATATATATAGTGTCTAGCCATGAGGAGCAAGAGTTACATTTTAGCGAGAATCTCAAACTAAGTACATGGATTATATTTTAGCTCTTCAACCTCATAATTATCTCAGGCATCGAGTTACAATGATTTTGAAATACATTGTGAGCAAAGAACAACTCATCTGAGACGTTTACAGACAGCTCAACAATGTAAGGCAATACCATAATTGGTTTAGGGAAGAGTAGCGGTTTATCCCACCGTGTGTTTAAACACACACAAAGTTTGCGCTTTCATTGAAGTGTTACAATTATCTTCACGGGAAATACTTTACTAACATCATGTTTCCTCAACATTCGAATGTATAAAGGCAGAAAAAGTTTTATGTTCGCATCTGGTGTTCTCAAGAAGATGAAGGTTAAACAGTTTGCCTTTCAATTTACACATGCAGGGGTAATATTTTTTTTCAATGGTGGCCAACTTGGGGATAGTAGGCTGTAATACAAGATGTAATGAGACTTCAGAAGTTTCAAAGACTGAGTCAAAGTATTTAGAAAATGGTTGCCTCTCAAGAGTGGCTAGAAATTATTTTTTTAATTTCCGCGTACTTGGCGTGTGTTTAAACACACGCTGGTAAAATATGGGTTAGTGCGTTCGAGAACGGTGTGTCTGTGAGAGAGTAAAATCTTTTCCAGTTTTAAAGCAATTTTTCCCCACGTGGCTAAGGGAATGACAATAATGAGCTACGTGGAAACAAACTGTATTACTTATTTGCTGTTAACAGATATCTACCCTAGTTTTTACGAAAATATTATTCTGCAAATCTTATGGTTAGTTTGGAAGGAAGTAACGAAGAAAAAATGGTGGAGTTGCCTATAATGTACCACTAGCAGTAGAGGTAACCACATAGGAAATATATACTTGAGCGCAAAAGGTGGCTACGCAGTAACTTAACGGAGACAAGCATTGAAAAATCTATTTCAGTATTACTATAAGTTATTGGAAATGGAAAAAGCGAATTAATTCTTCTAAATACATCTTATTCAATACTAGGTACTTCTTGTTCGTGAGTATTGAGCGTAATTGAAATTTACGCTCAATACTCACGAAAAATTAATAAAATTTTGAATAGAAATGAGCAACATGAAAGCAAGCTCTATCGTCGTAGTCAGCCAATGAGACCCATTCTCTCAACTCGGATTCTGCCATTTCAATAATGGATTCATACGCGGTAACACCGACAATAATTCGTACGAATATTTACTCTGAGTAGAGAACGGTGAAAGGTGACATTGCAATTGAAATAAGGAATCACTATTTACTTTCGACTCAAAGGGGCCGAATAATCCTCAGGCAACGACTGTGCGCAAGCGTTAAGCTGAGGAGTTCACGCAAAGGCAATTTGTTCTTCGCGGAAAGAGGGCGAGAAGGTGCAAAGACAACTCGCACGTGAGAACATGACCTGCAGAGCTGAAGACTAGCGAGTCCACAAGCTGTTTACTTGAGGACAGGAGAAGAAGTTATTTTACGAATCTCACTCCGAGATAGGCTTTCTGCGGAATTGCGAGAAGGACTCCGGGGGGTTTGAAATAGTTCCAGGAAGAGGCATCGAATCTACCGAAGAGGCCGAGAAGGTGGAGATGATCCCTGGAGGCTGTTGCTGAAAAATGTCTTGTAAAGTTCTTGATCCGAGAAACTAAGTGCACGTAGTATTCACAAAACTTTCAGAGCATGCTCTTCTAATTGTTTTCCATCGCCTGATTCCCATAAAAAGTAAAGTCATAGTGATGCATTTTCTGAAAATCGCTTTAGAAAAATCGCATTCATGTACAGGTGCTTATGGCTATGATGGTATAAGCATATGAAAATGATTATAAATACAAGAAAATGCACGTCATTTGGACAATATATTGACATAAAATTGATTATACCCAAGCTTCATATTTATGAAAAAAATCATTTCCCACCTATCCTAAAGCCCAAATATGCACTAAACATGGGCACCGACAGCAAAAAGTCTATGACCATGGCGTCTGGAATCACTTTCTCTATTAAAAACGAGCAAAACTAAGCACCTACTATCCTAAGAGTAGATAGCGGTATTGTGTAGCTTGGGACAGGTAAAACAATGACAGAAAAACGGTTGTATGGTTCAACAATTTTATTTACGTATTAGTTATAATCTGCGGACCATACATACGTTTTTCTGTCGTCATGTTAGCTTTAACACTAGTATTAAGCATTGAGAATTTATTCTAGCACCTAGTATATTCTTGGAGATACCTTTTTAATTTACACGCGAGTGGGCGGCGGCGTCTAGATCGTGTACGCCCTACAGTATTGGTAGTTATATATAATAACTTACGAAAAAATTCGGGCAGCTCCTCTAAAACTAAATGCTAGCCAAAGCTTGTGCCCAAAATAGTGAGAAGATATCTGAATAACTAGCATATCTCATCGATCAACGGCGGGTAATTAATACAGTCGACCCTTAAATAAAGAAAATAAGAGAATGTTTCCCACCCCTCCCCATGCCCAAATATGAACTCAACACGGAGGCCTTTAGTAAAAAGACGATAGAGCTGACGTCCTGAATTATTTCCTCTATTGAAGACGAGAAAAAATAATTAACTTAACAGGAAATGGCATTATTTTGTGGAGCGTGGGACAGGTAAAATAATGACAGAAAAACGGTTTTATTGTCCAAACATTTTTATTTACACATTATTTCTTTCAAATCTGTGAAGGGCCATACAAAAAATGTTTTTTGTTATTATGTTAGCTTCAACACTAATATTAAATATTGAGAATTAATTCTAGCACCGAGGATGATCTAGGAGATACGTTTCATATTTACAGCTGAGTGGGAGGCGGGGCGCGGCGCCAGGCTCCAGTGTACGCCCCGCAGTGCGTGCACACATACAATTGCTTCCGGTAAAATTCAGGCAGCTATTCTAAAACTCAACGTCAGCCACAGCTTGAGCACTAAATAGCGGTAAAGTATCTGAATAGCTCGCATAGCTCATCGATCAACGGCGCGGCAAATAATATAGTCGACCCTTAAATAACGAAGATAAGAGAATGCGCAATTTCGAGTTATTTTGTTCGCCCCTACAACACGGGGGCAGCTTTCACGGAACATTTCCCGCGTAAAGACTCAATCTCACGCGGGAGCTCTAAAGGGGATTCTGATTATCGGATCAATTAACTGATTTAGGGTACGGAAAAGCGGAGCATACACACAAGGCCCGATTCGCACTGCGGCGCGGAGGGACATAAAACATTTTTGCTCGGTTGGAGCACAATTTTCGAAGCTCATAAATCATGTTCACGCGTAGAGGGCGTAAAAGAAGCAAATTTCACACAATGTCTCATTTTTGCGAGCACGAAGCCGTAAATTATGTACACAAAAACGACCTGAAAGGAACGTGTTTTTATGGTATTATCAGAACCAAATATCCCATCTACCAGGGATAAAAACACATGCTTTCAACCTGGAAATTATCAAACTATATTACACACAAAAAGTGCCATGACCTCCCTTAAATTCCATTACTTCGCCAAAAAGCTAACGTAAAGTTTTTTTTTTCCTTAATTACGACCTTGTCAATATAGCTGATAAAAAAAATAACATGAATTTTGCGTAGATCTTCCAATTAGATTGGGGCTCCATCCTTTTTATTCTCATGGTTACACTATGATGAGCAATTAAAATGCCAATCTTTAATCAGTAGAAAAACGACAGTCGCGAAAGGCTGAAGGTTCTTTCGTGAAAAATTGATTGAAATATTTTTCTCCCTGAGGGACTCTGACCAATCGGTTCATGAGAGTTTTATTTAATTCCAACTAATTTATTAATTCGTCCATTTTGGCAGTTGGAGATATTTACTTTTGCTGATGCACCCCCGGCATCACATAAATTCTACAAATTATCAGCAATTGCGCTATTCTTATTCATGCAAATAAACCCTAAGGAATCGAAATAGAATCAAGTAATATATTTTAAAAATTCATAATTAAAAAACACAATGACTACACTTTTATTGGAGGAATACTTTCTGAAATTATCTTTGAGATTCGCTGATCCGTAAGGATTCACAACTCCGAACTTGAGTAAAAGATTTTTATACATTGGTGACTCCATGCAATCTCCTACCATACAATACACGAGAGCCACTAAATCACTCTACCGTGGATAATATAAACTTGTGGACGAGGCTCTAAGTCGAAAGACGAAGTCAAAACTAGAAGTAAACTTCTACTGTTAAATGGCGCATAACTTTAGCAAGTATAGGGAATGATTCACCGGAGTTCGCTCATTAAAATCGGTACAGCCTTTAAGCATATACATTGGAGGTAACAAACAATATTATCAATGAATCAACGAAGTAACAACTCTTTCTCGCACAGTCATCTAAAATGACCTGACGACAAAAGAGTGAGAAAATGACGAGTTTCCACCCTATTAATACACTTTCTTATTCCATTTAGGATTGGCCAAGGATTTCCTGTGCCTCACATTTTGCAAGGAAATGTATTGTAAAGAAGAGAGACTCCGAATATGTTGCAATGCCTTAGTTTATGCACTTAAATATTTATTTTTCAGGATTTTGAAGTGGACTTGTACCTGAGGCAGAAGTGGCAGGACGAGAGGCTTAAACACGCCGAGATCACGGAGGCACTGGACTTGAACGACCCCAATTTAGTGAAGGCCATCTGGAAGCCAGAGGTCTACTTCCCCAATGCCAAGAACGCAGAGTTCCAATACGTCACCGTTCCGAATGTCTTGGTGAGAATAAATCCAGACGGAGGGATACTATATATGCTAAGGTACTTCCTTCTCATCTATTAGAGAGTAATGAAATCACCTGAAACGGAATTATAATCCATAGTATAACATTAAAAAGTTAACTTAAAATAATATACATTGCTTTTACAGAGCGGCGAAACAATACACACTGAAATCTAACACGGGAGGCTGAAGCATGACGGCTTTTAACAGCACTCAACCATGATAATAATTTTATAGAAGAGAGATGAAAAAGAAATGTTGTGTAATAAGACGATAGAAAATCAATTATTACTGGAATCAGCATCGATTGTGAGGAATATCAAATTGTATTCACGTCATGAGGTCATCACACGGTTTAGACACTCAAACCGTTTCGGCCTTCAATGGATTTTACAAGGCAGAGTAAGGGGGAGTGGAAGGATAAAGAGAGTAAAATGGTGCACGCTTTGATTTATCATCAAGTTAGAAAGTCGGAACTTTGGTTAAAAACTAAGCAAAGATCACGAAATATGTTTGTCTTTCGGATATTTAAAATATTCATATCATATACATGAAATGAATGAAAATGTGAGCTAAAATTCAACATATTTAGTGGCTCACAGTTTTACACTTACATTACGGTCATCACCAATTCTTTAACGTGAAGGTTAATAACTTAAGTCGCTAATTCATGGATCCTTTTTTATACGATAACTGCTAAGTTGTTGGTGCACTTTGGTTATAATATATCTGCTCTACAAATATTGAAAAATAATTTGTGTATCGACAACTTATTTTTTCGTCAATTAAGAGCAAACTATTCTGTTTTCTCAATCACTCTCACCGTAACTGACAAGACCATTGGGAAATCAAAGTGCTAATGGAAACCTTCAAAAACATCCATAACAGTTATCGACTCACGTCTCACGATGAATAATGATTATAGACCATTCACTCCTCCGCAAGAGGTTTCTCTTTTTTCTTTGGACCTGCTTTACCAACATCAATTACGGAATATATTTCAAAGTTTACCCTCTAAGACCACATGGAATGAAGTTCTAAATATTATAGGGTTATTAATTTAGCGTGATAAACACGTAATTCGAAAATTATCAGGAATATCAGGTACCTCACTCGTAACATAGCCATCTCATATTCCCTTCCGGAAATTCTGCCAGAAAGATAAACAAGACATTCATGTATTACCTTCATTTTTGGGAGGTCAAAGCTAAAGGTCACGAATAATAGGATGGCTTCAAAATGGAATCAATTCACTGATAATTATCCGGAGTGAAATAATGAATATTTCATTACTTATCCTATGAAAACTTTATATGTTGCAATGTATGCCACATGTTGATTACCCTTCCTTTTTTCAGGCTAAAGCTCACATTTTCCTGCATGATGGACCTGGCTAAGTTTCCTCTTGACAGCCAAATTTGTACCATGGAAGTCGCCAGCTGTAAGTATCAAGGCTAACATTCAGCAATAACGAATAATTTAGGAACTATATGCTTTAAGATTAGTCCAGATAAAATTTACAATGAACGCGAGTTTAATGCTATCAATAGATTATCGAAGGAAAATATAAGAGGATGGAATGGAAAAAATATGTATAAGCACTACAAAAGCATTGAGCCAAAAAAATAAATTGCTAGGTTTGAGGAGATATAGGTCGTCTTCCGGGCTTCACTTCGTGGTGGTTTATTTTTCAGACGACAATTTTTCCGGGGTTGCTCTCGGCGTCTTCAGGTCACTGAGTTGCTGCTGCATTAGGAAGTGTTGTCTATTCAGGATACTAACTAAAGCCGTGCTTAAAATTGAGGGTGCATTGGAATGATGAATTGCCTTCCTTCTTTGCTATCTTTGTTTTGTCATACGGTTTCAGTAGTAACCCAAGGACCTAAAGAAGCCGATTTTAACCCTAGTGAAACTGTCGTATCCGAAGCTAAATCCGAACTGTTGCGCTTGAAATGTCCTCCACAGAACATTCAAGAAGGGGTCGGGCAGTCTGATAATTCTCTGCCACCGCAGAACCCGAGGCGCTCAATCCGAAGAAAGGGACCGACGCGTCTATCCATTTCTTCGGATGGCAGTTTCGACGTTGCGACGCGAAGTCAAGCCCGCGAGACCTGTATCTTAATAAACAACCACCCAAGGAAGCCTACATAAGGACTATTGTTGCAAAACTCTTCGAACGCTTAAAGATGTATTTGTCGATATTTACCGTGGAAAATTTATCCATTGTTTATTTTATTACGCTCGGGGATGCAAGAATAAATGTTAGCGAAGAGAAAGACGGTTTATCATTCCACTGCACCCTGAAATTATGCGGCAAAACACGACCGAAGTTAGCATCCGTAAAGGTAACACTTCATTACGTTGCCTCATTCAAAATAACGGTCCGCTGTTCTCCTCCTTTCGACGAAAAATAGATCTTTCTGTCCTCCGTTGCGGAGCTAATGAATACTGCGCACCACAAAGCAACCCGATGGCATTTGAATCGAAAATCCATTAAGGTCGCCCAAAAATAGCCGGGATCTCCCCAAACAGGCATTAGCAACTCAAACGCACTTTCGGAAAGGCCCCCTCGAAGCCAACGATCCGCAAATCCCACTCGGGGGAGTGAAAATAGGCGTCAAACGGATGACAAGAGGAAAGGCTTTTGGGAGACCAATGCGGTTAAGGAAGTCGGTTACGAGACGAATGTGGGCTGATAAAGAATCATTCCTACCCTGAATGTAGCTGCAAGAAATAATATTCTGAGAAAATTATAACGATACACAGTATGTAAGCGACCACTAGCGAATCGCTTCCGTCGCAAAATTGTAACCACTGAAAGCCTGTAGAACACATAATTATATAAAAAGAAGCCTATCGAAGATAAACGTCGTAGGTGGGAAATATGGTAAATGCATGTACATATTTAGGAAACGACAGTAATTTTAAGTGGAAATACATATGCATTGAGTGTATTTTATATTTACGGGTTAATACACATTTAAAGACAACTGAATGATAACCCTAAGAGTTGTGTGTATTTTAGTTAAATTTGAATTTATAAAAAAATATACTTAGTAATTAGAATACAACTGAAATTTATATGTTTACATTAATATATTTCTTTTATTCTTGACCGTTAAATATGGACTCGTTAAGGTTTGGGCCATTCATAAAAAACATATTGGCCCACCTTCCAGAAATTTATTTCCATTTTCCATGTTTACTTTATTTTTAAAATGAGAGATTATAGCAATTCAAAAGAGGTCAAATATTAAAAATTAATTTTTCAGACCAAAAAATATTCAATAAAGCATTTAAATAAATTAATTCTTGAAAATTTCAAATTTAATTTTCTCCATAAAATCCAAATATTTAAGCGTGATGCAGTGGAATTTTTCTATATCGAGATAAATGCTTACAATTTTCCACGAATATTAAATTCAAATGTAAAAAACGACCTTGGTTACAATTTTACTGCATCATCTTCAAGGTCTATCCCATTAAAAATGATGTAGTAACATTGAAACGAAGGTCGTAATAAATTGTATCATTTTGGAAAATCGCAAGTATTTATTTCAATTTCTTTTTCATTTTAAATCGATTTGTTAGAGTGGTTTCTTGGATTAGTTTTTGTCGTCTTAAATTATTTTTAATACATGACAACTTTTTATTCATTGTACCCATCGTTTTTTTTTCATATAATAAGCCTTGAAAATGGAAAATTATTCTCAAAAGCGTTGGCAAATATGAGTCTTATTAATGACCAAAACTTTGAGACATCATATTTAAAAATTAAATATGTTTCCATCCCCAAATATGATGAAGTACATTATGCAATGTAAGGATTTATTTCAGTATCAAATATTTTTCATTTTCAATCAATTTTTAAAAATGTATTATTGGATAATTTTTTGCAATGAAAAATTAATATTTAATATTTATTCACTTTTATGTTTATTGTATCTCTCATTTTTTTATGCAAGAAACCTTGAAAATGGTTAATAAATTTCCAATATTTCAGCAAATATGTTATTTATAGAAGACCTGAATCTCATAATTTCATATTTAAAAATTAAATATATTTTTATCCCCAGATATGGTAAAGGCCCCACTCCCTCCACTTAACTCCCTGATTTTCACTAGAATTCTCTACATTTTCCATGAACCTTCATAAATTAAAAAAAAAACTCTACGGTTCCACACATTTTCCGAAAAACTCTAAAAAAAGGTGGAACGCCGGAAGCCATGCTAAACCCAACAAAGCAGCGCCAGGGAAACAAAATAAAAACAAAAACCAGTCAGGCTTCCGCAGATCGATGCAGAGGACCCAATCAAGTTGAATGAAAAGAGAAAAGACAGAAACGAGGGAGGAATCCTCGTAAAAAGAGAGAACGCTATAAAATTAAGTCTTTGTGAAAATAGAGGAGGTGGTATGGCGAGGCGTGGGAACAAGGACTCGAGGAAGTGCACTCGAGAGGAATTCCGAAGCATGAGGAAATTAGGACCCCGGCAGACAGTGATAGGGACAAGGAGGGGGTGAAGAATAGGGGGAGGAGGCGGCGAATCAATCGAGTTAACATCACGAGCACACGAGCTCCTTTTAATGCGATGGCAAATATTGACTTCGCCCCATGGCGGGGTGGGCGGTTAGTAACGCCGCCAACCGAACAAAAAAAATTATTAAGCCCCTCGCGCCCACAGTGCAAATGTGTGAGGAGCTGTAGAGGAGAGGTTAGGGGAGGGTACGTTGGTAACCCTGAGGAAAAAGGGATTTGGTCCACGACTAGAAGGGGCATTCTGTCCTGAACTACCCTCCCTCCTTATAGATACCCGTCTCCAAACAAAATGCCCCGGTGGGAAGGAGGAGAGGCGCAGGATAATTAGGGAGGTTGGTGCACTTTGAGGGAAAACTTTGGGTCTAAGCTGTTTAACTGCACCGCACAATGGAGGAGAGCGAACCAATAGGTGGCGAAGGAGCGCGAGAGAATGGACAGGGGGAAGGGGAGGCTTGAGGATAACTTGATGAAAGTTGGGCGGGCTCTTAGGCAGAATGGAATCAATGGCCTTTGTAATAACCCCCCCGAGTGGAGTATCGCGAGGGAAAATATCAAATACATTAAAACCTATTGCGAGAAAAGTCTTTTTAAGAGAAAGGACGGGAAGAAAATTAAGTGCTCGTTGCTTCGTTAATGAAAAAGATGCGGTTTACGGCTAAAATATTAAGAGGATTCATCACTCCCTATAACCGATTCGCATTCATTTTATATTCTCGCCACAAATTGCCCATTAAATGCTAGCGCGATAATCAGGAAAAAAAAGGAATTTAGAAACATAGATTCGATCCTTTATACATATTTACCAATACTTCAATAATAGAAATTTTACATCATGAAGAAATACTTTCAAAGTTGAAATTTAGGTCAATGTGAGCAAGGGACAATTCTCTATGCCAAAACAATTTCAAGACGATACAGTAGGTTTTTCATGAGTAACACGTAGCGAGAAAATATTGTTTGGGCGGGAGTGATGCGTCCCCTTAAGGGTATGCTAATAGATAAGAAGATATTTTTAACATTCCAAGAGGTATTGAGCATAAATAAGCACACCATGTATTTGAAATTTATTCTAGTTTCGCTATAATTTTAGACTACGAATTTATGTCACTACAATCACGCCAAAGTTTTTGGTAACCAAATAACATGCTGCGGTTGAATTGGCACAATACATTAACCAACTGCTGGCAATTAAGTTAAGACCAGTGAATTGATAAAGTTTAAAAGCCCACAAGCGGCCAGCAGAGTTCCAATACGGACGACTGCACAAATCCAATGGTTTCTTGGAGTCATTCCTACAAGGCCAACATAGAGTACGGGGTTGTCAACGCAAGTATCCGTGAAAAACGGTTAATGCGATTCATTTGTCGGAATAAGAGAAAAGTTCACGAGGGATTTTTTAATGGTTTTGTTGAGGAAAGCCACGAGTTATTTCCTCCACAACTTAAATAAGTATCTAAAACTTAATATGTGAGTAATGACATATACAGATAAATAATTACAAGAGTTTCTTCGCTCTTTCTAATTCTATTAACAAAATATTTTTTCCAGTCTCCAAGACAACGGAGGAGCTGAGACTGGAATGGAAGCTCACAAATCCAGTGCTAATGGGCAAAGGATTGAGAATGCCACAGTTTGAAATAGTGGATATAGTGGCTTCAGACTGCGAAGAATCATTTCAGATTGGTAAATAATTATTCGGGTTAAAAATAAGGTTTTTATCTTTCATCTTTTGTTTCGAGAGGAACGACAATATTTTGATAGCCTTGATTTATCATGAAGCCAAAAGTTTGATGTATTCCAACCAAATGTAGAACACCATGCTAACTGAACGACTAGGGCAATCTAACGATTGCCTAGCAAAGGACAGATGGCTTTATTCCTCATCCAGGTAAACTGAAAAAATATTTGAGCAATGTTTAATAAAAATATTTATTGTTGGATCTAGAGATTACGGGATCGGCTCCATTTTATGATCAAGAGAGTGCCACTCTACTGCCTTACGAAAAGACTCCACTTTTGGTGAAAAATTAAAAATAAACTTTTATAAAAAAATTTTAACGCGAACTAAAAATGATATGAATAAGTTTTTGCTCAATCCATTACAAAATAAAGTTTGATGTAAAAAAATTTGTTGCTATAATTCTCCTTCCTTTACGTGATCGCAGCGCCGCCATCGGATTTTGGAGGCAATTTTTTTAACAAATCCTCATATCTAATTTTCAATTATGATTAAAAATCAGGGAATAATTAAAATCATTACATAAATGTGTTAGAATATTGTATTGCCATCTAGTAGTGAGTCATCCTGAGAATTTCAGCTTGATATGTAATTGGAAAGTGGGTTAAAATTGAGTTGCAAAATTTGATCCGGACTAGATGACAAACAGAAAGCGAGTTTTTAAAACGTAATAAAATGACATCCTCTCTTGCAGGAAACTACAGCTGTTTGGTAGCAGAGTTCTACCTGAGCAGGTCAGTCGGATTCCACCTCGTCCAGAGTTACCTCCCCACAATTCTCATCGTGGTCATTTCATGGGTTTCCTTCTGGATGGACGTGGACTCAGTGCCTGGACGCACAACTCTAGGGGTCACGACCCTACTGGCTGTCTCTTCCCAATCTTCAGGTCTAGTTCCTCCTCCTGTATCTCAATGGCTTAATTCGCAGCAAGCAGATAGGAATGGTAGGCCACACGAAAGACTTAATGCACTATACAAAAATGACCGAAACGCACAAGTCTCAAATCATGCAGTGCCAAATATGAAAGACAAAAATTTACCAAGCAGCCTAAACGACGCTACAAACGTCGCAAAATAATTTTTCGCCTGAAAATCACAAGCATATCAACACTTCCACGAGGCAATGAAAAAATAATTTCCTAATCAGGCATCTCATTTCTTAAATTCTTAAGCCTCTTCATCATCTCTTCATGAAAGAACTGGTTCATTATTAATCCAGTCGTAAATATTTTCAAATCATTTGCTAACATTACGATCATTCGCCTATCATTCTGCACTTTACATTCGTTCATTACAAAATCCATGCCATTAGTTTTCAAGGCATGCTATATGTGATTGATGTGGCAGCTTTTTATGTGGTCTCAATTTTATGTTTTCGTCTCCCTTCATCATATTAAAAAGACTACTCTCCCAACAGGAATCCAGAGTGGACTACCTCAAGTGAGCTATGTGAAAGCAATCGATGTTTGGATGGGAACATGCGCCGGTAAGTGTATCCAATGTCACGAGTCACAACGAACAACAAAGTGAAAAATCTAAAGGTAGCAAGCTTGATAAAAATGAAAACCATACTTTAATGAAGATTATACAGAAATGCTATCGCTCTTGCAAATAATTAAGTAAGTAGTCACTTCAGTGACTGATATAATTATTACCTTAACTCCTTGCTTAATTTCTTCGTTCTAATAAAAGCTCCCTGCGAAAAAAGCCAAGGGTAGGGGCGTGTATAAGGGGGGCCCGGGCCTTCCCCGAAATGAATAAAGTTACTAGCATGTCACCCTTCCGCCGAGGATTAAATAAATAAAGAACTAATTCCCACTGTATTCTAGGTAATCTAGCGATTTGATCGATGGATTTTTCTTCCTCATAGGAAAATGCACTAAAATCGCTGGCACATTAATTGCTTATGCTTGGTTTCACTAATAGTAGGACCCGCCCGCCTTTGTTGCGGTGCGGGATTCCTCGTCCCTTCCCTTCCTTCCCTCTCCCCTCCCAGGAGGCGTCGTCGGGCTCCTATTGCGGCGGCGCCTCCTTCCTTGTTCCTTCCCGTCCTTCCCCTTCTGGGTGCAGAGGAGAAAAGATCACGCTTACAGTCCCTGCCCCTGGAGTGTAACCTTACGAGCCCTTCCTGGAGTCTCGTTTCCACTGTATTCTAGGTATTCTGCTATAAAAAGACAGCTCAAGTAGGAAATCCTTTGATGAAAAAAATTTACCATACCATACCACACTATGCGAATACGATATAAAGGACTTGTAAAATGATGTGGGTTGCCCATTTCAAGGGTTTGCCTATAATGAGGGTTGCCTAAAACGGGGATGATAACCCGTCCCCTGAGACCCGCATTTGAAACTAGGGCAGACCTATGGGCACATTAGAAGGTTTTTTTTCTCCTCAATCAGATACACATAATGGCATTTTTTCTGGGTGGAAATGAAAATTTTCGATGATATTATCCCACTGCTAACTATATGATCACTTTCCTTTCATTCAACAGCTTTTGTATTTTGTGCCCTCCTGGAATTTACAATCGTCAACTATATGTGGCGTAAGCAGCCAGATATCAACTTCAAAGCAGCATCTGCAGCAACCACTGCAGCAGCTACAGGTGTCGGGGGACTAGTGGCACCGGCCCCGATCAACGGAGGTTCCGGTCCCCCTTCTAAGGTACCTTATCCTGATGGACCACCAACTTCTTACTCTCAGGACAAGGCATCAGAGAGTGGAGCTTCAGCAATACCTCTGGTAACTTAGCTAACCCACAAAATGGTAATTTCATGTCATAACCAAATTTATATTCCAATGCTCCATTCTAAGTGCTGTTTTCTTGAGCAAAACAAAAAATAATTAGATTTTTTGATTTAATTAAAAGTAGTAAGAGCTAATCTTTAAAAGGAGCTAGAAAACAAATTTCAAATATCCTTGCGACTGATAAGCAAGTCCAAGTTTTTAGAGAGGTGAGGTCGGAGGACATGTGACTGCCTGATAAGCGACTAAAATGCGATAGGCGGAGTCTAGCCTCCGGGAAATTCAGTCGCTTTCAGACCTCCGTGGCGTACGCTTCGTAAGTGAGCTGTGTTGCCAAGTGGAAAGAGGGTTTCTGACACGTTAGGCCGGCACTTATTTTTTCAAAATGATCCGATTGAAAAATTCGTTGTTTCAAAATGTGCGAAATGGTAAGAAAAAAATATTAAAAAGTTTCAGGTTCGTGTGACGTCGGACAGCCGTTCCTTTACGCTGCTATATCGAATGCTGAGTTTTTCGAGCCAGAAGAAACGTTTTCTTACGCAAGCATGACATTTTAGAGCAAATATTTCAACCGTTTAGTCGTATCCCGATACCTTCATGCCGAAAGGCTACCTCAAAGGTTCCCGCCGCACGCCCCTCTCCTCCCTGCCGCCAGGAGCGCCGCGCGTTTCTTGATTCGCGCAAACTTCCTCACTCTCGTGGATCTACCCTTCTTCCCCTTGGCAGAGAGGATCGTGAGAGATTCTGGATCCCATAGGACTCTAAAATGTCATGTTTACGTAAGAAAAAGTTTTATCTGGGTCGAAAAAACTCAACATTCAAAATAACTGCATTAAGGCCCTATGAGCGCCTTCAGGCGCCTCAGGCACGGCTATCCGACGTCGCACGAACCTGAAACTTATTAATAATTATTTTCTCACCATTCCGCACATTTTGAGACGTCGATTTTTTCAATCAAATCATTTTGAAAAAATAATCGCCGGCCTATTGACACAGTCTTTCGTTTCGATACACTGATTAAGTCTTTTGAGAAAACGTGGCAACGCCCGCCTGTCTCTCTCTCCCCATCCCCATAGGGTAGTTTCCTTCATCAAAGAAAACGAAAGGCATTGATTGCGATTCGATACCCAACATTAGTGTATTCATAATATACAAATTATTTGGTTTTCGAAATCCCAGTTTAGACGAATGGAAAAGGTCAATTTTAACCGCATTTGAAAACGGCCAGATTGGCACCCATGCGATGCCACTCCACGTGACGTCAGAGGGACCTAGTTTCTATACGAGTAGATAGCAGTTTTACATCGTTTGAGATTACCAATGCATGCATGAGGCCTAGAGCTACCTATGGTCGGAAAGTTTCCTTCGTTTGATAAGGTACTAATAATCCTTATTTAACAATAAGCCAAGCGCTACCTGCTAGCAGGGTACTCTGCTACCTGCTAGCAGCCTACATTGCAGCGGCGCACACATCCTCGCCCCTAGGTCACCTCACACGATGGTAGCGGAAACCAGAGGGCTTTTCCCAGCATTCATACTTATCCGCCGCGTTTTCGCGCGTATGAAAATTTTCACTTTTCATTAAATCGCAAAAAATATAAAATCATTCAAAGTCATTTAAAATCTAAAAGCGTGAAATACGTACTTCAGGAGTAATAATTTTTCAATTCAGGCAATATAAAATAATAGGAAACCACCCTATCGTCGCAGGTCCAACCTCCTACAGCGACGCCGCTCGAAACATTCCGAGCTTGCACCAGTTCGAGTTTGGGCCAGTCGCAAAGATATTTCAAAAGAGTCATTATAAAAAATATGAATAAGTATTTTTCAACTAGTAACCCTAAATGGACCAAAATGGATAACATTATGTGATCCTTGTAAGATGAGCATTTCTTGTAGATAACCGTATCCAATTATGAGAATGGAGGTGACCAAAAGTAAATGCTTAATCTAATCTTTCAGATTTCCTCCTGCATTATTGCAATAGCTAAAATAATAGCAACGCATGAGAAAACCTGGAGGGATGGTCTTCTCATTCAAGCCCTGAGAAAGCCTTCACTCTTATATATTTTGGATACGCCCGTGTAGATGTTTTGCATGCATTATACTAGAAGCTTTGTGGTATGGTATCCGGCTTCTTTACAGAAAAATTACAACCAAAGTCCACATTCTCCAGCCAAAAACTCTATTTATTAATTTTTTGTTTACTTCAATAATTCTCCATTTACATGCATGACAGGGTTGCTATCCAATGATTTGGTAGTCTTTACGTTTCAATTAATGTTATATTTAGGATGATATATCAAAGCCATTCAATTTTGCCCAATCCCAACATAAGTACAGTCATTTAACGGATTTTCGTATAGACTTCTGATGCCCCATTTTGTTCAACAATATATAAATGCGTACAATATCCAAGGGTAGAGCAAAATATCCCCAAAGAAAATGTTTCGGATATTTATCAGATACCACTGTGTGCGGGGGAATTCATAAATAAAGTAGAGACTATTTCAAAAAATGGCAATTTTTCTCTGGGATATAAGTAAAACCTGTTTCGAACGGCATTCTGAAATAGTAATTAAAATAACCCTGCAGGCAAGAAGTCGTTCCCAGAACACCATGCTTATTGATCGCATTTAAATGCAAGATAGTTGCACTTAGTACAAATGCTGGCAATTTTCTCTGGGATATAAGTAAAACATGTTTCACACGGCATTCTGAAGCATCACTTGAAATAGTACCGCAATAAGGAAACCATTCCCATTACACCATACTTATTTTAATATCGTATTTAAATGAAATATGGTCGCATTTTTGCAGTCGGTCTTGTACCAGATGATAGCTCTGTAAGCCGAAACACGTCGTCCGCATTTAATAATTGTGGAAAAGCACAACTGTCTTTCATTTCAATATGTCGAACTTCCACTGTATCACGCCTGAATCGGATGAACTTACTGATCAATTTCTTGCTTCTTTTTCATTATAGTTGAGACGAGTTGGCTCTGATCCAGCCTCTATAGGCACATCAGGTGTAGTAGGAGTTGTCAGCGCAGTGCCGTGCTATGATACAAGACTCCCACAGTTCCCACAGTATCGAGAAATGCCAATTTACACAAAAATATTGGCACGAAAAATTGATGAATGGTCACGGTTTTGCTTCCCACTGGCTTTTCTAACCTTTAATGTATTTTACTGGTCATACTATATGTTAGCTTAGCCAAAAATACAAAACCAAATTATAGATATGATGAATATCAAATTAATTTAGGTTCAGAATGTCATCCAACTTTCCAATACTCACTGGTCTACTGAGACACATTTTCAAAAAATGTTCAACTATAAGCTTGGAGAAATGGTGACAAATACTGGGTCCACTTGTAATGACCTTAAGAATACCATTTATGAGCAGATAAATCAGCTGTGTAATCATTAACAGCTCATCGATTAAAAAATTTAAATTACAGGCCAACTTTTAACAAATATCCAAGGAATCAAGATGATGAGTAAGTTAGTAATACTCAATCAGCTAGTTCCTTATCACTAAAAATGAGTACGCCAAAACTTACAGGCACTGCGAATTGTATATGGCCATAAATAGGTAAGCGAACCTGAAAAGAGGGAAAACATTTTTAAGTCCATTATTTTTTGTCTCTTTTCTACATCTCTTCCAGTGAATTTTCTTGATTTGGAATGACTATCATTTTATATCATGTTGTTTAATAAAGTCAAAAATCTTTCTCAAACACAATTTTGAGTTCATATATGTACGCGTATTCAAGATTATTTCATGTAGAAATACACAGACAATTAAAAATATTTAGCAAATCTCAAACGTAATTACATGCAATTGGGGACTTCTAATGCATCCAACTTCCGTCCATCTACCAAGTACCGTACATTCACATTTTATAATGCCAATATTAGTTTAGTTTTCAACCTCAGCTATGAAAAATCTTCTAAAAAGAAACATAATGTTTGCCATTGATGCTGTATAAAATTAAAAAAGTAAAACATTTTTTTCAGGCTTTTTTGTAGGTTTTGTCCAGTAAAAAATAGAAGATACTATGAATACAGGAGGCAATATACAAACAATCACCTAATAAGTAAAACATTGTAATAAAAACATGTGCACACGTGGTAACTTCTCCTTCTTCACTGACTTAGAGTA
This sequence comes from Ischnura elegans, assembly GCF_921293095.1. Lineage (NCBI taxonomy): Eukaryota > Metazoa > Arthropoda > Insecta > Odonata > Coenagrionidae > Ischnura > Ischnura elegans. The sequence goes on along the minus strand of NC_060246.1, from coordinate 89,516,051 downwards.
AACTTCCACACACCTTACAACAATAGCTTCCTTTAAGAGTATCTACACCTACCTCTAGACTAGTCAAACTTAGTCATTTTTGGTGACGTGCTATGTTCTTAAAAATTTCAGAGTTTATTGAGAAGACTATTGTCGATATCTGTTTCTTGAGTCAATGTTGATGTAAAGTTTTTAAATTTGAGATACAGGTAAATGCTACTTTAATAGTCTGAAAATTCCGATAAGATAGCATGAGTAGTAAGCAGGATATTCATCACCAAAAAAGACCAGTCAAGCAAAAGGTCCCCATAAGAGACGTTCATTCATAACTTGTACCACAGTTATCATGATTTATAATGGGCACCTAAACCAAATCAACACTGCTCTTCACGACCCATTAAATACTGTTACTTGAGAATAAAATCATATTATACTACTGTGTATCTACAAAAATTTCATACAGAGCTACATTAAATTAATATAAAATTGCTTATGTTGCCAGTTATTTTGAGAAAAACGATGGTACCAATTAAATGTAGTTGAGTTTACATGATAGATTAATTATTTCCAGTGCCAAAATTATCTCCCCGTATTTTTCAAGGATTTTCTTATGAGAATAGTGAATTAGTTTTGCAAAAGTTTGCAATAACACTGAAAGAAATAAAGTTATAAAATACAATGGAGCTAGTAGGTTTTCAGCACGAAATTTTCCCCGAACTTCATTGTGCGCGTCGGAGCCAACATATCGGAGTTGAGGGGGCGGAAGTTCACTTCGCCATTCGAGGGCCCGCTCTTGAGAACTGTGCATTAAATTCGAACCAAGCTCACTATAGAAATAACGCGGCAAGTATTTTATAATCTTCCCAAGGAAAGGGAAGAAATATCTGAAAGCAATTAGAAAAGGAGATACCATCCAAATCTTCCGAGAAAACTGCTATCTTTTTGCATCTCAGACTCTGCTGCCTTGGCCAACTTCTAAATAACTCTTCAACGAAGATGGTCAAATAAACAGACCAAGTCAACTTACAGACTAATTCTTTCTCGTACCTCGTAAAGATAGAAAATAGGTAAAGGTTTATTTATACATTCTCAAATTTATAAATTCTCGTCTGCTTTCATTACAAAATTTTCACCGTATTCAGAATGTGCGTCGGAGATATTTTCAGGGACAAACTACCCATTGGAGAGAGATGAGGTCATCTTTCTGTTTCGGTAAATCTTCCGTTAAGATCATGTTTAGACCGAGGTTAACCTGGGAGAGGGGATACTGAATTTTCTTAAGTGCGCGGTATTATTCAGTCTTACATTGATACAATTAAATAATGTAATAAATAATTGCTACCAAGATTTCTGGATTTCTATCGTATTGTTTAAAGGCCGCTATATGGGTGCGAATGATCATGCTGATGATCATGCTGAATGATCATGCGAATGAAATCATTCGCCGTTTACAACGAACAAATTCGCGAATGAACCGTCATGCGTATGATCATTCTGTGAAAGTAAGGACATGTTGTATTTTGCTCACATGATGCTGTGAATGATCACGTGATCATTCAGCATGATCATTCACTGTGTATAGTGGCCTTAATGCCTGATGACGACAGCTTCGCCAGAATCTTCACGTAAGAAGTGAGTCTGATACAAAACGGGACTACATATATGCATCGAAGTGGTGGTAGTATCGTTCGTATTTCAGCGCTACCACTTCGGCAAGTACAGGGAGCGTCAGAAATTCCTGACGGTTTTCCGGCGTCAACAGTCCGACAATTAGAGGAGGGAGGGGGATAGAGTCGCTACGACTCCATATTCAACTTAGCGTCTAACGCGGGTGTTATGCTATCCTCATTTTAAATATTTTTCCCATTTCGCTTTTATTCCTTGAAACCGTTTTCTTTGCAAACCCGAAAAGCTAGCAGATACGACATTAACCAGTGGTCTAGAGCAGCATTTCTTAAAATTTTATAAATATCTTGAACCAGCACTTTTTCCACTGTCGGGCTAGTAATCTATTTCATGTGGGCCATTATTTCACCAGAATCCACATTGTTAGGTATAATGTTTATGCTCAGCTTCAAGGTATTCTTTTGATCCCATACTTCGGCTGATAGGAATCGCGGTTAGAAAACACGGAATCTAGATCTACCACGCAATTGCGGCAGCATCTCACACTGTAGCTACTTCCCTAATACTGTCCTGAGTCCTGACAATTAGAATCTCAAAATTTGTGGAAAATATGCAAACTGGGAAAAGTTTGGTTTTTCTTCGCCTTTTTAATTCGTGAACGTCGTAAAATCTTAGAATTCGTAGCAAAATCTTGGACTTACTAGTGCCCGTCACAATGCTCAAACATTCGTATCCCTAATGTGTGCTTTAAAAAGATATAAAAATAAATAGTTCAATTTTTTCAATCCAGCAACATGCCATAACCCCAAAAAAGCATTCAGTGAGGTGTCCTCTCCTTGCATCTCGTCTACGCAGAAAACTAGCCCACACACTTCGTATTTCACATGCAGGGCCGGCCTGAGGGCGGGGCGACTGGGGCGACCGCCCCGGGCCCCGCGCTTTGGGGGGCCCCGCGTTCGTGAAAAAAAATTAAAATATACGATAGTTTTGAAAACGCAATTTCAACTATTACTGTATAGTTAAGTCCGTGCTAGGCAAAAATAATATTATCCTTTTTCATTTTACAGTAATTGCTTCAGGCTTACAACTAGTTAACTTTCATAATCTAACTTATAAAAATACGTACCTATTGAAAAAGCGCGCTTTTTATGTTTATTTTACGTTATTTTATGAATAAATAAAATTATAAATTTTATTTGCATTATACTATTTTGAACTCAACTGCGTGATGGTATCATAACGGCGTAATTACGAAGTCTGAATTTGGGAGGGGAACACATACTTAGCCAGAGAGTGGTAGTGATTCAAAATGCTCCAGTTTGTAGATGGGGTATAGAGTTTAATATTTTAAGTGAAGGGCCCCGCACTGAAGGTTCGTCCCTAGCCTCGCACCTGCTAGGGCCGGCCCTGTTCACATGTTTAGGTCTAACAATAGATCTTGAGGAAGAAATTTTACCCAAGAAACTAAAATATCAGTAATATATCATGCATTACCAAGATTTCCATGGGGATTTTTCAACGATTTGCATATCTCTATCCTGAGATCTTTCCGATGGCTTCACATGAGCCCTCCCTGACATAATGTTTTTCCCGCGTAAGACTGTGGCTAATTTTCAATCTACTTTTTCAAAAATCGATTCGTAATCTGAACGGTATGTAGGTATTTTGCTAACGTCATTGTGACTCCAACTCAAATACAAACATTCCTATTCATTCTTCGCAATATTTCTCAGTATTAATGTCTTTCACTCTCACAACGATCGGCAAATGTATGCCAAGTTTCAACTCCTTGTCGAAAAAGCATGAGACCAAACTATAGGCGACCAATGAATACTCTTGCAGAGAAATCAAACGAGGGGTAATATTTTACGTTACTATGCAAGTATAAATTAATTATGCCAAATAATAGAAATAATTATTGTAAAACGCTTATAGGACGCATAACGCATTGCGTTGAATACAATGAAGCGATCACCAGTAGGAATTGCCGTATGCTTTCCTGTGTAATTCTTTTCAGAATGAATCTCACAGGGATACGAACTCATATGGTCTAAAATAGGGGCCTCCAAACTTTTCAGTGTAAGGGCCACATTATATTTAATTTCATCAAAGATTATAGTTTAAACGTGGAAAATTAAAAAACATCTTCTTGGAAAAATCACGGTATACTACATATATTCTTGCCTTCAGTTTTATGCAACCAAATTAGTGTGGCGAATGACCTTGATGCAGCCGTTCCGAAATTGCTTCAAGGCATTGATGCGCTGATGCTGATGCGTGATTCGGGACGGCTTGATGCGATACGAGCGGGAAGTATTCCGCCGTTCAAAATACCCGCAGGCATCAGTACTGGAAGATAGTTCGGATGAAGCGATAACACAGTGATTAATATGCCGAAATTTAATATGCTTGGTACCTATGATGACGAAAAACGTTTAATCGATACGTATATAAATACCTGTTACATTATATGGATTATAGTCGTTCGAAAGTTATGTAAACACCAAACACACAGTCACAATTTTAAAGGTTGCGTCCATTTTCGCCTTCGCATCATCTGCATCAAGAATTTCTGATACGAGCCGATGCGAGTTGATGCTTCCGAAACCTCGAAATATGCTCGATGCGGAGCCCCATCGAGCTTCAAAGCTTGATTCGGAGCCGCAACGAGCATCAAAGCTTGATTCGGAACAGCCTGATGCGCATCTACTCCCGCTCTAAAAAGTGATATAGAACGCGCAAGATGAGGATCGAAATAACAAAGTAAATGGAGAGATGTGTCAACAAACAAAACAAAAATTGTCAACAAACTCCGAGAGAAAACCCTGTAACGCGATAGCACGCGGGGAATCGACCACCCGATGGACCGAAACGCACAATTTCAACGCATATTATTATTATTATTATTATTAAAATATTTAGTTACAAGTCGACCATGAAGTCGGGTGGTAACATAGATTTAGGAAGTGCATTAAGACACAATAATATGCATAACCCAGAATACAAAACAAAATACTAAGTGGAAAAAAAAAATTTACAAAGCCCTCAAAATACCATTTTTCACACTCACAATACATGTCCTCAAAGCACCAAATTTTTCACCAAATATTTCACACAATGCATGTCCACATAGCACCAAATCAGCAAAAAAAATCTTTCAAATCATCAATTCAAATCAATCAATTCAAAAATTATCATTTCAAATCTTCGTATCGCGGTCAGCAATGTTGCTTCCGAGCGCGAGTCTCCATCGCAGAGACTAGATTAAAATCGCAGAGACTAGGTTAAAAAATAATCCTCACCCCTACAGTAGGCAAATCCAATGTGCCAGTGTCCGAAGCACTTTGCATTCCTTCCGAGATCACCCCCAACAAAGATGCAGAGTTCAAAAGCGCGACGTGGAGCAAAGCGAGGCGGAAAATTTTTAATTCTACAATGAGCTAAAAAATTCAATAAGACAGAACCGATTTTCATAATTAAGTACATAAATTGGGAACATTGCTTCTGAGCAATGCCTATTTCACCCTGCCCTCACTTGCTGGAAGAAAAATTTACTGTACCTTAAGGTACTTTAAAGTAATTACTTTAGGGCTTTATATGCATACACTTCCTTAAAAAACATTAAAACAAATAACCACGTCATTTCCCAATATTTACAAGTAATATACAATAGTAACCGGTCAGTTTCCATCAGTACTGAATAAAGTGCTCGGTTCAATTCTCTGTACTAATCAAACAAGGAGATTAAAGGGGACGTAATGTTGTTCCGTTACACTAGAAAAATGTCTAGAACCCGCCTTGTGACTTACTAAGCACATATTCACTATTAGCAAATATTTTATATATACAAACAAAGCAACTTCACTATGAAGTATCATTGACCTAATGAAAAACTGGTCATAAATACATTACAATTTCAATAAAGTAATGATCTAACATGACAGGGGAGCACTCAGTGGTGCCGACTCCATGGGGCCTGAGGGGGCCCGAGCCCCCTCAAAGATTCGTTTGGGGGGGCGGTGCCCCCTCAATAATTCAATAAAATAATTTAGTTATATTATGCTTTGTGAAATCACAAAAATATATTGGTATTTTTTATTTCCCATGCTTGACGATAGTTACCTTTTAAAATAAATTCAACAATGTGTTAAAACAAATCATAAGGTAGTATGCAGGTTAACTGAAAACAAGTGGTATGAATCATGATAGTGTTTCGGTGCTGCGACACACTTTGAATTTAACCTCTTCCCGGAGCAAGACCTCCGATATGGGCCCCCCCCAATATTTTTTATAAGTCGGCGCCCCTGGGAGCACTACTATCAATGTGGTCTTCCCAGTCCATCAATGGGGCAGCAGGTGGAAGAACTTGCTAAGATACTCATATTGTAATTGGTGAGATATGAATTGATCGTGGAACAATGATTAAAAGCCAAAACAAAACGTTTCTTTTCAGTCCTTAAATCCCATTTCAAAGCAATTGAAAAGAAACATACCTACCTAATCGATATTTCTCGATTGTAATCCATGCAAAAATTTGCCAACTATGTTTAAATAAATGCTTTAAAAATATCTACAACAGAGGTGAAATTAGAGGCCAAGTATAGGTTACTATAATCCAGAGTAATAACAATGACTGAGAATGATCCCAAATTCTGAAATAACTAGTTAACAAATTCAAAATTACTATTTGTATTCCTATTGAGTACAAAGACTTTAACCTGTAGAAACTTCACTCTTGTCTTTATAGGATATTAATGCATATATGCACATACTGATTATGAGTAAATATTTGGTTAGCTCTTCAGCAAATTGTAAAGTTGTAGGTACATAATATTTCAATGGCAGATCGAATCAAAAGATACACTAACGCAGATATATAATGCAAGCCAATTTCATGTTTTAAAATTTTGAATGTGATACCGTTTCAGATATTTTTAATATATCTCAGTGTAGAAATTCATTCTCAAAGTATTTTTATACAAAATGAGAAAGCCAAATTATTTATTGTATACCTAACACAATTTAAATATTGATTCAACAAAGCCAGTGGGAAATAAAGTATTGGTTATTTGACTAATACAGTTCTTGTATGAACAAGGTAGAATGTAAGTGAATTTAAATTATGATACACTAAATTGTAATACTGTAAATAAACATAAAAATCATGAATTACAAAAAATAATTGTTTTCTGATTTTTTGAGAAAATCAAAGTCAAAAAATAGGTATTTAAGCCCTCAAGAGCCAAAACTCGGGTGTGCAAATAATCACAGAGTTTTTTATTGGATGATTTTAGAGAGTATTTTTATGGAATGATACTGACTAATCAACATCAAATCAAATGTTCAATTTCAATTATGTACTTCAACTGAAAGAGTTGGTATATGAAATAGCAACACCAAACTTTCCACATTCTCACCTAAAATACAAATCCGTATTCACTTCCTCTATCATATTATTTACTTACTATGAGGGCAAATACTGATACATAACTATGTACGTACAGTGGCGCAGCGAGGAGAGGAGTTTTGGGGAATAAACCCTTCCCCGCCAGAGCCCCGAGAAATTTTTAATTTTAATCCATTTTACTTTATTGGTTTGGTATTACAAATATAATAGTGTAAGGATAAATAAAATATCCCTCAGAAAGCCGTAGAGCTCACCGTTTTGAACCATTTATCTTAAAATTCCACAATTTATTAATCTTGCACCTACCACTTATCCTGGTGGGTATTCCATACCCCACACACCCCCGGCATTTGTTGCGCCTAAACCTACCCCAGCCTTAATTCCTAGCTGCGCCCCTGTGTACGTATACATATATCAACATTATAATGCCTAGATCCACATTTACCCATCAACTTGGTTACAAAAGATAAATCAAAGTCAAAGAATATGAGGGAAAATCTAAATCATTGTTCCTGTTTTTTGTATTTTTCTCTCACATTCCTGACTGTTTCATTTCCTAACTTTCCAGGTTTTTTAGAGAACTTTGACCCCTTTAATTAAGTTATCATTAGCCTAAGATTAACCAACTTGAATGTTTATTTGAAAAAAAAAAAGGATTATATTCATCAACCCTGGTTTAGAGTAACACATTTTGATGAAAAGTGATTACTACACAGTCCAGTGGTTTAACTAAAGGGGGGGGGGGGGGGGCTGAGGTAAAATGTATATCCAGGCATTTCATTTTTCAGAAATTTTCCTGGGAGGGTGGGAGGGGTGAGGTCACCAACCTAGGCCATTCCATCCCCAAAGCATATTCCTAGTTACGCCACTGCTGGACTGGATAAATGGGTTCAGTTTGTAGGAAGCTGAAGACAGTGGATTACAGCAGGCCAGACAAGAAGCTACCTCAGAACCATATCGAGGATATCTATGGTTTCATGGTCTCCTTCACAGCCTCGATGCCAACGAGAAGGAGGCCAAAGTAACATTGACCGTTGGGCCTCTGTTGGAGAGCCGTAGGCACGGTTGGCTCATTGTGGGTGGATATGCCTACCCAATTCCGCTGTTGGCCCAACGCAGACATCTGGAGTATGGAGCATATGAAGTTAGTGATAGAGATTCTTCTATTTTCCTTATCCCTATCAAGTTAGAAGCTAAATTAATTTAAATTTTATCCTATCAAAATGATCAATACCATGAAAATGACAACTTTTGTTGGGAAACGGTTAGCAGAGTTTGAAAAGCCCAACGACACATTGTTGAAAACTGGTTGGCTATGGGTTGGGAATACGAAGGCCTGACTGTAATGCTCTGTTGGCCCATTGTTGCGAAATCGTCGGTTGGGATATTCTTGGCGAGGTGGCCAAATCACACCATGATCCAACTGCTGTGTCCCACCATCTGCCAACATAGAGCCAACCAAAAATGTTACTTGGGAGGTAGAGTTGCAATGGAAAAACACATTCCTTTGACCATCATTTTTATCTGTGGCAGCTCTTTGAGAGCAGGTTCCAGAGCAAAGGAAGGGACCAAAGTTGATTTCTCCAATTATTTGTAAAGGCACAAGCTTTTTTTTAGAGTTGGTGATTGCAGCCTAAGACACAGTTCAAGTCATAAAGTGGTGTCAGATGTAGTGACTGTGAATATAAGCATGATTCGAAGTGCAGACAGTTGCAAGGTATCTGGAGGGCAGAGCGGATATCAGTGGTAAGCAAAGTATGCAGCTGCATAGGTGGCCAACCAAAAGGAGGCACTAAAGTGCTCAGTCCAATATACACCAGTGGTGTCATGGTGCCCGAACATGCCGTAATGCCAAATAGATGTAATAATAACACTTATCAATTTTGCTGTCTCAAATTTTTAATACATTGTCTCGTACATTCATAACCAAAACAAGAAAATTTGTAATAAAATGGAAATAATAACTTGCAATAAAAATCCACACAGAGTAATATTTCAGTTTAAAAAAAAATTAAGGAAAGCACGTTTCGGAACTGCTAATTTTGCCGTGATGTCACTGACATACATACAGCTGTTTTCTAAGCTCTGTAAATATCACATTCATTATACAAGAGCAAACTTATTATAAGTTCACGCTGGTATGTAAGTCTCGACCCTTATTCCTAGTGTATTTGTATTTATTTTAAAATGTATCCAGACCGAATCCCTATTACCTCTCACAGGTTATTTTTGATGGGGGAGAGGGGAGGGGAGAATATTGTTCGCTTGTCTAAAAAATGTCTAGAACCGGCCCTGCTGAAGGGATACAGAGTTTTTTTAATTAGCCTATAAAGAAGATGCCACTTCACTAATATGTACCTCATCATGGTTGGGCTTTCAGAAGTGATTAATATCCCTTCCAAGAATATATGCTACAGGAAAGAGAAGTACTTTTATTATAGTATTCTACTGATTAACGTAGGTTTCCATGGAGTACTTAAGTAATCTGGGAGCCTCTCTTTCCTTCCATCACTGCCTTCTTCAATTTGCTGTAAGGCCTACTCCCTTTCAATCTATCTCAAAATCCTATTCTCTTCCTTCCCCTCCCTCGTTTCCCTAACATGTAACGGCTCTAACACTGTTTTCAGCATCCTCTCCCCACTAAGTACTCGCTCCATCCAAACCTTCTGTCTCCTAAGTATCTCATCTAAGAGTTGCCCCTCCATACCCACCATATCCAGCACTTTGTCATTCCTTGCCCTCTCCATCCATTACACCTTCTCCATTCTTCTCCATACCCACATCTCGAATGCCTCCAATTTTCTCTCATCTTCTTTCCTGAGAGTCCACGTTTCCACAATGTAAAGAGCTACACTCTAGATCAAACTCTTCACTAACCTTTTCTTTAAACTCTTACATAACGATCCTCCCAGAAGCTCCTTTCTATTCATGAACGCCTCCTTTGCTAGTGCAATTCGCTTCCTGATGTCTTTGCTGCTGTGTCCGTTTTCCTCTAATGTGCTGCCCAAATAGTTAAACTGCTCTACCTGTTCAAGTTTTTCCCCACCTACTTTTATATTGAGTCTCACATTCCTCGATCGGGATACTTTACAAAACCGCATTACCTTAGTCATCTTGTGATTAATCCTCATCCCATACTCCTTGCACCACTCGTCTAATGCATCCACTAGAGCCTGTAGTCCCCTTGCTGACTGGCTAATCAGCATCTGATCATTTCCGAACCTTACTGATTTAAACATCACTCCTCCCACTTTCACTCTAGCTTCCAACTCGTCCCACGCTTCTCTTACCATCTCCTCAGCATATATGTTGAAAACCAGAGGCGTTAGAGGGCAACCCTGTCTCACTCCTCGGCCAATGCTTGCAAACTATTATTCTCCATCCCCTACCCTCACCTACACAGTCATACAGTGCAACCTCGATAAAACGACACCCCACGGTGCACCAATAAACACTCGCTATAGCGAATTGTCGCTTTCCCGGAGGTGGAGCAAAAAATAGCCAATACACCTGTTGCCAACAGTTATACAGGAACAGGAGTGGTGCGGCGACCAATAAATTTCTATCCGATAAACGTAAGTATAAATCCAGACGAAAGGTGATGTTTTTTTGCATCACTAAATTTCCTTACTCAAACAACGACTTACTATTCAAACAATTTATAAGCCCCTCACTGAATAAAAATTACGCAAAGCATTGTTTTGTCAATCATTATGCCAATGCACAACCAATGAAGCCATTTTTGTATGCACTTAATTAGTGCATTTACTTAGTCAATCTATTATTTTGGTATTTCCCTCTGAAAATTCAAAAATTAACTAATAAAACTGTATCGCCGTTATTTAATGCCTCAAATGTTTCCATTAGTGTATGTTTATTGTTCCTGTACATTAAGCAGCAGTGAAGTGAAATAACGTATTGCATTTGCTTCTGCAGTCGAAAACGGTGGAAGGTTGTATAACGTTCCTGCCTTGGAAGACTTTTTCTATCAGATAATATAATATTTTCATTATCTACTGTAAAAAGTTTGCTAAGCTTGAAAAATGATGTGATTAAAATTTCCGTTGTTAAAAAAAAGCTCCTTTTTGAGTGGTACGACGACGCGACGTATTTGAAATAATACACCGAGTTTACCACGGCACTGCAAACGAGAGTCAGTTGTTCTGTGAGTTCTTCCAGCGGCTACCAGGGGATGCTCGGCTACCCACGTGACGGAAGGGAACGCCAGTACGACCCCGACCACTGACGCGAATAGTTCACCCTTGTGAATCCGCAACGGAGAATAAATACGTCCATCCGGACAATAGGGTGGTTTCCTATTATTTTTTTATCGCCTAAATCGAAAGATTATTACTCCTGGAGTACGTATTTCACGCTTTTAGATTTTTAAATGACAGTATCTATTTTTCGCGATTAAATGAAAAGTGAAAAATTTCAAGCTCGCGAAAACGCGACGCATAAGTAGGAATGATGGGAAATCTCTCCGTACGTCGTATTTCTGGTTCCCCCTCCGCCCGGTGCGGTGACCTTGAAGCGAGGCTTAGCGCTGATACGTCGCAGGCTGCCAGCGGGTAGCCTAGTGCCCTGCTGGCTGCTAGCGCTTGGCTTAAATAAGGATTATTAATACCTTATCAAACGAGGAAAACTTTCCGACCTTAGCCAGTTTTAATAAGTGATTATTAAGACATGTTTCCCTGAGCTCTGCACCTCGTGCATGCATCGGTAGCCTCAGACGATGTATAACTCCTATCAAACTAGGTCCCTGTGACGTCACGTGGAGTGGCATCGCATGGGCGCCAATCTGGCCCTTTTCAAATGAGGATAAAAATGGACCCTTGCCATTCGTCTAAACCGGTATTTCAAAAACCAAATAATTTGTGTATTATGAATACATAAATGGTGGGTAACGAATCGCAATCAATGCCTTTCGTTTTCTTTGATGAAGGAAACTACCCTATTCACACTCAGTATAATTGCATCATACATCCTACATCATCGCTAAGGCGCACTACATACCTTTAGAGGCATTTTTGCAAGAAATACCTCGTACTGCAAGGATTTTGTCGGGGAGTAGGATGTAAAAAAAGTTACGTTTCGTCTATGTTATCTCACGCGGGGAATACTCCTGAAGATACTTATGATCGGAGTCCTTTCTTCCACGACTTCGGGTTTACACCGCAGGCATCACCAGCAATTATGAGGGGAGATTTGGTGCTTTGCATTGGTATAATCAACCTTCCGAACTCTTGAAATTCTCGATTCGCAATCTATCCCTGAAATACTCCGCTTTAGGCTTAGGCGTAGCCCCTTTCTCAGGAGTTCCCGCAGATTGGAGCGGGCAAAACCACCCGAACAAAGCTCCTTGTAACTTACATAGTCTGCATTCCGTCGGCGCTTTTGTTTTTTTTTTAATTGTGAAGAGCGAATAGGAAGATAAATTAATTTCGACACTCTCATATTACTCATTTGTTTTTATTTTCTTGCTTAGACGTATTTGGTGTTTTTTTTCAATGTTGTCTGCCATCAAATGCTTTCTATTCATGCAACTCATGGACTTGCGGGCATGCTGACGTCAGCTTTCTGCCGCCCGAAGAACAAAAGAAGATTAAGCATTCGCGAATGCTAATGCCACAATATTTTCACAAAAATTAACTACTTATTTATCGAACGACCGTTAACCACATAAATTTGAGACTGAGCGCTCCATTAACTTCATTTCTAACAGATCGCTAGCAATTACAAAGATTAAGGAGTCTTGATGCAAGTTCTTCCGGCGGTGAAACCCTCGCTATGGCGAGAGCCAACAGCAAAAGGGCCTCGTAAAAACGAATTTATTAACACGCTTATTATAGGGTCAATTGACGGTGCATTGGCTATCCCTCGTAATAGCGGGGGTGTCGCTATAGCCCATGCTCGCTTTAATGAGGTTCCACTGTATACTGATTACGAATGACTCACCTATCCCTCCAACCTACACCTATTTTCTTGAGAATAACCATGAGCTTTACCCAATTCACTCTATAAAATTGATTGTTTGAGGTGTAACTTTGTGAAAGGGATTCATTATTAAAATTAAAAAGAAGAAAGCACAAAGTTCTTCTTTTAATTTTAATACCATTTCACTCTATCAAATGCTTTTTCAAAATCCACGAAACAGGTATACACGTCCTGATCATATTCTAGGTCCCTCTCCATGAGGGACCTCATTATTGCAAATACATCACGAGTTACCTTTCCTTTTCTAAAACCAAACTGATCATCACCCAAATACTTGCTTGACCTCGCCTCCATACATCTGCTCAATACCCTCAGTACCACTTTCGCCGCGTGCGACATTAGGCTAATAGTCCTATAATGTCCGCATTCCACAGCTTTCTTCTTATGTTGACATAGCGAATCAAAGGGAGTAAATTATGGTCTCCTTCCTCACCCAATTTTGTCACACTGAATGAAGTAAACTAGGAATATATGCATCAAGAAGGGGAATTTTGTTGAAATGCAGGTTGCCTATACTGATATTTTGATGCTAATTGGCACAAATTGGAAAAATTATGCATTTCAGCCAATAAGCTATGTATTTTGCATGCTACTGTCATTAAATTCATTTTTAGTTATTGACAGACATTATAAATGTACCCAACTACAGTTGAGGACCTCAAATAAGGAATCTAGAAACCGGGAAAACCAGAAATCTGGAACATTTGAAAATTCCTCTGCATAGTGTTTCAACTTGCTACCTCATAGCACCACTCTCTGAGCCTTGTTCTGGGATGAGTAGGAAGTTAGAACACTCTATGAACGTACGCTAAAAACCAGGCCGGGACACGTATGGATCTCAAATATCAAGCACTAGAGTGAATGCATTTATAAATTAATTAATTTACAAAATATACCATGAAGACCAGAAATCCAGAAACCCTCTGGTCCCAAGCTTTCTGGATTAGAGGTCCTCAACTGTACATCAATAAATAGGGTTTCACAGTGCCACTGCAGCAATTGATCCCTCACCAGACGTTTTGGGGGTAACAAAGATATTGCTATGGATTATCTGTCCATTTTCCATTATTTTTGAATTTGCAGGTCTCCATTTCTTTTTTGTTTTTCACCTTTGTTTATCTTTCTAGTGTACATGTATCCTTCGTCATTCCCCTTATTAATTCGATTTGAGTTTTGGAAGAGAGAGCACACTTAAGTTCAATTAAGAGAAAATGCATGTTCGATGGCTTCTATATAGTACTGTAGGTTTAGTATAGTGTGCATTGGTGGATTCATTTGGCAAGCCCTCAATAGAAATAATACAGCAACTAAGTGGCTCCGCTAGGAAAGCCTGTTTCTTCTTTACTCACCTTTTAACATTTGCTGCCATTATTCTTGCAGCTAAGAGCGTTATGTGGGGCCAACCAGCATTTTCATATGCAGAAGACCAAACATTAGGTAAAGCCGGTTTTGGAGAAGGGAAATGATCGCTGAAGTAGCAATGGTGGGATGCATTCAGGCCCTGCCTGAGACCCAGCTTAGCGAGACCTTAGGAGCACATACTCCTCAGCAATTAAGTCGAACTCTCTCACTCATTTATGACCATTCTCGCTGCAGAAATACATTTATGAGTGATTTCTTCCTCAGCTTGAGCCCCACACAGGGTTGGTTTAAGTGGTAAGCAAAGTACGTAGTCTCGTAGTCTGTCGAGCAAAAGGGAGCACCGGTGCACTCACTCCAGTTGAGAGGGGTGTGGAATATTGTTCACTTACACATGAAAAGTGTCTAGAACCAGCCCTGGCCCCACTAGACTAAGGGGTTATACGAGATATTCTCATCAAAATTGGATTGATTGTGAAGTGGTTATATTGCCAATGGTTTTTGTAGAGAAATATTTTATTGCATGCTCTAATTTTTTTTTACTTTGAAATGCTTTCTTTATTTAGTTCTATGCATAAGCAATTTTTTAATGAAGTCTTAGTATTACTAACAACAGACTTCTGGATTTAGAATATTAGTATGTACCTTGTGCTCATTAACTTTATGTTATCAATGCTAGAAATCTGTTAAAAAATCTGCAATGCTTAAAAAAATTTAGTCATTCTTATAAAAGAGTAAGTATTGAAAATCAATAAAAGCAATACATATTTGGTTAAAAAGAAAACACCAGTAGCCCAATAAGTTGACAGTGGACTCATGCTAAGATAGGGTTAAAGGGTCTAGTCCGGTGACCAGGGTATTGGCAGGGTGCCGCATTGAGTTAGGTTCCTGACTCGGAGGAACGAGAATAAAAATGTCCTTTTAGCTTCTTCATCGTTATTCTAGCAACTATGTACGGTACACTGCCAACTACACATCAGTATCACCAATGTGTACAATTGCGTTTCCAGCATAAACCTGAATCACCAGAATATCCCCTCTTTCAAAATTTGTAGAGAACATGATCAAATTTATCAAATATTTGGCAATACACAGTAAAACAAAATACCAAGCCATACAAAATCTAACAGGATAAAATTTATTTCTAAAACTAATGGGCTTTATAATGAGTTCCTGTGGACAAAGGATTCTGGCTATGGGAATTTATAGTGCAACAGTGGTGTCTTTGTGCCGGAACGCACAGGAATGCCGTTCAGGCACTGGTTATTTACGAGAGATATAATTGTCAAATAGCACTTTCATCAATTTGTTGCTTCAAAATTTCAAATATATGCATTTTTGACCAAAACAAAAAACTTGTGATAAATCTATATAATAAGTTGCAATAAAAAAATATACGGAGTAATATTTCAACTCTAAAAATTGTTGAGGAGAGTGCATTCTGGAACTGCTAATTTTGCCATGATGTCACAATTGTACAAAGCTAGAATGTATAGGACTGGGAGCACTATCGACAAGAGGATGCATAAACACGGATGGCGTGCTGGTCTCAACAGCAGAATGCCGAGCAACAAGAGGGATGTCAAGGTCCAGAGGTAAAATAATAGTGGGAGCAGGTAAACCTACTGATATCCTGGGTATGAATGCATCATTATTCAATTCCTCCTAACAAGCATTGTCCAAAACAATGGCTCCAGGTCAGGCCAAGCGCATGTGGTAGACACACTGCATAAATCAATCAACAGTCGCAACTTGAAGCAATTTAATGTCAATCATTTTAACAATGGTCCCGACAGCAGGTTTATGACTAAATAGCAACTACAACTTACTTCTACTATATAATGTGTACTGAGGCACTTTTGAGATAGTACATAAGCATCAGAATTAGCCTCTCAAGCGTGTACAATGCAGCATATGCATCCTCGCTATTCCATTCCTATACGGTGCTTTAATCGTAGGTATTTAAATCGCCCAGGGTGCTTTAATTCGGAGGCACTGAAGCTTTTGTGCAGACATTAAGTAAAATATTTTTAGCGTCATACTTGCCCACCAAAAAAATTCCAAAAAATAATATTCTCTAAAAAATTGTTTGAACTTGATAATTATTAACAGGTAATTACATTTTTTGGAGCCGTTTACTTTTGCCTGCTCCCTGTATGCTGAGTTTAGTAGTTGACCAGTCCGTGGTGTTTCTCAAAACAGGATCCTCTGATTCCTGGGCAGTTTTTACATCGTTATCTTTGTCTCATATCTCTTTATGTTTTTCTCACTTTCACATACATACTTTCTTCTTTCAACCCTAAAAGTTTAATTTTGCTTTAATAATAATTAATATTAATTTAATTATTAAACTTAAGTTTTAATAATATTTGTTGAACAAAATGCCGTCTGGTAAATCAAGCAGGTTATGTAGCGGTAGTGAAGAGCCGTCCTTTGCACTGTTCAAAATTCTGTCCTGCTATGATTTGGTTCACTAAGATTCAAATGTTCACAAATGGGTGAATGTTATAGCGGTAAGGATCTTTTTTTTACAACTTCCTTCCTTTATCTATCTACAAAAAATCTATCTAAAAAAATCTATAGAAATTTGGTGAGCAAATTAAAACATTTTCTTTCTCATAAAATTGAGAAAAAAATGGAGTTTAGAATATATATGTTTTCCGATAAAATACACTCTGAAGCTCAGTTTCTTATTTATTCCCATCAATATGAGCTCCTACAAATACTATTACTTCCTCCAGAGTTGTGAAAGTCCACTTTTGAAAGAGCAATTTTTTTTTGCTTCAGAATTTTCTTCGTTAATTTTCAAGAAACTGTGCTATGTAGCGGTTTGTCTCAGTCACTGATTGTAATTATTTCATCATCAAAAATTAACTCACATGCCTAGGGTTCCTCTTTACAGGAATAGGCTATATTTTTTTAACTAAATCATATGCAAAGGTTAGAGGCGGTTCTTTACAGCCGATCTCTTTCAATTATTTTCTTAAAAACTCACAGAAAAATGAGATGGTATAAATCATTGAACATGGAGTGAAGGGAGTATCCAATTGAAACTTCCGAAGTGGTATCAGAACATTTTGCACTCTTTCATTCCACAACGACAAGTACAGGCTCATAGCACAACTCATGGGAGCTAGAAGGCATGGTTCTAACTAAGAAGGGGTTCAAATATGGAAGGGACCCAAGGGCAAAAAAAATAAAACCACCAAAGCAAATGTAGGCGTAAAAAACCCCAACCCTCAGCTTCAAACCTCATAAATTAGATACCAGATGCTGGCAGGTCTTTGAAGTTCCGAGAACTATCGAGTGACAAAGCCTGGATGGTCCAAGTCTTCACTATCATTGCTATGATGAAAGAGAAAGGAAAGAAGGAGGCAGAAAAGCAAATGATAATGAACCACAGAGGAAAGCATTCAGCATCCTTGCATGGAACTCACAATCACTAAGGAAGCGTATAAACCAGAGCTTGAGTTGAAGGATATCTGCCATTAGCATCCACTGGATGCTGACCCCAGAGGAAGCATTTCTTCCTGACATCAGCTAGAAAAAAAAATTCTAAAAAATACGAGAACGCAAACACAGACTACACAGGGGCACAGAATGATGGCAGGCACATATATACTCACATATATGTTCTCTAAAAGTACATTTATGGAAGCTTAAGAGATAGGAATACCTAATGAAACATTTGGATGCCTATGGTGTGTCGCACACGCTTGAGGCATGGCATTCAGATGATGCAGACGGTGCATCGCACATGCTGAGGGAAGGACAACAGGCATTTAAAATCACACTTCAGGGGTTGGGTCTAACCAAACTAACAGACATTCTTGACACTTAACCCAACATTACCATAGCTGTGGGCCTTTTGGTGATAGTTTGCCACCTGCCTAAGAAATACGATGGAGCATGCTGATAGAAGTGAGGCATTTACTCTTGGCAAATGACGATGTTTATTGGCATTGAGCAGGAAATTCTACAGTCAGGAAGTGAAATAGACAGTTCTTCCACCGATTTGAAGTGATGTAATTAATCAAGGTATGTCCATAGCTATTTGGTTATAGCCCTTTATTAAATAAGACTGACTGAGAAAAAAGGGCAAAATATATACGTGTAGCCTATTAAATAAATTATAACACTGATTACATTCTCAACAAAGACTCAGGATCCATAGAGCTTTTTTTAGTCTAAGCTACGTCATGACATTCCATGTGTCCAGGGAGCAGCCTTATGGACTGCTCAGCAAGGTCAAAAAATCAATTTTATATTTGTTGCAAATGGTCGCAGATGATTTATTTGAATGGAAACTGTAAAAGCTTTGCTGTTATTGTGGTGTAAATATCTGAGAGTAACTCTTTGTCTTTCTTCATATAATGTTACAAGAAGGGAAAACTTTTACTTAAATCAATGTTTGACATTTTGTAATGTGTCGAAGATAAACATCAAAACATAGGTACCTAGGACAAAAAAAATGAATGGCAAAGTAATGTAGCAATAATATTCTAATACTTTTATTAAATTCCCTGACTATAAAAGATTCAATTTCCAGTATTGGTGAAGTGCATTATTCCCAGTGGTCACTGTGCTTTGCTGAACTGTTGAAAAATTGATCTTAATTTTGGCATTGCAAGCTGATGCAGATCATGTCATCACATCATATTCTACAGGCTTTGTTTCATAGGTGATGTAATTATCTGAAAATTCAATGCATACTGGCAATTTTTGTGCACATATATATGTCGACCTGTATGAAGGTTTTATATTTTGACAAAATATATGACCCATATATAGGTCATACATTTTGTTAAAAAAAGCAGCCTTTAAATAATGATATGCATCATATAAGCATGCCCTGACGACAACGTTTAAAAGTTTCAAATTCCATTCTAAAAAGAAAACAATTTTTGAGGTTTTGGCAAGCTTTTTTCAAATTTTCGGAGGGGCAGGTCGACATTACTTTCCCTGGTATGCAACACCTTTCAACGACAATGCATCTGAGGCTTGATGCGTACACAAATGAGTTTTAAACGCTAACAAATTGTTTCTAAAAATTATTTTTTAAGCTCTTGAAATAAAACTTACAGTGGAAATTCATTTTAAAAAGTATCGTCCTTGAAAAAGTTTCTTCCTCAAATAATAAATATTTCTGTCCTTAATTACAGGGTGGGTTATCGTATAATCCACCACTATGAGACTCAAAGTCAGAGAAGATATGAAAATGATTATTAATTTAAAATTATATTTACTTTAATTTATATTTTTAGGGAATATATTATTTATTTATTACAAATGGAACTAAAACTATTTTTATGCCTCTACAAGAAAAATCTTCGTTTTAAGAAGTAACAAACATTTTTGGATTCAGAATATCAAAGGAGATTAAAATATTTTTGTAATATATGTCACTAGTCTTTTTAAAATCAAAGTCATGACAATTTTTCAATCCAAAATATAAATCAATTACCTACAAAATGGTTATGCTGCTGTCAGGTTCTTCCGCATATTTGAAGCTAGCGCGATATTTTTCAGCCGCTAGAGTACAGCACTAGAGGAAATTTTCGGCCGTTTTTCGGACCGTGCCTGTTGTGAGAATTCCGAATTGCTGTTTTGTTAATTCCGTCCCTTCCGTCCGGTCTGCCATTGTTTCACTAGGAACTTGTGCACAATAGGTTTGTTGTTGTTGAAGAGATGACCCTGAAGGCTATCAAGTATGGAAATGGGAAACTTGAAGTATTGGATCAATTGCTGCTGCCGACACAGACGAAATACGTGAACATAAAAGGAGTGGAGGATGGATGGCATGCCATTAACAAAATGCAGGTAAGTTGGAAGTCATATGCTGGACTTTATTGACAGAGCTTTGGCCCTGAAGTTCGTGGATAATGTTTATGGGAAATTAGTTTTGAGAGTGTTCTCTCCTGTTCTATGTAGGTTCGTGGAGCCCCTGCAATTGCAATTGTAGGATGTTTAAGTTTGGCAGTTGAACTTCAGCAGGAAGTGTATAACTGCAAAAAAACATTGCGACAAGAAGTTGAAGGGAGGTTAAACTACATGGTGTCGGCCAGACCCACTGCCGTGAATATGAAAATAGCTGCCGACGATTTGATTGCTTTAGTAAATTCTCTTGACGAAGACGAGACTGTTGATGTAGAATCAATGAAATTGAGGTAAGTATGTCTTAATTATGGGTCGTGATGTATTTAGCGCCCATGACATATGATGCTAATGGATATAACAGAATAGTGCTCTTTATTTTCTTAGGTTTGTCCAAGCCATTGAGAGAATGCTTGATAAAGATGTTTCTGATAACCGTGCCATTGGGGATAATGGGTCGTTAGCAATTTTAAGTGGGAAAAAGATGGATGGACCCGTTCGAATTCTGACTCATTGTAACACCGGTTCTTTGGCTACTGCAAGTTACGGGACTGCATTAGGCGTTATTCGTTCTCTGCACGCCAATGGGAAAATAGGTGAGTGATCTTGCTGCGAATGATGGCAAAGTATTCTTACCTTTGTCATCATTTTATCCAGTCTGAGCTCGAACCTGGAAGGAACCTTTATTTCGTGACTTGATGCAATCTGCCTTCATATAAGTCTTAACAATTGCCT
Source organism: Ischnura elegans (assembly GCF_921293095.1). NCBI lineage: Eukaryota > Metazoa > Arthropoda > Insecta > Odonata > Coenagrionidae > Ischnura > Ischnura elegans. The sequence goes on along the minus strand of NC_060246.1, from coordinate 89,495,074 downwards.
TACGTGTTCAACTTGAAATGTTCCAAATCTCTCTCATGCTATCCAAGGCTCTGCCACGCCGTATTGGCATGTCAACACATTCATGGTGAATGCAAATTGCCTGTTTTTTTGGAAATCATGCTCTTTCTTATGATTTAATCTTTTTCTGTTGCTTGAATAAGTTTATTGCCATTCATAAAATTGTACTCAGGGCCAAGCTGCTTGATTGTCATGAAAGATGCAATTTCTTTTTTGACATGTCCAGCCAGACACCTTGAAATTATTTGGTTGGAGGTTCATTTAGTGGCCATGCCTTACATATACTCCTCGACCCAATTATTGTTATGCTTGTTAACTTAAAACAATGTTATATTGTTGTGAAAAAGGCTTTGAGATTTTGATTATAATGGTACACTCGATGAGTTTTCTTTGATATATTGCTCCTGTACATGAATTAAGTTGGTGGCTCTTTGGAATCAATGACTGTGATATCCAGTCACTTTTCAAATTATTTGATTTTCCATTATTTCAATGCTAAGATGTAATGGTGAAAATGAACTGCTGATTGAATGTGACTTTAATGTGCCTTGTCAGTTCATTATGTACTGTGTAAAATTTTCATCCAATTATGGCCAGTGATCATATGGTGCATGCATAGTAAGCTGACTAGTGTGTGATTTGAAACTATAGATTTTGCATTTTCAATCAGTTGTGAGGTGTGCTATGAAATATTGTTTTTTACGTTGAGTGTTCCTGCAAGGTGTTAGTGTTAACTCCTTTTGAATTTTGCAAAAACTGATGATTATTATTAAATTCATGGCGTGTGAAAACTTTTCCCAAGTGCTCATTATCCACTTGGACAACTACTTCCTTTTTACCAAGGACTGCAAACAGATAACGTCTGCCTTATGCATTGGAGCCCCCAGCCTCATATCTACTGCTATTATTTGCTTTTGGTTCTCTTATGCTTACAGGGAATTTTAACTGATAAGGTGAGCATGACTCAATGTATCACCAAAACAAGATAGCCCTTTTTTGGTCATGTAAAAGTGTTTGCAGGTCTGTGGTAGATAACTTTTTCATGTTGGCCAACTTCTGCATTCTACTGACAGATTGTACTCTACTTTTAGTCTCGAAAATAATATCTTTTTACTTCATCACTTCAATTAGTCACAATAAGGTGGTGGACGTGCCTTGACTAGGAATTACATTGTTATTTCTTGTAGCTAAGGGCCTAAATCAAACATTTATATCATGGATACGAAACAGAATAGTCTAAAGAGATGATGATTTAATTGCAAAGAAATGGAAAATGTTCTTCTGTATTGTTGAAAATCATGTGCTGATATAATTGTGGTTGTGTACTCTTGGTGGACTAATGTACGAATTTGAAACTAAGCGCAATTATAACTCTGTGTAAATCTTAAAAGTCCAGACAGATTCAAAATCCTAATTGATGTTTGAAGATATTTAAAAAAAAAAGGCTTTATCCAGTGAAGTTGTGAACCTTATGTTGATGTAAAAGGTAGTGAAGGAGGCATATACCATTGGCTCTATTTTGCCAAGACTATTTTTGTAACATTGTGGCGTATGTTTTTTTTTACATTTGCACAAGCTCTAATGTATATGGATGAAATATACTCTAATTGAAAGTATTGAATGATATTTATTATGAATTTGAGTGATAAAGAGATATGTTATTTTGTGGTAGCTAAGAAATTTTCTTTATGTAACTACTGTTGCCAATAACTTAATATCTAATCATACATGTTTTAATATTAACTTCTGTTTTGTGGGCTCATTCCTGTATGTGTGTGGAGTCAGTTGGTGCAGCTAAGTTGTTAGTTGGCATTCTCAAATTAATAAAGTGTGTACACACTTTATTAATGCATAGTTTCCTACAGGCTTTATTTCCCATCCATGTTAACACTTTCTGAATAGTGCCTGGGCAGTTCTCAGACATCCCAATATTCATGTGTGTTCATGGCTATCATTCTGTAGCTGCTTTTCTTGACCTGCTTGTTTTCTGAATAGATTTTGGTGATATTATGCTCACTCTATCTCTTTGCACTGGCAGATTTATGTTATATAATTTTAATGGCTCGTAAAACCACAGTAAAATTACTCTTTTTCGTACTGGTTCAAAAATACACCGAAAAGCCTTGTCTTAGGTGGATGTAAGACCTACAGTTTGGAAAGTGCTAAAGCTTACTTGACTTGGAAAATTAATGCTTTTGAATTTGTTCAATTTCATCAAGTATTGTGTTTTATTAACTTTTACACCAGTAAAATCTCCAATTTTGGTGACCATTTTACAGCAATTAAAATATAACTTAGATATCAACATATTTTAGGTTGTTTTTCCTTCATCGGGTGGAACTAATGCCTTTTTCATCAGCTACACTGTTCCCTATGACCTTCTCGCCATACTTTTTTTTTGTTTCAGTACATCACTACTGATTGTCCTTGCTTCACAGGTTCCGAGGAGTTATCTGACTTATTCAGCACATTATATTATGTCATTACAAATTCCTTTGATTTCTTCTCTAGGGTCTTGTAAGACTGAGAAAATTGTTAAAATCTAAATTACTCATTATAAACTAAACCTTTTATGCTGAGAGTATAAATAGGAAAAAATGTATGCCACATTGTGTAAATGCTTGGGGTTGAAATTATTTAAAATTAGTATACTATTTTCTCTTTGAAAACCTCTTCTGTCCACATTGTCGAGAAAATATTCAGGCCTATGAAATTGTAAAATCAATGTGGTCCTTCTAATTTTAATTTTTATAACTAACATTCATAGCATCAAATTCTAAGGGCTTTTTTAATTTTGGCAAAGAAACTATTTCCTTCTCTTTATAGTTAACTTATTTTCAAGCATGTAATTCCTAGTTTTGATGCTTATCTTAGCCAAACCTTAATTTTATGCATGAAGCATACTCTATCTGCAGAACTTAAACTGAGTTAACATATTTTAAAGGGTTTCTAATGCTGACTCTATCATCTAAAGGTTGATTTGGAAAATTTGTAGCGTATGATATCACTAACAATCACCTTTTCCAGCTTCATCTTATGAATATTAAATAGTGATTTTGGGATGTGTTTTTATTTTTTATTTTGATGAATCCTAATGATTTAAAGCAAATTTTCAGGGTAACCCTGCCTAACAAAATCTTGGCATTCTAATCTTGAGCATTTGATATTTATGAAGTTTCCTTAAAAACCAGTGGAGTATTTATTGGAAATGAGAGAGTTGTTTTTAAAGTTGAGCAAATTTGGAAGGTTTATTATCACTGCACTTGGGTTGACTTTGTTGAGGAATGTTTATCTGGCAACCATGGACTGCTTGTAATTGGGTAACTACTCAGAAGATAAATAAATAATAAAGATCATAATGAATGTTTATATCTCTGGATCAGCATTGTGTATGTGGTATGCCAGTGAATATCTGTATGTCACTGAATTTGTTTGGTGATTAATTACATGTATGTCAGCAAAGTAAAGTATTATCTTTATTCCAATCAGCCTTTTTTCATATAAATCAATGGAATCGGAATATTTGAGTTGGAGAATTGGAAATAGTTTCTAAAGTATATCTTATTGTCATACTCATATAAATGTAAATATGTTTATGCATACAGGTATCTGATCTATTGAGCTGAATTTCTATTCTGATTTCAGAATATCATTACATTTGGAATGAACACTATCAAATCAACTATTTGATGAAAACATACGTGCATATAAGCTGTCAGAATCACTCTCCATTAACCACTCATGATTTTAATGTTGTTTTCTCTTATGTGAATGCAAATAGTGAAAAAAATGCAGTGAAGTTGCTTTGAGGTAATACCTAATATGAAGCAGACAAATCGTAAACTTTAGCAGTCGGCGTGCAAAGTTTCCATGATTGCATATAATTTTTTAAGTTGGCTTGGTGTGTCCTAGAAGGACCGCTAATTTCCTATTCTTCAAGTATTGAACATCATACAATTGGTGCTGGCGCCAACCTGCGTACTACATCCAATTCCCAGACCAGGTGTACTGCACTGAGACGAGGCCCTACAACCAGGGAGCACGGTTGACGGCATATGAATTGGTTCAAGAGAGGATTCCAGCCACACTCTTGTGTGATAGCATGGTAGCGGCATTAATGAAGAAGAGGCATATCACGGCTGTAGTTGTGGGAGCTGACAGGATAGCTGCTAATGGAGACACGGCCAATAAGATTGGAACCTATCAGGTGATTAACTGTTCATCAAATAATTCTCATTGCCAACCTTTAAAGTCATAATAAGTTTGGAATTTGATTTTATTATTTTAGGTATATTTTTCCTTCAGGGTTGATTGAGTTACTATTACATTTTAAAGATTTAAGGATCCTTATTTCATTCGTATTTTTTTGCAGCAATAATGATAGCTTTCATGCTTAGCACGTCCTGATGAGATGCTAAGTCAGTTAGTCTCCGAGCTATTTATGATATTTCTATATAAAAGCAGTTTCGTGAAATTTTTAAATGTGTAGAGAACTTTAGTTGTAAATAAGTTTGTAGTCATCGTTAATTATAATCTGTTATGCTTATCAATGTTTCAATTAGGGTGACTGCTAATAATCTCCAATGATTAGCATACTGGCTTGTTAATAGACATTGCCTGCTTGTACCTTGGATAGAATGTAGTAATATCTATGAAGCTACCTAACAGGTACCCCTTTAAAAATTTCTCGACATAATCAGACTTATGAAGAAAGACATAAGAAATAGAATTTTGAGCAGCACCAATGGTGATTGGAAACAAAGTGTGGGTGAGATGGATAACTTTCAGTAACCCTTTCCTTGAAAATTTTGAATAAATCAATTACTTTCTCACTATTGTTTTAAAGTATCGTTGATGATCTATCAGATTGAATACAGAATTAATTGTGTTGATTTCCCAAACAATTTCATCGCATTGTATTGCATGTTTTGCTACTTTTAGCATGCAGTATGTGTGTAATCATCCTCATTTTCTGTGATTTCTCCTATCAGTGTTCTTCTGTCTGTGTGATACTCTTCATCCTATTGCATACTCACAATCATGGTGTTAATTAAATACTTCACTGCTTATGTGTACAGTGTGTACTTTACCACCAGTTCCCTCCTGACTTTGCGATGCATCCTTCTCATAGGTTTTTCATTTACTGTGTCTTGATTTTCGTAGTGAGCCATATTAAAAGCTTTCCTACACTTCTGTCATCTGTATTTGCTCAACTCGCATGCATAATTTTTGCTATACATTTATCTGAAAGTTCTTGATCCAACACAATTCATATTACTGACCCAGTAGTTCCTGGGTGATGCAGTGTCAGGCATTGTCAAGCCTTATCGTTTTTATTTTTTTAAATATTGTCTATGTTGAATATGTTGGTATTAGAACAATTGAGTGTTTTAAATAGAGGTTGTAGATAGCCCTAATACGTATTTATGTGAAAGAGTACTCATAGTTGTGACGTTAAGTGATCAGGCTGGACTTACTTCTAAGCAGGGCTTAAACCTAGAGAGGATATTCATTTTGTAATGGAAGGTATTTTTGTAACTATTCATGTAAATGTGTGGTTTTGAGAATAATGAAATCAACCAGTACATAGACTTTTGTCAATGCATAACAGTTCTGATCTATTAAATCAAAGTGGCCTCTTTATTCAAAACCTAATACTTGTTTGAAGTTATCAGAAGTTTAAACTTGGGTACTAGTCCTCTCGCGTTCCCTTTGTTTTTAATGTTACCATTTGTTTCCTTTCTTCTTTATGCAAGGTTCCCACTCAATCATGAAAACCTGAAAACGGTGAATAAGCCATGAATTTCTCTACTATGAAAAAACCGGGAAATAGCCGTGAATTTCATCTTAAAAATCTCTCAAACTAGATTGTAGAACTACAATTGACTGATGAGAAGAAAAATTGATATGTATTTGGATCATGTTTCAGGGTCGAGTCACGTGCACTCATTCCATGGAAAAATTAGTTATTTTGAGCTGGGAAAGGTAGAAAATGGTGAATAGAGGAGAGTTGAGAAGGAAAGGTTGGGAAATATTTTGAGAAGGGATTGTTTTCGTAAATGATAGACAGATAATTGAATGAACAGCCTTTATAATGATGGCTAATCAAACCACTACTGTTGCAGTTTTTGCCAAAATAGTATGGCTTATTGAAAAAGAGTTTAGATATTAATATGGATGAGTATGAATACTTTTAAATCGTGCATTAACTATTAATGTCTCGTTATAAACTATGTACATATTTTGAAGTTATTATTAAATATCTATTCATGCAAAATCTCAATATGTATTCATTAACTGTATGGCTAGTCTTATCACAGGAATTTTCACACATTCCCAGAGCAGAATAATGAGCATATTCACATTGTTGGATATTGTTATGAGACAAAGCTGCAGAAATGTATTAGTTATTAAATCCATCCTTGCAGAATGTTTTTCCTTTTAGCATCAACTGTTGCAGGAATACATGTATTCACTCTGGTGTTTTCCAGTTAGTGATAATAATTTTGCATGTGATAATATTGTCTTGTAAACTTATTTCAATAGCTCATATGTTAATAGATTTTGCACGATTTCAATAATGTATAGATTGCAGTCGTAGCCAAGCACCATGGGGTACCATTTTATGTTGCTGCTCCCTTGACATCAATTGATTTCAAAATTCCGAGTGGAGACCATATAGTCATTGAAGAGAGGCCAGACCACGAAATGACACATATAGGAGATTACCGCATAGCTGCTCCTGGTAAGATGTGTATATATTAAACAACCGTACATGTTTTGCTGTGAGTGGGGTGTTAAGTACAATATTTTTGTGCCTGGGCTAAAACTCAGTGTATTCCAGCAATGTCGTAAGTGAAAGTTTGCATTTTAAATTTTAGTTTTTAATGTGTAATTAACCCTTAGGTGCATTCGCCTGCAAGTATAGCGCCAGTGCACGCTAGCGGCTTTTTTGCCGCACTTTTACATTTTTGATTTTTCCAAGTATACATTCAAATTTGAGGTTGTTTTGACGTATATGGGGAACTTCTAATAAATAAAAGCAGTTAAAATATTTTTCCGATTCATTTATAAACAAAAATATCACATAATTATATGCAAATTTCTTGATAAATACTTCGACTAATTTTTCTCAAGGAATTGCAGACGACAATCTAGACACTAAAAAGTCAAAAAAACACACACAAAAAAGGAAATGGATATGCCAAATCGTTAATGCAATCATAAAAATTTTAAAAATAACAAACTATACAAGCAAAATTAATTTTTCAATTTTTTCACCCTTGTTGGCCGTCACTGCCTCCGAAATGACATTCGTGATATCTTTTGACAAAGGTGGAATTATTATTGCATATAAATAGAAAACATTCGTATATTTATCGTCTTATAGTTTTTACATTTTCCACGTGTAAAATAATTACCCGCCCTACATTGAGGTTCATATGCAGAAGCAGATAATTCAGGAATTTTCCCAAGTCTCATTGCTAGAAAAGCCTATGTGTCTGCTGGAAGATTACCTTTTATCACCCTGGACTTGAAATGTTAATCTACAAGGCTAAACGCGAGAGCTTCCATGAACTCCATTCTTGGTCTTCGATGGATTTTTTTCAAAATTCTTAGCTACAAAAATCACGTAGTCGCTAAGAGTAGCCATATAAAAAACCGGAGAAGTTGTGATAGAGGCCACCTTCGTGTTCATCTTGAAGGGGAGTAATTTACGCACTTTTGGTCCACAGAATCGACACCTCCCTTTGTTGAGTTGTAGTTCAGGATCATTTCAGGTCTTGCAGTTCGTTTCGATGTCCTCTTTGCAGTGCAACGTAGAAAGCACTTCAAAAGAAATTCACATTTTTTTCGATTTGTGCAGTACGAAACAAGAGTGCAGGTATCCTGGAAACCAAGAAATGAAGTTGCAGCCTATCGAATTTTGCAGGGTAGAAACTCTATGTGGGTTTAAGGATTTTTTCACGGTACCTAATAAAGTTAGACCATTTTCTTGCAAATAAATGGCTAAATCAAGACTAATAAGTGAATGAGTAAATAATAATAAAATGAATAGTAATGCTTTGCTGTTATTTTCCCATTCGAATTCATGAATTCCCGTTGCTATCCCGAACGCTGTTCTGCAAATCATCAGGACTGTTACATCTGTTTTACAAGCTCTTCTAGCATCTAGCTTCCAACTTTTATTTACAGAGAGAGTGTATTAAATCCCAAATAAAGATATTATTTCTAAACGAGAAGTAGTGATGCAACCTCTGATTCTCGGGTAAACACGAGATAACAGTTTTCCATCAATATTGGTATTCTCGACATTTTTTTCAATCACTTTCAGTAAAATCGTTTTTGGCAACAATTCGAGTTCGATTGCGGCATTCTTAGGAAATGATGTTGGCCCTGGTGAAACACGAACAATGTATTTAGCTTTTGTTTGGGTGTTTGCAAATTGTATCTATGAGTTCAGCCAATGCGTTTCACCGCTTTCCGTTGATCAAGATAAACGTTGGAATTATGTGGGCGGCTAACAATATTATTATCATCAGACTGCTAACTCTCGCTGGAATGTAATGCGCCTTCAAAAACATTCTTCCTCCCCTTCACTTTCATGTGAGAAATCAAAAAAAAATTTCCATATCGTGGTTTAACTGCCCTTCCATTCCATCTTTATTATCAAGCTTTTGAAGCACTCGTTAGAACTCATGAGGGTGATAAATATGTTCTGACCTTGTTATATCATATACTCTACAATAGTTACCACCGGCTAAATTTGTTCATAAATCGATAAAATCATAATACAATTTACGTCCATAAGGAGGTTACTATTCCTGAATCTTGATATAATGCCTTTGGAGCATTATGCTCTTTTCCCGCAGGTAGATACAACAAGTGCCGACTCTTGGCCTTCAAATTCCAATGCATAATACATTATAATAAATGTGCATAACTTATTTTTCGGTCACTAGTAAAGCATATGCAACGCATTTTTACATAAATGTAATGCATACTTGGGTATGAAAACGAAATGTTTAAATTACGACATGTGGTTTGAGGTTGACATAAATTATACTAATAATAATAGTAAAGAAATGATAATGCAAATGCTTACAAAAGCTATAATAAATACGAAACCACATATTAACATAGTATTGCAAAAGTGATTATGCTTCCAAGTTTCCACGGTAGCGACAGATTATCAGAAGTTCCGTAGTATCGTGTGAACGCCATCCAGCGGCAAATCACACGCAGTTGTCGTCGTTCTCACTTAGTAAGATTCTTACGCAATAGTTGGTCGTTACATTGACGCAAACATATGTTCTTGGTGGAGGGAAAAGTACAGAAATAGAATACCAAAGTGTACCACAAGTGATCCATGCACAGTAAACGCGCTATTTCGAATTTTTGAAAAATGCGGCAAAATCCCCGCTTAGCGTGCACCTAAGGGTTAAGCTAAGAATTCTATCCGAATACATGCAAGTAATTACTATCTTACTGTCTCCTTCTGCCATTGGGCTTAAAAAGAGGGAGCAAGTATTTTGGTGAATATTTAATTTTGCTTGGATAGAAAAAGTATGTAATTAAGTGATTCATTTATTATTAGTTATGCGTATTTTTTCTTAAGCAGCTTTTTAATGAAGTCAGAAAACGTGTTAAGAATAGTGACATCAGTATTTAACGTCATTTAGAATTGTAGTATTAATGCAGAGTTCTGTGGTTGTACTGAATTATTTGATCACATCTTCATTACTTTTTGCTCGAGATGTAAAACTCATTTACATTTGCCTCATCACATAGAGGATTAGTAGTGTATAAGTATGATGCTCGAGGTGCAACAGGTTTTAAAAATCCAAAACTAGTTGGAGTTGTAAATTAGGTCTAATGTTCATTCTTAGAAATTAACGGAACTAGGTTATGAATCTGTGCTTAAGTACATAATAAACAAACCATGTTGGTTTCAATGGATTTCATTTATAGGATATTTGTCTCATTGGTAGCCGGCATAATGTTTATGTGATTTATAGAAATGAAACAGAGAAGTTGATGAAAAATACCTCAATGGAGCAAGAAATCAAACCATTTTTAGTAATTATTGAAAGTTTGTTGAATTAGATAAGGCACAGTTTCCAATATCTCAGGGGAAAGTCGTGCTGTTATTTTTGTTCGCATACTGTTCTATTGTACTTAATAAGATATATGTATTTTATTTTCAGGAATATCATGCTGGAATCCTGCATTTGATGTTACCCCAGCAGAATTAATCACAGGCATCATTACTGAGAGAGGGACATTCATGCCTACTGAGATTGAGAACCTTAGATATATTTCTCGGCAGCACATGTCATGATTCCCTCATTTTGGGATGGCGCCATGAATAAATGAAATGATATTTTGATAAGTTTTTGTGAGAATATGTCAGGAAGTTGAAAAACTATGCGTGAGAGTATGTTTCACCTTTTTACATTTTGCTGTTAGATGAAATATTACTTTCGCTGGAATCCTTTTTTAAATGACTATTACACATTACAATTTATTTATGTAGGATTAGCAAAGTATTCCACGTAAACTGTGTTCATTGATAATTTGAGCTCTCATTCGGTCTATAGGATAAATATTTCTGAAGTCAGACATTTTGTCCATACTTATATTCATGTAGTTTGAATTGAAATTTTAATATTGTTATTCCTAATTGTAAGTTGTTATTTTTGGTGGAATTGTGACAAGGGAACTCATTCACAGTTTTGTATCCTGATTGAAAAGATTTTGTCCTTAATTTAAAGTTTGTTGATGAGGCCTTTGTCTTCCAAATTAAATATAATGTTGATTACTCATCTTGGTTATTTAAAGTTTCCAAAAGATTATATTCTTATGATTTAAATGATGCATTATAGCAGAGATAGTTTTCTAAATCAGTCAATCTAGGAAATTCTTCTTGTTTTGATCATACATGTAAACCTTTTTGCCCATTCAAAAAGGGTAAGTCTTAAAAGGCTGTGATATTTAAAACTTCGAAATATATGTGCTTATCTAGGCATCTTTGAAGTAAGCCTCCAAGTTCTTAATTATTGAGGAACATGCTGGGTGTGTTTTTTTATCTAGGCTACAGTAGTCTTATGCTGAAATGTTATTGTACATTTTGATCAATTTTGAAAATTTTCTCGTGATAAAATATACTGTAAGCAACAGTTTGACTGCTGCCTCAAGCCATAATTGGTGCTGGCAAATAAAATCTATATATTTTGATTTACAGTTTGTATTATTTATAATAGAGGGAGGAGGGGAATTACTATCATTTTCAACGTTCCCCCCTGCTGTAACAATCGGTGAATGTGATGAAGAACCAGAAGAAAGCAGGAAGGTGTCATGGAATAGCGTAGTGGTCATCTTCTACTCCTTAATCTTTTATTTTTTCAGAAGTTAACATTCCCTTGACTACATCTACCAGTTTATATAGAGAAGTGAAAAAGTGAGTGTAGGATTTTCAGGACGTAATGCATTATGCAAAAAATGCATATTAGTGCAGTTGTACCTGTAGTTCATGACCATGCAGCCCTAAGTATCTGTGATATATGAGGTGATTTCTGTAAGTAATGCAACATATTTTTTTTTCACGGCCAATTTTGGTTGAAAAACTTGGCATTTCATATGGAACATTTTCAAACATTTCAGCTTCGTCTTGTATAGTTGCATTGACTGTAACGGAGATGCATTTCAAACAATCGGCAGTGATTGAGTTTTTAGTTACGGAAAACAAGGGTATTTCAGATATTCATAAATGCTTGCAGCATGTCTACATTGGTTTTGTAGTGGACAAAAGCAGGGTAAGTCATTGGGCAATGCATTTTTCATCATTGCCCCTATGGGGATGATTAAGAAGTTATTGAGGTGGTACGACGTTGGCTCTGACATTGACCAGTGGAATAGTACCGTGCAGGCATGCAGGCCCTCCCTTCAAGTTGGTGTCAAGCCATAGCATTGAATGTAAATTATGTTGAAAATAGCTTTTGTAAAAATTGTGTTGCTAAAAGATTGGGGAATAGCATTGTTGTGTCCTGAAAGACAGAACGCAACATAGAATAACAAATATAGATCTCTGACCCGAGTGGCTCGGCCGAAGTCTCGAAGATTGGTTATAGGCACCAAAGAGTAAAAACTTAAGCGTTGGCTATGGAAGATGTTTATTAAGCCCTGGCCCTGGTTTATTAAGCAGAGCCTTCAGCTGCACCTGGGAGATGTTCCCCAAGTACAGTTTCCCGGAGTAAATTCTGGGGTATTCATATGACTCTCTGGACCAGGAGGCTGCAGTGGGTGGCATGAGAAGGGTCCTTTGCGAAGGATTCCCACGGAAACAGTTTTCCCAGGGAGAGCAACTGCAACACTTTGCCAGTGTGCAGGCTGCCAATTAAGCAAAAACCCCTTATTTCACATTTCACACATAAATCCCAACACAGGTTGGGAGGACGTCTGCCAAAATTATGATGCCTGACCAGTGGACCAGACCACCTAGAAATGAGCAGCTGGACCTTAAAATCTCCCATTCACTCTAAGCGTGACCCTCGGATGCTCCAATGTCAGCCTCCAGGATCCCATAAAGTACCGTGACAGCTTCCGCCCAGATACTCACAGCTAGAAGAGGAGGCGACGTACATAACAACATGGTGTATTTTGATGCTGAATAAAACAACCCGTAGTTCAGAAAAAAATGTGTTGCAATGCTTATTGAACTCTCCTCATATAATCCAGAAAGGGTCTAGCCGGTTAAGATGGTGAAAAGTGCCCCCAGATATTTGGAAAATAAAAAGTATACACTTATAGCGCATAGCAATTATGTGTTTTCCCAAAGTTTTAGGCCTCAGCAATGGCAATTAACTCCAAAAAAATTGAAACACAATTTTTAGTTTTTTAACCATATCCCCAGTTTTTATTTTTGGGAAAACGTTTTCTTGATTTTATGAAATGTACATGTATGCCATTACGTACTACTATCCTGATTTTTGCAAAATGTTTTGACGGAAAACTATAATTCTACGTTGAAATTTCTAAATTAAATAACAAATTTTAGAAAACAAATGCTCACCGAAAAAAAATATGTGTCATTACTTGTACATCAAAGTATATACCTAATTTTTTTCAGATTTTTAAAATTGGTGGAACAAGGTCAGAAGCATGAATAACTACTTTGTGCCATTTGCATCTATGTATTCCACGAGGCATTTGATTTGATTGTTGAAAGCAACGACTATTGATCAACATGGTCTTAAGACCCACTGTGTTTTCCACTGTCATACAGGACATGACTTAAGAGTTAATGATTGTTAGGATTGATGAGGAAGATATGTTAGAATAAGTGTGGGAGTCTGCTGTAAAGTTGAAAGTAATACGTAGAAGACATGAAGTGAAATGTAATGAAAAACTAGGATGCTAATTACAGGTGTAATGATGAACTAAAAATTCTTGCTAAGGGATAGGTAAGCGATAAAAAGTTAGTTTTAGGAAGGCCAACAAGCTTGAACTTCTCTAGCCTTGCAATAATGACAGTGTGCTTATATTTTGTCAAAAATATACTAGAAGAGAAACATGTTAATATTATGTGGAAGCAGATATTTAATGTCAATTAAAGGTATTATAGCCTTAAATAAAATTTGCACCAAGAATCAAGTACTTGCTAAGTTTCTCTCTGTAGTCTGTGAGCGGTGGAAGTATATCTTTCAATAAAGATGAAGTCTTGAAAGTAGGTTGGTGCATTTCTAAACATTGAGATTAAATTTCCAATAGGTTATGCAGTTTCTAGAATTCAAATGAAATTTATCAGAACTGAATAACCAATTAACAAGGTTCTGAAGTTATAGAGCAAATGTAGATCATAGACAGTTTGAGGCTTTTGGGAGAGGGTATATTTTTTTGAAAGAGGTGATTCTCACTGTAAACATACATATTAAAGTGTTTCAGTAGTTTTTCAAGTTCTCATGATCTGCAATGATAGGAGTGAAATGTTCTGTTGACCTATTATGTGAGTTATGTATATAAGACCAAAAGATTTATAAATTCTTTCACTCTGTCAGTTACATATATATTCTTCCCCACGTATTAACGATTGCTTCATGTTTCACTGCATTTTTCTGTGAATCATTGATGTGTATAAGAATGGGTTTCATATTGAGCTAATTTTGGTTGTGTGAAATAATCAGTATTGACTGAAAACTTGCTAGAATCTGTGTGGTGTTGTGGATTGTATGTAGACCTTCAGGTCCATGTACAGCTAGTTAAAATTTTCACCTAATGTTGGGAATGAACCAAAGCAGAAATCGGATGTGAAAATTTCAGTTCTTTTTGTTTTACATTGTATTTATGGCTCTTGTTTTATTGTTTTTAGATGAGCGTTATATTCATTGTTCATGTAAATGTTTGGAAATGCATATATGTATTATTATCTGCAGATATTTGACCAAAGTGGAATGATTTAATTTGTTTGAATTCCAAATAATGTAAGGGAATCAGAAAATAATAGAAAATATGTATGTTTATCAGCAGGGATGCCAACCCACAAAAAGTATTGGGGGGCCCAAACCAAATCACTTTCATTTTTCTGGCCTGATGGTATTGTATCTCGGTCTTACCCTTTGCCGGGTGTCCCGCCTAACCCTGTCAGGGTTTGGGGCGGGTGGACTGCACACTATGCCCCAGGGCAAAATCCTGTCTCCTTTTGAGAGAGCGGGGGAATTGGTTGGAGTGAGAAATTCTACTGTATATCCTACCCTTGGAATCCACACATAGGATATAGGGAAAAAGTATTACTGCAAGTTCTTGGAAGATACGAATCAGCACATGGTTGGCAGCTGAGCCCCTGCCTTTCGAACGGCCATTAGCGTTACTTCTGAAATTTTTATCCTTTTGAATGCGTTTCAAATGCTCTCCAGCTCTCTATACCTCCAATGCAACTGGGGAAGACTCTACTATACTGCACTTTCGTTTGTAGATTTTTTTCGCATGCATGTCAGTAGCGAGTTGAGGAAGAAAGTAAGAAGTCGAGAAAGATATGAAGGGAAGAGAACCGTCGCCATTCAAATAGTTGTCAGTGAATCAGAAGAATCTGTGAGAAGAAGTGAAAATCAGTCTGGAATGTCAGTCAGTGAATCGGAAACATCAGTTCAGGGACCATCTGACCAATCCATCATCATCTGCATGTAATGGAAGCAATGATTCCAGTTCCCAAGTCCAAGATAGTGAATCCCATGGTGACTTCGGTCTAACAGTAAATGCACAGCTCTTTCCAATTAAATGCAGATGCCCTTTCATGCACATGCGTATGGTATATTCCAAATAAACCGGACAAATTTGGAATCAAGTACATAATGGGTTCTGACAGATGTGAAATGAAAATACTGCCTAAATTTATTTCCATATTGTGGCAAAGATGAAGATTGGCCATCAAATCAAGCGTTGGGGAAATAAATAGTTACTGAAGTGACTGTAATGTACAAGAATTCAGGAATAAATGAAACTTGTGACAGTTATTTTCCATTCACCCAGCTAACAGAAAATTTGGTAAAATGGAAAATTTCTCTTTTAGGGACTATCAGAAAAAACAGGCGTGACGCGCGAACATTGTACTAATTAGAGGGTTTTAAAAAAATTAGAACACTTTTCATAAGCGAAAAATCTTCGTTTTTCAAATAAATATTTTGTGAAATCATTATTTTTCAAAAATTTGTTTTCTTTCCTTTATAGGAAGCAAAGTGATTGTATTTTTATTTGGGGGGGTCCGGACCCCCCGGATCTCCCCCCTCGCTACGCCTCTGTCGTCTCCTTCCTATGCGTTATAAATACTTCGCGGATTGAAATCTTTCTGCGTCGTATCCCATATCCTCACTGTGCTGTGGCACGCAGTTTAGGGCTAATTTGTGTTTCAAATCGTTAAAGTAGGTAAACATATCGGAAAATGTAACTAAATGCTTTTATCCAAAGTTGCAACCTCCAAAAATTTTATCTAGTGTATGCTTATCAGGGGCGCATCCAGGAATTAAGGCGAGGGGGCGCAACTAATACTGGGGGGATTGGGGTAATTGCATACCCGCCAGGGTAAGCGGGAGGTGCGGAGGCCTTCCGCCAGAAAAAATTAAGATAAATGGTTCAAAATTGTGATTTTTACGGCCTTCTGAGGGATATTTTATTAATCCTCACACTCTTCTATAAGCAATATTAATCACATTAAGTAAAAAAGATTTAACTTAAAAATTTCTGTGAGCTCTGGGGGGGGGTTTATCTCCCAAACCCCCCCCCCCTCGCTGCGCCACTGATGCTTATACCCAATGGGTCTATAGCCCCCATAGATCCGCCACCGAGTGGCCGTGTAGCCAGACAAGTGGAAGAAATGAAGATGGCAGTGGGAAAGGAGATTTGAGGAGCCTGGCTGGATTTACTGCAGCACCAAAATTTTTATTCTCCTTTTCGAATTTAATACCTTCCACTTTCCTCATTCAGGCACGTAGGTGGCTGGAAATATTCTTCGATAAGGGGGGGTTGAGTTTACTTTGATGGTCAGCGGGTTACCTATACTGGTCAATTCGCACTCATCGGAAAACCATACACTTCATTAAATAAGACACTGGTTTAGTTTGCATTTAGACAGAAGCACTGAGATATCGAGGGTTAAGTTCTAACAACACGTATCTCAAAAATAGCAACCTTTCAGGAGAGCAAAGAAACGATTAATTTTTTCTAACTGTACACTAAAATGAAAAACCAAGAATTCATAAAACTGATAAAAAGAAGCATACATTTGCCAACAAGAGTGGTTTTTTGCTTGAATTTTATTATTTAATGTTATTAAATTTTGTCTATGATACCTGTGTCAAATCGGCCGAATTTTAAGATACGTGTTCTCAGCACTTATAGCTATCGATATAAGATTTAGGTTTGGAGAAACCAATGCTACTAAGCCTGTTTTCGCAATAAACAGTGATAAATATAGCATTCAAAGTCATATCGATGAAGTTTGAAGCTTATCTAAAGAATTATATCCTTTTACGGCGAGTGAAATTGATCGAAAAATATTGAGCGTATGCAACCCGCGTGCCACCAAAATTGTTTGACTGGGGTTCTGTATGTGCGATAATCCGGGAACCAAAGGGCAAAAATGAAAGAAATTTTAGGTGATAAACTGCAGATGTCTAATGAGTCGCTGCGCCACACGACAACGGCTGGTGTCCAAACACCTCCACGACATGTCTATTGAGGCGCCTTGCGAGGTAGTAACCAGATTTATCGCTTGGTTAAAGGTTCGTGGCCCTTCGTTGGGTTCGCAGGGATGGTGACTTTGACGCGATTAGAGATTTTGTGTATTTTTAATGCCGGAAGATAAAATCAACTTTTAATCACGCCCTTTTCTAGCAATAAAAAATTCCAAAAAAAACTCCCTAAGCCGAAAATTTGTTTACGCTCAAGGGTCATCAATTTTTGATTGAACTGTTAACACGAAGGGGTGCCAAAAATTTTCCCAACCAGCGCCTATCCTCAAAGCACCAAGCTTATATCTCCCCTCCGCTTGGCCGTTGCCACCGCGGCGTAAAAAGGATATATATCTGCATCATTGATGTCACGAAATAGGCCTGGATACCTTAAAAAATATTCCCTGAGGATTATAATCACTTCTTTGTTTCTTTAATGACTGTTAGTTTGATGGCCAACAAACCATATGTTAAATTCTTGCATGTGTGTCAGATCTTATTGTCGATTTCCCACGGCACCTCAAGCCCACCAAGTAACCCTTTGGCACTCATCCGACGGATTTCAAACTCCTTCCTTAGTTCTTGAGCTATGGCTACGCAAACATTTTTTTAGGTGCACTTAATTGCAGTTACCATGAAAACGGTTTTACTTGGATATCCAGCCTTATCGACATTTTATTTAAAACTTTGGTTTTTTGAGAGCATTAAATAAAATTAAGTTTGGACGAAAATGTGCCATAATAACTGTATGAAACAATCTCAAAAAGAGTTAGATTGCGCCTTCGTATTGTTGATACTCGCTTAATGCTCTCATTGAGTAAATCCCCAAGATAAAATGTGCCATTTACCCAGAATAGGACAATTAGTCGTCATACTGAAACTGGTCACCATTTTATGCCGCTGATGAGTCGCCAGTGGTTGATCGGTACAGTCAACTGCTCTTTATGGTGGTCCTTATTATTCAAATTTTATGTATTTGACGCCTCCCTCAAATTATACCAATTTTAGAGAAAGCTAGCTTTGTAAAATATTACTGCAATCCAATAAGGTTGTTTACTAAGAACCAAAACTGACATTATTTGAAATAATTCGGTAGATGGAAGGGAAAAATTAGTTAAGACGAATGAAAAAATCTTCCTCATGCAGTCATACAATCATAACTTTCAATGAGGAAAACGCTAAAGTCGTCACCCCTTTTTCATGAGTTGGTGACGTCATTAGACTTCTGCTTCATTTTCTCATCCGGGGAGAAGCTTTCATGAGAGCAGAGATTCGCTTTCGAGAGCATATTTACAAAAACTAACCCCTCATATAAAAGGACTGGTAGTGTCTGAGAACAGGTGACGTGCAGCATGAGTTCATGACGTCATCAAATTTTATGCTAAAGGCAGTCGATACTTCAACGGGAGAAATTAGGTTTCCAATTAGAAGCCAGAATTTCACGAGGTTTAGAGAAATGGGGTACGTCCTCCTCTATACTTTTTGAAAAGAGGAATTTATATCACCTGATACATAATAGCGAGACTTCACGACCTCTCTCAGTTAATCTCAAAACTGTTGTTTGTATGTACATAGTTTTTTTTCATCCTCAAATATTTGAGGTGTATATCTTCGACCACAATGCCACGAGTCTCATGAGCGGAATATTTGATGTAAAGACTAATGCAAAGAGGACGCATGGGAGATGTGTTCAGAGTAAATACGGAGAATTCAACCCAGTGAGAAAGTGGAGCTTTCCGTTGATTAGCCTCTCCGGATTAAGCTAGATTCGTAGACGTCAAGCGTTATGTAGGGCCTCGATGATAACTTCCGGTAGATTAGGTTCACTTACACATGTCAAGTAAACATTGGCGAGAATCTAAGTCATCGAGGTTGGCGCATGGGGAGAGGAATTTAAAATGATACCAAAAAAAAGCGTCGTGTCAAAACTTTCCATCCATTGAGGGCATAGAGTAATTTTCCTTTCACTTACGAGCAATTTAATTGGGATTTGATATAGGTTTAAGGAATTTATTGGGCTTCGATTTTAAAATCAATTCATCTTCTAAGCACTCAGCATAAAAGTATCGAGCGAGATTCACAAGCAATTATGCTGCAAAAATTGAATTTGAAGTAATCGTTTTTTTATTGAAAGTATTCTACCGAACAAGGCAGGTTTCCATGGAGAGATTCAGAAGTATTCAGGTAGTCTCTCCTTCCTTCAAGGACTTCCCTCATCATTTCACAATAAGGCCTACTTCCTTTCATTCTATCAAAAAAAATCCTCTTCTCTTCCTTCCTCTCCCTCGTTTACCAAACATTCTACCCTCAAACACAGTTTACAACGCAACTGGATACAATGAAGAATATCGAGCCATATTAATTTATTATTTATTACAACTATTTTTATTCAGCCTTCGTTCTGAAAATATCGTTCATTATTGAGGATAATGTACAATGGCTGTCCTTTCAGGACATCTATGGAAATGGAAACTATATTAAGTGATGGATTCTTAATAGTTACTGCTTTATGTTCTTAAAGCGTTAACTATAAATAATAATCATTTTAATCACTTGGAACACATCAAAAATATTAATAATTTACTTTAGAAGAGCACGAGTATGAAAATATTTTTAAGGAAGCCACATGCGGGCTTCAGAAATTTCGGAACAGGTTGGAATGAGAGAGTATAACTCGACGACATTCTGACATACAGAAACGATACCAAGTGCGTTGTAACAAACACGTCCTCTACTTGGAGAGGACCTCATCCCTTACCCTCCCCTATCTACTGGAATAAGTGGTTATGCGATCCTTACTCTCTAAGGTTGGTAACACAGTTATCGCACAGCTCCTTAGGAAAGGGGTCGTGCATTCCAGGTACGAATCAATATGGGGAAGTGAAGCTGATTTAATTGCATTTTTTCGATAGTATCCTTCAAATTTCAGCGAATCAATCTCTATGGCAATTTGGTAGGCTCTATGACCCAAAATGTATATCATTTCTGGAAAAAAAACATCTTGTCCGATGTACGGAGTGGTGCATTTGGAGTGTGCTAAAAGCAATCAATCGGGGATTGATCAGTCTCTGAAAAATCTGTCACCGTCAGAATTTGAACCCGGACCGACTGAGTGGGAAGCCAACACAGTTACCACCACACCCACCCAATCCCCGTAAAATGCGTGAATTCCGCGGAAAAAATATTTGCTTTGACCTAGAAACGAACCGAAAATTTACGCATAGAAATGTTCATAATCGCCACTACGTGTCTTAAAGCGCTAGCGCAACGAGTCGTTCACGTGATGTCCATTGGACTGTTTCCAGTAAACGCATGTCACGTCAGTGCTCGTGAAAGAGAGCTGTGGCGGTGACGTGGCTCAGTCGTTGTTCCCGCGCCGTGATCTGCGAAGATGGCAAAAATCGAGATTCTAGCAGTGACTAAGTGCTTAGTTAAGAAAGGTGTGAAAGCAAAGGACATGCATGCCGATTTCCAGAATACACTGGGGGAATCTGCTCCTCATTGTCATTGGCGGATACATATGAGGGGTTGCAGGGGGCGCCCCCCCTTGCGGGTCCGCCCGCATTGTGGAACATTGCAAAACCCAGTGGCGGATACAGACGGGGGGCGCGGGGGGCGCGCGCCCCTCCCTTGAGGCGTCCGGCCGTATTGCCAAGCATTGCAGAACCAGAATTATGACTTTTTTATATCATAAGATGGCATTGTCTTATATATCTGTATGATTACTTTAATTAAAATTTTATTTTACTCTGCCTGTGACTTGTTTACTTTTTATCACGATAAAAGTAAAGGCAACTCAATATATCTTTTGCGCCCCCCCCTTGAGAGTTTTCTGTATCCGCCTCTGGCAAAACCACAATGATAACTTTTTTATATCATAAGATGGCATTGTCTTGTATATGCGTATAATCAGTGTAAATAAAACTATCTTAAAATATGCATGTAACTTGATTATTGTTTATTACGATAAAAGCAAAGGTAGCTCAAAATATCTTTTTCGCCCCCCACCTTAAGTTTTTTCTGTATCCGATACTGCTGCTCCTTCATATTAAACTGCTACCAAGTGGACAAATGAATTTAAATTTGGTCGGGGGAGCTTAGATCATGATCCGTGCAATGGTCGGGCAAGATCAGTCACTACTCCAGAAAAAATAGCAAAAAAGAATCGCATAAACAAAAATCTATGAAGCACATAAGGAAGCAAAGGTTTAGATGCTGGGTCAAATCAACCTCGCGTCAGGTCTGCTCCACGAAGCTGAACCCTCAGAGCCGGAATCATTCCAGAGTATGATGAAGTAACTACTCTCTGTGTAGGCAATCTGAAAACCCCTCTTAATGTTAACTGTATATGTTCTGCAGCGTTCTATTTGCGATTCCGTATCTCCTGGGATTTACCACCAGGTAATCGATGACAAAATAAAAACTGATAACATTTTCCCTAGTTTATAACCTGCGTCCTCAGGGCGACTCTAGCGATATCTATTTAGAGACAGTGGCGGGTACAGATGGGGGGTGCCCTCCCTTGCGGGCCCGCTCGTATTGCCAAATACTGCAGAACCACAATTCTAACTTTTTTATATCATAATATGCCATTGTCTTGAGTATGTGTGGAATAAATGTAACTAAAATTTTGTTTAAGCATACCGGGACTAGCCACGGTGATAAACTTTTACGGAGTCACCCGCACAACTTAACTAAAATTTTCTAAAACACTGCATGTGACTTGATTATTTTTTATTAGAATAAAAGTAAAGGTAACTCAAGATATCTTTTGCGCCCCCCCCCCCCATCGAGTTTTTTCTGTATCCGCTACTGTTTAGAGAAAGGTTGAAATGAGAGAAATAAAGTGGGCCCATGGGGGCTCGAGTTCGCTAAAAAAAATTGCAGCACAGAAAAACCAAGATGATTGGAAAGTGCCAATGCAGACCGCAGCAAATCCCCGCGTTTCAATTTGCATAGGCAAGGCCGTAGCGAGCGAGAGGATTCAACCCCTAACCACCCCCCCCCCCTCGAAATGTTCCGGGGATGCACAGCAGAGAGTTCCTTTTCCAAAAAAATCCACCAAAAATGACCCTCTCCCCTTAATAACTCCTCTGAAAAATTTTCCAGCCTCTGTATTCTGCATAACGGTTGTCTATGGCGGCCTACTCAGGAAGTCTATCATTCTCTCTAGTGTATTTTCTATCATTCTCGGCTGGGGCTCATGATGGGGGCCCTCCTAAATGGGGGTTTTCCCCCGGAAAATTTTAGGAAATTACTTGCCCGGAAATGGATTTTGGCTCTCTTAAAAGCTAGTTCAAGCTAAAATAAAGCGAATTAAATAGCAAATTCGCAAAAAATGCTATGGAAAGTGAGAATTTCTCACCTTAAAAAAATTAAAGACTGTGCTACGGTTCACTTATCTGTTTAGCAGTTATGTCCTTTGAAAATGCAAAGAAATATAAAAGAAACTTCTAAAATAACTTTTTCGAATATCCCTTTAAAAAACCACCAGGTTCTTTTTCATTTTCTCGCAACATTATGTTATTTATTTGTACATAATATTTTCACTCTGAGTATTCTGTAAATAAAGCAGCAAATAAAAAACGCATAATGTCATAATTGCTTAAAAACTTTGAGTCTATTTTATTACACAAATCGAATACGCTTAACGATAGACGCGAGCCTTGTGGGGAGCCCCTACGCTCGGAGCCCACGGCGATAGCCGACCTGGCCAGACCGGCCCTGGCTCACTGGTTCAACTACTCCGGAGTGGACGCAAAGTCTACCCCGAGGGGCTCGGGTTCAAAACCTGGTGGTTCCAGAGAATTTTCAGAGACTGTCCGATTCCTGCTTGAATGAATTGTGGATTTCAAGCGCAACACTCCGTCCGTCGGATGGGACGTTAATCCGTGGTCCCCCTCGGCGTCTCTCGTCCAGACCACGCTAATGTCTACCCAGGGACGCAGTTTCTCTCCGCCTTTCATGCCCTTCCCTATGGCGTTAATGGTCTCAGCTGTCGGTCGCCTCCTCCAAGTACCAACACTCCGTCCGTCGGATGGGACGTTAAGCCGTGGTCCCCTCGCCGTCTCTCGTTCAGACCAGGCTAATTTCGACGAAGGGTTTCTCTCCGTCTTTCCTTTCATATCCTTCCCTATGGGGTTAATGATCTCAGCTGTCGGTCGCCTCCTCCAAATACCACCGCGTGGACGCAAAACGTGGGTTGATTCGACCAACTTCTAACGCTCTCCCTCACCAAGTACTACGTCGGGTATAGTTCTTGGATATTTCCATCAATCACGAGATATTTCTTTGAAGATGAACCGCTTACGACGTTGTCAGATGAGCTTAGGTAAATGTAAAGGAATGGGGAGTGCAATATATTTCCCACCGTCATCTGTCACCTTGCGTCTTTATCGAAATGTGAACGCCCTCCCGGTGTTATGTATTTCATTTATTTACTACGGGGTGAATGAGGTCAGGTGGCTCCCCTATCCCCTAATCTCAGGGCTTATCTCAAAGTACAGAATTATATCTTCAAAACACATATTTCCATGTCTTTATGCTCAGGTATGAACGAAAACGAGAAAAATTACATGACATAAGTTAATCGTACGTGAAAATTTGTCAGTCAATTTGAAAAATCGAACTATTTAGTTGAAAGCACAGTTTTAGATCATAAACTCGCTTGGCAGTTATAATTCAATAAGATAGGCCGGAGATGGAAAGCGTTGAAAAGGTTATCACAAGAACACTCATTACTCAGTCGAACGCTCTTGTTTTTGCAAAAAATAATTCTCATTTTGATATATTGTTTTTTTTCATTTCTATACTTTCATTCTTTCACCTATAAATTTAATTACATGCTCTGTATATTATTTTCATTTTAAATGCATAATTTAATATGAAAAAATCATACTTAAAGTTTTTAGTACCTATAATTTTCATTTTCAAAAAGAAATAACGAACAAATTAAAAATACAACGCATCTCATGTAACCATAGGAAGAACAAAGTACTTAAAATGCAATGGGCTTACTCACTTTTAATAGGCTATGCGACTCACTCACTCTGTGACTCAACCAACAGCTTGTTTTGTACGTGAGTGGTGATTGGTGACATGAATGGATAATAAAACGAAAGCTCAATTAAATATTTCGGTGAAAATATCTTCCATTGGCCAAAGTAACGACGATTACGTGTCGTCGCTATGGCGATTGCTTATTTCCTTTGAGGCATGTTTATTTTCTGCAAAAAAAGCCGGAAGTGTCACGCGGGCGCACGGATGTCCCAGTGGCCAATGGCAATGCACTTCATGATTGATTCACGTGTAACTAACTCTCCGTGGGAGTCAACCTCCACGTGTAAACCCGCCATAAATAGATAAGAAGTTAGTGGGTGACATGGATAGACGGCCAACCCATCCACCTATAAATTTGTGAGGAATCTCAATAAGCGCACACACGCTCGCCGGCTGTCCGATTAACAACAAAGCACTGAGGAGCGAAGGTTGCCAGGGCAACAATTCATACAGCCGTGCGGTTCGGGCAGATGAGCAACCAATCTTGTGGTGAGCAAACCTTCCTTCTTTAAAGTTCTGTTTCGGATTGAATATGACTGCATACTAAGCTTAGGCCAATTTCGGCAACATTTGTTTCGTAGATTTAAAGACTATTCAATCCGTAGTCTATATTCATTTATTTTGTAGCATGTTAGTCTCCCTGCATTTTCCCAGTCACACTTTAGGGTCTATGGCTGACGTATTTAGGGCTACAGAGATAAAGTTTAGTGCTTTCGACGGAGAATCTCTGCGTGCACATTTTAAACTTGGTCTCAGCGAAGTTGCGAGTTGCGGGCAAAAAAAAGTAACAAATGGACCAAAATCAGCCTGCCCGCAAAACAAAAGACAAACAGTGGCAAGCCATAATTAAATCCTCTGACATCACTGCAGTGGTTATCCTTTAAAAACCTCTAGCAATCAGCAAAAGGTGCAACACTATGATAGGCAACAGCGCCTATACGATAGGCGACAAGGCAACGAGCGCTCAGCTCAGTAGAGTCAACCTGGTTGTGGAACAGGCAGGTTGACATTGCTAGTCTACAACTTGGTACTCTAACCCGTAGTCCTTCAAACACTACAAGCATTTTGCCAGCCACATGCAATTCAGCGACATAATTTGAAGTTCCTGAGCCTCTGCGATCGCAACCAGGGGCGCAGCTAGGAATTAAGGCAAGGGGGGTTTTAGGCGCAACTAATACAGGGGGGTCTGAGGGTGTGGAATACCCGCCCGGGTAAACGGGAGGTGCGGGGTCCCTCCCCTAGAAATTTTTTCAGAGAAATGACTCAAAATTGTGAGATTTACGGCTTTCTGAGGGATATTTTTATTAATCCCTACACTATTCTATAAGTAAAATAATATAATTAAGTGAAATGGGTTAAACTTAAAAATTTCTCTGAGCTCAGGGGGTAGTCCCCAAACCCTCCTCGCTGCGCCACTGATCGCAACGTCAATTCCTAATACCTTGGGGAGTTATTGATTCCATGGAAATAATACGACGGTAATGCGGGTATAAAAAAACTGGAAAGATTTTGGCCCAAATACGTTGAAATTAGAGGTGAAGGACGATACGTAATGACGTTTCAAAGTGATATTTCCATGACTACTTCCTGCTCCAGCGTCATAACTTGATCTTGCAATGAAATGAAGTATGTTGAATTGGAAGTAAATTTTCCCGTGAAAGTTACGCCAATTAATTCTTTCATTAAAAATGTGTTGATGTATATGGTGCCTATGCCTCTGGGTGATAACTAATCCTTTTTTTAATATTAAAGTGTTTTTTTCGAAGCCAAGAACTTTTCAAAAAATTTCATGCGCTAACTTTTTCTGCTCCAAACTTGGGGATTTTAACGCGTAACTACACTCAAAATGAATTCAATATGCGTTTTTGGAGGCCAAGAAAACAATTAAATGCGAATCATAAATGTCAATTTAAACAAGCCAATTTTTTACTACCGATACAGTTACCAGTTTTCCGTGCCCATCGTCTTAAGAAAACCTTGCAAGTTATATAATAAAATAAATTTTGGGTAAATTTCAGGAATATTTCATTTAAGTGCTACATTCCATAGTTTTCACAATATTTTGGATTAAATGGTGTGACGTCATGGAAAAAAGTTGTGTCCGCCCGACATTTTCCAATGTATCCACAATGCTCTTATATTTATAATGGCATATCTCTTCTAAAATATAAGAATTTTGATGACGTTACTATATTTTAAACAGGTTTGTAATATCACTCTTGGAAGGATCCATGATGAAATTCCTGGCACTGCTTTTGTTAACCCTTCTCGGGGATTCCAATGGAACAAATCCCTTATCGGGAAATGTTATTCGCAATGGCGATGAACTTATTATTGATCACTACTCGGAAGACTTAGATAATGAATTGGAAGAATCCTATAGACTGCCTGAAGACGTTGAGCCGCTATCCTACGACTTACGCCTTGTCCCATTTTTAGAAGAAGGAAATTTCACGTTCAAGGGTTATGTGAATATAATGATAAATGTGAAGCAAGTAACGAATAAAATCACTCTCCATGCGAAAAAGTTGAATATTTACGAAGAGAAAGTGCTTGAGCATTGGACCGGCTATGAAATAGAAATTGAATGCTCTTCGAATGAAGAAAAAACTGACTTCCATATCATTCATTTGAAGAAGCCGTTAGAAATGCACAAAATTTACTCCATAGTAATGAAATTTGAAGGAAAACTGAACCATAACTTGGAAGGATTTTACAAAGCTGCATACACGGACGAAAATGGAAATAAAAGGTGAGGAAAGCTTTTTTCTCTAAAAATTTACTATTATCCATCATTAAAATGTGTTTTTTTTATAGGCTTCACCTGGTGGAATTATATCAGTATATTCGTAAGTTAAAAGTTACTGAAAATTTTTCACAAATGCTTAAGTTTTTCTTAACGAATGTTTCCCCGTAGTATTCCCTTAAGGTCATTTAAACTGTATTTAAACTGGTCGTTAAGTAAAATTAAATCACGTCCAGGCGCTTAAGACGACTCCACATTTTTCTTGTTGAATTATAGATTTTGAATTATGCTGAAAATACCACTTTGAAATAATTTTTACTTGAAGAGAGCTAACCTTACTGCTTTCATAACAATAAGAATAATAGATGCCTTTATTCAGGCGGGGTTGTGACTCTTCCACCTAAGTCCTCGTCAGAGTCATTTCATCATATAAAGATAAATAAACATTTACAATAGAAAAAAATAGAAAAATATACAATACAAATTCATAAGGTCACTGTGTAAAGCAGAAATACCAGAGCAGAGATTTTTGAGCTCATCCCACTGTATGCGTCAACTGTAGTTTCTGCAGTCCAGCCGGAAGTTTGAAGACCGGCACGAGGAGACTGGAATCAGCTTAAAAGACGACCCCGAACTTTTAAGAAGATTTTTCTGGGCTTAAAAGCTCACTTATTTGTCGTAATACACGGAATTTGTGGATAGTCGTCAGTCACCTTACTTACGCTTATTTACTTATATTTAGCCTCTCAGTTATTCACTGCGAAAGGTTCGGTTGAATGAGTCATTCCGTGGCGTAGCCAGGAATTTTGTTTGGGAGGGGGGTCCTAAACCGGAGGGAAAATTTTTGGAAACAGGATACTAAGTAGAGACTTTCAAACTAATTTTAACACTTTTCATAATCGATCAATAAAAAACTTCATTTTTCAAAGAAATCTTTTGTAAATTCATGATTTTTCAATATTTTGTTTTCTTTTATGACGAAGCAAAGTAATTCTGTACGTTTATCATATTTCGGGGGCTGAGGGGGTTCGGACCCCCTGAAACTCTCCCTTGCCACGGGTCGCAGTCATAAGGCCCGGCGGCAGTCAGTAGGCAAGGAAAATCGCCGGCGACAAAAGGCCCAGGAAAAAATCCCTGCGGCGACAAAACGCCCGGTATCTCAGGGGATTTCGTCGCCGGGCCTTAGGTAGGTAACCCCCCGAAACCGGTTCTAATTTTTTAAATAAATTGCGGAATCAACGAAGTGCCTTACATTGCCAATCGGCAAAATATCTCTCTAAATTTATCGTTCCTTTCGGACCGAGAAATATGTATTATGATAGATAGATACTTAGCTTTATTAAGAATGATAGATTTATTAATGGCAACTTAAGATGTAGCATTAAGTTTCTACCCCTGAATACGATGGCAGACTCAACCTTAAAAACGTTGGGACCAGTTACCCAAGATAAAACTCCCAGTGGAAAACCCGAGGTTATTTCCTTCAGGTTTTAAGTTGATGTTCCCCGTAACGCTCTGAAATATCAAGGACACAAGCCATTAACCAAGAAAATCATACGGAAATGCGCGTACGTATTTATTACATTCCTTCATTGCTTGATGGAAATACAAAGTCCCACACCTATCATTCGGAAAGATATATCTCTTAATCTGTCGGGCCGAGATTTAAAATGAAAGATAAATAGATTAATTAAGAAATATTTAGTGAAAAAGATTTATTAATAAGGTCTATGGTGACGTGTTCTTTGTCGCCATCAAATATCTACACTTAATTGATAGAATTTTCTCATATTTTAAGGTTTTTATCGTAATTAGTCAATTTATGAGTGAAAAAACATCAACTCTGTCTTTGAGCTGCAAATAATCACTTCCTTGGCGGATTTTTCAGGTGGATGGCAGTCACTCATTTCGAGGCAACTTCGGCTAGGAATTCTTTCCCGTGCTTTGATGAGCCGCATCTCAAGGCTAGATTCGCGATCAGCCTCGCCAGAAATGAGGAAATGAGCACAATAAGCAACATGGGCCAAATTGGATCTCCTGAGAGCGAGTGAGTATGCATTCACACCTCTCTCTCTGGGCACTTATTCCAATGCTATGTGTTTCATTCACGGATGATAAATGGAAATTGCTTTGCAGTAGGACTAATTTGAACTTTTTAATCAAAATAATTCAGTAATTATTCATATATTTTTGCCCAGTACAAAAACACCTATAAACCCAGGAAATTAATGAAAAAGTGACCAAAAACATTAACACGTGGCATTAAATTTTGATTAATAGCAGTGGGCGTAACTTGGGTCGAAATTCTTTAATTCCTACATTAAATTTTATTGAGTAAAATTATTCAAAGAATTCTTCTTGTCTCCGTGAAATGACAGGTCAATATTTATTGCATTGGTATAAAATATCGACCTCACATTAAATGTAACGTTATTCAAAGGTAATCTAAACTTGAGAAAGTTAAAAAGCCACGTCTGTTAAACTAGAAGGCTGAAAATAAAAGCACCCATTTTGCTTTTTATATGTCCATACTCAGTACAATTTTAAAGTAGCTACTAAATCCATAAAAATCGACATACCACCGGATTAGAAAATAGCGTATTTTTGGAAAGGGTATATTATTTGCGATTTTTTGTTTCCTGGCCTTTCAAATCCACAAGTAATCGCTCTAAGAAGGTTGAGTTGCCAAGATAACTCCATGATTAAAGCACAAATGCTAATATCCACACTATTTTATTTATCAATTAACCGACCATGGTTTCGACACTCAGTGTCATTGTCAAGGGCTGAAAACATGTGTCGAAACCATGGTCGGTTAAGTGAAAAATGGAATAGTGTGGATATTACCATTAGTGCTTTAATCATGGATATATCATTATTCCACAAAATTAAGCCGGAAACGATTTTATACGCCAAGATAACTGCTGTCTAAAATCCTATTGTACTTATCCTCATTACCTAACATTTTATTTCATGTATCTCATTGTGCCTCTTTTTATCCTAGCCCTGAACTACCACCGAATTACGTTTGGGATCACTATCAGACGACTCCGAAGATGTCAACCTACTTAGTGGCATTCATCTTTTCCGACTTCAAATACAAGTCAACCGACAGCGGCAGGTTCAAGGTGTGGGCCAAAAAAGAATCCATCGATCAAGTGGATTACAGTCTTGAGCTTGGACCAAAAATACTTGATGTTATGTGCAATATCACCAACATAAAGTTCGCTCTTCCTAAAATGGATATGATTGCCGTTCCGGAGTTCGAAGCCGGGGCCATGGAGAACTGGGGCCTCGTGACCTTCAGGTTAGTGCTCAGCCTTGATCCATTCACTCATTCAAACAATGCTTCAACACTAAAGTTAATATGTATTCGTCTGGGTACTGCTCAACTCAGATTAACTTAAAGACGCTTGGTTAATGCCTTTCAGGACAGGATAGCTAGCTTTTTTTCCCTTGAACCATATTTTATAGCGAAGAGTTTTGTTTGGGAATTCCATGAGGCTTCACCCAGGACGCTGCGGCGCGGCGTGGCCATATCATGCGAAGCTGGGACTTCTAGGAGTACAAACCCTAAAAAATGCTTGGGAAATACCTATGCCTTGCGTGTAACTTTTCCCAGAAGTTCACCCCCCCCCCCCACAATGTATGTACCGCCATATCTTCAATGGTTTGCTTCATTCTAAAGGAAAGTACAACTCCATAAAATTGCATTTCTCTTCAAATAAAAAGGACGTTGAAACCGATATTAGATTGCCAAATTAAACAAGTTTTGTGAAATATTCTAACTTAAAATTTATTTCTTTAACCATGATATCTACCTCTTTCCAAATGAACTTCCCAGAAAATGTTTCAAGAAACAAAAAACCAAGTTTGAAATGTCTCTGCCCAATATGTCTATACTATCCCAGAGGAAGGAACGTGGCCGGAAATCCAATTCGGGGGTAGGGGAAAAGTGTCTCGGACCTCACGGTTGTTGTGAGGCTACATTACGGTCGGAACAGTGGCGTAGCCAGGAATTTCTTTCGTTTTTTTGTTTTAAAAAACGGGGTACTAAGTAGATGGCATTAAAGTAATTTTAACACTTTTCATAATCGAAACAATTTCATTTGTAAAAGAAATCTTTTGTGAATTCATGATTTTTCAATATTTTGTTTTCTTTTACGAAGGAAAGAAATTGTGTTTTTATGTTACGCCCCAGACCTCCCCCCTCGCTAAGCCACTGGGTCGGAAAGCTATAAAATTATCGAAATTGCTGCATAATCTCAAATTAAAAGCCATAGTTGATTTTGCTCGTAAAAATAGTCGGTGTTTTACTGCCAAGAAGGCATAAACTGAAATTATTAATAAGAGAATTTTCAAGTCCACCGCTAGAATTGCTGTCGCTCCACGCGCATTAAAATCAGATTTCAAAATCGCCACCCGTGGCGCTACATGTCGTATAGATCCACTTCTCACGAGATAATACGCGGTAGTAATACGTAACTGAGCCTATGAATCGTATAAATCAATCACTTAACGCATGCCAAACGATTTTATGGTAAAAAAGAACACTCCCACTACGATTAATGGCGAAAGTCACACTGGACGTGAAACCACTGCCTAGTGGCGCCACCGAGTGAAATGCGCGCGAAACGGCAGCACACATAACACTAAACCGCCGTGTTCTTGGGCCTCCTTGGAGTCTGAAATAGCTACTAAACTAAAGGTTTTCATTGCTGAAAACCCGGTCTTCTCACACAAGAGGGTGGTGTCGAGGACCGTGTTAGGGGGGAATTATTAACTGAGCGAGGGAGAGGAAGGTAAATAATAGGATTTAGAGATAGAAAGAGTCCTTAATTTGCATTGGATAAACAAGTACAATTTGAGATGGGGTACAAGGTGGAGTGATTCGCGAAATAATCCATGAAAACCTCTCTTGAAAGGTTAAATACTTAAGCAGTAGTTTCTTAAAATTTTCAGCATATGGTTCTAAGTGTATTACCTGTTCCCAAATATTCTCATTTTAGTTGAGTTTAGCGCTTGCCTTTTCAATAAGGCCTTCATTTGCCGTGCTCACGACCAGAATTCCAGCGTAAATACGATACAAATAACATTGAAAAAAAATTATAACTAAACCACACTCATATATTTCATTAGGAATCAGCTTAAAAGACACATAAAAGTGTAATTTATTGTAGCCATTGAAGTCTGAGAATCTAAGAAAATGGGTCAAATTTCTGTGTAATAATTGAGTTTTATTAAAGATAGATGCGCAGAGAGGAATTTGAAGGGGGTTTACAGAAGCCATAGCATCCCCAAAATTAATCAATATAATAACATTAGTTAAATTGTTTTTTATTAGTTTTTGTTTTAGTATTTTGACTTTTATTAGTTTAATACTTAAATATATAAAATTGTTCAATTTCATCTGTCTTTAAGAATAAAAACGAAATGTTTGGGTCCAATACGCATAAAAAATGGGTATTATAAAAAAAGCGTTTTGTACACGGGAGGTTTTCCTTATTCCCCGGATCCAGGTCGTGACTCAAATTTAATGCTGAATCCGCCCCTGGTCATACTTAGGCATTGTGTAATGCGATGAACTTTCAATTCAACCTTGAGGGTTTACTGCCGATCGAATGAAATTTTGTTTGTAGTCATAGCAGTTGTATGCACAAAGCAAATGGTTTTCTTCAAAGCATATATTTTATACATTTTCTCCAACATGGTCAATGCAAAACCATGTGTCATTTAATCAATTAACATTTTTTTAGTTTTTGATGGTAAAGTCAGAATATAAATAAAAATTTTTCGTTCACTCAAAGAAAGTAAGAAATAATTACATACTCAGATATTAAATAGTCTTGAAGTACTGTCAAGACATTGTTTGTAGCCGAGAATTGACAAGTAAGGATTTAGGCTATCACAGTAGCGGATACAAAAAAACCCGAGGGGGGGGGGCGTAAAAGATATCTTGAGTTACCTTTACTTTCATACTAATAAAAAATAATCAAGTCACATGCAGAGTTTATGAAAATTTTAGTTAAATTTACTGCATACATATGCCAAAGACAATGCCTTCTTATGATATAAAAAAGTTATAACTGTGGTTCTGCAATGTTTGGCAATACGGGCGGGCCCGCAAGGGAGGGGTGCGCGCCCCCTGTGACCCCGTTACCGTATCTGCCGTCTGTATCCGCCACTGGGCAATCATCAATATTTTTAAAAGAGTTATTACTGTGATAGATTTTAAATGCCCCTTCTTTTGGATCTTGGAATATTATGAAACAGATATGCTTTTTGGCGACTATGATTAAGGCCTTTACGTGTATACTTCTAAAAGTATAAATAAAAAAACTAAATACAATATTTGGTTAACCTATACCCAATAACATGTGACTGAATACAATTAACGTCGGCCCAAACTCAGCATAAAATATCTTTCATTTGAAATACAATGAGCTCTTTTGCATCAGGGAAACCGCATTGTTGTACGAAGAAGGAACTTCCACCGCCAATAACCTGCAGCGGGTGGCCACGGTAGTCGCCCACGAGTTAGCCCACCAATGGTTTGGCAACCTCGTCAGTCCGGAATGGTGGCAATTCACCTGGCTCAATGAAGGTTTCGCCACATTCTTCGAGTGCACCGCAACAGACGTGGTAAGAATATGAAAAGCGGTACTAGCGTTCAAAATAATATTTGGTCGACAACTGAAACTAATTTCACTTGGATCACAAAAATTAATTCATTTAGCAAGGAATGAAGTTTTTAAAAACTTCTGCCATATGATATGGAATTCACCTGAAAATACCAGAACCTGAGTAGGCACTGATAAATTGCTGCCGTTTTAATAATTATCTGTCTGGTAGCCCTTTATTACATTAATGAAGTTCTAATCGACGGTTATTCACACAGTGAGTTAAATTTTCCGGATATCAATCAATCATGTTAAATTAGATGAATATAAGCAAAATAGAAGTGGGAGGATTAGAAGGATAATATAATTTGATGATGAAATTGAAAATATTATCACTGGCCGCTGACCGTTATTGATTGATAAATAAAATTGGTTAATGATTGATCAGGAATTCAATTTTGGGATGCGCTAAGTTCATACGATATGTATAAAAAAGATTCTTTACAAATATTATCATATGTGATATTTTTCATACGTTTATATCCCCGATTGACATAAGTTAAAAAGCTACTTCAATCAAATATCAATTTTATAATGATGGTAATTTTCAGCCCTGATACTTGGTTCCAATATACGATACTTCACAACATTATATTTGCTTGACGGTTGAATTTAATTTTGTACTCTGTATAGGTTGAGCCGACATGGAGGCTGACGGAGCAGTTTGTCATAAAACACCTGCAATACGCTTTGTTAATTGACGCCTACCAGTCAACGCATCCGATCACCACAGACTTGGAGACGCCGGACGAAATTTCATCGGTTTTCGATGAAATATCCTACAGTAAAGGTAGCGTCTTCCCACCGAGTACTAACGGAAATGAAACACGCAGATAACTGTTGACAATAGCCATTTTGTGCATTGGTCGCTATGTATTATCTAGAGTGTATTTTGGTGAGCAAAATCCGGATCTACCTCTGAAAAGATTATAGTATGTAAAACATTTGAGTTAAAAAGTATTAGTTTCTGTTAACCGCAGCTTGCATTTTTTGTTTAAGGCATCGATATTTTAAACTTAATCTTATTTTTCTAGCAATAAATTGCTAGCTACAAGTATAAAATATGTCTGTAAATGGTAAATGCCATAAATATTTTTCATATTCATTCATGTACCACCAAAGTTAATCAAATCTATGACAGTCAGGTACCAGTGAGAGTTATGTAAATTCCGCCACGTGTAACATTGGGATACAACGCTCTGGATATTCATTTATTTGTATATTTAAATCCGCCTTTCTTCACCAATAACCTTTTATAATCTTAGTGCATCTTTAAAATGTGACGTGATGCAATAAAATTACTTTATCACTGAAATTCATTATGCAAATCACGTATTCACCAACCAAACGACGAAAAAAGTTCAAAGTTAATACGTGTTCGCTTTTAGAGGTAAAATTTGACCTCTTTTGATGCACAGTTTTGTTCCTATTATCCTAATTATGTTATGGGCCGCTAAATGAAAATATAATTTTTCAAAATATTTTTAAAAGAAATAATTATATTTCAACACACTATTGTTATCAGCAATGATTTAACATTTTTTTCTTCTTCTTAACAGCCGGATCCGTGATTCGAATGATGGCGCATTCACTCACCAATAATACATTTTACCGAGGTCTTGAGAGATACCTTCTAGCCAGGTAATGAGAAAATGTCATAGGATAGAGAACTCGGTGCAATAAATGGCGAAATTCGATAGTTAGAAATTAGATCTCAATTTTAAACAAGCGATATTGTGGTGGTCATTTTCAAAGCTACTTATTTGATATTTTAATAACTCATTTAGCAAGGAATGACGTTTTAAAAACTTCTGCGATCTGATATTCCGACATGGCGGAATTAGATAGCTAGAAATTAGATCTCAATTTAAAACAAGCGATATTGTGATAGTCATTTTCAAAGCTATGTGATATTTTAATAAGTCATTTAGCAAGGAATGAAATTTTGAAAACTTCTGCCATCTGATATGGAATTCACCTAAAAATATCAGAACCTGAGTTGGAGTAGTAGAGTACTATATAAACTTTTTATGCTTATTATTTATCTCATTTTCTGGCACTGCACTGAATATTGCTTCCCAGGTTTCCACAGAGTGAATGCTGATTTTCCACTTTTTCGGTTACATCGCGTACAATATTGCCGATGACGAAAGTTTCGGCAGAGATCCTCGATGACTCTTATGTTCGTAGGAGCAGACGTGTGATGATTCCCAACTTGAGGAGATTAATAATGAAAAGCACTTTGTTTCTTCCACAAAATTCACAGTTTCTATTTTATTACCGCCCCCACTATATATTGTATGTATTTGAAAATGGTGTAACAGCCGAAACCGATAATAAAATAGAAACTCTTCTTAAATATTGGTCTTGGTATAAATTTATCTGACGGATTTCGATCTCTGTGTTGTGACATTTCGAGCTCTATATTCAAGTCAGTAAAGAACTCAAGCAGTGTGCAGAGTCCATTTTTCAAATGGTGCGTTAAATTATTTTTCCTCACATCCTTTCACTAGTGCCGAAGTCTATCCTCGGCTCCTTCCTTCAACGGCACAAATTAGAGAAAATAAATATATTATTCAGGTGAAGAATATATGCATGCATACATTCTTCGCTGAAGGATACTACTCCCTTACCTTATATTTTCTTTTTCTCACAAACAGAAGTCACTCTCTTACACAAAATTTCCACATGTACTTATTTATCTTTCTTGACATTTCACTAATAGTGTATGCTGTATATTTCTTGTATTGATAACATTTATTTACCGTTTTTAAATATGTTTCCATTGACGCTAAAGAGGGGTTAGTTGGAAGAGAGGACTTATTAATCTCAATCTCGTCCGAATAAAGATATCTATTACTTTTATTATTATTATTATATTATTATCATTATTATCATTATTATATGAATATGAATCATATAAGTATGTTGAACAAAAAACTTTTACTTGTGAGGACCAATTAAGCCCCTTGATTGTTCGTATTTTGCCTTATTTTTACGCCTATTAACTCTTTAGGAATCCATGTGACTTCTACTAAACTTTTATGACATTTAGAATAGGTTTTCTATAAAAATTCATGCATCTCACCTATAATTATAAAAATAAAATTTGATTATTTTTCGGAGGTTGGTTGGAATAATTATTTTATATTTGAAAAAAATTTCAAATTTGAAGAAAACACCTTTAAATACTGACGATAGTCTACTTTAAATACCTGGTATCTACTTGCCTAAATTACGCTCCGAGAAAATTTCAGAATGATAGCACAAATTTTAAACAGGTGAGACGCGACGAAACAGACCGATCGACTAGGTGTAATGAGTCCTCATAAGACTATATCGCTCAACACTAATTCGCAGAAAACCCTTGATTTTTAAGGCAATACAAATCCGGAAGCGACGTACAACTTTTCGAAGGCCTAGACGCCCAAGCCAAGGAAGACGGCGCACTGCCGCAGGGAGTTACAGTGGCTGACATCATGATGACTTGGACAAAGCAAGTTGGATTTCCCGTCATCACAATCGAGCGAAATTATGATGCTGGGCATGCTCATGTCACGCAGGTTTGTAATCACCTATAACAGTATTTCCCAAACGTTTTCGAGTGGCCATCCCCTCTGATACATAAACCCAATACCCAAACCCCTCATACATAAACCCATACATAAACCATATACCCAACGGCCCCTAATCGGTAACTTTAAAACAAAAATTAGAATCATAGACTAAATAACCAAATTGCTAACATTTTAATAATTAAATTAAAAACAATTATTAATCGAATATTTATTTAGAATCCAATAAATCTATAGTTTTCATTGCACATTTGTATCGCTAACTGCAGAAAGGCATCGTGTCCAAGTTGGACGATTTTTCTCTTTTTTCTTTAAGTTGTTGGTAGGTGCAAGACTCAACGCTTCTTACTAAAAGGAAACATGTCGTACTATAATCTGATCACTTTATGCTTGCGGGTGAGCCTTCGTGAGAGCCAGGGCACTCGCTAATGGGGACGGGTAGTACCGAGGGAGATATTAGGAGCAAACTTAACGTTGCCAAATGTGCATAGCCGCCCTAGTATGTCACTGAAAACGTGTGAGTCATAGGTGGCCACAGGTATTTTAGGCCCGGCGCCGAAACAATATACCTACTCATTAGGACGGTATTATGGAATAATCCCTTCAAAGAAGCCCATGACGTGGTCAGCTACCACGCTGAATTCGGCACTGTTGGTGATGGACGTACAAGGATAACGCGTGAGGTTTGACAACACTGCTCCACGAGCGGATTCACGATGTTGACACGACGGAGGCCTAAGAGCGATTGAATTTCAGAAGCGCTAGGCCACGTCTGCTGTCTGCAGATTGCCAAAGAGAAAGTCACGTGTCAAGATGCTTTCCCTCCCCTCACCCTAGCTTGCTTTAGCCACACCAGCTCACCCGCAGAGATGAAATGAACATAGTCTAATAACTCCGAGTAGACATGTTTCCTTTTATTAGGAAACATTGTCTTGAACCTACAACTCCAAAAAAAGAAAAATCGTGCAACTTGGGCATAATGCCTTTCTGCAGTTAGCGATACATTTATTCGAATGACTTAATGCACAACAAAAAAAAAACTAAGGCAAGGGCATACTTTTAACATAAAAATAAATTTTCCCCCTGCCGTCAACTTAGCTCTTTTCGTCCCTATAGAATAGAGACCCAAGGGGTAGTAGCACCCACTTTGAGAACCACTGGCCTATAATGATGTTAGTCCACCTCAAAAGTTGAACTCGGAGAATAGTATGTGAGGGTAGAGTTCACCCTAGAGCGCACCCTAGAAAAATGACGTCGAAAAATTCTATATTACAGAAGAATAGTTCGATTTCGCGATTTTAACTAACCATAGACAACTCAACTACGCAGGGAGGTAATGAGGCGACCGTAAATGGAGCCATGATCTTAAATATTGTTCCCAACCAAAGTAGTCATGAATATCGGCTGGATATTGGCCCAATATCGGTTTCAGATTGGCACATCGACCTACATTGGACCGACATAATTTGATGATGTTATGTTATGAGTTATAAATTGAATGAGTTCTAACAATTTTTTAAAAAATTCGATTTATGATGTATGGCAGCGAATACTAAACAGTGTAGGTATTTTGTTTCACACACTGGGAATTAACCACATTTGTGACTGCTTGGTAAATTAATGGCGAAAATGGGCTGTAGTCGACTTTAATAAAGCCAGAGAGTTAAAGTTCAGACCGCGCAGGTCAGCATTCATTTTTTCATGCGCTTTTCATCCGTGCAATGTTAGCCCTAAGTGTAAAACCTAAAAGAAGACATCAGGGGATGAAAAATAACATGGATATACAATGTAATTGAGATGAAAACTTCGGAAAACACATTGATACGCCTCAGACACAAACAACTCAACGGCATTCAAAATCTCTATGCGGCAGTTTGCTCTTAGTTCTGCTGATCAGTAACTTAGCCACGGGGGGGTAGGGGGGGGGGGTTCCGGTTTACAACCCCCCTTGAGCATTTAAAATCTTACTTCATCTTATTTATATACTTTACTTCAGTAAATTAAATATAAAATTTTAATAAATAACTGTTTTTGAGTCCTAAAAATCACGTTTTCAACATCTAAAGTCCCAAAATTTTATGTGTTGAAAATTGAATAAGTTCTAAAAGCATGTTTCTATTCGTGAACTACGGGAGCGAACATTCGGGGAATGGCCCGCGGACCCTTTTGCCCAGGGGTGTTTTTCCATAACCCCGGATGGGCCCCGAAATCGCTGGTGAACCCCTCCTTTTCATAATCCTGGCTACGTCACTGCTGCATTCGAGTGGTAGATGTCGTCGACCACGCGTCAATTTTTTCCATCATCGCACCAAATCTCTGAAGCTAATTTTTTCGTTGGGTACTGAATTTAAATTTGTTGCTAATTTTCTGACTATTTCCATAACCCGGCCTTCACATTGCAGGAGAGGTTTGTCCTGGGTGAGGCCAGCCGTGGAAATCATCGCTGGTGGATACCTCTGACCTTCACATCAAGGTCCGCGGCAAACTTCACCAACACGGTGCCCTCAACATGGATGCCTGCTTGCGAAAAAACGATTGTAGTCAGTGGCATGCCCAAAGGCGACGAGTGGGTTATTTTCAACTTGCAGCAAGCAGGTTAGGCTCTATCCTCTATCCCTGCATTATATGCCATCCATAATCCTTTGGGTTGCTTCATCTTTCTTTAATTTCCTGGGATGTTCCTCCGACTCAGTTAATGCTACCAGAAATCTTTGATCTTAAAATGGCAGTGTGATGTAATGATCGAGTAACTTCAACAAAATATCGCAGTTTCTTATGACCTTATTTATTTTTTCACATATGTGTTGGATCTAATGAGCAGTATTTTCTGAAAGTAAGTGAGAATAGAGCACGTTTATCCCTTTAACTTCGACTCTTTCAGGCACAGTATGAGCTTAACTCGTTGTCTATAAAAGCACTATATCCCTTCTTTCAATGAGCAGTGACGATATCTTGTGCCTCTATTTTTTCGTGGAATTTTAAAAATTTAGTGAATACAGATCACCATTAGCATTGTCATTGTAAAATAGCAATTCATAGCAATGAAGTGTGTCGATGAAGGAATATAGCTTCGGAAAACACCTCCGTTGAACACATGTGCGTACTTATTTTTACACAGTATCTTATTCTGTTTGTTTTTTATCGCTCAGCGTTATTGTCACTATTTGCATCATTAATAATTACATGACAATCTCTTCATTTCTTTGGGAAATAGTTTCATGGTAAGAATCTTCTTCAACTTGAGTAAAGGTGAGTGTGCAGGTAAAAATAACGTTGCCCAAGTGGCAAGGAATAAAATTGCGAGCAAAACAGTAACATTTAGTCAAAGTAACCAAATGTAAAGTTTTCCATTGTAAGGAGTTTAAGCTAAAAAAAGCATATTCAATGACGGTGATCAAGCGAAAGGAGCCCAAGCATAAGACGCCAATAATTTGACACCATTTTCAAACGAAGACAAAAATTTTATCAACGATAAGAGAGCTCTCTTTTGCTATGATTTTGATCGGTACCTCTTGGTCGAACATGAGAATCACAATGGATCACGAAGATTGCTTTTTGCGCTCGTGACTGACTCACACAATTGAAAGAACCTAACTGACACACGAGTAACACTGTTTCTCTGAAGTATCAGGTGATTGATTTTTCAAGCAAATATTCTCTCCCTACCGTAACATTTTCCGTTTTGTGTTAGGAATGTCAGCCACGTCTTTGTATTGCAGACAACTTTCCTCCCTAAAAGATGCCGCCTATAAGACGTCTCACGTGAAGATACCCTCTGGAAGGGAATAGAAACATCGTCTGAAAATTACGACTCAAAGGTTACGACCCGTAAACAATTTGATTTTTGGCCATTTTCATTAGAAATATGTTACAGGAAATAAATACAAGAGCGCTTAATAATTGAGCAGGTACCATGAGCCGAGGTCAAAATCAGCACCCGAGCTTTCGTATTATTAACGCAAATGGAAGAAGTTGGAAAAAAGAACTCATTTATTGACATAATTTTAATAGTGACGCTTTTCCTTCATTCTGGATTCAAAATTTCATCAATTTCATCATTTCAATCATGAAAACAAACCAGTACA
Source organism: Ischnura elegans (assembly GCF_921293095.1). Lineage (NCBI taxonomy): Eukaryota > Metazoa > Arthropoda > Insecta > Odonata > Coenagrionidae > Ischnura > Ischnura elegans. Next base: position 89,453,689 of record NC_060246.1, on the reverse strand, counting down.
TTAAAAGTTCCGCATGAAACCCAAAAATACTTAAATTTTAACTTCACAACTGGTTTGAATACATTTTGTATTATCTCCCGGTGAAATTGATGATAAAAATTTATTAAAAACTGGTCATGAAGTTTAACTGCTCGTCCCATCAGCATGAGCCGATACGCCAATACGTATTTCTACTGAGGTATATATATTTATAATCTTTTTCTTTAAGGTTTTTACCGGGTGAATTACGATGCGAGGAACTGGAAGATGATTATCGACTACCTGAATGGCGAAGATTTCGAAAAAGTGCATCCAGTCAACCGGGCTCAGCTCACTGACGATGCCCTCAACCTCGCCAGATCGGGTGAACTGCACTATAATACCGCCCTTGATTTGATCAGCTACTTGGACAAAGAAACCGATTTAATCCCGTGGCTCGCCGCCTACCAGGGACTGGGCTATTTGGAAGCTCGCTTGGCCGGATCTCCACCTTTCCCAAAGTTCGCGGTAATTTTTTTCACAGACGAATTAAGTACACGTCTGTTTTGCTTCATCTTCCTACATTATACGATGTATTCATGGATTTATATCATCCATGAAATCTTATTTTTTTTTAAAGAAAGGTATCTTTGCTGATTCCTTCACTCAAATAATGGTTTCCTTGATGGTTTGAGGCGTAACTTTGTGAAAGCGATTCATTATGAAAATTGAAGAGGAAGAAATTTTGTGCTTCCACATGAATATTAATTCACACATTTACACGACTATGGTTTCAACGTTAGACGTGTCAGAATCAGGTGATGATGATGACGTCTAACGTTGAAACCATGGTCATGTAAATCAGGGGCGCAGCTAAGAATCAAGGTTGGGGGGGGTTTAGGTGAAACTAGTACAAGGGTGTGTGGGGGTATGGTATACCCACCAGGATAAGCGGTAGGTGCGAGATTAATAAATTGCGGAATTTTAAGATAAATGGTTGAAAATGGTGAGTTTTACGGCTTTCTGAGGGATATTTTATTAATCCTTACACTATTCTATTAGTAATATGAATTCAATTAAGTAAAATGGATAGAAATTAAAAACTTCTCTGAGCTCTGGGGGGGTTTTATCCCCCAAACCCCTTCGCTGCGCCACTGGTGTAAATGTGTGAATTAATATTCATGTGAAAGCACAAAGTATTCTCCTTTTCATTTTTCATAATGGTTTCCTATTATCTGGTTGGCTTTCGCCTCTTCTCTTCAGCTACAGGACAATAATACCTCTACTTTGGGTTTCTTTGCTCTGTCTTTCAGCTTATATCAGTCATTATGTTCTCCATTAGTAATGGAATTCTCTTCAGGTATCTCTCTGTTTCTGCCATGGCTACTGTCAGCGGTGTCATTATGCAACACGCCGGATTGCCGTTTCGGCCCTGGATAAGGAATGACATAATACTCAAATAACACTTAAATCAATTTTGGTGCCACAAATTTTCTTATAAACATAAATTTATGACCAAAATAACTTTTTCAGATTTATCTTTTCTGCATTTGCTGAAAAAATTGGTGGTAGAGTGAATTGCTTCGGCACATTGGGTGAATAGTTGTACTGTACTGTAAGTGCGTTCAGGGATTGCTAATTTTGCCATGACACCACTGATAAAACTATGCCATGCAATCTTCCATAATATCATACTGAATACAGGACACATTAAAATCCTGACACCCTGACAATTATACCGAGTCTAACTCGAAGATGATGAAATGTAACGATATTACCCCTCCCACTATATTATCATTAAAAATGGAGAAATGGTTTATATTTACCAGCATATATGTTTAAATCATCTGGTCATATTGAAAATAGAACGCATTAATAACGATATTAATTCATTCTATCATTTAGAACAAATACCTCGCCATATCCCTACCAGAACGAATCCGTTGTGTTAACCTAGGGAATTTTTTCTCAGAATAACACATACTTCTCAGTTATAAGTAGGATTTTGGGGGACTTGAACAACGTTACATGTGAAATTGATATTTTCAACAGGCATCTTCATGCCCTGAAACGTATATTGAATATTACACCATAATTAATAGATTAGTAAATTAAAACTATGCCATTATCATTCACCTAGCTGTATAAAGTTATGTTTGTAAGTTGTTTCATCATACAGTAGCAACAATTTTCTCTTTTTTCCTTAATCAAAGAGATTAAGATTTTTAGTTTTTTAATAAAGAGGGACTAGTCGGTTAGAATATATACTTTCGATCAATTAAACTACCAAAACCCTTACGATTATTCCTCGTTTATTTTTAGAAAATGGTGCTGGACCTATTGCGAGCACAGTACGACAGAGTTCAGTTCAATGGCTCCCCCAATGATGACCACATTGCGCGCCTTACTCGTTTGAATTTACTTCCTTGGGCGTGCAAATATAATCACCCAGATTGCTTAAAAGAGGCAAAGAAAATGTTCGCCGAATGGAAGCAAAACCCAGAATTCAGGTAATTGATAATTAAGTTAAGTATACCGGGACAAGCCAGGGTGTTAACTTTACGGTAATCACCCGCAATGCACAAATTGTGCGAAAAATTCACAGAGAAAAATTCATTCGCTTTGACCGGGATACGAACCCGGATCCCGCGATTTCCGGTCGAATGATTTAAAAAGTTAAGCTAGCGAGGCGTCATTCTTCCCTGTGGATATTTCGGTTGGTATCCCGGTCAAGGGAGATGATTTTTTCCCTGTGGATTTTTTGCACTCCCTCTGTTTGATTCACCCTTCTGCACAATATATGCTTGTTAACTTAAAGCAGCTATTTTTAATATCTTCAATTGCCACTCTGGATACCTCTGAAAAGATACGTATATATTTACTCACGATCATCGAACAGTGAAACTCTAAGCTGCTTCACCTGCCATATTGCAAGCAGGTGTTTTGTTCCTCAAAATATTGCTGCGAGATGTTTGGCTCGGTCAAAGTCTCAAGCCTTTCTTCAAAACAATTGCCTATGATTACAAAACCTTCGCATAAGAGTAAACCATTATATTCTCCAGCATTATTCCTTAAAGATGAACATCATTCAGGAAGGAAGGGACACAGTATTATTAATCCTGCGAGATTTTTGACATGGCCAAAGACTTAAGAGCCGAAGTTCTTCAAAACAATCGCCTATGGTGATAAAACCTTTGCATATGAGTAGACCATTTTGTTTTCTAGCATATGTGTCTTAAATAGTTCAGAATGAAACCATGCAATATTTTTATAGCCAAAAACAATATCTCTTTCCTAATACGTTATATGGTTACACGATCAAATTTATTTAACCGTTAACAGTCCAATGTTCCCATTTGGGAATACATTTATAGAAAAATATTAAAATTATATTTCTTACCTGTAATTACTTTTACACCTTCTGTTATTTAAATAAAGTATGGAAGTATTTTTAAAGTGAACCGCACGACTTGCGTATACCTTGGTGGTTAATTATAGATACCATTTTAAAATTTATTCATTATTTTATTTCGTTATTTTCATCACCTCTGTGGTGAGTATGCGGTTTATTCGATATTTATCCCTACAATTGCACTCCAGAAACAAATGCCTATTTATTCAAAAGATAAATATATATTACATTGCTAAACTTAGCTTTTTTGGTTAAGTGTATATTTATTTTTCAAGCGATAGCAAATTGTTTTGGCTTGTTCCCATTTGGGAACATGCTTGAAAACGCATTTAAAATTTTTTTGTTTAGGTTTCCTGTCACAATATCTCTTAATTAGTAGTAAAATAAATCGGATATGAAAAAATATAATAAAGATCAGTAGGTAAGTTAGTTCGACCTTTAAAGGGTTAATATCAATAGTGTAATCACGAATACTTTACTTTTATTTTCAGTGTGCCCTCAAGTTTGAAGGATACCGTATATTGCTATGGTGTGAGCTCTGGGAGCGAAGAAGATTGGGAATTCCTCTGGGAAAAGTATAAATCCAGCAAGGTGGCTACGGAGGAAATGATAATCTTGCATTCTCTAGGATGCACCAACGACGAGAAGATAATGAAGAGGTGAGAATAAGAAAATTATACTGAAATGAGAAGTGGAAGATATATTTTTCCCGTTCTGCAACACGATAAGTTATTTTTAAGTGGACTAGTTTTATTAATTAACCATTTCTAACCCAGAGCTACTTCTGGAAGAAATCAAATTTCACAATTTTTCATTTTGAAAACTTGAAACTTTTGCTCTCAATTATAATTATCTTGGCAGCTAAACATTTCGTCATTAAAATTTACACCGAAAAATAATGCGTAGTTTAGATATTTCCTAAAAAGAGCTGAAAATGTAAACATTTTTGGTGTTGCTTAGAAGCAACATTGGGTTATAATGGGTTAATTGCCACTCTACTGCCTTGCAGCTGGAGAGTGAAATAACTCCCCAAGCACTGAGAGGGGAGGAGATTTTATTTATTATATTAGAGGAAACAATATATCAATATATACAAAAGAGGATGTCTGTTTGTTTGTCCGCTATACGTTTACATTATGTTCGGATTGTGACCAAGGTTAGTGCATCGGTGCATCTCATGCTCTTGAACCCCGTATTGCTACTTCTGGTTGCGTCCTACGCGCCTTGTGGGTCGTTTTATCACTACCATTTTGTTACGTCACATCATACAACTTATGCGATTAGACATCCTGCCGGGTAGGCACATCTCTTGAAAATATCAAAGGGAAACATAACTCAAAGGATACTACATTCACCTATAAATCTTCTATATGCAAACCTCTTTGTTGAGGTACGCGTTCACACGACGTTTTTAGCCTACGCACGCTTAGCACACATATCAATCAATGTTGTGGAAAGGGTTATAAGCTGATACCGTGCGCGGTGTACGGAAATTGTTTTGTTCAATTGTTTACTTTTCAGAGCGTCTTCCGCTCACCGTCTTTCTTAAATTTTGAGTCAACTGCAGAATGCATTGTGGTGGGGGTATCAAGTTTCCCACTTCGCTCGGTACTATCCTTCCCGAGTAACACCGGGTGGCCTGCTAGTGATAGATAAATGGGGACGGGAGAGGAAGAAAACTGGATTTATGGAGAAAAAGTACAGAAAATACGCCTTATAGTGAACTGGAGAGGGAAGTTCAATTAGAGGAATGGGAACAGGTGGAATGATACGCAAAATTTTCCATATAAAACCTTTACCCTACGCTACCCTACCTTTGATAAATAAAAAGAGATCTATAAATCCATAAATCGTCGCCAGTGACATTTAAACTCCGGATTATTTCAAATGAGAGTCTTTAAATGGTGACTGTTACAATTGAGATAAATCTTCAACTGTCACGGACAACAGACTTCAATATTCTGGCCAATTTGTAAGCGATTGCCTAATGCTGTTTAAGGGACTTGAATGTATTTAAAAATGGTCTAAGTTTAACTTCAAAATGAAAATTTTTCATGTTTTACTTAATAATGGGGAATTATCTTTCACTTAACCGCAGGTATCTCCAGGAATCTATTGCTGAGGATTCAAAAATAAGGAAGCAAGATCGTTCATACGCCATGAGCGCGGTTTCAAGGCGATACCAAGGCCAGGATATCGCAGTGGAATTTTTCGTTGAGAATTTCGACAAAATCAAGGCATCGTAAGTAACTTTCATGAACAAATTTTACTACCAATCGTCCATACATTTTGAAACCACAACCATCCATACCACATTTCAACGAGGTTTATCAAAGTGTAACTTGAAAACTTGACAGCACAAGAACTCAATGCATTTTCCAGCTTATTTTGTCCTAACATTCAATGGGTGATTGATATATGATTTTCCAGAAAATTTTTAATCAGATATAAGATTAAATTGGATACTTTTTCAAAGATTATTTCGTAGTTTTAATAATTAATAGTAATAAAATAATATTTCGTAGTTTTAATCCGGAAATGAACAATTAGTCAGTTCTAGAGTCTTAGAAAATTTAAATAATTCATAAAAATCATGTTAATTTTACTTTTTTTCAGGTACACCACAAAATCGGTGGCCTCGCTCATAAAGTCAATCTCCTCTAGAGTCTCGTCCACAAAAAATTATGAAATGGTAAGTTGACCTCATGCTTTTAAATACTACGACAAGAGAATTTAGAAAAAGAACTTTCAGCTTACAAAAAAATAAATGCGTAATCCTGTGAATGATGTAAGGTAGTAATATTTCGTTCTTGCAGGCGCAAGGTCATTAAATGTTTTTACAACGTATTATAATGCGTATAGTAAGACCTCCTGAATGCCATTCTCTTGTATGTACATATTTAATATAAGAAATCAGTAATTAGCTTATTTTAGCTATACAATGAACTCAGTATAATTTAATCCCTCCCCCCAGACGCTTAAAATATAGATATAACGTTATCATTACGTTCGTTTTGTTTTGTGTATTATGGAGCTTCAATCATTTAATTTCATAGTAATAACTTTCGTATAAAAATAAAGAGAATGTTTCGCACAGTAATTTTTGTATCTTGTTTTTAATCTCAAGCATGAGAAGATCGCCTGTCAGACCCTTGTGCCCTCCGAGAAAAATATCCTGGATCCGCCCCTGGATATCTCATCAATGTTTTCTTGATTTCCACAGATGAAACAACTGCTGACTTCTCGCGAAGGAACGTTGGGAAGTGCAGAGAGAGCTGCAGAGCAAGCCCTGCAGTCGATGGATTACAATATGAACTGGAATGAACGCTACGTTCCTGTAATCGAATCCTGGTTTAAAGAAAAATACCCAAATTGTTAGCGTCAATTAAAGTTTTCAAGGAAAAAATCTCTACTGCACTATCATTTCGGCCAATGCAAAAGTTTTTGCTGAGGGATATTCGATCCCAACCCATTCTAACACCCTCCAAATCAGAAATAAATCTTCTTACACTTTGTGTTCAAGCCATCGAAATGATTTCATTTTCATTCATAATAATAATTTATGTAATATGGTAAGCAAGAAATTTGGTGAACTCTGTACTTCTGCTGGTACGAGGTTCGGAGAATTAAATACTTATTCTTTTACAGTTTATTCAAAATTTTTACCAGGGATACCTTTGGCTTTAAGATATCACACTCTATTTAATCCGTGAGGCATTCTCAAAGAAAATGTCCGGTTAAAATTTCTGCCACTTAATACGTGGTAACGTTGCGCATGGCATGTCATGATTTATAAAATAATTCTATAATTTTGTTAGCACAATATCTAAGTTACATTAACTATTCCAAATCTGAACTTATGCCCAAAGAACCTATGAATACTTAAAATTCATGCATCCATTGATAACCCAACAAAATGCCAGAAAGCAATAAATAAATGGTTAATTTCAATATCGAAGAAAACATGACTTTGGTCTCCAGATTTGTATTAATTATCAATATTATTATTTTCTTGTGCCACAATTAATGCGTCACTGAGGATTTTACCATCATTAGGAAATGAACGGGAAGGTAGAAGAAATGCATGTTCGCTCCACCACTTTTTTGGGTGGATTTGGAGCTAAGTTAGAAGAAATACAGATAGGTTACTGCAAAAGTTTTGATACGAAATGGCAAATAGGACAATTTTCCATGCAGATCCTACATGAAAAATTATACCGTAAAATTCAACCGCCAGTAACAAAACGTATGCAAGCCCTTATTCTTCTATTTGGTTATTGCGTTAGTGAACAAATTGAGGAGTATTAAGAAAGTCTCACGACTGCATGATTCCAAACGGAAATTTCGGTATGTGTAACTTGAATTCATCTGAGAAATGGAGATAAAAGCGGCCGATAACTTGTGGAATTCCTTTGTCACAGGAAAGTAACAGTTATTTAAGTATTATACCGATTTCAGTAGATAGGCATGCTGTATTTAAGAGGTACTCTGACAAACTCTCCTTACTTCATAGACTTTCCTCTTCAAATCACAATAGGGCCTACTCAATTTCATTCTGTATAAAATTCCTATTCTCTTATTTTCCCTCCCTCGTTTACACAACATTCTGCTCTCTAACACCGTTAACAACATCCCCACCCCACTCAATGCCTACTCGCTCCATCCATACTTTCTGTCTCCTCCGCATGTCATCCAGAAGCTGCTTCTCGACAACCACCATGTCCAGCACTTCTACTTCATCCTACCTCTACCGTCCCACTTCACCTTCTCAATTCTCTTCCACACCCACATCTCAAACGTCTCCAGTCTTTTCTTGTCCTTTCTATGTGTCATGTTTCCTCTCAGTAGAGCGCTACACTACATAAAAGACTCTTCACTTGCCTTTTATTTTTAAATCTTTACCATAAGGATCCACTCAGAAGCTCCTTCCTGTAGATGAACGCCTCCTTTGCTAACGCAATTCCCTCACTCATTTGCTTACTGCCGTATTCATTTTCCTCTAATATACGGCCCAAATAATTGAATTACTCTACTTGCTTAAGTTTTTACCATCTACTTTTATCCTGAACCTAAAATTCCCAGCTCGTTATGCTTTACAAAACCGCATAACCTTGGTCTTCTTATGATTAATCCTCATCCCATACTCCTCGCAAAGCTTGTCTAACACATCCACTACAGCTTACAACCGTCTCGCTGTCAGGTTAATCAACGCCTGATCATCCGCGAACCTTGCTGATTTAAACGTCATTTCCACCACTTAAACTCCCGCCTCCAACTCATTCCACGCCTCTCCCACCATTTCCTCAGTGTACACATTTAAAAGCAACGGCAATAGTGGATAGTTTTGTATTTATTACACCCTTTTTATGTTACCCTATATATTGTAGTTATTGCAGTGGTTATATGAAAATAAAAGTTTATAGTTACAACACAATTATTCGACGACACAGGTTGGTTTGTCTCTCTGTGGTCTGGAAAATCCTCTCAGCCTGCGTGGTGTTCGTCCTTGGTGGGCCCTCAACTTTTTGGGTCTCGTCCTGTTGTAAAATCTCTCGTTCCTCTACTTAATTCCAGCTCCTTTGTCAATCATCCTTTTCTTCTTGGGCTATGTCTCGCACGATGCCACACTCTGGAACCTCCCTCTACCAAAACTTATGTGATCTCTCTTTTCACGACCGTACAGTCAAACGGTTTGATCTACAACGTCCTTGGCGCTCGGCTTCACGTTCCAACCCTTCTACTCCCTTTTGTTGCCAACACCTTCCCTCCTCCACTTAGGTCTATTGTTTATTCTCCGAATTCACAATATGGTGGGTCCCTCATTGTTATTATGAACCATGAGGTGGTAAATGAAAAATGGCGAGGCCAGTATTATGTTATACCTTAGCGCATATAAGTAGTTCGATGTAATAACCTTTATTTATAGAGGATACCATTTCATCAAGGCCTCTAAATGCTAACTATTACTTTCTCAGAAAACTCACTGCATCAATAAGGTGCTAAATTACGTTACCATTGCTCTGTATTTCTTGATTGTACGAAGAAATTTCAAGATCAAGCTGATGGTCCAATATATATTCTTATCCCTACAAATTATTCCAAGGATGTCGAGGATCTCAGACGGCCAGCCGTAGTGTAATACCGACTCAAATTTGGCTAAATTCCCCAGATGACAAAGTCCATCTCTACTCAAATCTCCTCCTACTCAAATTTCTATCCTTCCCAAAAAGCACACACTTCCAGCAAAACAAAAAAATAATAATACGTTACTACCAGTGAGCCAAGTACATTTTTCAATCCACCGCACTTAAAAATGTTGATTTACTTTACCACATTTATGCTGATGAAGTTTGGTAGGTCGGCCTTCCAAGGTTCTGAATTCAATTCTTTTCACTATGTGATCTCGCTGAAAAGGGCTGATGTAGCAAATCTAGAACGAATGTGAAGCAAGCGAATCCACGAAGCACGAAGAATTAACTCACTACTCTTCCTTACATGCTGAACAATACTATCGTTGTAAATGGAAGCATATGAGACTTGAACAGAAAAGCAGCAATAGAAGGTGACTGACGGTAAACGAGTTCTCTCAAAATATGAGATTGTTTTATTCCTGCCTTTGGAGAACCCAGCTGAAACATACTCCAGCAAATATTCCTTTTGAGCGGGTACCTGCTGCTCACCAAGTTTTAGGCTGTTCAAAGAGTGGCGGACGGAGCTTAGGCATGACGGTGGCTTTCATGCTCTCACCAGTGCTTACGCGGAGATACCTACCTAGCCTCTACTTTAGTTGGCTTCCCATCGACTATGGTCAAAGACCCAGAGAGCAAGCGAGACTTATGAATGGAAAGTATGGGAGATTATCATTGAGTTTACCAACTAGACGTATCGTATGTATTCCACAATTTCAGCAAGAAATACAAAACGTTTTAGTAACTGAAGCAGTGCTTCACTTGCATCAGTTTCATCCGCATGCACGACACTGGCGTCCACGTTCTTCCACTTCCTTCTCTTCTCCATTTCTTTAATCATTTCCTTCGTCATCCACATTTTCTTTATCTTTCTAATGTCAACATAGCAAATTGACCTCTCGACCACTCTGTCTATTCCTTTTTTAATCTTATCCCTCCTTTGTTCTACATTCTACCTATCTCAAATACTTCGGAAACTAATCTCCAATAGTCATGGTATTATTTACTCATAGCCCCCATCAGAGCTTCTACGTCCCACTTCCTCGCATTTCTGATTTCCGCAGTCCCTTGACTACGAATGTTACAAAAGAGGATTGTCGAGTCGGCTTGTAAGTGTTTTGTCCACCACCGCGCATTTAAATGGGTTTACAAAAGTCGCCACTCGTGTCGCTGGCAGACAAATCGATCCGAGTTTCACGGGGAAATAAAGTAAAATTAGGGGTGTCAACCGAAATTTACATTCACGGTGATGTGATTGTGATTCATCAGATTCATAACTCATCCGTGCTATTCCTCGAAACGACATATATTATACTCAAAAATGTTGGGAAAAAATGGATCGCATTGCACTCATCACCGCGCCGCGGGCATTTTTGAAAGCCGATTAAAACGCGACCGAAGTGGCAACAGAAATCAGCCTTCTATGGAATAGAATTGGGCCTCATCTATGCAGTCCTCTTGCTATTGACCCTGCGTTGCATTTCATAAGAACTATGCGGTGATTACAATCCGCATCCACCGACGACACCCGCCCTTAGCGGAAGGGTCCCTTTCGATGAGTTTCCGAGGCTCAATTGATTGCACTCCATGTTTTCATGGAAGAGATAAAAGGTTTCTCGTTGCCAAGGGGATTCCTGCACAACCAGCTGATAACTAAATTTTTCCTACTTGGTCGGAGTTCGATTCGAAAATTTCATGCTTGGAGGGCGAGTAACCACCGCGCCAAAGGACTATTATTTAATTAAATTTGGTTAAGAATTTGAGAGCTTTACGATCCAACGGTGACGATAAGATCCTGCCCAATGACAATCGCTTTCAATTTATGAATATCCCACATTATCGCCAAAGCCTATTCTTCAGTGGTTGTGTAAAAAACCTTAGGCCCCTTAAGGCCTGGTTAGACCATACATCAACACGAACGAGTTAAGGTCTAAATGTATAAACGAGTGAATGAACAAGAAAATGGACCGTGTGAATACCTAGCTTGGGCGAACGGATGAACAAAAAATAGAACCTGTGTGGCGTTACGTCGTAAAATCTGGTAGATTGTTCACGTAAGCCCAGACATAGGGAAAGCTCCAACCGTCGGTCACAAGCTGGTTCAGGGAAAGACTCCACAAACAAGAAGTCAGCACACAAGAAAAAAATTGACAAAAATATTTACGAGTTATTTTCGTTCAACATTTATATGAAGTAGAGTATTCAAAATCAGAACTATTACAGAAAACAACGATGATAACTAATGACCCCGTAGTAAAACATTACCAAACTAAATACCAGCAGTATAATTTTTCTAAAATCGGCCATGTCAGTCACGCCGTCCATCCACCACCAGAGCCCGAGCAGAAGAGACCAGGGTATTCCACGACGAGGAGGTGTGTAAGGGAGGGATTAATCCAAGGAGAGGAGGGGGAGAGAGGGCGATGATCAAACAGCTGGGAATCTGCCCCAAAAATCGCCCCTGTTGACTCTCAGCTCCGCCAAGCATCAGGTAATCCCATCCAGGGCAGGAGGGGGGGAACACTAAAAAATGCCACACCTGTTTATCCGTATCTTGGGAACCACTGGTCAACAATTGGAAAACAAATTGTGGCGCCGCTTTGTCAAATGTCCCATGAACCGTTGGTTACTAGCAAAATTGATTTGATAAAAACCAGTGCCTTCTTATCGTCATTCATGTCCGAAAAATAGCCTAAATATCGGGTACCCTCCCTTATCTTTCTCATCGTTTCGTTTTACTTCCATCCTTTTCCTTTTCATATTATATACTTCACTTCTGCTTCTTTTGTTCGCAAAATCAAGTTTTTTTGGATATGACAAATTTTTGTTATCTTAGCTTTGTTCGCGTCGCCTGCTCCATCTGCACCTTCTGCACCGGAAGGAACAATGAAAATCAGGCGGGTGCAGAAACGTTCAACTCGTGCGACGCGTACGGCTGTGTAACAACAAAAATGGCGCGGGGCATGATTTTAGAAAACATTATCGAGAGGGATTTTTATGAAGACTATAATGTTATTTTCCCAGCTTCATTCAGTCATGGGATGGAGATAGCGTGTTATTCCAGTAGTTGTTGCGATTTGTTCGGGTTTGTAATGATGCTGGTTGAACTAATATCGAACACATTTGTTTATTGTTTGTTTGTTATTTGATTGTATTGGTATTGCTTTTTCTACGTTTAATGAGAATCACTCATTTCATTTGACTATATATTTTAAGTTTGCATTCGTTTACTATTTAACCACTCGAAAAAAATTATTATTATTAATATTTCACCCAGTCAGATATATTTCAGATATAAGATGTCTTATTTCCGAGGAAGTAATGTCAAAATGAAATACCTTCCAATTTTCTATTATGGCCATTTGTTTTCTGCCGGTTTTCGTCTGCTATTTCCCATGATTCCTGAAGTTGCACCTTTTGCTCCACCTCCGAAGCTGGTGCAAAAGGTGCAGATAAAAGTTGCACCTTTTGAACCTGCACCCGCGACGCGAACAGCGTTCGTCACTTGCAACTTCCGCGACACGGACGCAAAAGTGGCAGAAAGGTGCAGGAAAGTGCAGAAGTGGCAGCAACACGAACAAAGCTCTTGTTTCTAACGATCGCAGCGCCGTCACCGCATTTTAGTGGCCATTTTTTGAACTAATTGCAATTATCTATTTTAAATGAATAGCTGGATAAAGGAATTGAAAATTTTGTGTTTGACTATTTTTCGTATGGTTTCAGACGAATTTAAAGGGGGATAATAATGTGAATTTTAGTCGTACCTCGTTCTCTTGCACTCCTAACATTTGTTTGAGCTACAGAGGGTGCATTATTTTAAAATAATTTAATAGTTTACAATAAAAAAAGAACAAAATTAAAATAAAAACCATCTTAAGTGACCACAGGAAAGACAAAATATGTTAAAAATTCGACCAACAGTTTGTTCTGCACGTGAGGCGCACGTAGGTAACACGAAAGGATAACAAATCGACAGTTCAATGAAACATTATGGAGAGAAAAATATTCCGATGGTCAAAGTGCCGATGCTTTCGTGTCGTCACTAGGACGTTTTTTTCCTTTGAAGCATGGTTATTTTCAGCGAAAACAGCCGGAAGAGGCACGCTGGTGTACGGATATTCTAGTGGCAAGTGGCACTTGCAAGATCGCGTCGCGTGTAACTATCCACGTTAGTCAATCTCCATGAGTAAACCCGGATTAAATGGATAGGAAGTAATAGCGTGAACTCCTAGTTGTTAGAACAGGCGGCAAACTTCTTTGAAAAGGGGTTTCAAAACTTAGTTTTAAGGTATGATATGTGCCTTAACAAAAAAAGGCAACTTTGTAGAAAAATAAAGAAAAGTTTAAAAATAAAAAAATAAATGTATTTTGAAAAAAATTCTTTGGTTTATTTTATAAACAAACACGGCCTTTACTTAAAAAATATCCCTCGTATTTTTATATTAATAACTTTTCTATTAAAATTAAGAGCATATATCGCAGAGTAATTTGTGCCTGTAGTTTTTTTATCACAAGTATGAGAAGACCGTTTGCCTGTCAGGTCTTGGTGCCCCCCCAGAAAAAAATCCTGGAACCGCCGTTATTTAGGCGTGAAGCTATGAGGATAAGAAGCTAAGTGGAAAAGGTGAAAAAGTGTTAGTAAATGAAAACGTTTAAGAAGGATGGAGAAGTAAGCGCGCTACACGCGTAGTTTCAGTCACTGTCGGGAGGCAAAATACAGCGAGCCATTTGAAAAATTAAGGCTAAGGATGATAGGATGCTGGCCGAACCAGAAGAGATACAGAGTAGATGGAAGGAATGCGTGGAGGATCTGTATGGCGGAAGGAACATACTGGCGATTTTTGACTTTTGATGCGAGAGGGTTGCAAGCCATAGTGAATGCGTTAGACAAGTGTTGCGAGTAGTATGGGATGAGGATTTATCACAGAAAGAGCGAGGTTATTCGGTTTTTTAAAGCATCGCGAGCTAGGAATGTTAGATTCAAGATTAAAGAAGGTAGGCAAAAATTTGAGCAGTTAGAGTAACTAAATTATTTGGGCGGCACATTAGACGATGACGGAGGAACGGATCAGGTTGAAAATTGCGTTAGCAAAGGAGGCGTCCATGAACAGGAAGGAGCTAATGAGAGGATTGCTATGTAAGAGTTTAAAGAAAAGGTTAGTGAAAAGTCTGATAAGTAGTGTATTGCTTTGCGTTGCGGAAACATGGACACCTGGGAAGGAGGACGAGAGAAAATTGGAGACGTTCGAGATACGAGCTTGGAGAAGAATGGAGAGGGTGATGTGGTCTGAGAGGATTTGGAACGACGAAGTGTTGGACATGGTGGGTGAGGAGAGGCAGCTCCTAGATGAGATACGAAGGAGACAGAAAGTATGGAGTACTTAGCGGGGAGGGGAAATACCAGTGTTTTAATGTAAAATGTTAGGTGAACGAGAGAGTGGAAGGAAGAGAATAGGATTTTCAGATAGAATATAAGAGAGTAGGTCTTACTATGAATTGAGGAGGGAAGTGTTTGAAGGAAGGGAAGGCTCCAAGAATGCTTCTTAAGTACTCCAAGAAAATCTACCTTAATCGGTGGAATACTTTAATAATAATAATAGTAATTTAAGTCATTCAATCAGCTTATTCTAATGTCCTAGTTTTTAAAATTAATATTACTACTGATATATATCAGGTTTTATCCTTCTTACTCTCTACTAAAGCCTGTTTTATTCTCACGTTACCCACAACATAATTCTCTGGGGATCTCCTTCGCCTTTAAAAATATTTAAAATTCAAAAAGAATTATCAGGCTCATTGCTCAAGCTGCCCTGAGAACTCGCTGTCGGCCCCTGTTTAGTGACCTTAATATGTGACCTTACCCTGGGTATTGGGATTTCCTAAGCCGCACTGGTTTAAAAATCAATTAGATATGACATGGCGTCTAACCTTCAACACTTCTATTTCTGTCTACATTATGTATGCCACTCAATTTGTCAAAGGTCACATAAAAGGTTTTAATCTTAACTCTGATGGATGTCACTAGTTACTCTACCAGAAGACATCACAATACTCATACAGGTGCCCTATGTACGATCAAAAAAATTGGCAACGAGGCTACCTAACATTTGAGTGTCCATCTACACAATAAAATTCCTTATATGCTTAAACAAACTGAATCTGTTGTCAAATTTAAAAGTAGTCTAAAAATGTTTTCAGGTAAATATTTTATTACTTTACCCTTTTAACTTATAATATTTTATCTTCCTATGAACGGCTTATTTTTGTTGAACCTAATTTACAATTGTATGAGTATTTGTGTTTTTTCCTGTATTTATGTGTGTTACCTCAGTACTTATGACAGCATACATACTGTTCTCATTTTTTTATGATCTCATGGAAAATAAAAATATTATTATTATGATTGTTATAATTAAATACAATGATGTTCGTAAAGTCCGTTTAACACGGGGCACGTCATTGCACAGCTTAGGACTGAAAACGTGTTGAAATTGCAAGAATGTGATCTTGGCATTTGATCAGGGGCTATTTTGCTGTCTCACATCCACGCAGTCTCGCATTTATTCTAGAAATTCACCGATTTACTCGAAGCTATTCACTGATTCACACCGATTTGGATTGCACCTTCATACATACGTCAGCTATTGGGCAATGACGTGCCCCATGTAAAACGGCCGAGAGGAATTGTTGACGCAATTACGTAGTCAAAGAAAAGGTACTCACGCTTTATTTTTTGACAAACCGGGTAAGAAGTACCCCACGATTTGCGTACAGGCATCTTTGGATTTCTCTGAAGCCTATACTTAAGACAATAAAGAATTATGAACACATTTAGACTCGAAAATCCCTTTTCCAGCGAAGAATAAATCTGAACTTGACCCGGTTTATGACTAAATTCCATCGTAGAATAATATTTTGACTACCTAATGTAATGTATTGTGTAAAAAAATAACAAAAGACTATCTGCAAATCGTATTTAATGTGCCTACATTACGTATAAGTCCTCCAGTTTACGATACCTGTCGCAGCGTGTAACTAATACGGCTGCCCGACTCGACAGTTATTCCGGCACCATTTTGAACCGCTTGATCATGCCCAGGAGTAATCGGGTGGTGAGCGGTCGCATCCAGGGGGAGAGCGGTGGTTCGCTCACCACCCGCTCAGTGAGCGGAGCTTAGCAATGCACTGATTGACTAATACACGCGGTGTGCACGATACGAAAATATTAACACTTAACCGGTGACGTGTGGTCTGAGAGACCGCTGCGTTTCTAAAATTATGAATGTTCAAAATTGCTATTTCAAAATATCTATAATCTTCGTGATCATCACAATTTTGTATAATAACGACACAGCACTCTTAAAATTTAACGTTCTTATTATTTATTTCTGAAAATTTGCAACAGAATTTTAGTAGCGGTCTGTGAGACCTCACGTCACTAAATTGGAAAAACCAATAAACATAATGCTGGTAGAAATAATTCTAAATGTTGTTAAAAACAATTCCTAGTGATTTTTCAAGAATAATTATAATAATTAATAATTTGTAAGGAAGCATTTTTAGTTGCACAACGTAGATAATTAAGCACTTAATTTAAAAAAGTACGATAGTAATAACAACTCAAGTGTTTTTCATATCAGTTTTTGATGCTGTGTCAAATAGCAATTTTTACTGAAAAAGTTGGTTCGTACTGGAAATGCATTATATTAAATATAAGTTTTATAATAGCTGAGAAAACAAAGAAAAATGAAACAAAACAACGAAAATGCCGTTGCAACATTTTATGAATTTTTGCTTTGTTGTGGTCTCCCAGACCGCATGTCACTGGTAGTGCAACAAATATTTCACGTCACTGGTTAAGGGTTAATAATTGGACTGTATTTTCTGCGGCGGTAGTCCCACACTTTCCAGATCACCAATCACCTGATTGTCGATGGTTTTCTCTGGTCGGAACCGGATCGAGACCCCGCTATCACTGCGACAGAATGGCTATTTTTTATTTGTTTATAATTGTGGCCAAAAACGTTTAAAAATTACACACCAAAGCTATGGTGGTGCTTAGTTTTATTTTTTTCGGAATTTTGATTTCCATCTCATACAATATCTTAAGGGGATATCCTAAAAATTTCAGCCCGACTGTTTAACATAAATGCAATTACATTTAATTTTCCCGAGATGAGGAAATAACATCAATTTTAGGGGTAATGCACATTTTTTTTTTAGGCCTTCAGGGTCTAATTTCCCTCCATTTTTTCGTCCGCTCAACAGTTTTCCATGAATGAAGTACTTCTCCAAAAGCTGCAGCCCTGCGTCACACTCCCAACGGCGCGGCGGGGGCGAAGAAGAAATTTTACGCTAAAATTTAACAGAAATTTTGATCTACTATGTTGCTCGTGCATAGGGAGAAGATTCGGAGTACCTACATGATTTCAAATATACAAATCGGTTTAGAATAATTCTGGCAATATTTTCCAATAAAAAATGCAATAATTATTCTGTTCTCTCGCACAATAGAGAGCTAATAAATTCCAGTTCACACTCATGCACGAAGACGAAATCCTGGGAAATCCCAGGGAGATACGTGCTTGAGG
Organism: Ischnura elegans; assembly: GCF_921293095.1. Lineage (NCBI taxonomy): Eukaryota > Metazoa > Arthropoda > Insecta > Odonata > Coenagrionidae > Ischnura > Ischnura elegans. Next base: position 89,435,540 of record NC_060246.1, on the reverse strand, counting down.
CCAGGCTAATTCGGATGAGAAAGGTGCTATTTCGCACCCGTCCCACCACACCTTGAATATGCAACGGGCATATGGGATCCGGTGCAGAAACACTTAATCCGTGAAGTATGTAAAAAAAGGAACGCTGTGCGATTTGTCAATAACTGCCTCGAGCGTACAGAAATCGTTAGTCAAATGTTAAGCGAATTAGGCCGGGAGCCGCTAGAGACTCGCAGGCTGCGCGCTAGGCTCAGATTGCTTGAACATCATATTGGAGCCCTACTATATTTCCAGGTGCGGCAAAAGCGATAAATTAAGAGAGATATTTTGCCAAACGGTTAGCTTTGTGAATTTGCTTCCCCTCAAGCTATAAAGGACTTAAATAAATGCTAATCCCAATTTTATTTGTGCATTTGTTTTTCATATGCATACGGTTGGTGTCCGAATACCCTCTGCCATACACCTTTTTAGGCGGCTTGCGGGATGGTATGTAGATAAGTACAAGACTTTTCTTCCCGGACTTTTGGAGGAGGCAGGACAAGAGGATGGAATAAGGAAGGAGACTCAACGGCCAAGATAGGAGCCCACCAGTGTCTTCTGGGTAAAGGCCTGGTTACAAGATACATAGCACGTACAAGTTAATGTCTTAATGTATGAACGCGTGAATGAACACGAAAATGCACCGTGTAACCACCCAAATTGTGCGAACGCATGAACGGAAAATAGAATGCGTTCAAATATGGTTCATGCATTCCTACATGTTCCGTTCCGGTCCACAAAAATAATTCATGCAAACAGGCATTAACTCGTTACTACTCGTATTCGTTAATGTACCGTGTAACCAGGACTTAAGAAAAGGTGCGGAAAGGAAGGATGAATATTCCTGCGCCGTCAATTGGGTGAGGCCGGCTACCAATAGTGATACATAATTTCCCATTCCTAGAGAAATGGAAGACCATCTGATGTGAAGAATGATCCAGAGATTTTTCACCAGATTCGAATTTATACAGTCTAATCTCTCACTAAGAGCACCTAATTTTTTTATTCAGGGATAGCACTCTCGTAACGGCTGCTGTCCTGATACCTCCCGCAACTATTTGGGTGGCTTGCGGAGTAGAATATACATGAACGCTATCCTTGTAGCGCAAATGATCTTATCTGTCGGTATCCTCCTCTGAATATCATTACAAAAGTCTAACGCTCTACCCAATTTCTACTACTCTCCCTGTTTTTTGCATTAAACTAACGAAAGCGCATAAAAATAAAATCAATAAATGAGCTTGAAAACTCGTCTTTGCTTTTATGACATTGTGATTTTCACGTTTTAGCGTAAATTTGAACACAATTTTCACCGATGAATCAATAAAAATGATGGTAACGATAAAAGGGTGATCCAATAATGCATAAACAAACAAAGAAGGATATAATTGGATGTAAAATCTCCTTGTCATCGTATCTTGACATTTTGGGAAAATTTATTAAGGAAAAAAATAAATCTAGAAACTTTTATCGCACGCTACTGAATGAATATCACATGCTACTGTCTATTATTATTCTAGTACAGAGAATTAATTGCTAGATATTGAAGTAAAATTAGACCAGGATACAAAAGATAACATAGTCATTCCATTAGACAGATTTTATGGTTCCAAAAAGGTCCTTCAAAGAGGCTGTGAATTCCATTCGCAATCCTATCTATGGAATTGGATCTCTTGCAGCTATGAAACTAATGCTAACATCTAAAATAGGCCACTAAGATAAAATACGTGAGGTCGGGATTGAATTGCTCGAAATTTGAAGAAAGGTAAATATTGGCTCATTTCTGAAAATTATTTACGCAGAGCACCCGAGTTCCGGATGTTGGCTTAGAGCGGTGAATGAAACATGGCAAGCCTACTTCGTCATCATAAGATTATTGAACTGCATCGATCCCATCAATAATCTAAGATGGGGATAGCGTAATCATTTGGAAAAAGATATGGGACATAGGGTTAATGTAACCCTCCCAATTAATTTTGGAGCCAGCATCGGAGACGAAAACAAATATTGTAACGGAGGTGACAGCTTTCAGATAAGATTTACAAATAACGGCGCTCGCATTTTTCTGAGGGCATTATACCGTTCGAGGGGTATATAAGATCCTCTCCTTAGAGGAATTATAGGGAATTGTTTTATAGAATTCAACCTTTCGTGTGTTCATGCGGCATCATTGTCAATATTTGTACCGCCAATATTGGAACGAGGTAAGCTATTAAAACAACTCTCTATATAAATAGGCTTTGTTATACAACTTCGCACAAAGGAAAAGTTGTTGAATATTTGACGTCAGCAATCGGTTTTAAGATCAGAGTATTATTTTATTTTCTACTCGTATTTTTAATTTTTTTAATTTGTAACTCTATTATATTTTCACCAATATTTGGACTGATGTTGTAGCTTTAACTCGGGTTTGAGTGATAAGGCTAGAATAGGAATCATAAGTGACTCACACAGTGCAGGTATAGCGTTCATTTGTTAAGTAACATTTCTGTCACAAACCTGAAAGAGGGAATCCCAAGCTACAAAAATTTCTTCGAAAAGCGGGAAACATCACGTTCCAGAGTTTTAATGAGTAAGAAGCGCGTCCGGGGCTCCAATGCTGTTGATATGTTTATCACTCGAATCTTAACCAAAGCATGAAAAGCGAACGAATTAGTGAGGGATAAATTACGTTTGACCTTAATTAATTACTTTGGATGCGTTTGTCCTAACTCATGCAAGGTTATTATTAAGTTATTCAATTGGATTCCTCTTCCTAAAGCAATAATTTCATAATTAATTCCCGAATTTCAACTAAAATTCTAAAACTAATTGGTCCTTCCCCATATCAATCTGGAATAAAACCGCTTCAGGCTTGACATGGTGGAAATGCAATATAATCATGATAAAATTAAAAACGCCATTAGTATTTTCCACACTTCAATATATAGCTCAACTGCCGACCATGGTTTCGACTTGCCTACCTTGAGAATAACATAAGGGTGTGGAAACCATGGCCGTGATTGGAGTTTTATATTAAAGTGTTGAAATTACTATTGATGTATTACATTTTATCATGGATTAATGATAGATTTTGTGTAAAAAATATGTAGATTTTTTCGATTGCACGCACATTTTATTTAAGCACATAATTATTTGGCAATCCATTTTTTCCTTTCCAGTTTAAATAGACCAGGATGACACTCATTACAATGATCAGATTGTCACTCACTATTCTCTTCTGTGTACTGTTTCAATGGAGCGACGGGGAAATTCCTCTACCTCGCAGAGACACATTTTATCACTTCACAGCGGAACCGTACCAAGCATTAGATGATCCGGTACCCTTGGAGAGGGGACAACACCCTATAGACTACTACAGACTTCCGGAGGGAATCAGACCGGAGACTTATAAACTGCGGATAACTCCCTTCCTGGAAGAAGGAAACTTCTCGTTCGTTGGGGACGTCGAGATTCGGTTCAGCGTCCTCGAATCGAGACGCGACGTCGTGCTGCACTCGAAGGAGTTGGCGATCAGCGAGGAAAGGGTGGTCGAAGAGGGGTCGGGCGTCCCATTGGAAATCGATGCAATCTCTCACGACCACGACCGTGACTTCCACGAGGTACGGTTGAAGGAGCCGTTGGTCGCCGGGGGAGCGTACGTCATCGCGATGAAATTCGCAGGCGTACTCAACGATGATCTCAACGGATTTTACAGAAGTTCCTACAAGGACGATGACGGAAAAATCCAGTGAGTACATTTCATAGAATTTTCTCAGTGAATCAAAATAGAGGTAAAATTCATCACTGAAATTAATTTAACGTTATATATTCTATTGGCGATACTTACCGCAGATAAACAGAATAGAAAATCGAGAGTACTACATTACAAATTACCATATGATAAAAAAGTTATGAGTTTATATTTTATTAGTATATATATCATTTATTTGTATATTGCATTATTTTAAAGCATAAGTTATTATAATAATATCAAACTTTTTAATCACATAAGAAATGTTCTCATTGAGAAAAGGTAACAAACTGCAGCATTAAAGGTTCACTATCTCTAGCCATATATACCTTGTAGGAGCAGGTACCTAGCTGCGTTAATGATTGTGAATGAGGTGCTTCGATGGCCTAAATCTGCTCCAAAATAGCAATTTTCGAGTGCCGCCACCCCTGTCCTAAGACAGGGGCAACAGCACTCTCGGTCAATTATGAGATCTCTGTGGCCAATACGAGGAGACGCGTTTGATGCTCAACTTCGATGAATGCCACGCAGCGTGTGTTTCAATCGTGATGGGCCTTTTTTCTTTCTGATAATATTTTTTCGTGATTACCACTGCGCAGGACGGAAGACCGCTTTCTAGCCTGGAGGAGGAGCTTCGTGATCTAGTCAGCTAATACCATAACAACGACTCAGAGAAAGGATGGGGGAATGTATTAAAAGCTTTAATTGATCGAAGTAATTGTTAAAATCATTAAAAAAATGATTTTTACAATTTATTTTAATTTCATGACTGGATTTACTCTGCGGAAATTTATATAAAACATGCATTGCGATATTTAAGAAAATGTAGCAAAATGCCATCGACCCAACTAATAATCAAAAGTTGAACAAAGCTAGCCGACGTTTTTTATCATGAGCCTATGTGAATTTTTCTATTTATCATTGCTAAATTATCTGTTGAATATTGCCAATGAGATAGACAGAACGTTTTATTTGATTTTATGAAAACATTGAGCCATTGATCAGGAATCGCTGCTTGCGAAGCACGGCTTGTAATGAAGTGAATGGCGTATTGCTTCTAACAAAGTGAATGCAGAATTTTAAGAATCGTACGTTTTTTTTACCAATATTACTGCATTTGATAAGTATACATTGGAACGTACATTTTTCGACACACAAATATGTATTTCATGTAAAAAATAAAATTTTAGAGCCATAAGTGACTCAGAGTTCAAGCATAGGGGAAATACGCCGCACTCATTAAACTCTACGATAAATTCATTCAAGTATTTCATATTATGTGATTTTATGAAATTAATTTTAGTGTCATGGTAAGATATCATAATCAGAAATCATCAAAACCAATAAGTATCGAGAGAGTTACTTCATTAAAGTCGCATTTTGCCCGCCACTCCTGATTACAATCTAACGTATCTTATGTCTTTCCTTAAAAAAAGTTGGCTGGCCGTCACTCAGTTCGCCGCTACCAGTGCTAGGAAAGCATTCCCCTGCTTCGATGAACCTCACTTGAAAGCGAACTTCACCATAAGCATCGGAAGACACATGGAGATGTCATCCCTTAGTAATATGCCCGCAGTTGGACCCCCAGAGCATGAGTAAGTCACGAAACCTTGTTTTTCTTCCATTTATTTGATGGCCACATTAATTTTGAACCTTGTTCATTGCAGTCCAATGTTGCCGGAAAATTTTGTGTGGGACCACTACGCAGAATCTCCAAAGATGTCCACGTATTTGGTCGCCTTTGTTGTCTCCAAGTTCAAATCAAAGAGAGTGGCTGATGGAGAATTTTCAACATGGTCAAGGGGAGACGCCGTGGACCAAGTAGATTATAGCCTCACTGTTGGTCCCAAAGTATTGGATATTATGTATAACATCACAAAGATCAGATATGCTCTACCAAAAATGGATTTAATAGGAATTCCCGATTTTGAGGCCGGTGCAATGGAAAATTGGGGCCTCGTGACATTCAGGTAAGACTGAGGATCAGACATTTGTACAAAGGCCATATTTGTAATTATTTTATATGAAGGGTCTCGCAATTATATACCTGGTGGTCCTATCTTTTTTTTAAAATTCTTTACCGAAATACCTAGCTAACGCCACTTCACATACCTTTTCACGCTATATAACATACTTCCCTTTGCAATACATAGCTAATCTTATTAACTTCTTTTATTCTCGAGGCTAATAACATTAATTCTTTTCCGATTCTTCGCGCGGATATCAGAGAGACAGCGTTGCTATACGAGAATGGGACATCGACTCCATTCAATAAACAGCGCGTGGCAACCGTAGTTACGCATGAGCTGGCCCACCAGTGGTTTGGAGATCTCGTCAGCCCAGAGTGGTGGAAATTTACGTGGCTCAACGAAGGATTCGCCACGTTTTTCGAGTGCGCAGCTGCGGATTTCGTAAGTTCAGCGCGAGGAGCATGATTTTAAACTGAATCTCCTATTCATCCCGCTCTTCCAGCGACCGTTACTTCCCCTTTCCTTAATAACAGTTGAAAAGCATCCAAATGGATCTGAAGGGAATGGGCTCTAAAGATTTAGGCAACATGGGTTGAAAATTCAAAATAATTCAATTGAAAATGTAAAGAAATTTTCTATAAATATGATTTTTGATTAATGTTTCTGTCAATTAGATTGAAAAGTTCATTTATGAAATTTTCTCTTTTTTAGCTACTTCAACACAATAGGTTTCTTTAAATAATCTCTAGTATTACTTAATACGGCAATATTGCCTGCAGCATTATTCAATGAAATGTTTATGAATCAAAATTTAATAAATGACCTAACGAATTGAATGCAGATATGATGACTCGATTTTTCAACTGTGTATTGTTTTGATAGTTTAAAATATGAAAGATATGGTGATTTTTATTGATTTTTCGTGGTTGATAAAAATGGGGTTGGGAAGGTTATAAATCCTTTTTAAGAGTGTAAAAAATTGTTATTTTCCAAACAGAAGTATGTTTGACAATAAGTTCAATACATCTTAAAGCCAACAGATAAAATAACTTATTCCATATTTCGGGAACAATAACTGCCATATTTTATCACGCTTACAAAGTATTTATTCCGTTTTCATCTATCCTATATATTACATGTATAAGAAAGTAAGATTTTTGTCGAATAGGTCTCATGAATGATTTTGTTTGGTGAAAAATGTTGGCCTCTGTTTTTCTGGAAATTTACGCCATTTTTTACATTAAGCACGGGGCTGATAAAACCATCGACCAAGAATCGTGATTGAGCATAAACGCATCTCAATTACCCTATCTGTTAAAATTTTCAGATCGAGCCGTCGTGGAGGCTGATGGAGCAATTCGTGGTGCAACATCAACAGAAGGCATTTTTTGTGGACGCCTTTAAATCCACTCACCCAATTACTTTCGACTTTTCATCTCCACGCGCGATTTCGTCCGTATTTGACGAAATTTCATACAGCAAAGGTATCTCCTTAAATTTATGTTCCATTAATAAGAATATTTTCTTGTTTGAAAAATTAAATAGTATTAGCTTACCCCTGTACCACTAATTGTCATGAAATAAGTAAAATTTTAGATAATTCTTAAGACTTGTCAACTATAAATAAACTTCAACCTAAAATGCGAACGAAAACTGAAATACTGACTTTACAAAAAAGCACCATCTGTGATGGAAATGTGAAGATAATTTGCATTTTTTGAAAACCAATTTTCCTTTAATTTTCAGCTGGATCCGTCATAAGAATGATGGAAAATTTCCTAACAAGAGACACATTTTTTCGTGGACTCCAACGCTATTTGTCATATAGGTAAGTATTTCCTTATATTTCCGAAAATGTCGAGAGAAAACAAAATCGTTAGACAGCGTCAAAGTTTCCGTGACAGAGTATGAATGTACTACGTACCTTCGCAAAGGAAATCTCAAATCAACAACATAAGCATTCAAGTGAGCAAGCGTTCGTGAAGGAATATGTCAATGGTAATTGCATTTACAGTTCAATTTCATTGCAACGAAATATGAAAAGGAGAAGGTCACGGAAACTCTTGCTTAATCGAGGTGTTCTACGAGGAAGACTTATAACATCCAAATAATTGAAACATGTCAGTGAGAGCAAATCTTATTCGGCATCAAAAGCGTTTGATCACTTACATCTTCCAAGACTAAGAATCTGATCTTGTATATGTACTTACATTTAGTAAATTAACAATCACAGCTTATTTCACACTCTGCAAATCTCTTAGTTACTATCGTTGGCGCCGTGGATTAAACGGAATTTTTGTTTGAAAAGGGCAATTTAGCTCACATTGAGTAAACTTCCCACCGAGAAAAATTACCGAGATATAGTTTATGGTAAATCTCAGTGATTTTTAAGTTCCTCGAGGAAATTTGTGATAACGTGATAACAAATGTTCTGATTTATGAGTGAAAGTATATGTGAATTAATTTTACAGCACTATAAAAAATATTCCTGAATCGATGAAATGTGCATATTTTTCGCATATCTTAGTGACCCCTATAACTTTCATTTTCGTAAGAACCAGCGTATCAGGAGCTTGCACTGGAAGTGCAAAGAACGAAGCTAACATGAAAATAATAACCACTTGATTACGCACTAAAATACGGTAAAGGTAAGAAAAACTTTTATTTTTCTAGGCAATTCAATTATGGAAGTGACATTCAGCTTTTTGCATCCATGGATGATCAGCTGAAAGCTGACAGCATGGTGCCAGAAAACATCAACGTCACAGAAGTTATGATTTCTTGGACCAAGCAGAGCGGATATCCTGTGGTCACTGTAATGAGAAACTATGATGGTAGCACATTAATCATCAAACAGGTATGCAGCACCTTTTCTTCGCACTTGATCAATGAAGGCACAACGCTTCCATGACAAGGCAATGGTAACTCAATCACTCCCATATATTGAATTGAGCGGAAAAATGGAAATGCCTTCGAAAATGATATGGTGAAGGATATTTAAGAACAAAAGAAAGGTGATTTTGACTACTCCAAGCTATTTTAACTGAATAAACACGGGTTAATTGAAACGACACTCTGTTTAACCTTAAAAATACAAATATGATATAATTGTCTAAATGTGAAAATTTTCATATTACTTGCTAAGAAGAAACAATTATTATCAAAAGAAAAGCACCAATATTTCTTCTTCCGCATCATAGAAATCTCTTTGTCCACTTCTTGGAATTTCTCGCAAGGCAGAATCGAGTTCCATAAAATAATCATGACTGAATCTTGAGCAAAAAATTGATTGTAGGATAAAATTCAAAAGCATTGTCATATTTACCTTAAATATAATTACATGTAACAGGGACTATAATAACAGTATATTTTTCAGCGAGTAATAAAAATCTGTCTTAATTAAGCTCCTCTGTTGTGGGTAAAACATTTTCATTGAACATTATTGTTGCTCTCATATTTGATTTGGGATTTGCCATGGATGAGTAACGTTCCAATTGGCTGAGAAATATTCAACACACGTGTTAGAGCTTCTTAGAATACATACTTTTGTTATATACTCTGCCTATAACATTTTCCATCTGACAAATTTTCTACTTTAGCTGATTTTGGAAGAATCCCTTGTAACGTATCAATTTATTCCCAGGCGAGGTTCGTATTAGATGAAGCATTCAAGGACAACAAGATAATTTGGTGGATACCGCTAACTTTCACCACTGGTTCCACCATGGATTTCGCAAAGACCACGCCAAATATCTGGTTATCCGAGCATGGGGTTCATCATGAAATTAAAGGATTGGTTGACGAAGATTGGGTAATGTTCAACATTCAAGGTTCAGGTACGTTTAGTTAACAGGTTAAGTTTAGCTTTCTAACGATGTCGGGAAGAGAAATTAATGACAAGGAGTAAATAAAAAAGTGCCAAAGATAGAACGCAGTCTCCAGAGGTATTGAATAGCAATGAATTAAAGTGATGAAAAGAACTCTCCCTTGGATTCCAGTTTTTTTTTACTAGGCAACACCATTACCTAAAAAATTTGGGTGAGGAATCTACTGCTTGTTTTTCTACTTCACAACTCACCCTGTCCAATAAAAACATTTGATTCGAAGTCTTCTACTTTGCTTTCTTCAGTTGATTAATATTGAAACGAGAATATATTCAAAGCTTTATAGAATTCAAACAAAGTTTTATGGAGAAATATAAATTAAAATTCGCTACGCAATCACACGAGGAATGTGTACCAAAATGTTGGCATAATGGTACTAATGGAAGCTATTTAGTTATTTGACTACAAGTATTTGTTTCAAAACCTTAATTATTGCAGGTTATTACAGAGTTAATTACGATGAACATAATTGGAAACTAATCACCAACTTCATGCTCGGGAAAGATTTCCACAAAGTTCACCCGGTGAACAGGGCTCAGCTGATTGACGACTCCCTCAACTTGGCGAGAGGGGGTCTCCTCCGATATTCAGTCGCTCTCAACCTCATCCGTTACATGGAACAGGAGACAGATTTCATACCATGGTATTCCCTCTACCCTTCCCTGGCTTTCTTGGATTCCCGTTTAAAATACTCCGAGGAATACCCAAGATTCAAAGTAAGAACCATTGCATCTTTCAAATTAACTACATATAGGAAAAAAACGGGTAAATATAGATTCAAATTTATATTGATGGCCGATCGACAGAAAATGCAGTAATTTTAAAAATCGAGAATTAATCGGAAATTAAATTACAGTTATCTCGGGCCATCCATTAATATGAAACGTTTTTTTTATTTTAGTAAACAATTAATTATAACTAACATGCTTGATCATGTTGCTGTGGAAAAATGAATTAGTATGAAATCTTAACAGGCTTGACGTGGTGGAAATGCGATACATCTTTGATAAAATATAAACAACAAATGGAAATTTCCACTCTTTAATATAAAGCTCCACTACCGACCATAACTTTGACAATCTATGTGATTTTCACGGAGGATTATGTGCCTTATTATTAATATATCTTGTTATTGATAAAATGAATTATCTTTCTTTAATCACGCACAAAAGAAAAATCTCTGGTGCATGAAATATTTGGAAGACTGAGTCCATAATGCAAATACGTAAGAAGTATTTTGATATTTAAGAGCGTAAACATGGAATGACAGAAAACAATTAGGAGTCATAAAAATGCGTATAACTTATATGATTTTATTACAGATGTTGATGTCACACCTAATGTTGAAATATTACCAAAGCTTGAATTTCACCGACTCTCCGCAAGATGACCACTTGGCTCTCCTCAGTCGTTCAATGCTCTTGCCATGGGCGTGCAAATACAAGAACGAGGAATGTGTGGAAGAGGCCCATAAGATATTTGCTGATTGGAAACTTGGGAAAATCGACAGGTTTGTTTGAAACTATAAAACTAAGTGAACTTCCATATTAACATAGTTCAATATGGTTTCAATTTTTAGATAGAGATAAATTCAACCAAGTAGCTCAATAAAGTACCTGACTTGCTTGTATACTCCTTGATCGTTTGAGATTTACTACAGATGGCTAAATTTTACGAATGTTGAAGAAAAACCATTATTTGTATTAAAACTTAGTTCTGCGAATAAATTTTAATGCTTTAAGATGAAGATATCTATCTTCACCATCAGTAAGCAATCCGAGTATTAGTATTACGCTGTTCTTCACATGATCCTTCAGTCATATAGTATATTAATATTTACATAACTAGTATGCTTTAACTCTTTCATCACCTACTCTAAAGGCCTGTTTACACGATACATTAACACGTACGAGTTAAGGTACGTTTGCGTGAATGATTTTTGTGGACCGGAACGGAACATGTACGAATGCATAAACCAAATTAGAACAGGTTCTATTTTCTGTGCATGCATTCGCAAGTTGGGTGGTTACACGGTGCATTTTGACGTTCATTCTCGCGTTCATACATTTAGACATTAACCCGTACGTGTTAATGTACCGTGTAAACAGGCCTTAAGTATCTCACCCGAGGAATTCCTCTATATTCATCCCGCTCACCTCTCCTTCAACGATAATTTTCGTTAGACCATTCTGTCTAATGATGCGGGCGAATGGATTGCCCCGTCTTTTGCCTAAAGTTTTTGAAATGCTTTTCTTTTCTCTTACTCTTCTAATAATTCGGTAATTCCGCACACGCTCAGAAATAGTCTGATTCAGGGGGGGTGAGGGAGAACGTGTAGCTTAAAATATTAATCCCTCCAGACGCTATTCAATATTAACAAGTTTTTTAAGTATCGTTTTCATTTTGTTCGTTTAATTTGTGTACCACGGTACCGCAATCATTTAAGCCTTGAACCCAAGTCAAGAAGATAGATTTGTAGATCTATTCGTATTCTAGTTCTCTATCTTTTTCTAGTTCTATTCGGTGATTCGCTAGTCAAAGCTCAGGAGAAAGCGTCGCCCAAATGGGAAAGGAGCTCGAAAACTGTCGTTATGATACATGTAACTTATTAATATTCTCATACAGTGACGTAACTATGGGGGGGATGAGGGGGATAGATTGGGTACTGATTGAGACTATAACGTAATTTTAAAGATGGTTGATTTTAGTCCTACTAAATTCATAAAATTAAAGTAATTATAGTAAAAAATAGAGCTTATCCCCTGTTAATTTTAACCCAAAAAATAAATTATCAAAAAGAAAAAAGTAAATTTTGGGGCTAAATTTAATTTATTTCTTAAAAAACTAGATATGTACAATTATAAATGAATAGAATTTCTCCACTAAAGAATATTAAAGATAGTTATATTACAATCCCCCCCCCCCCAAAAACCTCAGAGGAATAAAAAAATATTCAAAACCATTGTCTAGTTTTCACTTATAATAACTGTATCTGCTTAAAGTTAATTTTTTAGTGCCAAAATGATGTGAAATGTATTTCCTGGCATGTCATTTTTTTAAAAGTTTTCCCGAACCCTCCAAGAGGGGAGAGGAGAGTCGCCACCCCACGCCATCTCATCCCCCCAAAGCATATTCCTAGTTACGCCGCTGTTTTCACATTAATAACTTTTAGATTAAAATGAAGAGAACAGTTCGTATATCAATTGCTGCATGTTGTTTTTAATCTTAAATATGAGATGACGTTTGGCTGTCAGACACTTGTGCCCCCTCAGGAAAAATCCTGGATGCGCCCCTGCGTTCAAATACCACATTTTCATCCAGCTTTGGTATTAACTTAGTTGAAGGATAGCTGAAAGGCTCAAGATCGTGGAGTGCTATTCTTAGAATTTAAATAATGGTTCTTCCTGCATAAAAAATTCTCAATCTAGCTCTTCATCGTCTTTCACGTACAAATTCTTCTACTCGTGCTTGTCAGACGTAGCAGTTTCTGGTCATATCAACCATAAAATTACTTCTTTATACCGTAGATCAAGATGAATTAATAACTAAAATCAAACATCTTTCTGCGAGATAATGGGCAACGCAAAATTTATTTTTATGCAAAAATTAATTGCTTAACATACAGAAATTCATAAAACTAGAATGTGATATAAGTGATATTTTTTCAGAGTACCTCCAAATATAAAAGGGACTGTTTACTGCCATGGCATTTCATCGGGCGACAAAGAAGATTGGGATTTTCTATGGAATAAATACTTGAGCTCAACCGTGGCTACAGAGCAAGCTATCATCATTGGAGCATTGGGATGCAGCAAGGATAAAAATATCCTGGAAAGGTCAGCCGAATATAATTATAATAAAATAGAAAAATTTACTTTCGCATTTCAATGTAAGCTCTAAATAGATGGGAAAACACTTAATGATGTGAAACACCTATCCCATTCTTGGCTACATACCTAATTATACTCCAAGACTTTCCTCGAGTATGAGATGGTTTACCTTAAATAAATACTTCATTGATGATATGTATTCTAAACTGAGAGTTAATGTTATTCTGTCACATTCGTGAGTGGAGTTGAACGTGAGATTAATAAACTTCACCGAAAAAGCATTCAGATAATGGACAATATACTCATTCCTAGATAACATGTCATTAAATCAGTCTACGCGGAAAATACACAAAATGTCAACATCTTTGTCATTAAAATCTAATTTTCTTTTTCCATATGGCTTTTATAGTAGAGCGCAAACGAATTAACGTACACAAAAAATTGCAATTTCTTCTTCATCTTGGCTCTACTTTTAAATTTACTTTCAAAATAGTACGATTTTTCCCTAATACCATCTATCATATGTTTCACTTGAAAATATTATTGTGATAAGAGCTTTAAATTTCTCCCGCTACCAATTTTTTCATTTCATGCCATTCTGTCATTGCTAATTGCCATGAACTACCCAATCGCCTACTTTTTTAAAGCAAGAATGAGCTTAAACCGCAAATTGTTCCTCTGAATTGATAAAAGTTAAATGTTGATTTTGCAGGTTTCTCGGCATGGCTTGTGACAGTGACTCTGGTATAAGACAACATGAGAAAACAAGCGTCTTTGCAGCGGTTTTCAACTCACCAGATGGCCTGGAGGTAGCTCTGGAGTATTTGATCAGAAATTTCGAAAAAGTCAAGGGCGGGTGAGTAAATCCTAGCCAATAACTCAATAAATGTTGCTAAATGAGGAAAGTTTAGTAAATTATGCGAAAAATACGGAAAAACTATTTTAAAGTTGTAAACTCAAAAGTTATTTATATAGCCTGAATAATCTGTTTTCTCTTAAAAGTTTGTGAAATCTTTATCTCTTATACCATTAAATCGTGATTGGCTTAAATTGATTCATGTAATAATAAAATATCTCAGTATCAACGAAAAGTAAGCTGCTAGTAATCAACATGCATTTAATATCTTAATAAATTTGAACTTCTTGAGTTATTTTGTTATATGCTAAGAAGAATAACTTTTACAATTTATTTCAAGACAATCAACAAAAATTACGGCTGTTGGACTGACGGTAAAAATAATTTTCTTTCAAGGCTTGGCACGGCATCTGTAGGCGGCCTCTTAAAATCACTATCTAATCGAATATCTTCCCCACAGCAGGCAACCAAGGTAGGTAAATGACTTACGCACGAAAAATCAATGTGTTTTTATGGCATTTGCTTATATATACATTGAATGGCTGCTATAGTATGGGTAACTCTTTGACTCTTAATGCGTTACGCATGGGACACTATTAGAGCACCAAAACAATAACGTCTCAAATAAAACTTTATTTCCGAAAGGATTCAATTTATTTATCTAAAAATTAGAAAGAATATAAAATAATGTTAAAATTAGAGACGTTAATAATATTATTACTATAAACCAAGCATTTCCTGCATCTAAATATCTTTTAAAAAAATACATTTATATCCAACTAATATATAAAATTATTCATTTCAACGATTCCTGAAATGAAATTTTATAAATAAAATGTATTGATAAACTTTTACAGATGAAAAATTTCCTGAGTACCATTGTGAGCGACATGGTGAGCGCTGAAAGAGCAATCCAACAATCTCTGCTGCTAATCGACAGCAATATGAAATGGAATACTATTTACGTTCCTTTCATCGAGGCTTGGTTAAGAGAGGAGTATTCATAATAAGAAAAGACTGTAATGTAACCCCACATGAAAACCAATAAAAGTACTCAAACTCACCCTTTAACTTCTGATTCGTAGCATAAGGAATGAAAATCATGATGACACGAATTTTCCAAGGTATTACGAAACGGATCATGAATGAACGTCTTCTATTGACGCAGTTCATGGTCGTTCAACAGAATTTATCAGAAAGGGAAAAAATCATTTCTGGAATGAATTCCACCATATTTCATCTCTAAATGCAATTTTTCGACTAAATCAACAGCGCCACGACGATAGCAGCAAGGATTGACAGAGGGTGGCAAAGTTCTGTTTGAGAATAGAAAATTATATTTTATATGGAAAATCTGACGAGTGAAACAGGGTTAAATCCGACACAACGAAACAACAGAAAAAGGAGAAAATAGCGTCTTAAACAAAAAACTTAGATTGTAACTGTAGGTAATGTTTCCAGATTACAGAAATCGGATAAATTGTAATTAAACAAGCGTTTACCAACGTATAACAACATATACTCGGTGAGATAAGTCAAATTAATTAATTGATTAATAAGTCATATTAAAGATAATTTTAAGTAAACGAGAATGGCTTTCCATTATAAGTTGTATGAATGGTATCGTTATTAGCATTAAAGCACGTGTCCTATAAAATGTCAAGTATTATTTACAACAATAATTAGGATTTGCAATCTTTAAGGCTTGAAATTAGGAGGATAAATTGTAGATTAACAGTTGAAACTGAAATCTGATAACGTAGAATAAAGGTCATATCTGTAAATTTTGCCTTCGATTAGAGCCAAATACTCTACGAAATGATAATTTCCAAGACAAAATTTCATTTTATAGATTACTGGAGCCTCAAGTCTAGTGGGAGAGAATAATTATTAAAACAGTTTTTATGGATTCTAAATGAATGTTATTTTCGGCATTTAGTCAGGATTGTGATCAATTTTCTCACATACTTGCCATCCATCTCCACCACATAACTTTTGATATCGGACTCATTTCCCATTTCAGAGTATAGCGGAGTCATGATCCTGGGTAGAGACTACAGCAATCATTAAAGGCACTGTATTCACATCAAAACTCTTGATCTAAAAGCATTACTTAGTCACAAACATAATCGATCTATGTACTATGGGGGAAAAGTATCCCAATAGAGTTTGTGCCGCCACCATCGCTTCGCAGGAGAATGGACTCTCTTTCTAACGGTATATATCCTTGGAATGAGATGAGGGAAATTCAAGTACGGTCTTTTTTCAGCCACCAAGGTCGTGGCGGTGAATTTGCCTGCCTCAGACCGAGGCTCGAACGAATTATGTTCTCCTCTCTGGAATGTTGGCGCATTCGATATCCTTAGGAATTTAGTGCCTTCCTTTTACCCGCTATATCCCTCTAACCCACATTTCCGCTCCTTTTTTGCACCTACTCTTGCACTCGTAATAAAATTCATTTAAAGGCCATCTTCACTTCCTCATTTTATCCTCTCTGAAAATTTACGAGATAAATGTTCGCTATACGTAATCTGCAAGGCAGCATTAGCGAGGAGCGATTTTGAGCATCAGGAATTACTCTAAATACACTGGTCAACAAAAAAACTTTTTTCTGTCCTAGAGATGTTGTTGGGTGATCCTAGAGATGCTTTTCGTCCTAATTCCAAATCTGTGCTCAGATGTTTTCTATCGCGTCTAATTCCTTTAGGACAACCGAATCAAATAAGTGTTCAAGGATATTTAAACAAATAAATCGTGATTTTAAAAAATGTGAAAAAATGATACTTTCATAGTATTTTCTCGTATATTTAGCACCTGGTAAGTCCCTATTCAGTGTCAATCAGTAATCTGCTAACATGTTGCTGAAATTTCCTTGGTACTATTTCTCCGAATGTAAAATATCTTGGTCGAAACGCTCACTGTGTTCATTTCTAACAGCGCTGAGTTTTGGTGGAAAAAGCAAGGTGTGAGTCGAGAAAATAAATTTTTAAATTCATATTCCAGACCATATTTTGGTATAATTTAATTGGATTAGCCACCAGATCATGATAATTTTCAGCCATGATATTTTCTAAAGAATGCTCAGATACATTTCTGAATGCGTTCCACGCGCTTTTTTCCGTTGACCTCAATTGCTGTTGAAATTCCGAATCCTTCAGCGCTTCCCTAATCTATGGCCCAATACAAATTCCTTCTTTGACCTTTGCCTCACTTAATTGAAGGAATTTTTGTTTCAAATAAGTAAAATCAGCACCATTTTTGTCCATGGCTTTCACAAAATTGAAAAAAGTCCTTATTTAATATGCCGATGTGGAAAAAGAATATTTTTGGATCGACCAAAGGCTGACAAAGGACATTTTTGGATCCAGGAACGAGTTCTTTATGTTCCGGACAATTTTTCTTTCAAGTAATAATTTTTTCTGTCTCTTATATCCCACTCGCAAATGAAGAAACAACATTTCGTATAACCAAGCTGTAATCCTAATTAAATTGCAATTACTTTTAAGTGGCCTCAAATTTTCCATTTATATTTTTGATAGTGATTTTTTTCTAAAAGTAACTGCATATTCTCGTAAGATCCTTTCATTGCAATTTCATGATTTAACAGTATTAATGGGAACTCATTGCCATTATGTAAGAGATTAGCCTTTTATATAACCTGAACAAACGCTAATCATCTGTGTTGAATTCAAAATTAAGAGTATCCATAACAACGAGAACATCATTGCAAAAATCAAATGGTTTTCTGAAGAAAAATATCAATTTTAATTCGCCATGGCGAGATCGAAACATCAAAAGTTTCGTATTTCGATCCAGCAATTTCTAACCAATCTTATAGGACCAATCGTGGTCCTAAGATTTCACCCTTCTTTTTTGATAAAATTTAAACCAAATTCTCCTCACGTAATAAATGGGTGCCCCTTTTACTATTTTTGCTAACGGCTGGTGCCCTTGTAATCCTCGCTAAACACCTGTTGAGGCGGC